>NC_137772.1:12077370-12719558 GCF_963455305.1 Plecotus auritus | reverse complement strand
TATGGCAGTTCCAGCAAATGAATACAGCCAACATCTCTGGCACTTTCCCACAAATTCCAGAAGCATCTCTCCCCTGGCACCCTATCTCCACCTCCTAGTCATGACAAACAAAAATGTCTTCAGATATTGCAAAATATTTTTTTGGGAGACAAAATCGTCCTGGGTGAGAACCACTGCTTAACCATACACACAACAAAAATAATAATATGGCTTACACCTTTTAGAAACTGTGATTTGGCACTAGTGACACTATCTTTTTCAGGTTTCTTCCAAACCCTGCTACTGCTCCTTGAAATGGTTAAATGTAGGTACCCCCGAAGGGTCTTTCTGCTGCCTTCTTTCCTCTTTATCTATATTTTTGTCCATTATATCCTCACTCAATATTTAAAGGGCTGCTTCCAAATAAATCCCAGAAGTTTGCATATATTTTCTCTTATCCTGACCTCTTTCCTGATCCCCAAATGTGAATTCCCACTGGCCAAATTTTCAAACAGTTCTCCTCAAAAACCTCCACTTGTATATTCTACCACTATTACAAACTCAATATACTTAAGACAGAATACAGGACTTCCTCCAAACTGTCCCTTCTGTGTTCCCAATTCAATTACACAGTCCACTTCACTTCACCTCCAGAACTACTTTTGGGTAACTCAGGATATTATGGTTTAGCATAGAGTCAATTCATTCAAACAGATTTAATGGAATATGATAAACACAATGATAAAAATATGCAGAGTCCTCTATGGGATTTCAGAGGAGGAAACTTTTATGCAGCCTTGGGTGTCAGGGAAAAGCTCCCTAGAGGAGGTGAGGGATGAGCTGAATCTGAAAGGGGAAGCCCAAGTTAGGTAAGGAGAGAAGATACAAAGGTATTTCAGGCTGGTAATATAATATATAGTAACACTATGTGGAGAGGAATAACAGAAAATACCTAGTTTGATTTTTGCTAATTTAAGTCATGCGAAGGTGAATATGTCCTAAATATCATGAGTTTGGAACAATATTCATTAAATAATAGTTGGACATAAGGAAATGTTATCAGCATCAAACTCTACTAGTTATTTCAACCAGTTTCAGCTCCAAGAAGATTCAGTCTTCATCTTGGGGGAGTTCCTGCACTCACCATCATTTTAGAAGGCCCATTTTCCCTGAAAGTCTTAAGAGAACTTTTATTAAGTCGTTTTTTTCTCTTTTTAAAAATGGCCAATAGACATATAAAAATAATCTCTGCAAATTAAACCACAATGAGATATCATACCTGTCAGAATGGCTATCATTAATAAATCAATGAATAATAAGTGTGGGTAAGGATGTGGAGAAAAGGGAACCCTCATGCATTTGTTGGTGGGAATGTATTTTGGTACAGCTATAGGGTTCCTCACAAAATTAAAAATATAACTACTTTATGACCTAGGAGTTCCACTTCTGGATATTTATCTGAAGAAATTAAAACATTAATTCAAAAATATATATGCACCCTTAGTTTTATTGCAGCTTTTTTTTTTTTTTTACAATAGCCAAGGTATGGAAGCAACCCAAGTGTCTATTGATAGATGAGTGAATAAAAAGTTAGTGGCATATATATGAATATTTCTCAGCCATAAAAAAGAATGAAATCTTACCATTTCTGACAATGTAGATGGACATAGAAGGTATTATGCTAAGTGAAATAAGTCAGACAGAGAAAGACAAATACCATATGATTTTACTTATATGTGGAATCTAAAGAACAAACAAAACTGAAACAAGACTCATAGATACAGAGAAGAAACTGATGGTTGCCAGGTGGATGGGGGATTGGAGTCTGGGTGAAAAAAGCAAAGGGGTTGAGAAGTTCAAATCAGCAGTTACAAAATAGTCATGGAAATGTAAAGTACAGCATGGGGAATATAGTCAATAATATTGCGATAACTATGTATGGTGCAAGGTGGATACTGGAAATATTGGTGGGTCACCAATTATATAAATGTCTTACTATGATATTGTACACCTGAAACTAATATAAAAATAATATGGAATGTCAGCTGCAATTAAAAAAATAAAATAAAAAAATATAAAAATAATTTGAGCACCACCTTAGAAACTGGGAGGCAGAGATCCCAGTATTTCCCATTTCTTCCTTCTTCAGGAGAAAAGGGAACTGAAGATCAAACTTCCTATTGGGGTATGTGTGGTATGAGGGCGAGAGTTGGATATCTGGATTTTTGTTGACTACTTGAGTACTGGTGGAAACATGATTTTTTTTCACAGGTGTTTCTGAAGTGAAGAACTTTTTATTGGTAAGAAAAAAATACTCTAAAGCAAGCATTTTCATAAATGCCATCTTTAATTTTTTTATTAATGTGCATTTCAATTATTTATAAGAGTAGACATTAGCTCATAACGGAAAGTACAGAAAAGAGTGGGTCAATTCTCAAGTCATGAATTGTGACAAGTGAAATTATATGGAGAAAGGAAATCAATCTTACCAAATGAAAAAGGGCAAAGGAGGAGTAGAAGTAAATGAATCATTATCCAAAAGAATTCAATTTCTCCACATTTGTGAGCTAAAATCTGAAAAAGTCCTTGATGCACTACTGGTAATGAAATATTATCAATAGAAGATTTCTAACCAGCTTCAGAGACAATGACCCATTACTGCTTTGCTTTGCTGGGAGAGAAGAATTGAAAGGTTCCAAGGGAGTATCTCTTTATAATTTTATTTTTCCTCTCATTTATGGCCACGAAATTCTGAAATCGGGTAGAGTTCAGATGAGTCTGTAAATTTTATTTAGATGTCTCAAACATCAAACTGTGCAAAGTGGTAGCACAACTCTGATTTGAATTAGGAGATTGCATTGGAGTCTGAGCCTTAGCTCTGATGAGCTGCACTATCTTGGGAGACATATTCATCTTCTTGGAGACTGTCCTCTTCCAAACACTGAGGCTGTAGATCAGCTTCTTTTCAAGTTTGTTTTTCTAAAATTCTATGAGGTAGGAAGTTACACTGTTCATTTCTCTATTGACTCCATGGATGAATATTCACATTTCCTTAAAAAAGGTTCTATCTTCATTTTAAACAGTTATCTATTAGAAATTGGAGGTACAAAATAAAGAGGAGGATCCAGAAACCTTACCAAAGCTGACTATCAGGATAAAAATTACTCCAGCTTTTGGAAATAGAAATCGAATTCAAAGATTTGTGTTTTGTAATAGAACTTTATCTGTATTAATCAGGCTTCCTCAGAGAAACAGAACCAACAGGATATACATCTATAAAACAAGAAATGGGCTTATGTGTCCTACAATCTGCAGGGCAAGTCATTGAGCCAGAAACCCAGGAGAGCCAATGGTGAGGAAGGCTGGAGAGCTGGAGACCCAGGAGTACATGATGCTTTAGTAAAAGCCCTAATCAGGAAAAAGCTGATGTCCTAATGGAAGGCCATCAGGCAGGAGAATTCTCTTTTACTCAAGTGAGTATCAGCCTTTATTTCTATCCAGACCTTCAACTGATTGGATGAAACCTGCCCACATTATGGTGAGCAGTCTGCTCTACTAAGTCTACCAATTCAAGCATTAATTAGGTTCAAAAGCACCCTCACAGAAACAGCCAGAATAATGTTAGACCAAATATCTGGGCTCCCCATGGCCTGTTAACACAAAAAATTATCCATCGCACTATCTAAAGAGTCATAGCTGTTGTGTTCTGTATTCTCATTTTATTTTATATGTGTATGTGGTTTATATTAGAGACTTTAATAAGCTATTTCTCAGATACTTCTGGAATCCAGGGTTGGCACCTTACCATCTGAAATGCCTGATGCTGTTATGTGTGTGTTCTCAGTTAAGTTAGTTAACGAGATTCTATTTTCTTGGAAGTATTTGTGTTCCTTGGAGGAATGCAGTATGCTCTCTGGGAAATTATTTGCTTACCCGAGGATTGCACTCATTATTGTAATCATTATAAAGGAAGAACTGTAGAAATTGAATAGTAGAGTTGTGTCTAAACAACAGCAAATATTTAGCTATGAATAAAAGGACTCATGAGCCCAGGGATGAGAGGCCCTTCATTGCAGATGTTTAAGTGACTATTTCAATTCAGAATAGAAGTGAGGGAGGATCGTTCTGGTACCAAAATGAATGACTTAAGATGGTAAGGAAATAGGAAAGGAGTAAGAAAAAAGAGGGAAGAACAAAAAAATTAGATTCTACTTGTCTGTGTAAATTTTTGTGACATTTTTCTTTAGAGTATTGAGGAACAGTAGGTGCTCTGGTCACCTGAGGCCTGACCCCTGAGGGTAAAGGTGATTTTCCTGAATGGTCTTTTCTCCTCTTCATCTGCCCACTTCTAGATAGTAGTAAGTGGGCTGTGTTTTGAAGTGATCAACCAATCACTAAAAGTGTGCAAGCAATTTCTCAGGGAGAAGGAAGAAGCAAGCTATGTGCCTGGTGTGATTTAGACTATGCTCCCTGAATGGCCTTTTCAATATTACATTCTATGATTGTATATATATTAAAATGTATGGACCACTATTGGGCAGACCAAAATAAACTAACTGTATAAAGAGTCTTTGGAGAGCATGTTCTGTTTTGCATTAAAAATGCCTCAAATTTTACAGTAGATACTTGTGATTTAAAAAGCTATTTTAATAATTAAATATCATTATTACTGTTTTATCTCTCCTCAGTGGTTAAAGGTATAAGATATTCATAAGAATAGAAGACTGAAAAGAATGGGTACTCAAAAGCTTGTGGGCAGAGTGAAGGCTGGAATGCATCAAGTGCCTTACCATTGATCAATATCACAGGTGAACTGCACATTGCACCACCAATCTGTATTGGATATTGTACCACCAATCTGTATATGGGGACTACGTAAGTAAAGGAGATCTAATACTAAGGTTTCTCACCTCACCTTATGTTAGAAGTCTCTGAAGACAATTCTACTCTTTTGCTGTATTTGTTGTTGTTGCTAGATGTGAAATAACAGAAATTTTTGTGATTCTGTATATTTCTAACTCCAGTGTGTGTGTGAGACTTTGGCATTTAATAACTTTTTATAAAAATCATATATCACATTTTATTTTGTTTATGAGGACCACATCTTTTCAGGACTCTTATCATTACTTTGCCTGGAGTTTTTAATCAAATATTTTCCTTCCCATTTTGCAAAATAATCATATGCCTTCACATTATCACTAGTGCCATCTTGTTTTAGCCTATAATTGATTGAAACAAACTCTCAGTCTTTTCTGAAGTTTTGCTTTCAGGAATCCACTGCCTTTGTTCCTGTGTGGACAACCCGGATGGCACTGTGTTCCTAAACCAGGTCCATTGTTTCTGGTATCTCATGTACCCTCTGTCTTGGGTACTTTTTCTATATTCTCAGAATAAATCATTAAGTAAAATTTTTTTTCCCCACTGACAGTGTTTGGAAGATAAACATTTTGAGTTTTAAATATTCCCAAATGTCTTTTTCTAACCATTGATCTGTAGTAATACTTGGGTCTACATGTAGTTTTCTAGATTGAAAATTTACTTTCCTCATTGATCATTACTCAAGATGATTTTTATTCTCTCTCTCTCTCTCTCTCTCTCTCTCTCTCTCTCTCTCTCTCTCCCTTTTCTTTTCTGGAAACTTTGCCTTGTTACCAAGTCAAAGACATGTTTGGCTTCAGTATAGAGAGTGGACTGGAGGGAACAGCTAGGAAGCCATTACAGTAGACTGGGTGAACATTTATGATGGTTTTAACTTAGGGACTAGTGGAAATGGAGGGAGGTAGATGGATTCTGGGTGGATATAGGATCTGCTGATGAGCTAGACATGGGAAGCTAGGGAGAGGTGATGTAAAAAGTGGTCAAAGACTAAGGTTTCTGGTCTTCTGTATGAATGGTGGTGCCCATGTCTGAAGTTAGCAGTGGGCTGGAAGAGGGATAGGTGCACGCAGAAATATCATGGTTTGGATTCAAATGTGCTAAAGTTAATTGAAACACCTAAGAGGTGATTTCAAATCAGGCATATAAGTCTAAAGTAAATAAGTAGTCTAAACTGAAGACATGAATTAGTGAGCTATTTGCTTTTAGGAATTGAAACTGTGAATGTATAACAGATATTGTGGAGGGTGGGAAGATTGGATAAAGAAAAGAAGACCCAGGGGCTTGAATTATACTACTTAAATTCTGGTAAAGGGGGAATAGGTCTGAACAGAGGACAGATAAAGAGTGGCCAGACAATTTGAGGAAAAGCAGATACATTTTTTTTACACTCAGAAGCAAAGGAAAGAGCTTGCTTCAGAATGAAAGAATGGTCAATAGCATATAATCTTTCTGAAAGACAAGGAGGATGAGAACTAATATATCTAAACCATATTTGTTAAAGTGATGGTCCCTAAAGCCAACTGTGCTCTGCGTCGATGAGTGAGTGGGAAGGAAATAGAGATTAATAATAAAAACTCCCCAGATTATTTAGCTGTGAAGAAAGAGTAAGGCTGGTGGTTGGAAGGGAACAAATGGTTGAGTGAGGATCTTTTAATTGACTAATTAATTAAAAATAAAAGTGACCTTAGTATCATGATTAAAAGCAATGGGTAAATATCTAGTTATAAGAATAGGTTGATGTAAGAGAGAGAGAGAGAGAGAGAGAGAGAGAGAGAGAGAGAGAGAGAGAGAGAGAGAGAGAGAATCTATAGTCTATATCAGGGGTCAGTAAAATTTTTCTGGGACTATTTTAGGCTTTGCAGGCTGTGTGTTCTCTGCCATAATTATTAGCTCAGTTACTGCAGACAATACATATTAGTACATGAATGAACATGGCTATTTTTTCAATAAAACACACACATATATATATAAAGACACAAATTTGAATTTTATGTAATTTTCAAATGTTATGAAATACAATTCTTTTTTTGAATTTTTTCTAATCATGTAAAAATATAAAAACAATTCTTATCTCTGGACCTTACAAAACCAGGTGAGGACCTATGGCCTGGTCTATAAGATTCCTGAGGAATCTGGGGCTGGGATTTTCAAAGAAGAGGTAGAGGGGATGAGTCTTAAATTGAGGAGAAAGGTTCAAATTCTGGCTTTATTATTTAGTAGGTCTGTTTCCTTAGCTATTCTGAGCCTGGGTTTCTCATGTGGATAATAAAGTAGCTACCTCTCAGCATGATAGTGAGAAATAATGGGAATAAAGTGTGTAAGGCCTGACATATAATTTATCATCATATAGTTGGATGATCTTTTCTTAAATATAAATACAATCACAAATATATATAAACTTTGATACATTTAATAAACTATAAATCTTTCATAGTAAAACCAAAGGCAATCTATTTCTTGATTGATTATTAGCTGTTGAGTTAAAGGTAAGAGAAGAGAGTTTTGTTTAAAAGTATAATAAATGAATTTCAAGCAATGAACATGAGGATTTTATTAAAAGAAAATATATAAGTATGTTTCTAGTAATTATATATTCATAGAGGAAATACAAATTGAATATATTCTACTTACACAGTTAATCATTTAGAGGAGGGATCAAACAGGAATGTTGGCTTATTTTTACACCCACAAACTAAGAATGATTTTTGCATAAAAAAAGTGATGCTTGCATTCAGGATGCACATATATATATCATCTTATTCTAATGTTGCCAAAACACATATACAAAGTGAATATGTGTCTCTAACTCTGAATGTCAGGAAATTCCCGAATTTAGAAATGAATGATAGGAAATCCAGAGTTTAGTGAATTTTGTTGCTAAATAATTAATGCTATTGTTTAGAATTATTCTGTGAGCTTCCCTATTTAGTAAATAGAATTATATTAATGCTAATAATTAACATCTTAATATGATATAATGTGTTTCCTAAGTCTTGTTACTGTCTTCCTGACATCTCTCAGGGCATAAATATTAGAGAAAATGGTAAAATATGCAAGTATATTTAAAAAACAGATCATACTTTGCATTTTGAAGATATATATAAATACACACACACATACTAGAGGCCCAGTGCATGAAATTCATGCACTCAGGCGAGCTCCCTCAGCCCAGCCTGTGCCCTCTCTCAGTCCAGGAGCCCTCAGTAGGACATCCTTAGTGCTGCTGCAGAGGCAAAAGAGGCTCCTGCCACCCGCACTGTGCTCACCAGCAGTGAGCCCGGCTTCTGGCTGAGTGGCACTGACCACCAGGAGGCAGCTCCTGCATTGAGTTTCTGCCCCTGGCGGTCAGCGCACATCATAGCGACTGGTCATTCCACCGTCGGGCCAAAACTGGCTCTCCGACATCCCCTGAGGGCCCTGGATTGTGAGAGGGCACAGGCCAGGCCGAGGGACCCCACCAGTGAACCATCAGGGCTGGGGAGGGACACTGAAGGTTGGCTAGCCAGGGAGGGACTGTGGGAGGGTTCCAGTGTGTGTCCAGCCCATCTCTCTTAGTCCTGATTGGCCAGACCCCAGCAGCAAACTAACTTACCGGTTGAAGCATCTGCCCCCTGGTGGTCAGTGCACATCATAGTGAGCGGTTGAGCAGCCTTAGCATATCATTAGCATATCATGCTTTGATTGGTTGAATGGCAGACTGGCCAACCAGACACTTAGCATATTAGGCTTTTATTATATAGGAAGCCATTTTGATCAGTGTGTTTCTTTTCTTCTTCTTTTTTTTAAAATATATTTTATTGATTTTTTACAGAGAGGAAGGAGTGGGATAGAGAGTTAGAAACATCGATGAGAGAGGAACATTGACCAGCTGCCTCCTGCACACCTCCTACTGGGGATATTCCCACAACCAAGGTGCATGCCCTTGACCAGAATCAAACCTGGGACCTCTCAGTCCACAGGCTGACTCTCTATCCACTGAGCCAAACCAGTCAGGGCGATCAGTGTGTTTCTTATGCCTTAATCCCACTATTTATTATATGCATGAAATATAAACGAGAAGCACCTGGTAAATACCATCTCAACACTCTTGGCAGAAAATAGTAATTAGTCTTGACACTCTTCCCTGTTGAACTTTGAAATTGCTGGAAGCCACTGCCATTGACAGAGGAGAGGAGACCTATATGTTCTTGCTCATTTAAATATTTAGTATTCATTTTCCATGTTTGAGAACTGTAAATTTTGCTTAAAAATTTCACAGTTTTCTGATTCTCTGCCCCATTATTGGGGTGGGACAGCAAGGTGATCAATCCAGACTAACAGGCTCTTAAGTTTTGGGCTGTGAGTTTGAGAGTAGAAACATTATCTGGTGAATCCTTTTATCTTCAATGGATGGCACAGCCAAGTGCATTTATAGAGATGGCACTTATTCTTTCTTTCATTTATTCAAAAAATGCCTAGTGAATGTCCTATATATGTCAGAAATTATTCTAGGAAATGGTGAGAGGATAGTGAACAAAAAGACAAACAATGAACACACATTGGTCTAGTGGTGGGGAAAGAGAAAATAAGCAAACAAACAAATAAATGTATATATTGTACAACTGCATTAAGAAAAAATAAGCTACTGTTAAGCAAATAGAAAGTGATTTGGGTGCAGGGCCAGAAATGGCCTCTCGGAGGAGGTGACATTTGAACAAAGACCTAAAAATATGTACTGGCAGGGAAGCGCATTGTAGCAGAACCAAGATGACTGCAAATTCCTGTTGAAAGATGGAGTTTGTTTTCCTCCCCTGAACTGGGGTTTGCCCTATGACTTGCTTTAAGCATTAATCAGAAGAAGTAATGCTGTGTAACTTCCATGCCTGGGACTCAGAAGATCTGGAGCTTCTTTTGTAGTCTGGAGCCTTGTCTCTTATAACCAAGCCATCGTATTGTAAGAAGCACAAGTCACATGGAGGAAGCACCTGGAAGGAAACAGGTCTAGCAGCGTGACCAGGCCCAGCCTGCACCAGCTGCCGGCAGGATTGAGCCATCGCAGGTGTTCCCACTTCGTTGGGCCTCTCAAGGACTATGTGCTTACCTGACACCATGTTTAGAAGAAGACCTACCCTGTGGACCCCAGTGCACCCACAGAACCAGGAAAAACAACAAATGTCTTTATTGTTTTAAGCCACTAAATTTTGATACCATCTGGTACTCAGCAATGTGTACTGAATCTAAATCAAGCATTTTAAGAAGATAAAGCAAATACAAAGGAACCAAGGTGGGATTGTGTTTGGCACATTTCCAGAATAGCAGCCAGACCACTGATTAAAGAGGAGTTCTTAAGAGGGAGAATATTAGCACTGGGAGCCAGAGCCAGATAATATATGTTTGTATACACCAGGGGTCAGCAAACTATGGCCCACAGGTCCAATCTTGTCTACTGCTGTTTTTGGAAATAATGTTTTTATTAGAACACAGACACCCATTTATTTATACACCAGAGGCCTGGTGCATGAAATTCATGCATGGGAGGGGGGTCCTTCAGCCTGGCCTGCACCTTCTCCAATCCAGGATTCTTCAGGGGATCCGACTGCAGGGATTGGGCCTAACCCGGCAGTCAGACATTCCTCTCACAATCTGGGACCGCTGGCTCCTAACCGCTCACCTGCCTGCCTGCCTGATTGCCCCTAACTGCCTCTGCCTCCCAACCTGATCGCCCCCTAACCGCTCCCCTACTGGCCTGATTGCTCCCAACTGTCCTCCCCTGCTGGCCTGATCTCTTCCCTAACTGCTTGTTCCCCCTTGCCAGCCTGATCTCACCCCTAACTGCTTGCTCCCCCACTAGCCTGATTGCCCCTAACTGCTTGCTCCCCTGATGGTCTGATCGCCCCTAACCGCCTTGCCTGGGCCCCCGCCACTGTGGCTTTGTCCAGAAGTAAGTCAGATGTCTGGAAGATGTCCAGTTGACCAGATCTAGTTAGCATATTACCCTTTTATTAGTATAGATTATCAATGTCAGTTTTTATGCTACAATAGCAAATTTAAGTAGTTGCATCAGCAATCGTGTGGCACACAAAGACTAAGTAATTTACTCCTTGCATTGCAGTGCTTGAGCAGAAATAGAAATGGCTTATGTTTTACCAACACCCTACTGGCTGCTGTGTGGAGAATCAACTAAAGGGGGAAAGACAGAAGCAGGAAGACTACTAAAAAGGCAATAGTCGAAAGAAGACTAAGAAGGATAGAAGTTGTGGAAATTGGTCAAATGCAAGATATACACTGAGTGGCCAGATTATTATGATCTCTGAATGCAGAGATCGTAATATTAGAGGCCCGGTGCGTGAATTCGTGCATGGGTGGGGTCCAGCCAGCCTGGCCAGGGGGTGGGGACATGGGTGGTTGGCCGGCCTGTCTGCTGGTTGAACTCCTGGTCGAGAGGGCAATTTGCATATTAGCCTTTTATTATATAGGATATACACTGAGTGGCCAGATTATTATGCGTTCAGAGATCATAATAATCTGGCCACTCAGTGTATTTTGAAGGTAGAATTCACTGGGTTTTAGATTGCTTAGATGTGAGAAAGTTCAAGTATGACTCCAAATATTTTTTGGCTTTAGCAACTGATAAAATCAGTCAATAAATCATTGTTTATTAAATTATTGTCAGTGTAGAGTTTGGAAGAAATGAATGATTTTGGTATACTGTGTAGCTCTATTTTACATATTTTCTAATGAGTAATGAGTGTATAAACCAGTATTTCCATAGAAGGTCTAAGCAAAGAAACATCACTTTATTTTATTTTATTAGAGAAACACATTTTGTTGTCATTGTTGTTGAGTATTTACTGGCTAGAACTGAGTATTCATTTGTTGAAGCATGAACTGAAAATGGTCCAACATGTATCTGGACAAGCTACCTTTAGTGTTTTTTGTTATGTCAGCACTCAGCCTACTTGGAAGTCCCCCTAGGTCTGGTGGCCTGTTGTCATATTACTAGATGGGAAGCCATGAGTAGTTTAGTCTGATGTCTTTCTTGGGAGTGATTTATCAATTCTTAACCCTAGATGGCCATTTTGGACATGGCTGCTTAATCACACTAATTAATCTTCTCCTTTGTACAGGAATTATCTATTATATTAAGAGGGGGTCAGGGGAGGGGGGGTTGTCTAAAAATAACTGCAAATGGAGACTCAGCAAGGGAGGAGCTCCCTGGGAACGCTGGCGATGACCCATGTCAGCACCACAGAAGAAGGAAAGCAGCAGGGGGCCCTGTGTACCCGAATCTCCTGCAGTCCAGATATGGAAAAACTTGATACGGAAAAAGAAAACCCACTGAGCCAACCACCATTTCCTACTGAAAAGCACCTTCCTGGGGGATGTGTGCTGTAGCTGTCCCTTTCAAATCCGCTGACTTACTAGTTTGAACACCAAAATGGGTGACCTGGCTCCTCTCGGGAAACGGGAACCTGTGAACAGGGAGAGACGCCACCTTGATTAGTGGCGATACTTTGCTTAGTTGAAGCAGCTTGTTCCTGTTCACAGTGAACCCTCCACAGTTCCCAGAGACAGCTTCCCTGTCCTCCTTTAAAAAAACTGGCTCATAAATGTTCCAGTCGAATTGCACGAAAGTGACAAGATGTTGTTGAAAAGTGTCTGCTCAGCACCCTACTTTCTAATAGAGTTCTCATTTCTCTCATGTCAGGGTTGTGTGAGAATTTTTAATTTAATTAATTAATTAGTTTATTTATTTATTTATTTTTGTCAAGGGCTTGTTTGATCTCTTCAGGGAGGAGCAGACATGCAGACAAGACTGGGACAGATCTTTCTGGGGACGATGCATGAGGAGAAGGACTTTGGGAGGAGGAAGGAGGAGGCCCACGCAGGCCACCTGGAGGGTATGGGGCTCGGTGTGCAGGGTATAGCCCCGAGGCCTATGGCTTTCATTCAGCGGATTCTGTTGCCTGTGAAATTTGTCACCAAAAGCGTGCAATAAGCACCGAGTATAGTTTTTTGTTTTTGTTTTTTGAATTAAAGGAAAAGATGAACTTACCGGTGTGTAACTGTGGCACGGCTGGTGAAACAAATAGCTCAAAGAACTGCTTATTCTCCGGAGGGCTGGACACCCACCCCAAACTGCTGACCTGCGTGGGGAGCAAGGGGCTCCTGCCTGGAGAGAGCTGGCGATAAGAGCCACCCCACTTCACAGCCCTGAGGGAGAACTGACCTCCGATGCCATGCGGGAGCCCTAAGCGACCTCAGATGCAGTGATGAAGCCCTGACAATGTTTCAGGCTGGGGAGCGGCCTCCCTTTGCAGCTGCCTGGCAGGCTTCTGTATTTACGAGCGCGGGGCGAGTGCTGCGACAGGTTTATTATTTGTTGGTTTTCTCCAGCGTGCACAGTAAAAATTGTTTTCCGAGAGTATCCAGAAGTGGAGCTGGCTGTCACTGCGGCAGACCGCATCCACCCACCGGTGCATTTCACTCTCTTGATTGATACCTGGCGGCCTGGTTCGGCATTTCAGCAAGAGTGGAGAGAGAACAAGTCTCAGAGGTCATTAATCCTTTTCCTCCCCTGGACGCCCCTGGCTAGCTGCTGGGCCATTATCCACACTTCTTACTGCCCATCTCCACAACCCCAGGTGGGCCCCAGGCATGGTTGGCCCCCAGGTGCCCCTCCACGCACGCACGGTGGTCTCTGAGCCCAATAGCTGCCTCCACGCCCGCGCGGGAGCGGCCCACACCGCCTCCCAGCCCCGCGTGGGGACCGTCTCTTAGATCACAGCGTCGGCAAAGGAAGCTTCCTGACAGCTTTCCACACTGAAATGAGGAGCCGAGGGAAGGTTGAGGGGCCTCTTTCTGCTGGAAGCGGCGTCAGACTCAGGAGAGTGTCAGGTTTGAAGGGGGCGTTCACCTGCAGAGCCCGTGAATCCGGTCCCAGGGCCGCTGGATATAATTAGTCTGGATGTCCCCCCTATTATGCTGTGAGTTAGGACGGAGGAGAGCCATAACTGTTCATCTCTCTGACAGCACCGAATAAACCTTCTTTGCTGTCAGGCAGAGAGGCTATTATTTCTTACTGCCGTGAAAACGCTCAGAATGTTTGCTGGATGGAATGTCAAGAGTCGTTAAACCAAATCAGCCCCCAAAGAAAGAGCAGCCAGCGACCGCGGAACCTGGTATCTCTAACGCATCAGAACATGGAACTTGGGGGGTTGGGGCTGGGGGTGCGTGCGGGGTGGGTGCCTGGTAGTCCCCCTTTGCTGCGTTGCCTCATTTCAAAGAGAGAACTGGAGCTCCAGATGGGTTCAGCCTCCCTGAGTCCCAGTCCTGCCGAGGACTCAGGATGAGATGTTCCTGTCACTTGCCAGGAACCTGGGGGTATTTCTCTGCTGATGGAAGTGTTAACTTTTGCAGAGCATTGAAATTAAACACAAATATCCTCCCATCTGTCCTCTGTGGACTAAGCTCTCTATTCAATCATTTTTTTTTTTTTATTCCCATAAGGTGTTGCTTTTCTCAATTGGAGTGTAAGCTTTCTAAACCCCTCAAATTGCTTTTATTTCTATTGAGTGCTACTGTGTCTATAGCATTAGCACAAAACTGTAATTTATTTCCTAGTGAATTCGTTTGTAATCTACTTTTTGATAATGTAAACAATCTTCCTTGTTAACTTTTTGGCTTCACCTTCATGGTTTCGTCTCAATTACTTTAGGTTTTTTAAATTCTACTAAAAAATTGAGAAAACAGGAAAATGGTAAATAATAATTTCTTTGGAAATAGTAAATACTTACTATAGGTTTTCCCATGTTCTAGAGTCTAGGTTTTAACTTAATTGTCTGGGATCTAAATTGTAAGGTACAACTGCATTATATTGTTTGATTTTAATTTGGGCAAAGTTATATGCATATTGGTGGCAAATTCTTTAAAAAATCCATTATTATTTTAAAGTCTACTCTGATATTAGCATCTAATAGAGTTCTACTCAATCAATAATGTAGTGTTTTTTTTGTACCACTTCCCCAAGTGGATGAAATATTCTTAAAGTCATAGCTTGAGCAAGGACTTTATTTTTTTAACTGTTGACTTAATCCTTAGCACCTTGACACACTCTGGAATAGCAGGCATTCAATATCTATACTTACAATAGGGTAATATGCAAATTGGTCAGGATGCCGTCACGTAATGACCAATCAGCAGGAGGGTTAGGCGGCGAGCTATGAGCAGCAGAGAGCTGCAGGAGGGCAGGGCAGCAAGCTATATGCGGCAGAGAGCTATGAGTGGTGGTGGGTGGGGCGGCCAGCTGAGGCAGGCAGCAGCAAGCTACTCACACTTGGATTTGTGCACAGGGCCACTAGTATATTCAAGAAATATCATGATAAATGAACCAATTGCTTTCATTTGCCTGAAATGATTGTACATTTTATGACTTTGATTTAGGAACTTTAAAATGCTGGGTTCTTTTTTTTTTTGATATTTTGTACTAAGAGAGTAAGACTATAGAAGGGAAATTGCTTTTGGCTTGGATCCTATACTCTTTTCTTTATAACATAAAATTGCTGTGTGGATTCAAATTAATATATATAAAGTACTTATTTTGAGTACCTGGGACATGACAGGGTTTTATTTATATTTTTATTTTTTTAAATATATTTTATTGATTTTTTACAGAGAGGAAGGGAGAAGGATAGAGAGCTAGAAACATCGATGAGAGAGAAACATCGATCAACTGCCTCCTGCACAGCCCCTACTGGGGATGTACCCACAACCAAGGTACATGCCCTTGACCAGAATCGAACCTGGGACCCTTGAGTCTGCAGGCTGACGCTCCATCCACTGAGCCAAACCGGTTAGGGCTGACAGGGTTTTAATAAATGGTAGCGTTTATTATTAAAAGGTTGGAAAAAAGCAACAAAACACTAAGAATATTCTCATGTGAAGTACAATGGATCAGGGAAGCACTGCATTTTATTTCACATGGCAGATTGAATCTACCCCACTGCCCCTGGCTGGACTGCTGGACTTTTGTCCTTAAGAAGCTCTAATAATATCATCCAAAGTATACATATCATAAAAAGCCAAAAGTTCATTTCTGTTCTGATGAATCTTGCTCAGGGAAGCCATGTGGGCCTTTGTTTACCAACCCTATCCAATAGGCACCAAATCCCATCTCTTCTATTTAGGGACAGTGGGGATTGGATTATTTTCAAACTCTTGCTTCTCTAAAAGATCACTTTATCAACATTCACACCAAATAAATAAATAAGGAAAAAAACAAGCAAAAACTCATAGACACAGACAACAGTATAGTGTTACCAGAGGGAGGGAAGTGAGTAGTAAAGGGCATCAAATCTATGGTGATGGAGGATCACATGACTTTGAGTGGTAGACACACAATGCAATATACAGATCATGTATCTTGAAAATTACATAATCGTATTAACCAACTAGCTTCCTGGTGCATGAAATTCGTGCATGGGGAGTATTCCTCAGCCCCGCCTGCACCCTCTCCAATCTGGGACCCCTCATGGGATGTCTGACTGCCAGTTTAGGGGCATTAACTCCAGCCATTAGGAAAATCACACAGAATGTTTTTGATGTACAAACAGTGTGGTTTTATGAGTTGTTTTAATAATAATAATACCCATTCCTTCAAATAATATCTGCTTATGTACAATACAGCTGTTACTATGTGAATTCAGAATGTTAATATCACAAAATCATAGAAGGTTGTAGTGGAAATAACCTTGAATTGTCTAGTCCAAACTTTTATAAATATTGGAATTCCCTTTTCAAAGATTTTGAATGTTTTTTACCCTAAGAAGCTTAAAAAACTTTTAAGGCAGCCCATTTTCTGTGAAAGGACTGGGGGACTCTGGCAGGGCTGAGGGGACTGGGTGCCACCATCTTGTGGCTATGGGCACCGCCATCTTTGTGTCGGTGTGATGGTCAATTTGCATATTCCCTCTTTATTATATAGAATGTCACTCTAATAAATTTAATAATAATAATTTTAAAAAGTGTTTCAGATTCTCTATTTTTTTGCAAATATCCTTTCTCTATAAGATCTTCTAAATATGGTCCTAATCCTCTTACAGCCACACTTCTTAAATTGTCTAATCTTTTACATATGATACCTCTATTTCTTGCCTCCTATTTCCTCCTTATCCAACATTAACGTGATCCCCATCACTCCACTAACTTGCTCCTACTGATGTCTGTCACAGTATTAAACCCAAAGGCCCTTTTCTGTCTTTGTTTTAATAGATATCAGTAGCATTCAATACAGTTAACCACTTTCTCCTTGAAACATTTTCTTCTCTCAGCTTTCAGGACATGCCACTATCATTTCTTTGCTGCTAATTGGACAGTTTCACTTAAGATCCTTTGTCAGCTACTCTTTCTCTACTTCATTCCTAAATATTGGAGATCTTTAGGTCTAAGCACTGGGATTCCTGTACACTTTATGCTCACTGTGTACAATATTAATTCTGTATACATGTATAAAGATGCTTAGAGTGATAACATAGAATGTCCTCTTTTTCACTGAGAGTTTGAAAGTGAATTTAAACTCCTCTATCCTGTGTACCTTAGTCAATTTGATTTTCTGCTTCTGTTGGATTGAAAATTTCCGCATTAATACAAATAGACTCGCTTTCAGGAGAACAAGAATGAATACTTAGTTGGATCTAAATGTTTAGGCCTAGATCTCCATTATCTTATATTCATGCATTTGATTTTTGTGATCCCAAATGGGAGACATCATAATTATTCATGTGGCATTTGGTCATAGTTCAGTCTTCTAATGTATGGAGATTATTTTGAATAGTGAGTGTGTTATTTAACAGGTTTCTTACCTCTCTCTGCAGAGTGAAGTGTAAATTTGAAAAGCATGACTGTAGCTCTGTTGGAATTAAGGGCAAAGTACTAATGGAGAAGGCGAGGAAAGAGCACCTGGTGCACCACCAAAGGTCCCACATTAGTTGATATGAGGTTTGAAATCCTCCTCAGAAATGGAAATGCAGGATGATAATTAAAAATAGGACTCATTATGTTGCCATGACTACTCTATGGCCAGCAAATAATAACATTTATAAGGTAGTGGTTGTCTAGCAGGCCCTTTTCTAAGTGCTTTTATATTCATTAACTCACTTATTCCTCACCTATACATAGGTATTATCATGAATAATTATGCCCATTTTACAGATAAAGAACCTGAAGTATAGAGATATTAAGTAACTGGCTGAATTGGGATTCAACCCCAAGCAGTCTGACTCCAGACTTTGTATCTGTAACTAACATGTTCCCTTGCACAGTTACCACAGACAATGCAGAAGTTACACATTTTTTATTTTGAAAAATAAAACCTAGATATTATTCTCTGGGGGATAAATCACATTGTCTATTCAACTGGAGTAATTAAATCAAATCTCCAGGTACTTTAAACTAAGAAACTTTGTGAAAAAAATTACTATTTGGAAGAAGATTTGCCTTCATAGGCGACCAAGTGTATTTAAACACCTATAATCATTTCACAGTGAAACTACTTTTTGAGTGAGTAATTTTGAAGCCTTTCTTAAATGTAAAGTTTCCCTGAAATTTGGGTTAATTTTTTTTCCTGGCGCATCATTTACCTTGGATCTCAATGGACAGGTCGTAAATTTGCTTTGCACCCCTCAGGTGTTCTGCTCTGAGGGCACTGGTGTCTCGGGATGGAAGAGCCATCAGCGCAGGGCATGCCTGCAGCTGTCCTCTGATGGTGATGGAGCATTTGAACAATGCCATTCCCAGGACAGTTGTTCAGGGAAAATGTTTTATAATCCAGCCACTTTCTGTTGACGCTACTTAATATGCTGGGCTGCTCTGGAAACTACAGTAACTCTTTCAGAGACAAGGTACTCTGTAGTGTCTGATACTGGAGCTTCCTAAGTAGTCCTCTTGAACCCTGGAGAAGTGAATTCTACTTCCAGATGTGCCCTATTTCTGAAAAGAGATTTGGATCCCTAGAGAAGTGACTTAATGAATGTTAATTGATGATGATGATGATGATGATGATGATGATGATGATGATAATGGTACCCAACTGTTATTCTTATAACTAGTATAAATGACTTTGCATTCCTGACCCCACTAAAATGTCTTAAATATTTGACTGATTCTGAACAAATATAAATTGTGTATTTTTATTAATTTTACTATATTCTAGTTTTCTCTATTTGTCTTGGTTTTAAATGTTTATTAGTATGTATGATATAAGTAAACTAATTTTTATATTATAAAATGTGTTTTCAAAAGTAGGTCTTCATGTATATGCATATATATATGTATGTATATACATATACATACACATATATACACATATAGATATAACTTTATCACATTATAGCTGGAAAAACACCCCCCTTTTTTCAAATAAAACCAAGGATACATTTACAAAAAAGCTAGAAAATACAAATTTAAAAAAAAAAATCTGTACCACACTCAGTCCTAAATTCTATTAGCATTTTAGTATATACCCTTCTAGTTTTTCTTATCAATTGTCTCTTATTTTTATATTTTACAAAACATGGATCACATTAATTTTTTATAACAGCAGCTCAACTTTTTAATAGATCATGAATCTATACAGTACATATCATGAAACGTTATTTTAATTGATGCATATATATTATTGCCAAATTTATTTAATTATCACTTTATCAGCAGACATTCAATTCTTTCCATTTTTATTGCACAGTTGTCACAATAAGTAGCTTCCCAGAAAATATATTTGAATATACTTGGTTCCAAGAAGGAAAGTTGTTAGTTCAAACTTTCTGATAAAGTTTAAAGTTTTGCCAAATTGCCTTATAGAAGACTTAATCACTTTACACTTTTGGCCACAGTATATGAGTAATGCTTGGACTGACTTTTACAATTTCTAGTTAACACCTAAAAAGATAGAAATCTATCAAAGATGTGCCAGGAAGGACAGGCTATGGGGTTAACCGAATTTCCTGACATTGGTTATGCTTTTGATGACCAGGCTTGTCATCATACGTTTGCAGTAATACTCTAATGACAGGCTCCAAAATGCAGCAGGAAACAAACCTCACAGAGCCACATTATTGCTTTCTGTTCAAAAAGACAATAAAAATGCTTTCACAATGATGAATAGATTTCACATAGCATCATTTTCTATGTTTTCATTTCACAAGCATTGCTGACAAAATTAATAATAATAATATTTATTGGTCACTTTCTGTATGCTAGGTACTACCCTAAATGCATTACATATATCATCTCATACTCTGGAGGCTAATTTGATATGGATTCTTTGAAACATCCAGCTCATGTTTTCAATTAACTAGACCACAATAATCAAATGGAGTTTGTCTGGTTTGCTAAGACTCAGCAACACTCGCTCTTAACAGGCCCAGAAATGCTGGTTTTTCCTATTGAAAAGTATGAAAGCCATGGAGACTTACCATTTTCTCTTACCATTTTCTACTCTTATTCAACTAAATCAATTTTGCTTAGATTATTTTTTAAAAGATAAAACAATTAGTACAATCTCTTCAATCCCTCCCCCCTCAGCAGCTTTTCCCAGCTCTTGGGATAAATGTAAACTGTCTGAAGAAGCAATCATGCAAGACATGGACACTGCATACCCTCTGTCTCATCTGGCAGCACTTTCCCTTCCCTCACTGTCTGTGACAATGAACTCCTGTGTTCCTCACAGTGATAAGCTTGTTTCTCCCTGGGAGTCTTTTCATTAGACACTTTTAGTGCCTGGAGTGCTATTGTCTCTGTTCTCTTCTGATCTCTGCTTGTTCATCACCCAAATAAGAAGCCATTTCCGACCACCAGGCTACCAAAACCACCAGGGGAACTTAAGTTTTCACCCTGTTTTAATTATCTGAATAGCTCCTTCCACTAGCTGATATTTTCCACGTTTAATTTATTTGAGCTATCTCATCAATTATTTTTATTGATTTTAAACCAAAAAGTCAGAATATGTCTTAAATCGCTTTTGAGTAATTACCCAATTAGCACTTTATTTTTCTTTAGCATACTATCCTATCTAATAAAAAAGTAATATGCAAATTGACCATCATTCCAACACACAAGATGGCTGCCCCCATGTGGTCAAAATGGCTGCCCCATGTGGACACAAGATGGCCACCACAAGATGGCCAGCAGGGGAGGGCAGTTGGGAGGGGCCAGGTCTGCAAGGGAGGGCAGTTGTGGGCTATCAGGCCAGCAGGGGAGGGCAGTTGGGAGGGACCAGGCCTGCAAGGGAGGGCAGTTAGGGGTGACCAGGCCGGCAGAGGAGGGAAGTTGGGGGCAACTGGGCCTGCAGGGAAGGGCAGTTAGGGGTAACCAGGCCTGCAGGGGAGGGCAGTTAGGGGCAAACAGGCTGGCAGAGGAGCAGTTAGGCATCAATCAGGCTGGCAGGGGAGTGGTTAGGGGGTGATCCGGCTTGCAGGCAGAAGCAGTTAGGGGCAATCATGAAGGCAGGCAGGCAAGCAGTTGGGAGCCAGCAGTCCTGGATTGTGAGAGGGTCCCAGATTGGAGAGGGTGCAGGCTGGGCTGAGGGACACCCCCGCCCCGCCCCCCCGTGCACAAATTTTGTGCACCGGGCCTCTAGTATTAAATAATGTTAAAATCTCAAAATTGATACATCTTTATTTCAATGCTTAGGATAGTTATGTAATTATTGATTTATTTTCTGATAGCAACTCTGTAATTCTACAAAGGTAGGCATCTTGCCTGACTGATTGTGTCAGAAGCAACTGGAACAAAGCCTGTGCTGAATGAAGATTTTTTTTTTTGACTCAATAAATGAAAGAAACCTACAGCAAGACATTAATGCAATTTATTTAAATTCAGTAATTACATAAAAATACATGTAAGCATCATTATATATAACAGCTTTCTGGAGATCCTAAGAAATATGATAAAAAATTTAAAGATTAGGAAGAATGAATTTATATTATTTGCAGAAAATCTGACTGTCTTTCTAAAAAGAGAAACAAATATTAGTATTGTGTCTAACAGGAGGATAAAATAGCTTGTTGACTACGTGAAAAATATATTCAAATAAAATTTTAAAAACTGATTGACATGTTTGAAAACTAAATGGTTGAAGATTACTGTATAACAGCAATGGAAGTAGAAATCCTAACAAATTAGCTGAACTAAAAATGTGTAGGCTATAAACCCATAAAATCTGGTGGAGAGAAATATGAAACAAAAGAAATGGAACAAAAGCAAGTTCATTATGACTCTATTGTCTGAGAAAGTCTTTATTTTCCCTTCACTTTTGAAGAATAATTACACTGGATATAGGATTCTAGGTTGGTGGTGTTTTTCTTTCAACATTTAAAATATTTAATTCTAATGTATTCTTACTTTCACTTTTTCTGATAGGAATTCTGCTGTAATTATTTTTCCTTGTTTCTCAACAGTTAAGGTTTTTTTTTAAAAAATATATTTTTATTGATTTCAGAGAAGGGAGTGGGATAGAGAAATAGAAATATCAATGATGAGAGAGAATCATTGATCAGCTGCCTCTGGCATGCTCCCTACTAGGGGTTGAGCCAGCAACCCAGGCATGTACCCTGACCACGAATTGAACTGTGACCTTCTGATTCATAGGTCGATGCTCAACCACTGAGCAACACCAGCCAAGCGGATAAAACCCAATTTTGATCATATTTACTTTTTCATCTCATAGTCTACTCTTCAGTCCCCAGTTGCTCCACTT
Organism: Plecotus auritus; assembly: GCF_963455305.1. Taxonomy (NCBI): domain Eukaryota; kingdom Metazoa; phylum Chordata; class Mammalia; order Chiroptera; family Vespertilionidae; genus Plecotus; species Plecotus auritus. The sequence goes on along the minus strand of NC_137772.1, from coordinate 12,696,970 downwards.
TAGAATTTTAGATCTCCAGTTAATTTACATTGATTTGCACGTCCATGGTTTGCAATGAAAAAAAGAGTATTATTTTCTTTTTTTTTTTTGAAAGAACTTTTCCTTCCCGACCCCTTGACAAATCCTTATTCATCATTCAAAACTAAGATTTGATGGCAATTGCTCTGAGAACACTTTGCCCACTCATGTTCTCTTTAACTTTCTACCTCATGCAGACTGCTAGTTACTGAAACTTTCACACTGCACTGCATTTCTTCCTTTTATATCTATCCGTCTTTCTAGACTCTGAGCTACTTAAACATAGGGTCCTGATAGTAAGCCCTCAACAAATCTTTAGAGAATGTAATAGAATTGCATATGAAAGTGGTCCTTTGGAACACTTTCTTAATGGGTGTTGGTGGCTGAGTGGTACAGACTGAAGATGTCAGCAGAAGCAAAGGGCTTATTAAACAGTTTTTGTGAGACCTTACTTGATTAGATCTACAGGCAAAAGAGAGCTTTAAGCACAGAGTCACGGAGGCACATATTAACATTCATGGAAGATGGTCATAGAAAGGAGGCTGTGTTCTCTCCAGACATTTGAGCTAAAGGGAAGCTTACACATTTTTGTGTTAAAGTTCTTTTCGTTTTCATTTTGGATTTAGGTATGGAGAGGATTGTGAGAAATTAGAAATGTGAAGAAAAGAAGCATAACCTCCCCCCCTTTATTCTTGTCTTTAATTAATATCTTATGTTTTATTGTAATATATAGTGTTTGAGGTCATCTTGCTGATAAGTTAATAAAGCAACATAGTCTGTGATGAATAATGTTAGTGATATTGACTCATCGGTAGAGAGCCCTGTCAACTGTTACTTTGAGCAGTGCCTCAAATTGCTAACACAGTGTTTCTAATGACTTCACATGAAAGGAAATAAGAGACTTTCCCCAGATCCATTCATGTAAGAAATAAGGTGATCATAGCACACATGAAACGGCTTTTTTATAGCTGGTGAAAGATGAACACACATTGCTGTGGGAATGTCTACTCATTTACTCCATCTTCTAGTTTTATACATGCTTGCTGAGTGTGGGATTCTCTTCTTTCCTCTTCTCCCGTTTTCTGTGTTATTATACACTTCTAGATAATCTCAGCTTCAAGGGACCCTGATGATATGGTGGTGTTGTAGTGTAACCCCCATCTTACAAAGGACGCCTCAAAAAAAGGTCGAATCATGGAGTCATTTATTAAAAGCCGGCGGCATATGAGGGAGCGAAAGCGCTCCAGACCTCGCAGCCCTGAACAGCTTATCACATCAGGCTTATATTGGCAGAATATCACAAAAGTATCAATTACATCTTTGGGTCTGGAATGAGGAACCTGTTTCGCGAAAAAGCATTTTTTTTACAGAAGCGAAATTGAGCAACTTAGTTATCTAAAGTATCTACAAATCACTGAATCAACAGAAACGCATTATCTGGGACCACCTGGACAATTTAGAATAATTGTGCTGTCCAGATTCCGGGACCTCTGAGTCAACCGAAACTCAGTTATCTGTAGCTACTGAGACAATTTAGGATCACTATCTGTCCTGGGTCCCAGAGGAATGTGCTTCAATGACCAGTGAAATCACAATCAATGGGATATTCAAACCATCATCAATGGAGTATTGGGATAGCATACATAAGTTCAGAAAATCAAAATAACTTTTAAATGAGTACAGAACCCAAAACATCAAGCTTAAAATATTAAACAGCAATTTTACCCAAGTATGGTTGCTACCATACTTCAGTGGTGATAAAGGCAGAAACCCAAACTACCCGTGTAACCATTTTCAATCCCGACTAGCATTTAATACACTAAATTGAACTATGACAAGGTTTCTGGAATATACACTGGATTTGAAGAGACTGCAGAAGAAAGAATTAAAGAAATGGTAGAACAGGTTATATGGAACCATCAATTTCTTCAGCACCATGGCAAATTGACACAGTCTGATTAATCCGGGTCTGAAGAGAAAATGCTACCATGGACTGATCTCTCTTTGTCCCTCTCCTACACACAGACACACTCAGCATTTCTGAACAACTTCTCTAAACTGTAGCATGCACTGGGACAATGGCATGAGCCCAGTTAAAAGATAAAGCATGAAGCTGTCCTTTGTTAGATGTTTTTGTGTGTGTGTTTTTTTTTGTTTTCTCTAAGTCTAGCATAGCACCTGGGACATGGTAAGGAAAAGGTATATTTTTAAGTAAATAAATCTGTTTTACATTTCTGTAATTTTCAACAGCAGATTCAGCCTTTGACCAACATGAATGAACTTGAGGCCTAGATAGCTATAGATTGCTGACTTCATGATCCATTTGAACTGGCCATTAAGTAGCATTTAGGCTTTTTTTTGGAAACACACACACACACACACACACACACACACACACACACACACAATGGAGGCTTTTATACTGATAACAATTCAATTCCTTTCAAAGGAAGAGATTTTACAAGAGAATTTCAATCAGGTTTTATGTTGATTTGAGTGGGTTGAATTATGGAAAAGACTTGTCTTTGGCAACTGAATCACAATAAAAGGTACAAAGAAGTATGACATCGTATGGGATGCAAATAGGACCAGTAAGTGAATAAAGAAGAGGTCAGATGGAAGCAGGAACATCAATGACATGTCTGTGAACATGTTTTGAGATAGAAATTAAATAGCTTCTATCTGATTATGCAATAAGAGTTTTTGATTAGAGATAATATGGTTCTTTGTAAATTGTACTGAGTATGGGTAAGTAGTTCATTCTAGTTACCTGTTAAATATATGTGATGCATTTAAATAATATGCTTATATTTCTTTAAGCATATACATATTGTGGGTCTGAATAGGAGATCAAGAAAATGGGGATTTTTTTTGTAGGCATAAGAAAGGTCGAGGAGGGAATTTTGGGTTTTCCTATCTTGATCAGTATAAACTTGTTATGTAAAAAAAATTCAGGAGATATTAAAAATGAGACAAGAATGATTTCACAGTGTCATTTGGCCAGTTGAAAAGGTAATAAAAATAATAACAGCTAGCATGAGCTGAATAATTGCCAACTTTAATTGAGACTAACTATGTTCCAGGTAATATTTCAAGGGCTTTACATAAATTATTTCCTTTATTGATGAGTAATGATCATGAAATGAGGGAATTAAGATCATGAGGATCATATTTGAGGAGACCAGTGGGAGGCTCCACAAAAATTCATTATTATTTCAAACTCATTATGTCTAAAACTCGCTGTCTTCCCTCTCAAACATGCCTTCCTTTATATTCACTCAATTTCATAGTGACTTGATCCAGCTCCTCCTCCATTAGCCACCCCTTAGAGTTATTTTTGACCTCTCTCTTTTGTTCCTCTTTCAGGATCTAACTCATTTAATCAGTCTGCTAATTTCACCTTTGTAAGATTTATCTTTGCAAATTACAAAGGAAATTGAAAAAGCAATACAGGTGCTGTTTCCAGGAAGTGTTTTATGTTTGAGAGGGGAAGGAGAAAATGCACAGTGGTGACTTTCTGCCATAGGACAGTCATGCTCTGTGCAATACTTTCTTCCTTTCAATAGTCCTAATAATCACTTTAAACATGAATAAATCTGTGCTCATCTAGGTTATTAAATTGGCCAAGGTCACACAGCTCTTAAGTGATAGATAGATCCAGGATTCACTCCAGGGTCTGTGTAATTCCTACTGAATAACATTGCCTTATCAATATTATACACTATCAAATGATTGATTATATAATGATACCATTAGATTCATTAACATGTCTCAAATTACTAATTCAATAATGCCACAAATCTATTTTCATAACAAAGTTATAAATGGTTTTAAAATTTACTGATCTGTGCTATACTAGATTTGCCAGATAAAATACAGGACACCCTGTCATTTGGATTTCAGCTAAGCAATGGATATGCTTTTAGAATAAATATATCCCGTGCAATATTTGGGATATACTTACAGTAAAAAATGTATTGCTTATTTACCTGAAATTCAGTTAAAGTATGCCCCAAATATTGCATAATTTGTATTAAAAATTCATTAGTCATTTATTGAAATACAAATTTAAATGGGTTTCCTGTGTTTTTAACAGCGAAATTTGGTAAATTTATACTAGGCACACATATCTAATCTTGTAGGAATAGATTCAAGTAGTAGGCAGAATTTAGTAATTATCATTGTCTCATTGTCATCAGCATCATATCTCATACCCATAGAGTGGTATTTTAAACGTTTTATTTGCTCCTTACCATAATCTTACGAGGCAGTTACTATTGATAGCTTTACATGACTGATAATGAAAGTGAGGTGACATCATATTCATTTAAAAAAAATTAAAACAATAATTTAGGATTTGATGGGTCTTAAATCATATATGGATATTCAGGAGCCAGAGTTATGATCCCACACCTGGGATAGATGCATTAAAAGTACAACTTTGAAATATCATTCATATATTTTTAAATGTATTCACAGTGTGTAAAATAGTTGGCATCATGCTATGAATTAGCAAGCATGAAACAATGAGAAATTTTGTTAGCCGGAAATTTGAGAAAGGCCTTAGGTGAAAATTATTAATATACATATATATATATATATATATATATATATATATATATATAAAATACTAAAAGGGGAATATGCTAATTAGACTGGATGTTCTTCCGGACATCCTTCTGTCCTTCCAGACGAAGCCAGGGCTGCAAGGGAAGGTCGGGTCACTGGTGACAGAGGGAAGCTTGTGCCAGCAGCCGGGGGAAGGAAGGCCTACTCTTGCACCAATTTCATGCATCGGGCCTCTAGTAGTATGTATATATTCAGCTGTGTTTTATTTCTTTCTTTGCAATGCAGAAATAAGCTTCTCATTACATTTAAACTATATCTGAAGGCTACTTTTGACATGGTTAAGACATTTACACTTAGAAGTTATAATTAATAATTTTGAATGGACTCTCTTGTTGTACTTTTAAAGCATCCTCTCCTTTTAACGTTATAACCCATAAACTTTAATCTTGAGGGTTTTGATGATGTTTTATAGGATTCAGAAATATTCCAGTATTGTTAGATGATAAACATGTATATCTCTGGTTTCAAATTCTTAAAAATTTTCCCTTTAACTGGATCATACTTTCCATTTTATTTTCTGTAATTTGCAGGTTTTGGTTTTTACTTCTTTCCTGAAGTAATTTATTAATTGCAATGTTTTCATACTTAAGTGTTTTACTTTCTCCAGCAATAAAGTCATGTTGATTGCATATCTTAAAGGCTAAAATTCTGTTATGCTATTGCATTTTACCTATGTTGCTAAGAGTCGCTTGCAAAAATATTGCTTCTCTTTACTAAAAGTTATTTTGATGTTTAACACCCTCCCTTAATTTTGTCCCATGGACATTTGTTTTCCTGTAGGTATGCATCGTTGGTTGTTTTTTTTTATGCAGATAAATGGAATAATAGGCTTAATAGGCAGAAATTTGCAAGCAAGTTTTTAAGGGATGTATTTATTTGCATATTAAATATGGCTGAATAGGCAGTTGGCTTTTTTTTTTCATGACAGTTGACTTTCAAGGCCTCTTTCAGAAGGTCACTCACTGTTCCGGGTCCTCTTTTATCTCCATGATTCTGTGATAGATTGCACTGCAAGCTAAGTGTTTTGGTGTCTCTAGTAGAAAACAAAACAAACAAAGGAACATGGACTAAACAACTTGGTCCTGACACCCACTTGACAAGATGGTCTGATTTAAGTGTATGCAAAGGTTCCAATATTCGTTTTGTTCCAAGCCAACTCATTTTTTCTAGGTTACCTTTGTTTCGGAAGCCCAGAGTGTGATTTTTCTCCCTGCTTTACTACCTCACATTTTTCAATAACTTGGAGTAAATAGGTCTTTTTGCTGGTGAAAACTGGAGGACTGCTCCTTTTTCTAGTGATGCTGTCTACTACATCTGAAGGAAATGCGTTCTTTTCTCCTGTAAGAGGGGAAGATGGTTTCTTCTAATACTCGGGGATGAGGGCAGACTGTTACTTACTTTTCATTACATTCAAATATCTAAAAAAAGCAGAGAGAAGAGTCAATTTTCAAATGAACACTTGGTTTGATTATTTGAGAAGAGTAAAACTGATACTTGGGAAACATCATGCGGTGAGAAAGAAATGGGTCTGTAGTTAGACAAGAATGTAGTGCCTACTACAGTTAACTAGGTAGAATACTGGTTCAGCCAATCTTAGATGATAAAAATGTTCACAATTTCAAATGAACAGGGATTTTAGAATGCTGAATAGAGATGGTAAGGAAAATAATAATGTGTTTAAAGCAACATAATATTACATAATGTGTGAGAAATATCTTCCACAGTAGTTAATATCTTGGGCTCTGGAATTAAGCATTATTGAGTTACAATCTTGCTTCATCTCTTATCAGCCTTTGGCCAACTGCTTCAGTTTTCTAAGCCTCAGTTTTGTCTAATGTATGAATGATAACATGGAACATGTAGATCTAGGGCAGGAAAAGGCGCCCTCAGTAGAAATGTTGTAAAACACAAAACATGCCTGGAATATAGAGAGCAGAGAGGACAGAATTGATATAAGAAAACAAAATAGCTCTGAAAAAACAAAGAGGAACTACACGAGAACACTGTTTCACATGCATAAAAATAAGAGCATATTCAGAAAATCATTAAACCTTGAGTGAAAAAATAAAGACCTGCGGGGAGACATTTAATCAGATAAGTAAAGGAGAGGGAGAGACAGAGAGAAACATCAATGTGCACGTGTGGAATCAAACCTGCAACCAAGGTATGTGCCCTTGACTGGATTTGAACGAGGGACCCTTCAGTCTGCAGGCCAACACTCTACCCACTGAACCAAACCAGCTAGGGCACTCCACAGATTTTAAACTGAGTGCACCCTGGAAAACAAGAGAACTACCTGCGGAGAGCGAGCTCCTATAGGAAGGCTGGGGAATAGTGAGAGAGACAGAGCCTGCAGGATGCATGATAAAAGGTGTAGGTGGGAGGAACGTAAAAAAGGGAACAAAGGGGGAGGATCTCTGTTCTGGAGAACAGCATGCTCAGTGTCCTCCACCTCTCAGGAGCATGTCTGCCACTTCACAGTCATCTATTCTAGAGATACTCTTCATGATGGGAAAAATAAGACATTTTTTGGGGGGCTAGCAATCTGAATCTGTGCCAGTCACCTAATGTACATCCTTGATAGCCTATAATTAAGTCACTGCCCCCTTCTCCACAATCTGGTCTAGCAACACCTGTTTTCCTAAGTACTCCCAATTTACAAAGGGCCATAAACAAAGAATGGAACAGCTTAGCTGGAGGGGAGGTCGCTGACACCACCCAGACCAGGCAGCTAGATACAATCTAACTCCCCCATCCTCACTGACGCAGGAGGGGCTGTGGAAGCCCACCACAAAAGCTGGTAGTTAGGAAACAGGTAGAAAACCAAGAAACCGAAGGGGATAAAGAGAAAGCTTCCTCCATATTCACTCGCTCGGGATTTGGAGAACGGGCCCCCTGAGTCACTGTGCTAGTACATGTGAAACATCTGAAAATTAATGGCGTTATCCTGGACCTCCAAGTCCTCCTGTGTGTTTTCCAGTTGCCTGGTAAATTCTGTAACACTTAAACATGATCAATCAAGAAGCAGAGTCTAAGCAGAGCATCCGGCTGTGCAGATTAGAGGACTATGCCACATGTGTAGCTGTCCACCTTTCAAATGGCTTTTTTCCCTTTGGAGCATTCTTACGTCTCTCCCCCTCCTGGTCACCCCAGTAAAACCCAGTTCCCCAGCATCCCTGCTCAAACATGACTTAATTTCCACCCTGGTCCTACACCAACATGAAATGTGGATTTGGAAGAGAGAAAGGCAAGGAAACTCTCTGATTGGTAGAGGACATGGGAGAGATAAAGAGCTTTCAGAGACAAGGGTCAGACACGGCAGCATCAGGCACCAGTGACTCAAGGGCTGGGGATTAACTGTAAACTAGACCAGCAGGTCAGCTTGGGAATTGTCCTACGTGGATGACTTTTAGCTGATTCTTAGGCCCTTATGGGAATGACGTGTACTAATTTGAATGTTTAAATAAATCCATTTTCAAAATAAAGCAAAACAGCCGAAACCGGTTTGGCTCAGTGGATAGAGCGTCGGCCTGTAGACTGAAGGGTCCCGGGTTCGATTCCGGTCAAGGGCATGTACCTTGGTTGTGGGCACATCCCCAGTGGGGGGTGTGCAGGAGGCAGCTGATCGATGTTTCTCTCTCATCGATGTTTCTAGCTCTCTATCTCTCTCCCTTCCTCTCTGTAAACTATCAATAAAATATATTTTAAAAATAAATAAATAAAATAAAAAAATAGCCCTAACCGGTGTGGCTCAGTGGATAGAGCGTCAGCCTGCAGACTCAAGGGTCCCGGGTTCGATTCCGGTCAAGGGCATGTACCTTGGTTGCGGGCACATCCCCAGTGGGGCGTGTGCAGGAGGCAGCTGATCGATGTTTCTCTCCCATCGATGTTTCTAACTCTCTGTCCCTCTCCCTTCCTTTCTGTGAAAAATCAATAAAATATATATTTAAAAAAATAAATAAATAAAGCAAAACATGTATTCTGTTGCTTCCATCAATGAACCCTACGTGGCACAGTAATAGATCTCAAGAAGCTGGAGCTTGGTTTCCTGCTGTGGGACTCTGGTCGTCTGTAACACTCAGTGGCCAATTGAGTCCTTGGAGTCATGTATAAATGCATGAAGCGTGCCAGGAATATGGGGTGTGCTGGGTGTGTTTAACTAGAAATAAATTAGTGACGTTAACACTTTAAAATCTCAGTGTAAAGTACAGAGTCTTTAAAAAACCACAGAGCCTTTGTTACCATTCTGTAATATCCTTTGCAGAGAAGCGTGGAAATAAAAAAAAAAAAATTCAAAGCCAGATTATTGACCAGGAAAGAATGGGGAGCTGATGGCTAGAATGGGACACTTGGGAAGATCCTAATGACTCAAAATGACCCGAATTCTGGAGCCTGACCACGCCTCCTTCATCAGCAGAAGCGGCCTCGCCTTCTCAATGTGACAAAACTGTAGAATACCCCGTGACGATCTGGCCGGAGGAAGCCACTCTTCAAGAAGAAGCAATTTCTCCTAATGTGCTATTCAACCATACTTCATTGCCTCCAAATGCTAGCATGCCCCAAGGAGTCAATTACAGAGGCCAACCTGGGAAACGGCTGGTATAACAGAAGGAAGGCGAAGATGATGCTAGTCTTTTCTATCAAAATTCTGAGAAATATATGCGGGAGTGTTTCTTAGGATGCGCCTCCTCCTTAGCTCAGGGGAAAGAGAAGCCTAGCTTTTTGCTGAACTGGACTTATCACAAGGCCACCCTCACCAGAGATTCTATGTTCCATGCAGCCGCTCAGGCAGCTGGGAGTGCTATGGCTTGTGTGGACTGTGGCTGCCTCCTAGAACCAACAGATGCCTGTGGCAAATGAAGCTGAGGTGCTATTTCTGCCTTGGTAAAACAGGAGGATTTGACAGTGAAGAATTATATAGCAACTAGAGGCACAGTACACAAAATTCATGCATGGTGGAGCGGGGGAGGGGGGGCCCTCAGCCCAGCCTGCACCCTCTCCAATCTGGGACATCCCTCTCACAATCCAGGATTGCTGGCTCCCAACCACTCACCTGCCTGCCTGCCTGATTGCCCCTAACCGCTTCTGCCTGCCAGCCTGATCATCCCCCAACCACTCCTCTGCCAGCCTGACCGATGCCTAACTGCTCCCCTGAAGGCCTGATCGCCCCCAACTGCACTCCTCTGCTGGCCTGGTCACCCCTAACTGCCCTTCCCTGCTGGTCTGATCACCCACAACTGCCCTCCCCTGCCAGCCATCTTGTGGTGGCCATCTTGTGTCCACATGGGGGTGGCCATCTTGTGTGTTGGAGTGATGGTCAATTTGCATATTACCTCTTTATTATATAGGATATTGGAGTGAATTAATTGTGTGTGACCCACACATCAATTCCTTCTATGTGTCCTCAACAGCATCCAGTTGTAAAGCAGTGAAGGAAGCATTGGTGCTGGATGAGTGATAGACAATGATAGGAATTCACTGTAGAACAGGCATAACTATAGGAATGAAGACCCAGTAATGGATCTGTCCAGGAGGGCAGGGGCCATTTTTAAATATAGATTTTGAAATTCAAGCCTAGTGTAGCTCCTTCCTTTCCTCTAGAATGTTCCAATCATTTTTGTCAACCTGAAATTCGGTCCTCTGAAGCTTGAAGTAAAAATATAGCTTTCTGCCATCCTAATCTGTCTAGTTTGGAGAGTGCCAAAAAGATGCAGAGTGCAGATCTCACCCAGTGCAATTGTCTGCTAAGAGTGGCCTTATCTCTTGTTTTGGCTTAATTTTGATTGCCAACCAGTGCCTTCAAATAGTTGTGTGTTTTTTTAAATATTTTATTTTATGTTTTTATTGACTTTTAGAGAGAGAAGAAGGGAGAGGGAGAGAGAGAAAGAAACATGGATGTGAAAGTGAAACATCCCCAGGCTGCCCCCTACCAGGGATCAGTCCTGCCACCCAAGCATAGGTCCTGACTGGGACCAAACTGACAACCTTTTGGCACATAGGCCTATGCCCGACCAATGGAACCACCCCAACCAGGGCTCAGAGAGTTGTTTTTAAGAAATATGTCACTGCCCTGGCCGGGGAGCTCAGTTGATTAAAGCATTGTCTATATGACACTACTAGTTAGTACACTTAGACAAGTTTCCTATAGATAACAATCATAAAACCTATATAACATATTATTTATTAGAGAGTATTAAAGACTCTCAGGTGGGTACTGGATCAATATAGACTCTAAGAACTACTTTGAAATAATTTAATTTATTTAAAACAAAAAGATGGCATGACTAATTAAATAAAAATATGATCCTTATTTTTAATTATACACAGATATAAAGCATATAATACATATTTTATGCAAATAACCCAAATTTTAGAATAAATATTTTTCTTTGAAATTTTAAAGCAAAATTTACTCCACCATAAACTTGTAATTATCACATCATATTGAAAACCAAACCCAAACAAAAGAAAACAAAACAAAAACCACACACACACACACACACACACACACACACACACCCCAATCTGAAAATGTTCTGGTTGGCCATTTCTTATCTATTTTGGGAAAACTTTGAATTAAAAGTAATGAATTACTTCAATTCAAGAGTGATCTGGGTTGCACAGGCATTTAGTCAGTAAAAATGTTTTATTTTCTGGTTTCTCAGATGTAAGATTGGAATGTTATTAGTGACAAATACTGGGAGGATGTGCTAATGACTTGTAAACCACCTTGAAAATATCAAACAATAAAAATGATACTCATTTTTATGTTTTTGAGAAAAAGAAATTGTCCCACTCCCATTATCAGGAGTTAACTAAATAGATGTATGAGCAAACAAATCCTTGTCTAATTGCAAGAGCAAGTCTATCTTTTGGAGAAAGATTTGTTAGTCATGTTCTGACCAATGATGAACTTGTTATATATATGAGACTAACTGACTCTAATACCCAATGTTAAGGCAAAAATTTTTAAAAAAGGAATCTGAACTTTTTTTATATAAAAAGAAATACTGTTCTTAAGTTGTTCTCTAAGTGAGAGATAGACCATTTCCCACCAAAGAAACGTAGTTTTGCTTTTATACTTTGAATCTATGTGACATAATATTCAGAAATACTTTGGGGTGATGTGGGCGAATGCATCACAATCAGGAACATTTTATTTTTCACCACTTATTCTGAAGATATGTCTGATGAGTTCCTTCTGCTTCTTATAAGTAGGGAAACAGCACTGCAGGGCTTGCTGGGAAGGGATGACAAGTGATTCACCGCAAGCCTGTTTGTGCAAAATGATGGCTGTGGGCCCCGTAGGAGTTGCTGAGCTGGGAAGATAAAAATATGTTCCAACATAGAAAGCTGGTGGTTCCTGGTGATCGTAATGCAATCTACAGTGTAACTTGCATGCCTCCATTAGATGACCTGCTAATTTGTCTTTTATCCTGGACCTTGGAGTATTTATGTTGGGAGTTTGGGAGACTGCATGAGCAAGAAAGTGGTGTGTGTGTGTGTGTGTGTGTGTGTGCATGCTCTATCTGTGATCGTTGTAATAATTTACACTAAACCAATCCATTTCTTTCTTCTAAAATATGTTGTCTCTAGCTTATTCTTATAGCAAAGATGCTGGTGAATGGAATGGCATGCCTGACTTGGGGATGTGGATTGCCTGAAAATGCATAATTTAACCATAGAATGACAATCTGAGCTCCCACAGCAGCATTGCCATTCATATTCTAAGTAATCAGTTGTCCTCTTAACAATCCCAATGATTTCTCTGCATCTTTTTCTTTTTCTTTTTTTGGTTATGTTAGAGCAGAAAAATTGGTTCTATTAAAGAAGCAATAAATATATCATAGATAGAAATTTAAAACTAGAATAAAAAACAGATCTACATATTTGTGACTAATGAACCCTTCCAGACCCTGTAGCACAGGCAGGCAGGTCAACATGATACAGGACACAACATTAGCTGCCTTCTAAATTCGTGTCTTCCACACAAAAAAAGGCAACTAGAGAAATGCCCAGTTAACTTATGTAACACTCCAACTCTGCCGATGAAAATTCCTCTCACTCCCTTTTAAAAATATTCCCTACATGAAGAATCTTTTTCAAGTTCTGGATTTAGCATTAGAATCTTAGTGGGTAAGTTTGTAGCCAAAATGAAAAGGCACAAGAAATATTTTCTGTATATTAGATCCTGAAGGGACCCAATTTTAATCCCAGACTCCTAATAAAACCTGTAATAGAAAAACTGAGCTATACCATAAATTTCGTGTAGAATTCATCATCCAAATAATATTTTTTTCTGCTTTTGCTTCATTTCTATATTGAATGTCTTGGTTCAGAGGGAGAATGTGTCTACTGTGAAAGATTTATAGCAGAGTAATATGAATCGATGTTCTAGTGATGTCTGTTATCTTTGATTTTAGATTTATGTGTTAGTTCCAATTTTTTAAAGTAATCTTTCCTCTACTATGGGACATACGATCATTGCTAAACCATCATAGATGTCTAGAGACACCGATGAACTCCCATAATGAACAGCAAGGGGCTCCAGATTCCAGATAAAATACTCTTTTCTGTGAAGAAGTTATAGCCACAAGCTAGAGCCAAATCGTTAATTTTTCAGCCTAGATTTCTGCTACTGAGATAAAGTAGAAGGCATGGTTAGTCTGTTTCTAATAATTAAAGGGGGTAATGTTTGCTAATCAGCTTGGTTCTAGAATGAAGCCAGAGCCAAATAAGATGCCAACTGAAATGATAATTATATATATACTAGAGTAGAGACCCGGTGCATGAAATTCGTGCACAGGGGAAGGGGGTGTGTCACTCAGCCCAGCCTGCACCCTTTCCAATCTGGGACCCCTCAGGGATGTCTGACTGCCTGTTTAGGCCCGATCCCAGTAGGATTGGCCCTAAACGGGCAGTTGGACATCCCTCTCACAATCCAGGACTGCTGGCTCCCAACTGCTCACCTGCTTGCCTTCCTGATTGCCCCTGCTTCTGCCTGCCAGCCTGATCACCCCCTAACAACTCCCCTGCCAGCCTGATTGATGCCTAACTGCTCCCCTGCCAGCCTGTTTGCCCCTAACTGCCCTCCCCTGCAGGCCTGGTCACCCCCAACTGCCCTCTCCTGCGGGCCATCTTGTGGTAGCCATCTTGTGTGTTGGAGTGATGGTCAATTTGCATATTACTCTTTTATTAGATAGGATAGAGGACGGGTGCATGGGTGGGGGCCAGGTGGTTTGCCCTGATGAGTGTCCCGGATCAGGGTGGGGGTTACCTTGGGGCATGGGGCACCTGGGTGAGGGACCTGTGGTGGTTTGCAGGCCAGCCATGCCCTCCAGCGACCCAAGCAGAGGACCTGGTATCTTGGATTTATTTATCTTCTATAATTGAAACTTTGTAGCCTTGAGTGGAGGCCTGGGCCCGCCAGGGTGTGGGGAAAGCTTGGCTTCCTCCATCGCCGGGGGCAACTCAAGCCTCCTGCTCTCTCCAGCTTCGTGGCTGCCACCATTTTTGTTGTGATTTATTTATCTTTTATAATTGAAACTTTGTAGCCTTGAGTGGAGGCCTGGGCCTGCCAGGGTGTGTGGAAAGCTTGGCTTCCTTCATTACCGGGGAAACCCAAGCCTCCTGCTCACTCCGTGGCCACAGCCATCTTGGTTGGGTTAATTTGCATACTTGCTCCTGATTGGCTGGTGGGCGTTGCTTGTGGGTATAGCAGAGGTAAGGTCAATTTGCATATTATGCTTTTATTAGATAGGATATATATACATATACATACATATATATATATATACACATACATATATATACACACACATATATATACATATACATACATATATATATATATATATATATATATATATATATATATATATATATATAAACCCTTCTAAGAAGATGGATTGGATCTTTTTAAAGCAAACTTTGGACACATGAAAGTTTTAAAACTGCCCAAATTCGACCACAGAGATTTGAACTCTTCAAACAGTCATGTTTGACTTGCAACCTGGCAGCTTTGAACCCAAAGGTGTGCTACATTTCAGGGGCGAGCTGCAAATGAAAATTACAGTTTGAGAAATAAGAGGTGCCTGCGCTCCCGTTCAATAGGAGAATTGCTGGGGACTCTGTTATGACCATGCTGATGCTCTGACATATTAAGTGGAGCTTGTTTCTTTTCCATCTGGCCTAGACAACTGCTGGAGGCGGAACCCATTTAGAAAGTGGCACACGCCATGCAGCTGCTCTTCCATGTCTCATAATAAAAACCCAATCATGGCCTCATTCTGCTTATTGCACCCATTTAGGAGCCCTGGGTCATTGTCCTCTTAGGCAATTGTCCACAGACTATGGCTTTTAAGGAACTTGTTTTTGCATATGATCCTTTAAAGACTAACTCAGTGTTAATAGGAAAATTGTGAAGAGCACATTGGGTTTTTATCTGTTTGATTATATTTTATCTAAATGACTACACTTAATACTAACAAACAGCCCTTCCCTGGGAAGTGTAATGCTATTTGTCTCAGTGGCGCTCCGCTGACTTGCTTTAATCTCCCCTTGCACACATTTATCCTAGAATTTTTATTTCTAAGCAATTTTAATAGAATGATTTGTGCTTTGCACACATCATTCGATTTGTGCTTTGCATACATCATTCAACTAATTTATTTATTGCTATATTACTTTGTGATTCATAGATAAAAGAGGAACATTAAAAGCAAGGTACTGTTTACTAGAATTCTCTGTTTTTCCCAGTAGGGAGTTTGAAGCTTCATCAAATGAGATAGTAGTGAAAAAACACACACACAAAAGAATGTATCCTTTTTTGAACATATCAAAAGTATTTTATTTAACTTTTAATAGTTTGCAAACCCTGACAGTGTGTTGCTCTGAATCAAACATCTTGCTATAATGAGCTTGGTGGGTGAGGATTTTTTAATTTATTTTTTGCCTGAGGTCTGGATTGTGTTCAAATCATTGTATAGATTAAATGACATTTAGTTCATGTGATTTGTCTGTGAGATCCTTAATGTTAAGAAATTTTGACTTTTCTTGGCAGAACATTCTCATCTGTCATGATGTCACTGGTTGATAAAACACATAAAACCACTAAGTTTAATCATCTCTGTGGTTTTCCAATATATTTGGTAGCAAAAGGATTCCATCCCCTGTGCACTTTCAAAGCTCACAGTTTGCAGCAGGCAAAGACCATTATATCCTTCACCAGGAAAACATCAAGAAATCCTTGAAGCATGCTGGCGTCTAGCTGGCGCAGAAACTAAATAGTGTCTGCTCTCTTGAGTAGTCTTCAAAGGGCATCCACAATTCTTTTCCCTCATTCCCACCATACATAACTGTCCAAATTCAAATGTGGGTTTAGGAAAGACACGCACTTTAGTGTAGATAAATGTCTGAAATTTTCCAGAAATTATGATCCTGTAAAATTTATTATCAAACAAATTAAACAAGTATATTCAACTTAATAAAGCAGAACAAAACATTTAACATTGTTCTGGCCTCTGAATTCTGAATAGAATGAATAAGCCATATGTGTGAGATACTATATTTGAAAATGGAAATATCTTTTGGAGTTGAGGTAACACAGGAGAAAGAGAACTACATAACCAGACACCCAGAGAAGAGAGACCATGGGGAGACAAAGAAACAACCCGCATATGAAAGAAAAGCAGGCATCACCAGAAAAGGAAGTAAACAAAATGGAGGCAAGCAACATTCAAGAGAAAGAATTCAGAGAAATGGTCATAAGGTGGCTGAAAAGCATGGAAGACAAATTCGACAATATGAGCAAGAACCAAGAGGAAATGAAGAAGAACCAAGAAGAAATGAAAAATGACACTGCTGCTGTAAGGAACTCAATAGAAAGCATCAAGAGTAGACTAGAAGAAGCAGAGGACTGCATCAGTGAACTAGAAGACAAGGTAGGAAAAAAATACCCAAGTAGAGCAGCTTCTAGAAAAACAAAATTAAAAAGCAGGAGGAGAGCCTAAGGGAACTTTGGGACAACATGAAACATCCGCATAATATGGGTTCCAGAAGGAGAGGAAACTGAGCAAGGAATAGAAAAACTGTTTGAAAAAATAATGACAGAAAACTTCCCTGATATAGGGAAGAAAAAACCCACACAAATCCAAGAAGCTCACAGAGTCCCAAGCAAAATGAATCCCAAAAGACCGATGCCAAGGCACATTATAATTAAATTGGCAAACACCAATGACAAAGTAAGAATCTTAAAAGTGGCCAGAGAGAGACAGAAATTTCCTACAAAGAATCCCCCATCAGGCTAGAGACTGATTTCTCAACAGAAACACATCAGGCCAGAAGGGAATGGAATGAAATATACAAAGTCATGCAAAGGAAGGGTCTGAATCCAAGAATACTGTACCCAGCAAGGCTATCAATCAAAATTGAAGGTGAAATCAGGAGCTTCACAGACAAAAAAGGACTAAGGGAATTTATTACCACCAAACCGGCAATGCAAGAAATGCTAAAGGGTCTGCTGTAAAAAAAAAAAAAAAAAAAGAAAAAAAAAGAAATAGGAAGCGAAGAAGGAACACAGGGGTAAAGAATAAAAATGGCGACAAACTATCAATAATAACTTTAATTGTAAATGGATTCAATGTCCCAATCAAAAGACACAGGGTAACGGATTGGAAAAGAAAACACAACCCATATATCTGCTGTCTATAAGAAACCCACCTCAGAAAAAAAGACGCACACAGACTGAGGGTGAAGGGATGGAAAAAGGTTTTTCAGGCGAATGGAAATGAAAAAAAAGCTGGGGTAGCAATACTTATACCTGACAAATTAGATCTCAAAGTGAAGGACATAAAAAGAGATAAGGAAGGCCATTTCATAATACTAAAGGGAGCAATCCAACAAGAAGAAATAACTCTGGTAAACATATATGCACCCAATACAGGAGCACCCAAATACATCAAAAACTCCTCAAGGATATCAAGGGAGAGCTTGACAGCAATGCAATCATAGTAGGAGACGTTAATACCCCACTATCACCATTGGACAAATCCTCTAAACAAAAAATCAGCAAAGAAACATCAATCCTAAATGACTCAATAGACCAGATGGAATTAATTGACATCTTCAGAACATTTGACCCCAAAGCCACGGAATATACATTCTTCTCAAGTGCACATGGGTAATTTTCAAAGATCGACCATATATTGGGTCATAGGCAAAGTCTTTTCAAATTCAAGAAGATAGAAATCATATGAAGCATCTTCTTAGATTACAGTGGCATAAAACGGGAAATCAAATACAATAAAAACAATCCCAAAAAATCAAACACATGGAGACTAAACAGCATGCTATTAAACAATGAATGGGTTACCAAAGGGATCAAAGAAGAAATAAAAAAACATCATGGCAACAAATGACAATGAAAACACAACATTCCAAAATCTATGAGACACAGTGAAAGCAGTCTTGAAAGGGAAGTTCATAGCTCTACAAGCCTACTGCAAAAAAACAAGAAACAATGGTAATAAATTACCTAACCCTACAGCTCAAAGAGTTAGAAAGAGAGCAACAAGAAAAGCCCAGTGTAAGCAGAAGGAAGGAAATAATAAAGATCAGAGTGGAGATAAACGACATAGAGACCAAAAAGACAACACAAAAGATCAACATAACCAAGAGCTGGATCTTTGAAAGGATAAACCAGATTGATGAACCTCTAGCCAGGCTCACCGAGAAGCAAAGAGAGAGGACCCAAATAAACAAAATCCGAAATGAAAGAGGAGAAATAACAACAGACCTCACTGAAATACAAAGGATTGTTAAAAAAATACTATGAACAACTCTATTCCAACAAACTGGACAACCTGGAGGAAGTGGACATATTCCTAGAAAAATACAACCTTCCAAAACTCAATAAGGAAGAATCTAAACATCTCAATAGGCCAATAACTATGGAAGAAATTGAAGCAATCATCAAAAAGCTTCCATCAAACAAAAGCCCAGGGCCAGATGGCTTCACAGGGGAGTTTTACCAAACATTCAAGGAAGAACTAAAACCTATCCTCCTCAGACTATTCCAAACAATTCAAGAGGAAGGAACACTTCCAAGCTCCTTCTATGAAGCCAGCATCACCCTAATACCAAAACCAGATAAAGACCACACAATGAAAGAGAATTACAGGCCAATATCCCTCATGAACATAGATGCCAAAATCCTCAACAAAATTCTAGCAAATAGGATCCAGCAGTACATCAGAAAGATCATACACCATGACCAAGTAGGATTTATCCCAGGAATGCAAGGATGGTATAATACCCGCAAATTAATAAACGTGATACATCACATAAACAAATTGAGAGATAAAAATCACATAGTCATATCAATTGATGCAGAAAAAGCATTTGACAAAATCCAACACCCTTTCTTGATAAAAAATCTCAACAAGGTGGGAATAGAAGGATCATACCTCAATATAATAAAAGCCATATATGATAAACCTATAGCCAACATCATACTCAATGGGCAAAAACTAAAACCATTTCCCCTAAGAACAGGAACAAGACAGGGATGCTCACTCTCACCACTCCTGTTTGATATAGTGCTGGAAGTATTAGCCATTGCAATTAGACAAGAAGAAGAAATAAAAGGCATCCAAATTGGAAAAGAAGAAGTAAAGCTGTCCTTATTTGCAGATGATATGATATTGTACATAAAAAAACCGAAAGACTCCATCAAAAAACTATTAGGCTTAATAAATGAATTCGGCAATGTAGCAGGATACAAAATTAATGCCAAGAAATCTATGGCATTTCTATACACCAACAGTGAACTTACAGAAAGAGAGACTAAAAAAGCAATCCCATTTACCATCGCACCAAAAAAATTAAGATACCTAGGAATAAACTTAACTAATGAGGTAAAAGACCTATATGCACAAAGCTACAGGACACTGAAAAAAGAAATAGAAGAAGACGTAAACAGGTGGAAGAACATACCGTGTTCATGGATTGGTAGAATCAACATCATTAAAATGTCCATACTACCCAAAGCAATCTATAGATTCAATGCACTCCCCATTAAAATACCAACGACATATTTCACAAACCTAGAAAGAACTCTCCAAAAATTCATCTGGAATAAAAATGAGACCTCAAATAGCCACAGCAATCCTCAGAAAGAAGAACAAAGTAGGTGGGATCTCAATACCAGATTTCAAGCTGTATTACAAAGCCCCTGTTCTCAAAACAGCCTGGTACTGGCACACGAACAGACATATAGACCAATGGAATAGAATAGAGAACCCACATATCGACCCAAACCACTATGCTCAATTAATATTTGACAAAGGAGGCATGAACATACAATGGAGTCAAGACAGTCTCTTCAATAAATGGTGTTAGGAACATTGGACAGATACATGCAAAAAAAATGAAACTAGACCACCAACTTACACCATACACAAAAATAAACTGAAAATGGGTAAAGGACTTAAACATAAGATGGGAATCCATAAAATTACTAGAGGAATCCACAGTCAGAGAAAACTCAGACATATGCCGATGCAATTTCTTCACCGATACCGCTCCTAGGGCAATGGGAGCTAAAGAGAAAATAAACAAATGGTACTACATCAGAATAAAAAGCACAGCAAAAGAAACCATCAACTGAAAACAAGAAAGCCCACTGTATGGGAGAACATATTTGCAAATGTTATCACTGATAAAGGTTTAAGCTCCAACATCTACAGGGAACTTATACAACTTAACAAAAGGAAGATAAATGATCCAATAAAAAAGTGGGCAATGGACCTAAATAGAATCTTTTCAAACGAAGACAGAAGGAAGGCCAAGAGACATATGAAAACATGCTCAAAGTCACTAATTATCCAAGAGATGCAAATCAAAACGACAATGCGGTACCATCTCACACCTGTCAGAATGGCAATCATCAACAAATCAACAAATGACAAGTGCTGGTGAGGATGTGGAGAAAAAGGAACCCTCGTGCACTGCTGGTGGGAATGCAGACTGGTGCAGCCACTGTGGAGAACAGTATGGAGTTTCCTCAAAAAACTAAAAATGGAACTGCCATTTGACCCAATGATCCCACTTCTAGGAATACATCCCAAGAAACTAAAAATACCAATCAGAAAGGATATAAGCACCCCTATGTTCATAGCAGCACAATTCACCATAGCTAAGATTTGGAATCAGCCCAAATGCCCATCAGCAGATGAGTGGATTAAAAAACTATGGTAAATGTACACAATGGAATACTATGCTGCTATAAAAAAGAACGAATTCTTACCATTTGTAGCAGCATGGATGGACCTGGAGAGCATTATGCTAAGTGAAATAAGCCAGGCAATGAAAGAAAATAAATTTATGGAAAATAAAGAGCATTATAACCTGATGAACAAAAAGATAGATACAGAGGCAGTAAAGCACCGAACAGACTGTCAAATTAAATTACAGCGGGAAGGCTGGGGGTGTTGGGGAGTTGGGAAAAGAGATCAACCGAAGGACTTGTATGCATGCATATAAGCACAACAATCGACACAAGACATTGGGGGGTGGGATGGGGACATGTGACAGGGGATAGGGGAGGCTGGGGAAGGTCAAGGCGGGGAAAAAGGAGATAAATATACTACTACATCTAATACTTTAAACAATTAAAAAATATTTAAAAAAAGAGAGGCCCAATTCTCATCTTGAGTGTTCTCACCACAAAATCAATCAATCAATCAATCAATCAATCAATCAATCA
Organism: Plecotus auritus; assembly: GCF_963455305.1. Lineage (NCBI taxonomy): Eukaryota > Metazoa > Chordata > Mammalia > Chiroptera > Vespertilionidae > Plecotus > Plecotus auritus. The sequence continues at coordinate 12,675,558 of NC_137772.1, read as the reverse complement.
CTATGTGAGGTGATGAATATGTAAATTAGTTTGTGATACTCATTTCACAATGTATATCAAAATATCACATTGTACACATTAAATATATACAGAGACATAAAACCATGAACAGACTGATACATTTCAGAGGGGAGATGGGGGTGGGGGGAGAGAGATGAACCAGGGAACTTATATGCATAGCCCATGGACACAGACAATAGTGTGGCAAAGGCTTGGGAAGGGCAGGTACAGGGAGGAGGGGGGTCAATGGAATAAAAAAACAAAAACAAAAGGGAGTACTGTAATACTTTCAACAATAAAGATAAATTATATATATATATATATATACAGTTATTATTTCTCAAGCACACCTCAATAAAGCTGGGAAAAATAAAAACGAAATAAAAGACAAAAATATGTTTTTAAAAGACCCCCAGTCCATTCAGATGTCTCTGGGACAGAGGCAGTGTAGAGGTTCAGAGCAAGCACTAGAGAAAATGGCTTATGAGGCAGTAAAGCAGGATGGCAGTCAGGCCAGAAGCATTTCGGCCTGGCCCTCACATAAACACGTCAACTTTTATTTCACCTTTTCAGGTACAGAGTGACTAAGGCAGGCAGTGGAGGAAAACGAGGAGCTATTTCCTGGCCTTTTAGGAAATGACCACGCTGAAGGCATCCTTGCCCTTTGCTGAAAAGAGCCTTCTGCAGGCTTTTGCCTGGGGAAACGTCATATACCTCCCATGTGGAAGTGAGCACATTTCATTCCCCAGCTCATGCTTTCTAGTAAGAGGTAAGGGAATTCGCTACCTAGATTGTTCTCTCTATTAATGTAACCTCCATATCACCCCCCCTCCCCCCACCCCCTAGATCACTAAGAGGCACCAGATAAATGTCACGGAAAGTCACTGAAGGCTGCTGGCTATATATCAACGATTTTAAAATAAAATTGAGCCCAGCTTTCAAAAAAAAATAAATACTGAGATGAATGTTTCTTCAAAGCTTGGTTCATTTTCATTATAAAAACTGAGCAAATGTTTTCTAAATAAGTAGTGAAATTGTACATACTCTAGTAAGTTAAGTATTTTAAGAATAATATATAATTCAGATAGTCTGGTATAAATTTGAATTTGACTCACATTCGATTTCCCATAACAAAAAAAGCCAAATAGTAAAAATCTAAGGGAGAGATTGTGTAGGATAGCTTTCAAAACTTTACTGAATGATAGTCACCTAGTTTTGCTATAACACAGCCAGGTTTCCCGGGGTAAATATTAAATAATTCTATCAGTGATGACAAGAATTATTACAATCATTAATACTATTACTATGAGCATTATGATTACTTGACAAGGCATGTTATGATCCATGTTTTTATGAGCACTTTTATTCATTCATGTAATAAACATTTTTTCATTGCTTACTATGACCCCATCATGATGCTATTCAAAGGGAAGACAAAGGTAATGGTAAGATAATCATTGCTTTCAAGACCTTGTGGTGTTAGTCAAGGAAAAATAAGATGTACATGCAATTAAATATTTAATCACAATGTTACAATAAGTTCTACAATGAGATAAATCAAGGACTCACTCAGGAACAGTTTTTAACTGAACCTTCTGTGATCTGAAAATTCTCCCTTGAGAAAGAAATAGCTAAGCAAAAACATGAAAAAGAGGAAGCTTGTAGCCAGGTAAAAAGTAAGAAAAATACGTTTCAGAGGGAAAGAAAGAAGGCGAAAAAGACCAGAATGTGGAGCATTGGAAGAACTGAAGGAAACGCAGTATGCTACAGAATCCTACAAAAGGGATAGAGGTGGACCTCGGTAAGAAATGAGCCTGGGGGGCAAGCAGAAACCAGACCATGGAAGGTGAGGAATGAGCACACACGCATGAGAGACGTTTTGGAAGATTAGGGACAAAGTAGAGACAACAGATTCTGCTTTTAAACGGAAAACTCTGGCCGTGGCATGAAACAAGAATTGAAGGATAAGATCACAATTAGGAAAATCAGGATGAGGTTGCTGTATAACACAGAAAAGACAATGGTTGCCCTAACCCAGTGGTCGGCAAACTGCGGCTCGCGAGCCACATGCGGCTCTTTGGCCCCTTGAGTGTGGCTCTTCCGCAAAATACCACGGCCTGGGCGAGTCTATTTTGAAGAAGTGGCGTTAGAAGTATAAGTTTAAAAAATTTGGCTCTCAAAAGAAATTTCAATCGTTTTACTGTTGATATTTGGCTCTGTTGACTAATGAGTTTGCCGACCAACCGGTTTGGCTCAGTGGATAGAGTGTCGACCTGTGGACTGAAAGGTCCCAGGTTGGATTCCGGTCAAGGGCATGTACCTTGGTTGCGGGCATATCCCCAGTAGGAGGTGTGCAGGAGGCAGCTGATCAATGTTTCTCTCTCATCGATGTTTCTAACTCTCTATCCCTCTCCCTTCCTCACTGTGAAAAATCAATAAAATATATTTTTGTCTTAAAAAAAGAAAAGACAATGGTTGTGGGAACTAAAGAAGTCAAAGGAAACAGTGATCCTCCATTTCTTTGAAAAATCACATGATCTACTTGAACTTGCTCATAGTTTCAGCTAGAGCATGCTTCATGCCTTTCAATGGGTCTTACCTTTTGGAAGCTGGGTTTTCAGGGGTTTCTGTGATAAAAGGCAAGTACTGCAAGAAATTTGGTATAACACAGGATATGAGTTCAAGTATGAGGAGTTGTGCTGTGTCCGGAAGGCACAAGCATCCCATTAATCCATAATTCTGTTTCAGAATGAAAAAAAATGACATATTTTCAATTTTCTTGTTTTATGTGGGTACTAAGTTATTAGGACATGAATGCTCACTAAGGGGCAGTATTTAAGACACTTGCAGTTATTCAGGTGAAAAGGAACGATGGCTTAGATCAGATTTGTCAAGGTGGCGTGAATGACGAATGAACAGGTTTGGGTTCATTTTGAAGGCATATGCAACAAAATTTATGATCATTTGCCTGGAGTGTCAGAGACGAGCAGTCAGGTAGTCATTAAATGTTTTGGTTTGGATTTGCATTGCAGCAAGGAGAGAAAAATCACATCGGACCTTTCCCCTTAAACATTATCATTGATAGGCATACATTTAACCTGCAAGAAACTGGAGCCTACTTCGTCTCCCCACCCTCCCCGACCCCGCTACACACACACAAAATATCAGAGAGCATCTATTCTCTTGTATCACCTTCTGGCTGCCTTGAGCTCAGTTCCCTATGCTCAGGAAAAGGCTTATCCACTGAATCTTAGTCTGTCCTTTTTGTTCTTCTCCAGTAACTTTGAGAATTTAAGTTTACAGAAATAGACTGAGTTGACTGAGGAAACATTGATCTAGTATATATTCTTATCACATTTGATCCAAACTGTGGCTTGAACAAATTAAATGACAACTACAGGGTGCAACCCCTAAGAGAAATGATATAACTTGAATGGTATGTGATTCCCCCACCATCTATCTGTTCTTCTTTATCTGAAATAATCTTTCTTCAATTCTCCTTCAAAAACGTATAAGAAGTCAGTATCACATAATGATTATTTGACTATGATTTTTCCCTGGGCTGAGCTTTTATATTAACCTTATTTTAAAAATTTAAAACATCACCTAAAATAATACATTTGTCTTTAGTCATTCAACCCCAAATATCTGATCTAAAACTACCTCCACTTATGCACTCTTATCTATTGTCTTGGCCCCTTCTATAGCTAACCTTTTAACTATACTCACTATTGCTAACTCATCCTCTCCATAACTTCTAATTATATTTTCTCTAATCACTCCACCAAGTAATTACCTTTCACAGTGATCATTGATCTTTGGTTTGCAAAACCTAATGGCCAATTCTCTATCCTCATCTTCATTCACCCACCAGCAGTATTTGACAGAGTTGGTCACTATCTCTTTTTCAAAACACTCATTCAAGAGGCTTCTGAAAAAGCACCCTATCTCAATTCTGTGTTCACCTAACTGGCTGCTTATCCTCAGTATTCTTATCTCTAAGTGTTGAAGTTCCCTAAAGGTTAATTTTCAGACATCTTCTAAGTTATGTACCAGCACATAGTAGGTGCTCCTAAACAGAAAATCTAAATGAAAAGCAAAATAGAATGCCAAATGTAGATAGCAATAAAAACTGATTTAGACAAAATCCATTTTCTTAAATACTAGAGTCCATTTCTAAACTGGGAGAATCTAGATGACAAGCCACATTTGGGATATGTAAATCTTTCTTTTCACTCCTTTATAGACTTTAAAATAGTCATGTTATTTGCAAAATGCACACTGAAAGCCAATTGGAAAAATATGTTATAAAATTTGTCTAGGATTTATGTTTATAGTAAAATAACATTTAGGGAGCAATCATAACTCCTGTCTCCTGACAGCTGCTGTCTACACATAGATCTGTTCTAGAATCAGGCCAAGGAATGCATTGTAGAGCATCACCATGAAATTCGATTCAAAACGATTTTTCACTAAAATGTACTTCTATTTTATTCTGACTTTTATAATATACTTCGTAAGTCTTACATCAGATAGACAACTACTTGTTAAATTAATTATTTAAATGTATAATTAGACAAAACTTTCAAAGAAATGATGCATGACATGAGCACCTTAATATTATGTGAAACAAAAGCTTACATTCTGTTGTTAGTATATAATCCTATCTAATAAAAGAGTAATATGCAAATTAACCATAGCTCCACTACACCTGCAAGCCACGCCCACCAGCCAATCAGGAGCAAGTATGCAAATTAACACAGCCAAGATGGCTGCAGCCACAGAGCGAGCAATGGAGGTTTCCCCAGCAATGGAAGAAGCCAAGCTTTCCACACACCGTGGCCAGCCCAGGCCTCCACTCAAGGCTACAAAGTTTCAATTATAGAAGATAAATAAATCCCAACAAAAATGGCTGCAGCCATGGAGCAAGCAGGAGGCTTGGCTCCGCTCAAGGCTACAAACGTTCAATTATAGAAGATAAATGAATCCCAGATACCAGGGCCTCCGCTTGGGTCGCTGGGGGGTGTTGCCAGCCTGCAAACCACCACAGGCCCCTCGCCGAGGCCACCCCATGCCCCAAGGGAACCCCCACCCTGATCCAGGACACCCATCAGGGCAAACCAGCTGGCCCCCACCTGTGCACCCGGCCTCTATCCTACCTAATACAAGAGTAATATGCAAATTGACCATCACTCCAACACACAAGATGGCCACCCCCATGTGGTCAAAGATGGCTGCCCCCATGTGGACACAAGATGGCCACCACAAGATAGCCAGCAGGGGAGGGCAGTTGAAAGGGATCAGGCCTGCAGGGGAGGGCAGTTGTGGGTGATCAGGCCAGCAGGGGAGGGCAGTTAGGAGGGAGCAGGCCTGCAAGGGAGGGCAGTTGGGGGCAATCAAGCCTGCAGGGGAGGGCAGTTAGGGGTGACCAGGCCAGCAGAGGAGGCAAGTTGGGGGTGACCGGGCCTGCAGGGAAGGGCAGTTGGGGGGGACCCAGGCCTGCAGGGGAGAGCAATTGGGGGGAACCAGGCCTTCAGGGGAGGGCAGTTACGGGCAAACAGGCTGGCAGGGGAGCAGTTAGGCATCAATCAGGCTGTCAGGGGAGTGGTTAGGGGGTGATCAGGCTGGCAGGCAGAAGTGGTTAGGGACAATCAGGAAGGCAGGCAGGGCAAGCAGTTGGGAGCCAGCAGTCCTGGATTGTGAGAGGGATGTTGGACATCCCTTGAGGGGTCCCAGATTGGAGATGGTGCAGGCTGGGCTGAGGGACACACCCCTCTGTGCACGAATTTTGTGCACAAGGCCTCTAGTTCAGTAGCTAATATTAATGGATTTTTACCCCAATAATGAAAAATATAAACTCTTCTTTCTTAATTTCAGGGACCACAATCATATGTTCAGTTGCTGATAGGAAAGTCTTAGGAGTGCAGCAAATTTTATGACTATGCAATGAAATATTTTGTTTCATAAATGAAAAAAATTACATATTTTTAAATTGATTGCTTGTATATGAAGTGGAAAACATTAACCCAAGAAGTCATGATAACTCCTTGAAGAACTTTGAAAAATAGACAAAGCTGGTAGGGTTACTCCCCCAGGAAAGCAGCAGCCGGAGGGATGACTCAACCACTCTCCTCTGGAGCTGTGCATTGGGAGGCGAGTAACAATGAGCTGTTGGGAAGGATGATGGGCAGGTTAGGTCAGCTCCTAGACCAAGGGCAGAAGGAGGAGAAATATTACAAGCTGTCCCAAAGCCATGTAGGGTGGACTTGACTCTCCTAGAAACCCCTAAATCTTCAGGGGTGGGGGAAACCCACAAAATTCTTGTTAGAGCTGAAACAGAAGCCAATGATGCAAAATGTTGTACCCAAGTTGGCCTTGTGGTAGACACAGAGGGTGCGTATGGTTGCAGAATCAAAGAGAAGAAGAAAACTTGGTAAAATAAGCTGTGAAATCAGAGATTTGAATTGTGAATCATTTATACCTAAATATTTAAGGGTCAGGAAGTCTCCAACTGAAATCTGGATTTTATTTGGAAATCTTCATATGAGATCTTTGAACCAAGTTACAATTCCCAGTTACACCTTAAGTTTAATGTTCACCATAACACTCAATGTAAAATATATGTCCTCTGTGCCTACCAAACTATTAGATGCATACACAGTGTACAAGGGTGGTGATATGATGGCATGGAAAATAACACTCCTTAAAATATTCTAGGATGAGTATTCGATTGATGGAGCAAAAAAAGAGGGGCAGAGTTAAAAACTGATGTTTTGTATAATGATTCAGTCATACAGACCATCATATGATTTTATTAGAACAATTAAATCTTTAAAATTTCTTCATGCAATAAGCAGCAAGAGAATATTTTGGATGTTAGTTTTTAATACAGCCTCCACTGGGACTGGACTCACAAAGTCTTTAAAAATTGAGCCATTTATAGTAAAAGACCTGTTTGAGCTGATTAGGCCTTTGTATCTTGATTTACTATAGAGAACAGATTTTTGTTAGAGACTTGTCTGCTATTAGGAGAATAGTTACTGAGTTCATCTTGGAGCTACTGAATGAAACCAATTAATAGCTGAGTTCAAATACATCCGATGGGAGATCACTAGCTATTTTCAAGTAGTTTTTAATTGTATGTAAAACACAATTAAAAACCATAATGGCCTTCTCTATGTCCACTTTTAAAAAGTGTCTATTTACTAGTAATTCCTTTGCCCATTTTTTGATTGGATTTTTGATCTTCCTTTTGTTAAGATGAATGAGTTCCCTATAAATTTTGGAGATTAGGCCTTTATCGGAGATAACATTGGCAAATATGTTCTCCCACGCAGTGGGCTTTCTTGTTGTTTTGTTGATGGTTTCTTTGGCTGTGCAGAAGCTTTTTATTTTGATGTAGTCCCATTTGTTTATTATATCCTTAGTTTTCATTGTCCTAGGAGCTATATTGGAAAAGATATTGCTACGACATATGTCTGATATTTTGCTGCCTATGGATTCTTCTAAGATTTTTATGATTTCCCATCTTACTTATAAATCCTTTATCCATTTTGAGTTTATTTTTGTATATGGTATAAGATGGTGGTCTAGTTTCATTTTTTTTTTAACTGAGCATATGGCTTGGGTCAATTTCTGGGTTCTCTGTTCTGTTCCATTGTTCTATATGTCTGTTCTTGTGCCAGTACCAGGCAGTTTTGAGAACAGTGGCTTTGTAATATAGTTGGATATCTGGTATTGTGATCCCTCCAACTTTGGTCTTCTTTCTCAAGATTGCTGTGGCTATTCAGGGTCTTTTTTTGTTCCAGATTAATTTTTGGAGAGTTTTTTCTAGATCTGTGAAACATGCCATTGGTATTTTAATGGGGATTGCATTGAATCTATAGATTGCTTTGAGTAGTATGGACATTTTAATGATGTTGAGTCTACCAATCCAAGAACACAGTATATTTTTCCATTTGTTTATGTCTTCCTCTATCTCTTTTTTCAATGTTCTGTAGTTTTCCAAGTACAGGTCTTTTACCTCCTTAGTTAAGTTTATTGCGAGGTATCTTAATGCTCAAAGTCACTAATCGTCTAAGAGATGCAAATCAAAATGACAATGAGGTACCATCTCACACCTGTCAGAATGGCTATCATCAACAAATCAACAAACAGCAAGTGCTGGCCAGGATGTGGAGAAAAAGGAACCCTCCTGCACTGCTGGTGGGAATGCAGACTGGTGCAGCCACTGTGGAAAACAGTATGAAGTTTCCTAAAAAAAAAATTAAAAATGGAACTCCCATCTGACCCAGTAATCCTACTTCTAGGAATATATCCCAGCAAATCAGAAACACTAATGAAAAAGGACATATGCAATCCTATGTTCACAGCAGCACAATTTACAATAGCTAAGATTTGGAAACAGCCTAAGTGCCCATCAGCAGATGAGTGGATTAAATAACTGTGGTACAGCTACACAATGGAATACTACGCTGCTGTAAAAATGAAAGAACTTTTACCATTCACAACAGCATAGATGGACATAGAGAACATTATGGTAAGTGAAATAAGCCAGTCAGAGAAAGATAAGTATCACATGATCTCACTCATTTGTGGAATATAATGAACAACATAAACTGATGAACAAAAATAGATACAGAGACAGAGAAGCATCAAACAGACCATCAAACTTCAGAGGGAAGGCAGGGGAGAGGGGACAGGTAAGAGATCAACCAAAGGACTTATATGCATACATATAGGCATAACCAATGGACACAGACACCAGGGGGGTGAGGGCATGTGCTGGGCAATGGGGCTGGCTGGGGAGAGGTCAATGGGAGGAAAAGGAGACATATGTGATACTATATGTAATATTTTAAACAATAAAGAATTAAAAGAAGAAGAAAAGCCATAAAAACCAGCTATTAAATTTTCAATGTAAAAAACAAACAAGCAAACAAACAAAAAACTGTAATGGGTTTTGACTAATGTGTAATGACATATATCTGCCATTGTAGTATCATACAGACATCAACTGCCCTAAAAATCCTCTGTGCTCTGCCTAGTCATCCCTCCCTCCTCCCTGACCCCTGGTAACCTTGTACTGTCTGAACTTTGTACTGCCTCCATAGTTCTGCCTTTTCCAGAAGAATGTCATATAATTGGAATTATACAGTATATATCTTTGTCAGATTGGCTTCTTTCATTTAATACTATGCATTTAAGTTTTCTCTGTGTTGTTGTTTTTTCATGGCTTGATAGTGTCTATCTTAATAATATTTCATTGTCATGGGACATTTGTCAAAACCCATACAAATGTACAACACCAAGAATGAACCCTAATGACTTGGGGTGAAAATGATGTGTTAATGTAGGTTCATCAATATATTAATTTTGACTAAACATCATGAAAATTTGAATAAAAGAATTTTCACATCACATTATTGATAAGAAAGTCAATTATATTAATGCTTTAATTTGCTCTAAGTCAATTTATAAATATGCTTAAATTCAAATAGAATTTTCAACAAGGATATTTTGTAACATGAGAAATTATTCTAAATTATGTGGTGAATGAATACACAATAAGAACCAATATTACAAAATTAAACTGTGAGATATTTAAAATCATGATGACTATTAGAAATTAAACAAATCTGAAATGACACAAGAATAAACATGTAAGTGGGAGAGAATAGGAAGCATGGAGACAGACCCAGATGTAAGAATTTACTGTAATAACAGATGACATTTCAAATGACTAAAACCTGAACAATTGTTCTATTTATGGGGTTAGGATATTTGCTCATGATTAGAAAATAAAAAAAAAGTGATAGAGTTAAATCACAGTCTCATACCTTATGTTGAAATTAATTCCAATATAAAATATTAACAAAATTATACAAGAAAGAAAAATTATATCTGGTGGGTGGTGGTGTTTTCTTACCTAGAAAGGGGACATCTTTTAAAATTATAATGTTAGCGAGAAACCATATATGAATTATGATAAACTACACTGAGTGGCCAGATTATTATGATCTCTGAACGCATAATAATCTGGCCACTCAGTGTATGTGTGTGTGTGTGTGTGTGTGTGTGTGTGTGTGTGTGTGTGTATATATATATATATATATATATATATATATATATATATATATATATATAATAAGAGGCCCGGTGCATGAATTCGTGCATGGGTGGGGTCCGGCCAGCCTGGCCAGGGGGAGGGGACATGGGCGTTTGGCCAGTCTGCCTGCTGGTTGAAATCCTGGTTGAGGGGACAATTTGCATATTAGCCTTTTATTATATAGGATATATACTGAATGGTCAGATTATTATGCGTCCAGAGATCATAATAATCTGGCCACTCAATGTATATAAAATGTAAAACACCACATAAAAAGCAAAAGATAAACTGTGAAAAAAATTATAACAAATACATTACATACAGTTATATTATCCATATAAACATGTATGAAGTAAAATAAAATTTTTATTATTTTATTTGGTATTACAGCACACAATTCCTTTATTGGTACAGTTAAGACATAGTGCTACTCCTTTAGAAATATTGATTGATGCAGGGGTGGGAACCTCAGCCAATGTAGCCCAAACAGCTGAACACTGACCAGCAGTCAAATGGTGTTAGCTAAGCCAGGGCTAAGGAATCCTCCCCTGGAATGTCTCAAATACTAACAGGTACAGTTATTGCAGAAAGTGTCACTTTCTGTCTAGATACATAGAGAAAGCTGATCTGAAAGAATGATACTGATATGCCAGGACAAGCAGAAACACACACGCGCGCGCACACACACACACACACACACACACACACACGAGAACACATATCTATAATAATAAAAGCATAATATGCAAATTGACCGAACGACCGAACAGCAGAACAACTGTCCGGATGACCTTCCAGACAATCACGCTATGACACACACTGGCGCCAGGCCAGCCAAGGCGGGTGCGATGTGATTGGTTGGGGGGGCCCCACCATTGCCCCATGATCGCCCCGCAGAGGGAGGCCCAGGCCACCCTCTGTGCAGCGATTGATCATGAAGCCCTGGCCAGGTGGGCAGGGCCTCCCTCTGCTGGGTGATCAATCGCAGAGCCCCAGGATCGATCACTTCGCAGAGGGAGGTCCAGGCCACCCAGCCAGCGGCCACAGAGGGAAGCCCAGGCCACCAGCCAGCGACGCTATAGTGGGTGTACGGGACTGGCCAGTGATCGCCCCACAGAGGAAGGCCCAGGCAAGCCAAGCAATCGCACCCTATGCCTGTCGCCCACAGAGGGAGGTGACCAGTGGTGGGGGAGGGGGAGACAGCACCACACAGATGGAAAGCAGTGGCAGCGGCAGGGATGGGGCCAGCTGCTGGCAGCCAGGGGAAAGAAAGCCCTGATAGGTCCTGATTGCCGGCCAGGCCTAGGGACCCTACCCGAGGGGTCCTGGATTGCGAGAGGGCACAGGCCAGGTTGAGGGACACCACCCATGCATGAATTTCGTGCACTGGGCCTCTAGTAGTACTATAATAAACTCAGCTTTAAGGAAACAGGATAGCAAAAATACTCTATTGACATTTGAATGAGCCAGAAAACGTGTATAAAAATGCATATATAACCACAAATTCACCAGTAACACTGTGAAAATCAAAACTCAATTAAATCGTGTAAATTACTTAACATTTTTAAAAAGTCAAACTTTGCCCTAGCTGGTTTGGCTCAGTGGATAGAGCATTGGCCTGCAGACTGAAGGGTTCTGGGTTCAATTATGGTCAAGGGCACATGCCAAGGTTGTTGGCTTGATCCCCAGGAGGGGGCATACAGGAGGCAGCCAATCAATTATTCTCTCTCATCATTGATGTTTTTATCTCTCTCTCCTCTCTCTTCCTCTCTGAAATCAATAAAAATATATATATTTTTAAAAGTTAAATCTTTCTTATTTAAGTGGGGTAGATGTATTCACTGGGATAGATGAGAGGGGATTCAAACTCAGGTCAAAAAGACTTTTTGGGAAAACTTTCCCTTTATGAAATTTTACTTAAGAAACTTCACTTCCATTGTTAAGTATCTCTAAGATTTTTTGGTGTCTGGCTTCTAATATAGAACTGTTAATACTATCTTTAAAAGGAAATTTGAGTTATTTCCACCTATTTTCTCTAAAATACTTAAGGGGAGAGTTAATACTCATAATTTCTGACTAAGACATACAAATCAAATACTTTATTTTGTACTCACAAGATTTCCCTTCTGAAGCATATATATTATTACAATTTGTAATGATTGAAGAATTTTATTCCATAAAATCTACATTTGTTTTATAAAGAATTGAAAGGTAATTATCATATTTAAGACAGATAAATTTAATCCTTTCAACATGCATATGTTTGACTGATTTACCAAAGCACTCTAATTTTAAAATGCATTTATCAAATGTATCTGTACTTCTATACTAATTCACATGAATAATATATATTTTAAATTATTGAAAATCGTGTGTTTTTAATGAGGTTTAACAGTCATTAATAATACTTTATCACATCTCCCCAATGATGAGCTAATCACTGTTTATTTGCAGTTAAAAATATAAAATGCATTCCCTATTTTTGATGACTTTGAAACATAACTCTTGGGATATAGTCTCCGTGTGAAATGCATAAAATGAATTGCCTGTCAAACAGTATGCAACTTTCTTGTAATGAAACTTTTCTCTACAATAACATCCATCTTCTATTACCTGATGGGCACAAAATAGCCAAGCCTTCTAACATTGTTAGATGTTATTTATCTTGAACTTGTGCCAGCTTCAGGTACCACAGAAAATGGGCAAGAGGCCGCAAAGAGCACATACCTACACGCACATGCACAAAGTCTAACATTATAGAACAACCTCAGAAGTGGGTAAATATGTCAGGCTTCCCTAGAACAATGCTTTCTTTGACGAGGTCTAATGTCAAGTATGACTATGGCTTGAGTGAGATGCCAGTCAGAGATATCATAATTCAACTTACCCTTTATTTATTGCAGATCTATTTTTGAAAATAGTGACAGTGGGCCTATAAGATAGAAAGTGCAATCTAACTATGTGACGAATATACTGCTAGATATTAGAGTATGAAAGGTTGTGTGGAAATTGGTAAAAACATATCTAAATATCTATACCTTTACTTCCTTATTTGAAATTCTTACAGGATGATTGTGTATGTTGATTTGAATTTTCCCATGAACAAAAATAAATGAATGAGTGAATGAATGAACAAATAAATGAGTAATAAATAAATAGCTCCATAAGATTAATCATTAACTTTAGTTCACATACGTTATAGCATTTTCCCAAGCTGTTTTCACTTTTTGATTTGATTATTGTATTTATGATTTGGTATCAGCTTTGAACTCCATGATGCCATAGATTTTTTCCCAGCACCTACTAGAACAATTGATTTTGCTGTTGGCATTATGAAGCTGCCTGTCACATGGTGATATTTTATTCTCATTTGTACATAAAGCAGATAGGCATCACTTAAATTATTTATGAAGTTGTATTCATTCTGATTTATTATTCTACTTCATATGATGTTAGTGTCTTGATCCACTAGCTGCCTTATTCACCTCTGTTTGTAGTCTAGTTAAGGTAAGCTAGAAGGAAGAGTGCTAGCCAACGAGTCTAGAATATGAATTTTATAATGGCACAATAACTTCTAAAATAGCTCACAGAGAATATCATGATACATGTAGCAAATATACATAATTAAAATTCATTCTTAATTTAATCATATATTCTATAAATTGAAAACATTTAAATGTGTGAAAAGTAATGACACTTTTAACCAAGAACACATAATTAATATCTCAAGAATGCTGTTTATGTTTGTATCTTTGCAAAATGTAGGGACATTTGGGTAGAAGAAAAAATGTTTATAGTCATAGAGGATATATATAATGCTAGTAAGTGGTTTTGACAAGAGGGAGGATTTGTATCACCTGGATAGGCTATTGCCATAAGTAAGTGGGAGCATGATCAGCTCTGTCCTCATCACTCTCACAGGACAATATTCAGTTAACAACATTGAGAAAGCGCTCACCAGCCTGGCCAGAAGAGAAAGGATACGCTGCATTCCAGTGGGTACGGAGCCCCTGTAGGGTAGAGACAGTGAATATTTTACTTCAAATCGCTAGTGTCTAGTCAATGTCCAGAACACAACAGACATTCTATACAACTTTCATAGTTGAAGTATGTTTCTTTTCCAGCAAGAAGTCCCAGAGCCAGTGCCCAAATCAGCAATAGAATGTCAGCACCATCATCTAGACACTCATTTTAGTGCTCTGACCCCCTATAGTTGCAGGCCAAAGTATAGTCCATGGGTTTGCAATTTAACAAGATTCCCAGGTGATTCATGGGTACATTCAAGTGGGAGAAGCACTTCCCTATGAAATATGTGCCTGTCATCAATCTCCAATCACCAGCAAGACGCAACATACTGGGATCTTTACCCTTGGGAGCTCTACTCAGACCACTTGCCCCCAGGACTCAGAGCCCACCAGTTCAGACACTGTTGTCACTTCCCCCAGCTCCTATTGACACAGCAGCCTCACATCACCCCTATATAGGCTTGACATAGGCCTCAGGTGTGGTGGTGGGACTCTCAGAGACCACCTTGTAGAAACAGACCTTTTTCAACAGCACCTTATGCCAGGATATAGTCAGTTAATAATAGTTCTCACCTTGGAGGCAAGAGCAACACTTTAGACTGGAACGAGCTGGCAGCACCTGAGAGAGAACAGAATGCTGTGTGAGCGACAGGCCCTCTAGCAATGGGGTTCTGTCTCAGGAGGCCTTCCCTGTATCAGGAACCAGTTAGTTAGAAACAGTCAGTTAAAGCTGCCCAGGGTCCCCCATTGTGGTGGGGCCATTCTGTTCACAACACCATTTGTGTTATTCACCCACTCCTCACCCCCTTGGTGAATGAGGAAGTCCTGGCCTTGGATCCTCGACATGGCCACACATGACGCCTGACACTGGACAGATGAAATGCTCACGTACGGTCACAGCCCAGGAGGGAGGACATCATGTGTCGTGCAGGGCACACAGGGGTGTCACTCGGTAATGGCTGTGGTTGTGGGAGGCAGGCTTTGTAGTGACAAGATGTCCATGTTCCCAACAAGAGGATGTTTACTTGTCTAATTCCCTAACTTGGAGCCCATTAGGTTGAGGACTGGGTGAGTCCAGCTGGTCCCGCTGAAAGGAACTTGCCAGAGGGAGCCTTTCCACTGAGTGCTGGGGGCTACTGATGAGGGCAGATCAACTTACACTAGGCCTTGGGGCCCTCTGAGGCCCAAAGATATCAACGTAGTACATGAATCTTTAGTTCTTATACTACATTACCTCAAGGGGGTCTATGAGAATTTAGACCTATGAATGGTAGTAACCAGCAGTAGAAATAGAAGTTATGGCAAGATTCTAGATGAGAATCGAGGAAAAGGAAACACGCGTCCTCCCATTTCTACTCTACTTCTAAGAAAGGAGGAGGAGCAGGATAAATCCTGTTTGGTCTGTAAGTCCAATATTTCTGTAAATATCAGGAAACGCACCATGTCCTTACAATATACTGTCTTTTTTGTATCAAGTAATCTAAGACAGTCTTCTAGAAGGCTGAGGCTGACATCAGTCTTGGATAATTAGGCACCTATTTTTATTTATAACACAAATTTATTTTTACAGAAAACTGTCCTTTTATATGTAGGCGACTAAAACGTGGGTTCCTCTTAGTGACTCTTATGTAGCAAGAGGAATACTGAAGGAAGCAAGAGAGGTAGGAGAGAGGAGGAAGAAAAAAGAACGGGGGAACACTTTAAAATTATACATGTGAAAATATTATCATTAAAAATCTGTTAGCAATCCCCAGTTTTGTGCACTTTGACCCAAAATATGACAATTTATAATTTCTGCATGAGCAATATATTAAGATTCTAATGTTGTATTATATTTAGATTTTTTCAAAAGAAGAACTAGGTAACGCTGATTGAGAGGAGCAGTTCTAAATGAGCTCAGTGCTGTCAAGAGCGGTGTGAGCAGAGTTGGGAGGTAACGTGAAAGCCAATCCAAGGTGTGGGCTGACATCCCCAAGCACAGTGTGTCTCAGTGGCAGCATTGCTGAAGTTATGGTGGAGGACTGTCCCACCGGCTACAGGATGGGCACGGTCCCTGACCTCCATGCACTAAGCATCAGTAGCGTCCTCTAGTCATTGTAGCAGCCCAAACAATCCTCCCCACCACATCCCTCACATTTCTCAATAAATCAGAGAGGGGCAGTAAGTAATCTTTGAAAATACTGCTTGGAGCTCCTGTTTTTGACCAAGTTCCCTTTGGATATTTTCCTTAGTTTAAATTTTTCCTGAAGTCTAGCAGATCATAAACTAATGAGCTTGGTTTATCACGCTCCTGTAAACATATCTTTTGTGTTTCTGTATATTGGTGAGAAGGCAAGGACATTCACATTAGTCATCTCAAGCAAGCTTCCGTATTAGTCAAGAAACCTAAAAAGGTAAAAAATATATATATATATAATGTTTACTGAACACGACTGAATAACTCTCTAAGGAGAGACAGGGATTCCAATCACTATTAGTTTATTGTAACAAAAGTTAGCATTTTCAAGTGATATGCATAACTTTCAGTGTAGAAGATGTCTTAGACTATCCTATATAATAAAAGTATAATATGCTAATTAGACCAGATGTCCTTCTGGACAACCTTCCTGATGAAGCCAGGGCTGCAAGGGCCAAGGCAGAGGCAGCCGCCACAGTGGCGGAGGCTGAGCTCCTTGCATGAATTTCATGCATCAGGCCTCTAGTTTATAAATAATATTTGAGCTTCTTTATATCAGATCCTGTTCACAATTTAAAGTTGTCTTATTAATGGCCCTATCACTATTTTCCATGGAAACATCAGACCTCACTTAAAATGAATCCTAAAATGTTCTTAAGAAAATCTAGATCCTGAAGTTTAATGCATGAATCTAGGGTCTGAATAAATGATATAAAACGGAATGCTTTCATTATCACATTGCAGTTGTCTTTTCATTCAACAAAGACTCTCTCACCTCTGGACATTCAATTTTGCTGATTGCAGAAGAAATAAAAAATACTTTTTTTGTTGCTTGTTATGTTTCCTCACATCCCTGAGATTGTTGTTACTTTACAAATTGAGTGTAAATAGAATTATGAGTTTGCAATTCCATTAATATTCATTTTCTATGCTACCACCATTTATTAGCTTGGGGAAGCTCTATTATTCAAATTGTGATATAACATGGAGACTTGGATGATTACAAAAAATGACTTTGTTCTTAATAATAAAGTATTTAATAATGTGAAAGAGTTACTAACACTGAATGAAAGTTTAAATTAAAAGCACATATTATGCTCTGACTGAGTTTGCAGTCTCTAAATCAATCAATTCTCATTTCAATTTCTGTCTATTAAGTAGAAAGGTCATAATATTGTTGTAAGTCTTTTCATGCATTTATGATAACATGATGAGGCTATATTTGGCTGGGGTTCCAGATCTCATAATCCTCTATCAACCCTAAAAGTGCCACAGATTTTCAATACAAATATAGAAAGGGGACATCTTTGAGCAATTTACTTGGCATATAACCTTTATGATCTCACAATGAGCCAGGCTGAGGAAAATGAAACAATGAGGGAGTTTTTTTGTTTAGGTGCAAAAAATCTACATAGCCTTTTCTAGCCCCTTTAGATCAGCACTGCCCAATTAAAATATAATGCGAGCCACTTGTGTAACTTAAACTTTTCTAATAGCTACATTAAAAAAAAAGTAACATGTGAAATTTAATTACCATTTCATTTAACCCAACACATCCCAATATTTTCTTTTCAACTAATTGTCACTTTAGTGAGATATTTTAACATTCTTTCTTCATACCATCTTTGAAATCCAGTGTGTAGTTCACATTTAAAACACATGTTGATTTGGACTAGTCACATTTCAAATACTCAATAGCCACATGTGGCTACTGGCTACCTTACTGGACAGTGTAGTTCCACATTTACTACTATAAAGGGGAGGAAAAGGAAATCAAAGAGTAAAATCAAAAGAGAAGAGAGCAATCAAACCAACAGAGTCAAATACACTTCTAACATTCACATCATTGAAAATATGGTTCAATTTCCTCAGTAGACTAGACTAGATCAGTTCAAAGCAGCTTTTCTTATGGGGCTCAGGAGATGGTGAGTGGGAACAAATGCAAGAAGGAAGAAGAGCTATGAGCAGCTCTAAATGGCCACATATTATCCTATCTAATAAAGAGGTAATATGCAAATTGACCATCACGCCCTCACAATATGGCTGCCTATGACCAGGCCAGCAGGTGGGTTAGTGAGGGATGACCAAACGACTGAACAAGCAAGCTGTGTGGGGTGACCAGGCCAGCAGAGGGGGGCAGTTGGGGGTGACCAGGCTGGTGGGGGGGTGCAGTTGAGGCAACCAGGCTGGCAGGGGAGTAGTTGGGGGTGATTAGGCTGGCAGGGGGGGTGCAGTTGGGGGTGACCAGGCTGGCAGGGGGGGGCAGTTAGTGATTAGGCTGGGGGGGGGCAGTGTGGGGTGACTAGGCCGGCAGGGGGGCAGTTGAGGGCAACCAGGCTGGTGGGGGGAGCAGTTAGGGGCAACCAGGCAGGCAGGCAGGTGAGCGATTAGGAGCCAGCAGTCCAGGATTGTGAGAGGGATCCCCCGAGGGGTCCTGGATTGGAGAGGGTGCAGGCTGGGCTGAGGGGACACACCCCCATGCACGAATTTTGTGCACTGGGCCTCTAGAAGTAAATATAATTGGATAAGAATAAGACAAAGTAACAACTCTCCAAGAAATCACAATGTGAGACTGTTTTAATTTACAAGATATTAGTAAACTCAAACTTTAGTAATGAGTTTTGTAACACTCACAGCTCCTAAATTCAAAAATAAACAATGACAGTTTAGTACTTAAAATTTTTAAGCAAAATTATAGAGCTCAAATGTCCAAATGCATCATGAAAAAAATTTTGCAAATTTATGCCCAGCATAGGGAATATAGTTAATATTTTTGTGCATTGACAAATGGCTACTAGACTTAACCTGGTGATCACTTTGTAAGGTATATAAATGTCAAATCATTATGTTCTACACCTGAAACTAATATTGTATGTCAACTATATTTTAATAAAAATGCAAACATATGTATGTTAAATAAAGATTAGAAGAAAAATGTTATCTAGTGGAAACCTATTGCTTCTTTTTAACTCTTCAGAATACAATCCTCACAGTGTAGTCTGTCTTTTTTTAGTTAAGTGTGATGTATGCTGTGCCTTAGCAGTGCAACAGTGAGTATATTACAAATTGAAAAGATTTTACTAATTTATCTGTGGAGTTTTCACCAATAGCAACGAATCTGTATTCCCCAAGCAAGTACAATCTCAAAATTGCCAGGAAATTAAAATACCCATTGAAAGTTTCTGTCTGCTATTTAAAATGTTTTCCTACTTACTTATAAAACTTTTAAAATGAAAAATTCCAAGATTGTAAACAGACTACATAGAAATCTAGCTTAGAGAGTCCAGGCACAAATGACAATACAACTCCCAAATTACCAATTAGAAGAGATAGGATGGATTGAATCCTTGAGGGTAACTAAGTATATTCAGATTCAGATTCCTGACTGATGTGCCATTGGAAGAGCACCAAAAAAAAAAAAAAAAAAGGAAAATGCATTTTCTCCTGAAAAAATGATATGTAGTTCTGAATACAGAGCATACTTTTAAGTAACCACTATAAAGCATTTGACATAAAGAACCACCTTAGTATGTCATAAAATAAACAGTCACTGCTAGAAATTCTAACAACGTTATGACAACAATGAAGGTTTTTAATCTCTCCAAAACTCTTTTTAAAACCAAAAATTTAAAAAAGTCTTCAAAGCACCAAAAAATAAAAAATGAAAAAAACAAAGGAGACAGCACAAATGGACTCCCAACATAGATGGCAGGAAAGCCCCCAAGTCCCAGAGTGCTGGTGAGTGTGGTTGAGTCAGCATCAGAATTAGGGTTTGAGCAAGATCAGACTGTTTGTGGTGGGAGAAGAGGCAAGTTAAAGAACACTGCCGTCTTACCCTACAAACCCCAGGTATAGAAGCCAATTAATACTGATCTCAAAAGAGAGGACATCTCCTGAGTCCGCAAATAAACTTCAAATGAGTATTATGCCCCAAATGTGTTAGCGAGTACAAAAAACTACACACAACTACCTACAACTAGTAGAATGGTCAGGATCAGGAACACTGAGAACACAAAATGCTGGTGAGGTCATGGAGCACCAGGAACTCTCATTCATTACTCTTGGAAATGCAAAATGGTGCACCCACTTTGGAAAACAGTGTGACAGTCTCCTAAAAACACCAAAGATGCTCTTACCATATGATCCAGCAATGGTGCTCATTGGTATTGACCTAGTGAGTTGAAAACTTTTATACGCACAAAAATCTGCAATGGATATTTATAGCAGCTTTATTCATAATTGCTAAAATTTAGAAGCAAACAAGATGGCTTCCTTAGGTATTTGAATAAATGAACTGTGGTCCATCCAGACAATGGAATATTACTCAGCACTAAAAATAAATGTGCTATCAAGTCATGTAAAATTATTAAGGCGCCTGAAATATATACTAGTAAGTGAAAGAAGCCAATCTGAAAAGGCTAGGTTAGCATAAATTAAATATGGAAGAAAAGTGCCCTTCGTTGTTTCCACTACCCAAAGAATAAAATTGTCAACGAAGGAGGGCAGATATCACTTATGTGTTCAGTTTTAGCACAATAAGATTTCCAGGAGATGTCTGAATGTCCGAGGTTGGCCACCAGCACAATATTCTCTGTTTTGGAAACTGTGTTAGAAATCATTGAGCTTTTCCTCCATCTAGCTAAGCAATCTATAGAATGATCTCACAACAATACCACTTCAGCTTCTCCCATTGCCATCTCTCAGCCAGAACCTGCCCATCATGGTTCTATGTGTATTTGTATCTGCCCCCCCCCCCCCACCTGCTCTTTTAGATCAGATTCTTTTGGGGAAAATGATTATATCCTTCTGCTGACATATCATCATGACTTTCATCTTTTTTTAAAAATATTTTTTATTGATTTTTTACAGAGAGGAAGGAAGAGGGAGAGTTAGAAACATCGATGAGAGAGAAACATTGATCAGCTGCTTCCTGCACACCCCCTACTGGGGATGTGCCCGCAACCAAGGTACATGCCCTTGACCAGAATCGAACCTGGGACCCTTGAGTCAACAGGCTGATGTTCTATTCACCGAGCCAAACCAGTTAGGGCGACTTTCATCTTAATACATATTAGCATTACCTAATATATCATGATTACTTTCTTTTGTTAATATTGAATGTTTCCTTATGTGTTTTGAAACTAAATTGTCTGTTGTTTCCTCCTGAAAATTACTGTCAATGTCTTATCAATTGTTTCCCTTTCTATAAAGCAGGTGTAAGTTGCTACAAAGTGAATTCTTCACAGTAGAATTTATCTCCATCTCTAGCTACAAATCTATCCTTTTATAAGAAATAAAAATTTATGCCCAAATAGACAAATTTTTGTGTTTGACATTTATGTCATAGTTCCTAAATTATGATTTCTATCATAAGCTTACACTTGAAAAGAGAGTAAAATACCACTTATTTCCCCAAAGTATTTAGTTCTCATTTCAAACCTTAAAAATGTAGAGAATAGTCAAAGCAGATGAGGGAGCATCATGTAAACACATTAACAATAACAGAAAGCATAACTTTTAGTAATTTCTCAAAATTGCTAGACTATTGTCCTATCTAATAAAAGGACAATATGCAAATTAACCGTCACTCCATCACAAAGATGGAATCACCCACAGCCGCAAGATGGCTGCACCCAGTCCTCTCAGCCCTGCTAGAGTCTGGGGGGAAAGGAGCGGTCTCTGATAGCGGGCAGCATGAGCAGCCTGGCGGAATGCTTGCTTCATCGCCACATCAACGAGGCAATCGTTCTGCGCCCGGCCACGGATGGGCCTCTGGGCCACAGAGAGCCTCTGGACAGCGGACATGGAGCAGCCAGGCCCCACAGAGAGCTACTGGCACATGCATTCGTGTGCAGGGCTACTAGTGACATATAAATGCAGTAGTTGTGCTAATGTAAGTATTTAAATTCTTAAAAATCTTTTTAGAGATTTGCATGCTACTTAGATTAAATCATGAAACTATTAAACATGGGAAGAAAGTAATTCTGGGAGGTAGGATGTAATGCCCATTTCAGCAACTTTGCTTCAGAGAATAATGAAGCCAAGATAATCATTCCTAAGAGCAGTCTATTAAAGACTGGCTTAGATCTCTCAATTGTTCAAGAGTAGATGATGAAACGTCAGCCCTTTAAAGTCCTATGTACCTGTGTTCAATTTAAAGGCACAAAATACAACACAACCAAGTACAATGCACAAAGCACTGAACAGAAATGTATTCACGATATTAATAACCCCAAATAAAGGTGACCACCAGAGAAAGGCAAATTAGAGGACAGGAGAGAAAGAAGAAGATGAAAAAAAAAAAAAAAGAAAGGAGTGCAAAAATGAAATTGGGAAAAGGGAAAAAAAAAAGTAAGAGAGAACAGAAAGAGAAGAAGAAAGAAGGAGGGACAAACTATATATTTGGGGAGAAAACTCCAATAAAACAGCCACTAATCCCAACAAATGCCATCAACAAGTACCTGGAGATGAATACAAACTACAATCAACAACTAATAGCAAGTGAGGCGAGGGAAAACAGAAGCAAACAAAAAACAAACAAAAAAAAGAATAAGCAAAACAATCTCACAAACAAGCATAAAAAATCGATATAATCAACAATCAAGCAAACAACAAAAAAAGGACAGAGAAAAAAATTTTTTTGGATAGTGAAGACAGAGTAGAGAGAGGTGTGTATGGACTTGGAACAGGGGATTAGAAATTAGATATATAAGTAGGGTGAAATTTTAAGAAGGAATAGGGAAAATCTAAAGCAGGAAAAAGGTAAGAGAAACAGGACAACAAAAGGGGAAAAGTTAGGAAGACAGTGATGGCATAAAGGTAAAGTTGAGATAGAGTAAAATGATGCTATAGGAAAGATGAAAATAGAATCTAGAACACTAATCCCAAAGTAAAATAAAAAGAAAATAAAAGGACACTTAAAAAAAAACCAAAGTAAAATAGTAGTAGTAATAATACTGATTGAAAATAAAAATGTAATAATTAAAAAGGTAAAATAAAGTGAGGAAAAAAGAAAAAAATTAGTTTCTTAAGTAAAAGATTAAAGAAATAAAAAAATGTGCAGTAGTGAAGGTCATTCACTTCCTCTATTGTTCTGTTTGGCACGCCTGTTTCCTAGTCAGGACGGTATTGCAGTTCCCTGCATTCCACTGCTCCTCATTGTTGTAAGCCAGTCCTGATTTTTAAGCAGGCAGTGTGTCTTAATTTTTTGTATTCCTTTATTTGTGTTTACACAAGAGTCAATTTGTGATTCAACCCCTGGGTGGCAGTGTTTCTGGATTGACCTCCGGGTCTATAGGTCCTCTCTAGCCAGTGCTTAGATCCTGCTTTCCCTGTGGCACTCAATACCGGCCTGTGGAAGTGGGTTGCCCCAGAGCTGGTTCTCTGATGGTTATTCCCTGCTCTGATCCCCAGGTTCCAGAAAAACAACTTTCCCCTGCAGTCTCTTAGGGTGTCCCCAACTGGGTGATCCTATGTAATGGGCTTAGTAATCAGAATCAAGGATTTAAAGAGGGAAAAGAAAAAAGAAAAAAAAAAAAAGCCAGTGTAAGTGTGCGAACTCCAGGGCTGCGCGCAAGTCTGTGCAGTCTTTTTTTTCCCCCTTGGGTCTAAGCAGCCGGCACACTTTTAAAATTTTTAGGCTGTCCTTTTGCGTCAGATCAAAATGGGTTGCTTTTTAGAGTTCCCTTCTGTTAGCAGCTCTGAGGACTCCCTTCCACATTCATGGATCACGCCAGCCCCAACAGCCACAGATTTTTCTAGGCGCAGACTTCCCCTGGTCCTCCAGCTCCCATAGTGCTCGCATTTCTCTCTCCTGCCGGGACCAGAGACCTCACCTTATCCCAGGCGAAATCTGACCTTTCTGTGGTGGAGGGTAGAGGTCCTCTGAATCCGCGTGTTTTCGCCAATTGGGGACTGATGTTCTCGGGTTCGCAGCTGTTCGGTGGGTGCCATAGTTGTAGATTTTCAGGCTTCCGATAACATCCACTTTCCCCTTCAAGGTGACGCAGTCTCCGCGTCCAAGCTGGTCGCTCTGGGAGGGAACCCAGCAGCAGTGGGGGCTGCCCGGTCAGGGGAGCCCCGTCCGACAGTCTCCCACAGTCTCCTGGAGTATAGCTGTCCCTCAACTCACCAACAAACACTCCCTATGCGACCACACACTCTCCCTTTGTTTTCTCACTCACACAGTATCTTGCAGTCTGCCTTCCCATCGGCAGCCATCTTCCTAAACCTCCTCTGGGCCTCTCTTATGACCCTTTTTTTCAGGGGAAGTGTTTCTGAATGTTCTTTTGCCCCTAAATGGGAAGGGAAGGTGTTCTGTGTACATTTGATCTGTAACAAAAGGTTGTTAGTGAAGGAGAACATTGGTTTATTGCTTCTCATGACCAGGAGATCTATTGCACCTTTCACAAAGAAGAGAAGGATCTGAGCCCTCCTTTTTTAAAGGCCCATCACACTGCACCCTCCTTCTTAATGGCCCATCACGCAGTCTCCTGTGCTTCCAGAGCTTATCTTCTGATGAGGTGCTTCAGCGTTCGAGAAGTTTGAAACAAGCACAGGCTGAGAAGTGAGGCAGTGAGTGCAGAAAAACCCGCCCGCTCTTTCATAGAGGAATCCATGCTGTAAGCTCCAGGACGGGCAGTTGTTTCTGTCTTCTCTTTTAACTGCTGTCTCTGCAGCACCTAGAACATGGCCCCGCACAATAAGTACATGATAATTACTCTTGGAAAGAATGAGTAAAACTTAACCCAGATACGCTTTGGCTGCCAACCGAGGGACCATTTGTACACAGAGATATAAAATGAGGTCAGCCCAGCTGTCTCCCTTTGACAATTCTCCTTGCATTTGATGAAGAAACAAGTGGGTGGTTTTCTGGTGGAGAGAATGGGCCCAGCTGGTTAGAGTCTTAACCCTACTTCTGGCATTGAGTAGAGCTTTGCATGGGTAATTGAAAGTTACATGTAGTTACTTAAAAACCCATTATTTAGCTTGCATTTTTTTTCTTATTCCCTTTGGTTGAGAGAAATGATAGTTACCCCCTCCCCAACACACACACACACACACACACACACACACACACACTCACACACCTTACATGCAAGTGTTACTGTTTAAAATCTGGCCTTTCTCCATAGGATAATATATTTAGTATTTGACCATTATTTCTACAAATAGCAGTTCTATTACTTCTGGATGAAAATTGTTACTAGCTTCCCAACATCCCATGCATCATTTTGGTTTAATGTGAAATCATTTGAAATACTCCAATAGGTCTAGCATCAAAAGATGGTAATGGAGAAAGAATTTCTAAATTGTCACTTAAAACGAAACAGATGCTGGGCAAGGAATGAAGTCAAAGTCTTGCTTTTGAAACTGTTCTAATTGCTCTCTTTTCCCTTAAAGATAAAGGAGTGTGCATCTATGTCTAGGGGTTATTAGTTTCAGAAATAAAGGTCATGAACTTCAGAAACTGCACAAAAGCTTACAAATGTAAAAGCAGTGATGTTTTCTAAATAGCATAAGTAATCTCTATTAAAATTCATGATGGTCATACTGAATTATACACAACTTAACTCCAATAGTAATAACCTTAGGTGGATGATAAGATAGTCAAGCAAAAGAAACAAATTCGTTACTGTAGTGAAAATATTTACATGAATACTTTCATGTGTGCCTATACATATAAATTCCACAGGTAAATTACAAATAATTAAAGAAAATAGTTCTTTTGAATGTGTCTGTTAAAATTTCTGCATTTATAAAGTTTTTATTTCTATGACTTGAAAATTGATTGCAAATGTGAGGAATAAAGCAAATGCATGTAATTCATGCTGGCATAGTGAATCTGGCTGCACCTTAAATATGCACCTGTTTAATTTCCCATCTATTCAACCACTCTAATGGTGCAAGCAAATCAGAATAATTTTTTACTACAGAACTGGAAATTTAAATAATGTAAATATTTATAGATCCCTTCCAATCCGGACTTGGCAAAGTTGATGCAAAACTGATTGAACATAGCAAAAAAACAAAATAAAAAAGACAGTGTATTTGGAATAGGAAGTTGGACTAGTCTTTGGTATTTTCAGATAATACCCAGCTTAATGTTACAACTGATTTGTCTGCTTTATAGTTTCTAAATATCAATTTGCATATATAAAATGTATTAATTCTGTCCCAATTTTAGCATAAAATTCATTATTTTTGAGATTGATTTTTCCTATCGACTTCATATTTCATGAGATAGTTAGGCTTCTAGCCAATTGAGATTATAGTAATTTTGATGATCCTATATAATAAGAGGCTAATATGCAAATCGACCAACCAGCGGAACGACCGGTTGCTGTGATGCGCACTGATCACCAGGGGGCAGATGCTCAACACAGGCGCTGCCCCCTGGTGGTCAGTGTGCTCTCACAGGGGGAGCGCCACTCAGCCAGAAGCCCTGAGCCGGGCTCACTGCTGGCAAGTGCAGCGGCGGTGGCGGGCGCCTCTCCCGCCTCCACGGAAGCGCTAAAGATGTCCGACATCTCCCGAGGGCTCCCGGACTGCGAGAGGGCGCAGTCCGGGCTGAGGGACCCCCCAAGTGCACTAATTTAGTGCACTGGGCCTCTAGTGTCATAATGATGCTGATATTTTATTTGTATAGTATAACTTTTAATATCTAAAGGGCTATCACATATGCGCTTCATTTATTCAGCACTATACATTTTTACATAGAAAGGGCAAGTATCCATATTTTTAAGGCAATAAAGTTTCATACATATATCCAATATCACTATTAACAGAGAAATGTTGTTTGAACAGATTAAGAAAAAAAGGAGCATGTATTGAGCAATCCTATATGTTCTACCTTCTCCTGCGATGCTCTGAAGATGGGATGGTTATCGCTGTGAAGATTTTACCTGGTTGAGTGATAGAACTGGGATTTAAATAAATAGGTTTATATATGCATTTTGCTGGTTTCCTTTCTAGGAAATATTTTCTCCTCTTCTTGTTAAAATTGTCATGGGTGAAATTGGGTTATAACTTGGAGCACTCTTGCCAGGCCAAGGAGTGGATGATTGGGCTGTTCTGAGATTCCTAGGAATTGGGTTGGAGTGTGTGAACTTTTGTTCAGAATGCCCTGAAAAAATATAGTTTAAGAGACTAAAAAATAATTTGGCGATGGCCTTTTCAACCCTTTTGGACACATTATACTCACATAAAACCCACAGTTACATTTCAACATTATTTTAAAAATTATTAAATTTACTGGGGTGACATTGGTCATTGATTTCCCAAAAAGTTTTTTTTTTAAGAATTCCTCATTCTCATCCCATTTCTAATTCTCACCTTTTCACTGATCTTACAATTGAATCTCACCACATCCTTCAGAGTCAGGGATGGAAAAGCTACAGGGATCCTGGGATGATTCAAGATGATTTTAGTCTGTCTGCCTGGTACATATAGTTGCTGTGGGTGCACATTTCACAGTTCACAAACTTTGTTGTAGAAGAAAATGCAGGTTTGTTTTTCTATAACTGAATTTGATTTATAATATGAGGTATTTAATTCTGGTGGCTAAAATGTAATCTCATGTAATTCTAGTAAACTGAGTTAATTCCATTTCTCGGGATTGCATCTAAGGTTGGAGAATATTATTAGAAATGTTTGGAGAAATGAAAATTTGCCTGATTTAGCTGTCAGCTCTCCATAGGGGCATAAGATATGTTACACATTTTCTTCGTCTGGTCCTTGGTTTCTTTTGTTAACCAGTCTGGCATAATCTACCAGGTTCCGAGTTCAATAACTCTCACAAGACAACCCACACCAGGGATTTCACGACTTTGTCTAACCCTGTGGATTTATGACTTTTCCTCCATCCTCATTAAGGAGGATCTTCATTTCCTTTGGGGCAGAAAAGTGGCTTTTACTATGTCATGCATTCTTCCTAATCTATTATTTATAAATGAACTTTGTTTCTTTGATTCCCTCATGATTCTAGTATTTTGTTCTCAAAAAGACTTAAAAACCCTTGCTTCCCACATGTAATGACTTTACAATGAGTTTTGAAAGCTTATTTGGAAAAAAGCCAAGATGAGTCTTCCTGTAGCCACCCTTATCAGAGATAAATAAAAAGTGCTGCCCTATAGGTAAAAGGTGCAAAGAATAAAAATAAGCTATGTAGAGAGAATAGATTAGTTACAATATTTATTCCTATGTTTAGTAGAGAATCTAAAAGAGTGATGATTTGTTTTAAGTTATAACATGTTTGCTCATGGATGAATCAAAGTGGCTATGGTAGAGCATATTTTTAAAGGATTATAAGGAAAATTTTAAAAGAACACAACTCCTCTTTCACATTGATAGAACTCTTAGGCAGAAAGTCAGCAAGGATATTAAAAAACTCTACCAATCAACAGGATATAATTAGTATTTAGAGCACACCACATCACAATGACTTCCTTTCAAGTGCCCAGCAAATATACCCCAAATAAACCATGTCCTTGTTCATGAAACAGACCTCAACAAATTGGGCTCATTTGTGTAATGATGAATGGGAGGTGGACTTTTGGTAGTGAGCTTGATATAGCACATACAGATGTCGATGAATAATGTTGCCCACCTGAGACTTATCCTATATAATAAAAGGCTAATATGCAAATTGTCCCCTCGACCGGGAGTTGGACTAAGAGTTTGGCCAGGGGGCAGGGCCTGCTGGCCAAACTCCCATGGCCCCTTCCCCCGGCCAGCCCTCCCCCGATCCTTCCCCCCAGCCAGCCCCAACCCTGATTGGACCCCCACCTCAATCAGGGGCAGGGCTGGCCAACTGCCTGCAGCCCCTTTACCTGGCCAGCCCCACTCCTGATCCCTCCCCCTGCCAGCCCTGCCCCCAATTGGCCCCCCACACCTCATTCAGGGGTAGGGCCAGCCAGCCAACCACCCATGACCTCTCTCCCTGGTCAGCCCCTCTCCTCGGCCGGCCTCACCCCCAATCACCCCCCCCATCACAATTGGGGGTGGGGCCAGCCAGCCAACTGCCTGTGGCCCCTTCCCGCCCCCGCCGTTGGCCTGGCCCAGTGGTCTGCAAACTCATTAGTCAACAGAGCCAAATATCAACAGTACAACGATTGAAATTTCTTTTGAGAGCCAAATTTTTTAAACTTAAATTTCTTCTAATGCCACTTCTTCAAAATAGATTCGCCCAGGCCATGGTATTTTGTGGAAGAGCCACACTCAAGAGGTCAAAGAGCCGCATGTGGCTTGCAAGCTGTGGTTTGCCAACCACTGGCCTGGCCTGATCAGCCCATTTGGGGTGGGCTGGCCGGACCCCACCCGTGCACAAATTCGTGCACCAAGCCTCTAGTATAATGTTATAAACTACTATTACCTCAATAAAAATAAATTAAAAATAAAATAAACAAATAAAATTAAAAATTGAAATTATACGTAGTGTCTTCTCTGACCATAAGTGAATAAAACTAGAATAAATAAAAACAAGAAGGAAAACTGCCAAACAGTTGAAACCTAATCAACACACTTATAAGTAATTCATAAATTAAAAGAATATCACCACAAAAGAAAAAAACACATTGAACTAATTGAAAATGAAAGTACAATATATTAAAATTTGTCTTGAAATTGAATATTAGTGTTATGCCCAGATTTCGTGATCCCCAAAGACCACCAGGGAGCCGAGTCCGATGCAAAAGCAAAGAGCCTTTTAATCGAGCTAGCACGAGCTCAGTCCCACACACACACCCACCGGCGCAGCGGCGAGGTGGAGAGAGAGAGAGAGCCCAAGACCCCAAAGGCGCTGATTTATAGGGGGCCTGGGAGAGGTAGGAGGGGTGAGGTAGTGTGGCCTCCGCTGATTGGTTGGGGTCAGGTTGCACATGGGGGCAGGGTGCGGCTTACTTTCCCTTGCATTTCTATTGGCTAATTCAAAGGTGTGGGTTGGGCTCTTGGAGAGGTTCTAGGGCGGGAACCTGACTCCACAAGGTGGAAGATATGGAACAAAGGGAACATGGAGTCTGTCTCTCCCCGCCCTTTCAATTAGTATATTGCTATAGTAATCAAGGCTGCATGATTCTGGAGGGAAGACAGACACATCGATCAACAGGACAGGGTGGAGAACCCTTTAATAGACCCATATGATAAGGCTCAAAGTGACAAAGGCATAAAAGTAATTTGATGGATGAAACATAGTTTTTTCCATATATGGTGCTGGGGCAATTGAATATCTATAGTCAAAGAAAAATTAACCTCAACTAAAACTTCACTCCTAAATAAAAATTAACTCAAATTTGACCATACATTTAAATGCAAAACCATGAAACATTTAGAAGTTAACCTAAGAGAAAACCTCTGGAACCTAGGGCTTGGTGAGGAATTTGTAGACATGACAAGAAAAAATTGATTAATTAAAGTTTACCCAAATAAAAAACTTTTGTGAAGTACTCTGTTACTAGGATGAAAAGACAAGCTATAGACTTGGAGAAAATATCTGTGAAACACATATCTGACAAAGGACTCATATCTAGAGTCAGCACTAAATTAAACAAACAATCGGATTAGACAGCAAGGAACATCTCATAAAAGAGAATATATGGCTGGCAAACATGCACATGAAAATATTCAATATCATAGCCAGTAGGGCCATGCAAATTTACACCATGGTATTTGTACACATCTATTAGAACAGAGAAAAGTAAAAACAGTGATGATACCAAAAGACAATGAGGATGCAAAGGCACTGGATCTCTCATACGCCGATTGCTAGGGTGTATTTAAATATTATGCCCACTCTGGAAATCAGTGTGGAAGTTTCTGTTTAAAAAAAAAAATGATAAGTTTATTACCATATGACCCAGCAATTGCACTCCTGGGCATTTATCCCAGAGAAAATAGGTTTGGCAGTGCAATCTTGTGATTTATAAGAATTATATTTCTCACATATATTTGATCTTCATCCAGGGTTCCTGGCTCATGGCTCCCACACCCCTTGGTATTTCCTAAGTGATGAGAGCAACAATGGTGTCTCTTGTTACGTTAATGAATGACTTTTGGATCCCACCAGAGGTTGGGGGCTAATTGCCAAGGGGAGCCAACCAGGTGGTAGGAGGAGTAGAATTTTCAGTCCCACCTCCTGATTTCCTGGGAGGGAAAGGAACTTGAGGTTGAATCAATTGCCAGAGACTTAGTCATCTTGGCAATGTAATGCAGCCACCATAAAAACTCAAAAGAAAGGCTCATAGTGAAGCAGGAATTTTAGGGGGATATAGGCAGTTCAGGGATTTTTTTAGAATTGGGGTCCATGGGAAAAAGCGTGGGACTGCAGACTGGGAGAAGGTACATTTCCATAACACAAGGAAGCCAGGTGCAGTTATATTTCCATAAGTCCAGGAGGCAGCAACAGGTATATCTACATAAGACAAGGGAACTGGATGTACCAAGAAAGGTCACATTTATAAAATAAGGAGAAGGAAGCCCTTCATTCAGGAGGAGAAGAAGAAAGCCCAGGGGGAAGAGGGGCCCAGGAGTTACTATAGTAACCAGTCTAAGGAAATAGTGACCAATCAGAGGGGATATCAAGGCACCAGGCTTTGCAGCCTATATACGCCATGGTGAAAAAGAACTCAGTGGGACTCTTCCCCCTCC
This sequence comes from Plecotus auritus, assembly GCF_963455305.1. Taxonomy (NCBI): domain Eukaryota; kingdom Metazoa; phylum Chordata; class Mammalia; order Chiroptera; family Vespertilionidae; genus Plecotus; species Plecotus auritus. The sequence goes on along the minus strand of NC_137772.1, from coordinate 12,643,607 downwards.
CCATGTGGGAGTCAGTTCAGAGACTTTTCTCCCTCCCTACTTGCGAGTCCAATCTGTGGGACTCTTCCCCCTCCCTACGTGGGAGTCTGTACTTGTTCTTCAATAAATATCCATCTTTGCTATATCCCTTTTCTGTCCGTGGATTCATTCTTCGATTCCAGCGCACAAAGAATCCGGGTTCCAGTCCAAAAACTTGGTATCAATAGTCCTCCCTCCTTTGTTTTTCTGAGAGCTTCCAGTTGGACAATGTTTTCACTGCCCCAAGTGCCACGGTGACAGAACCTCTTACAGGCGTCCTCAAACTACGGCCCGCGGGCCACATGCGGCCCGCCGAGGACATTTATCCGGCCCGCCAGGTGCCGCTGCCTGTCCTGCTTAGCAGCTGACTCGTCCTGGGCCCGCAGTGCGCATAGGAATTTCATAGTTTTTTTTTTAAACTGTAGTCCGGCCCTCCAACAGTCTGAGGGACAGTGAACTGGCCCCCTGTTTAAAAAGTTTGAGGACCCCTGGTTAAGACCTCACCCTAGCCTGGCAGGCGTGGCTCAGGGGTTGATTCCCAGTCAGGGCACATGCCCAGGTTGTGGGCAATGATTCTCTCTCATCCTTGATGTTTCTCTCTCTCCCTCTTCCTTCCTCTCTGAAATCAATAAAAATATATATATTTTTAAATAAGGCCTCGCTCTTTATATCAGAAATCCTGAGTGTAATAACTGAATAGTTCCTCCTCTGTGGGATGGTATGACTGCTTTTGAAGGCAGAATCATGGTGAGGCTTTTGTTTGTATTGTTTATAAAATTAAATATCAATTAAAAGGGTGCGTGAAGGCTGAATAGTGAAGGGAAGGATGGAGTAGTTAACTTCTGCTGATTCTTGGAGCCCATCTCCAACCCATGGTACCTTAGAGCGTCTATTGCAGTGGCCAGATGTGAGTAATACATTTTGAGACCCTTTTGCCATCAGGATCTGGATACGATTTGGCTCTAACATGCAGATGCATTCACCCACACTCTGCACTGTGGAGGGGAGAAGGAAGCCTTTTTTCTTGCAGCAGCAATAGTGCCTGTGCACAGGCTTCAGGGGATGGGAGCCATACTTTGCCTTTTATTTTATAGGTTACCAAATCCTAAATCTGGAGTGCTCATGGCCGATGCCTAACGATAGGAGAGCAGAAAGTGCAGGAACATTGTCACTTGAAGAAAGGAAGGATGGCAGATCCGTGGTCAAACCTGGCCCAAAACAATCATAAAATTCTGCAAGGTTGAAATTTCGAAGGTCTTCCCTGGCACTGGGAGATGTTGCTTGATCAACTCTGGTTCTATTTATAGGAGGAAAATACTCTATTGTTCTCCATGCTCCTGTGTGCTCTCAGGGGGTTCTTCCTTATCCTTTGGTTTTCCCTGAAACATCTAATATGCACATTGAGCAGGTATACTTTTTTAATCTCGATACTTCTTGTTGGTTCAAGTTTGGGAGTCCAAGTTTGGGGCCTTAAGAATGTTGTGAAGCTCATAAAGTTCCAGACTTTCTCAGGCTCCACCCGTGGGTTCATTTGCAATCCATTTCTTTCCCTTCAAACGCACTGGGCTCCATAATGTATTTGTTTTTGGCCCGTTACACTTGTGAGTAACCACGCAAAGCACAGCAGATGCTGCCTGTGTCTGCGGTACTGTCTCAGCATGGAGTACCCCACCCTGTGCAAGCGTCTGTGGGCCTTTGCTTGAGGACTTGTTCTTGGCCTTGAGTGTGAAACAGATTTCAAAAATGCCAGTCAATGACCTCAGGAGCAGATGGGACTAAGCTTACATAACCCAGCTTCCTGTCCCTCCAGTTGGATCACTCTGAGGTGTGTTTACACCATCGCCCAAAGCTCCCCAGCAGACTGAGCCCTGAGCCTCATGCCCACACCTACAACCTGCTTGGCAATGCCCACTTTTCTGACTTCTTTAATTTTTCTCGTTCTCTCACTCTTTCTTTCTGACTCGCCCTGTACTCCCTCTCTGTTTTTCTTTCTCAAATCTCATAGTCTGTTCTGGAAGGACGTAATTTAAGGTACATACTCATATTTTCTTGACCAACCATGTTTGCTATGAATGCTCAAATTGATATCTTTATTTTTATGTGGTTTCAGAACTATTGATAAAAATGTGAAAGAAAATAATTTTTCCAGAGTTGCTCTCTTTGTATGTATGTACATTTATTTTATGTATGTTCATATATTTTCAATGTTTACATGGTGCGATAAATAGCGATCTCTGAATAAATGCAAAAGGGAATTAGGGCCATTAGAAGAACTTTGCATAAACAAAACCAAACCAGAAAAAGATCACATACATATGATTATAATAACCCATTAACAAAAAAATGGGATTGTGTTGCTTTGATAAAATGTATGTGGGTGTATTATGTGGTGTCATTTAGTACTGTAATGTTCTCTGCTGAAGACAGGTCATTATCTGTTTGCCTGCAGCATTGCGATGCTAATGCTGGGGAGTGAGATGATGCATCTGAATGTGACAAGGTTTATCTGCAACTAAAACTAGAATAAGGTCAGAGACTAGGAGGCGTCACTGTCTCAAACAGTTTTAGATTTTCATTTAACAACGCAAAATTAAGCCAAGCTATTTAAAAATATCCTTTAGATAAATAATACATCTGACTTGCAGAACAAGTGGAAAAATGAGAGTTCACTGAGGAAGTGTCATTCTGGGTGAAGCTTCATAAAAAATGCTTTCTCTCAGCACATGCTTTCCTAGAGCATTTGAGTGGAACAATGCATTAAGTGAATTAAGGTGAAAAAAAACAGTGGAAAACTTTGAGTTGTAATTGTTATTCTGCATTCAGTATGGGGTTCTTTAAGAGATTTGCACATGTGCTTGTTCTTAGACAGATTTGAGCATTTTAATTAACTGCATCCCAATTTCTGTTTAAAGGTAGAGGGCTCCTATGTGGAAACAAGAGGTTCTTGCCATTACATAACATCATATAAACAATTTGTTTCTTAGAACCACTTGGAAAATCAGGAAAAGTCTGCTCTCCTCCGTTCCTGTCCTGGCCCAATCTGGTTATTGTCTCTAAGATACCCCCATTATTTACAGCAATTTTACTCTATGTTATATTTAGATAACAATACAATATGATACACAGCCAGGATTTAGGAAAGCTGTTGGCCCAAAATAGCATAAATCAAATTAAAATTCTAAGTAGAGTCTTGTGAATTTCATTTTGATGCCACATTACTTCAGGATGACAGTGGCTCTGAGAACATTTATTTTTTAAATAGAATTTTTAATTTTTAGGTCCTATTTTTGCCTTTTAGCAGAATTATTATTTTAGTTGCTAAAAGAAACCCCTTTTTCTCATTAAAATAGGAAATTTAGTTAAGATCTTATTATAGAGTTTCAATTCTCTTCTTTTTGCTTTGTTATCTAATTGATTTCACTATTAGTTTATAACTATTTGATGTTGAGAAAAAAAATTCTTTTTTTACATAACCAAGACATTCCTTCAAAATGGGTGGGGAATAATTGCCTAACTCCTCAGCGTATCCTTATACTTTTTGAACTCATTTAATGCAGGGACTCTGCTCTTTCCAAAGTCTCTATGATGACTTGTGCAGAACATTGCACATCACAGGGTCTTAAACATTTGTAGGAGTATTTTGTGAAAAACATTTGACAGGGATTTTTTTTACCTGCATAAAAATACAGAATTAGAAACGTCACTCACACTTCCTCCTTTATACACACAGCACATTTTTGAAGACATTAAGTTAACAAGAAAGATCTCTTTACAGCTTAGTGAAAACTATGATATGATTACATTTTAAATTTCTTAAAAACAGATACCACGCTTTGATCATAGTCACATTCTTAATGAAAATTGGTGTTAAGCAAATACTTTCTCTTGAATTAATGGAAACAAAAAGAATATTATAGACAAGTTGCCCAGTTTATATTGATTCTCTTTTCTGAGAATCTATATTTAGGTTTTAAAATTGTTATAGCAGCCAAAACCGGTTTGGCTCAGTGGATAGAGCGTCAGCCTGTGGACTGAAAGGTCCTGGGTTCGATTCCGGTCAAGGGCATGTAACTTGGTTGCGGGCACATCCCCAGTAGGAGGTGTGCAGGAGGCAGCTGATCGATGTTTCTCTCTCATCGATGTTTCTAACTCTCTATCCCTCTTCCTTCCCCTCTGTAAAAAATCAATAAAATATATATTTTAAAAAAATAAATAAAAAAAAATAAATAAAATTGTTATAGCAAATTGACCCCAAAATGCCAGTGGTTTATTAATAGATGCTTTTTATTGCCCAAGTAATAGCCCAATTTGGGCATTTATACCCCTAGACAGCTATCCGCCTCACCGTGATTCTGGAACCTGGGTTTCTTCCTTCTGGAAGCTTCAGCACTTCCTAGGGCCTCCACCATCTCTGCACCCACAAGCAGAAGATAGAGTGTGGGGAAGTCACACCACTTCTTAATCGCCTATCACAGATAGACGCTTATCATGACTAGTGCTACTGACCGGGACTAATCCGTGGCCATGCCATGATGCAAGGGAGAGAGAGAGGTAGAAGGGGAATTTTAAGCAGAAGGAATTGAAAGCAAAGCAAGAAGGAGCAATAGTGTCTGGGGTAACCCAAGAATGGGGATTTGTCTACCATGTCTTCACTATCACGTGATAGAAAGTGTGCAGTAGGGACAGGAGCGAAAAGATAAGGTAAAACTAAAGTGGGAAGAATCTTGAAAAGGGGGTGGAGGGATGTTTCTGGATCTACATTTAAAAAGAAAATATTTATGTGTAGCCCTTTGAAGGATTGGATCATGAGTAAGGATGAACTTTAGGGAACTAGACAGTTCAGATGTAAAGTTGGTGTACAGGGCACATCAAGTAGTTCCTCATGTTTTCTAAAAACATTTTTATTGATTTCGAAGAGGAAGGGAGAGGGAGTGAGAGATAGAAACATCAATGATGAGAGAAAATCATTGATCGACTGCCTCCTGCACGCCCCCCACACAGGGGATTGAACCTGCAACCTGGGCATGTGCCCTGACTGGGAATCGAACTCTGACCTCCCGGTTCAGAGGTCAACCATTAACCACTAAGCCACACCGGCTGGGCTCCTCATGTATTTTGTAAATGGTGGAAGGAGGAGGCAGGCATGACCTTGTTTCTGAAAGCGAGGCTTAGTGCAGCATAAGCACACCCAGCTGGGAGAACAGAGATATCGGAAGGACATGACTGTGTCAAACTAAATCTGGACATTTTATTATTGTTATCAGTATCCTTTCTAGATCTTTGTAGTTACATGATAATCTAAAGAAGTCAGGTTCATCTATAAGCTAAAGCATTATTAGAATGTACCTTTATTTTATACATTAGAAAATTTATGCCAAATAAATGCAGTTATAACTATTAATATGAAGCATTTATTACTCTTAGTATGGCTTCGCCAGTAAAAAGTTAACGATGGTCATAAAGGCACTCTTTTATAGAGTCCTGGTTCTCTTCAGGAAAAAGGTATAAAAATAGTGAGAATGAAGCTGCACACTAGAAATAGAAGGATTTGACCGCTGGGTACAATTGTTCTAAACACAATCCAAAATATAATGGTCCCTGTTCACAACGACATCATGAACAGTAATGTATTTTCTAGCATGACATAATATTCAAAACTACCTTTACTTTGTTGTTCGGATAATTGGATAATCAGTATTAGGATAGCAATAAGGAATTTGAGTTGATTTTTTTATTTATTTTGTGAGCAACAAAACGTAGTGGTAAGAACAAGGAGAAGCTTGCTTTCTGCCGGTACAGCGCATTGAGAAGGCCAGCTCTGAGCAGCCCTTTGCAGCGGAGTAACACAGGTGTCCCCGTGGGGGGAAAGGCAGAGAGAAATAGTTTTCCTTTTTATTTGGGATTTTCATGGACGATGAAAGCGCTCTCAAGGAATGGCCAGAAAAGCTACCTAAATTGAATTACAATGACAAAGTAAAATACCAAATTAATCAGAAAATTTAGATAAAATCTCATTGTTCCATGAAGAGAGACAAATCATTATGTTTTTTATACTTCTTGGTGAATTGCAGCGGATGGCGTACTCACTGTCAAATCTTAGGAGACTGACAATTAATTTAGGGGAGAATCAGACTCGTTTTATTTATAGGAGTGGGAGCAGCACGTACACGCTCCATTTGGAACAACACGGCTCTTCCGCAGCGCATGCAACCCTACCGTGTGCGGTTTTGCCGTGGAAATGACTTAGTTCCCAGTGACATGTAAGGTTTGCCTTATCCCTTTTCCCTTTGGAGAGCTCGTGGAAAGATTCCGCTCTCTCCCTTGTTGGCAAATGAGCCGACACTGGAATGCCTGTTATTGCTGCTTTAAAAGTTGTTCTGCAAATTGAGTGCACTAAAGAGCTATTTCTAAATAATAGAACATTTCCAAAACTATAAAATGGAGAACAAGTTTTTATTCCTTCAGTAATGCTTGTTAATTTGCTATAGTTAGAGAAAACTTTTAGGCATGCATATTATTTTCCACACATCAGATTGGCAAAACCGAAAACCTTTGGACACACTCTGTGCTGGCACACGGCTGGATGGTTGGTAGGGGTGCAAATTAATAAAACCTGTACAGGGGGTGACTTCAGTAATAGCTAAGAAACGTGTTGCTGTGTTCACTCCCCGTCTCGGCAGTCCCATTTCTATAAGTATAGCTGATTCACCGCCAAAAAACATGTGCAAGATTTTTAGTGTGACAATAATTATAAATATAAAGGATTGGAAATAAAATGAATGCCCATCAATATAGGGGACATTGCCAAATGTAAACACACACACACACACACACACACACACACACTCTTAAGGAATGAAAAAGATTTCTCTTGTAGCAATCTGATTGCCATGATAATTTGTAAGTGATCAAAGAAGGGCGTGCAGGATATTGTATATATTGTGTAAAAAAGGAGAAATCAGAATACATACAAAACTAGACATTTACCTGGGTATCATAAACAAGGAATTAATGAAAATGATGGGTAGGTACAGAGTAGATGAGTTTGGGATGGAATCAAGACTTCTCTAAATATGCTTTTAAATAATGGCTTTGACCTTGGGATCATGCAAATGATTTTACTTAAGTTAAAGGCAACAACAACAATCACAACTGCCAAAACTGAAAACATTAACAACAAAATTAGCACAACATTTTTAGGGTCTAAGGTAGTATGACCATATTGAACATCAGAGGGGCTTGTGGAATTGTTAATCCTTATTTAGAATTCATTCCTACCACCTTGATATTGAAACCCTCCATAGGCATTATTTCTTCGTATGAAATTACACATAATCATTTTCCCTGGAACTGAGTTGGCAGGTGATAGCTCTGCCTTTTCTACAATGACCTTAAAAGACGTTTGTTCAGTTTATTTTTATTATGAAATGGCCATGAAAAGAGTTTACCATGCCCACTGATGTGTTCATAAGCTGTGATGAGCTCAAGTGACTAAATGTATGTTCTGATTGCTTTATTCATAATACACAGAACTTGCCAAAGAGGTCACTGAACAGAAGATAGAAACTGATTATAGCACAAGCCAGGTGTGCAAATAAACAACAGAATCTCATTTTAACACCCCAGTGCCACGGCTAGGTATCATTGTATCCATTTTTCGTAGGCAGTTCAGCAATCAGCAGTCATCCCAAGGAGGTCATCCAACAGATCCTCTGCCTGTGGATACTTTCATCAAGCCTCTTCTACACTCTCAGGCCTACACTTGTCTAATGTCAAATTAAAACATATCTGGACTGGCATCCCAAGGTCTTGATGTTCTCATTGTGCTTACCTCTCCAACTCACTGAATGATCCCATTCTCAGGCCTGTTGTACTTTCTCTCCCCTGCGTCTCATGCTCATCTTTCCCCCCATGCTCTCCCATTCTCCTTTTCCACACGAAAAACCTATTCTTTCTTCTTTCTTTTGATCTTAATAAAACTACCTCATTACGTTCGAACAATTAACTTGTTCCTTTATCTAAACCATTGCAGTATGCAATTCAGTTTATAATGTTAAAATATCTTGAAGTATTTTTAAGGTGATGAATATACTTCAAATTAACCTCCTAAAAAGAGATAACACTCCCTCTTCTTCTCTTCTCTAAAATGTTTCACGTTTTGAAGAATTAAATGTTATTGAATTAATGAACCACTAGAATAGAGTAAAACATATCCAGTTGAAAAAAATATTTTATGCTGTTTAGATCTCCATTAATTAGATTAAAACTCCGTGCATATTGAGAAAATTACACAAGAGATTATTTAAATTAATGTAATTTAAAAAAATGATAATTTCCTCCAAATGGGATAAGTGTTTGATATCTATCTACCATCAAGAGAAAAAATAAAGATACAAAAATCTTATTATCTAAATATTTATAAGAAATGTTCTCATTTTATTGTAAGTGATTCCCCTCCCCCCACTCAATGAACTAGGTTTATCATCTGACAACAGAGTTCCTAGGTTTTCGAAATGGGCAAATTTGAAATTTGGAGATTTAAAGAAATCCAGTTCTCCCTCATTTTCACCCCCATATCAATGCAGACAGACTTACTAATGTCTAAGATCCTACAATCAAAAGTGTATTCTTTTGACAAAAGTCTTTTTTAAAAACTCTATCTATATTATAAAATGCCTGTGGTCCTAATGCCATAACGACCAAAGACTGGTGCGGGTGAGCTGAGTTGCGCTCATGGCAGGGTGGTGGGTGGGTGGGTGGGGCACGCGTGGGTGGGCAGGGCCACATGATTTCGATTTTGTGCACTGGGCTTCTAGTATATATATATATAAAACCCTAATATGCAAATTGTCCCCTTGGGAGTTCGACCAGGAGACCAGGAGTTTGATCGCTTGCTATGACATGCGCTGACCACCAGGGGGTGGTTGGTAGGGGTGCAAATTAATAAAACCTACACAGGGGGTTGGTAGGGGTGCAAATTAATAAAGCATGTCATGGTGCGATACGTGTTGTGTGCTTTCCCTCAGACCTTTCCCTCCTCTGGACCTTTCCCTCCTTGTAATGCTCCAGAATGAAGGAAAGCCCTGGCCATGCCCTAGGGACCCTACCCATGCACGAATTTCTTGCACCGGGCCTCTAGTTTATGTAATAAATATAGAAGAGTTCAAATGCAATTAAATTGAGGAAAATAATATATGAGATTGAGAAAAACATTTTTAGTCAGTGAAAAATTAATGTGAATCAGCTCAGTCCCTGAAGGAAATGTTTGGCTTGAAGTAAATATGTAGTCATTTTATTGGGTAGGAGAAAGTGCAAATCCAAGATGAGAAATGGTACCAGAAATAAAAAAACTCCCATATGCAAAGACAAATGGAAAATTACCCACATTTTGTTGCTATAGTCTGGATGTTTGTGCCTTCCCCCTCCAATTTATATGTTGAATTCCTAACCCCCAAGATGTTGGTATTAGAGCTGGGCCTTTGGGAGATGATTGGGTCATGAGGGCTTGCTAGCTCATTTTCTTTTAGTGTCGAATAATATTCCTTTGTCTAGATGAACCACAGCTTATTTATACATTCACCTACTGAAGGGCATCTAGTTGCTTCCAAGTTTTGGCAATTATGAATAAAGCTGCTTTTAATATCCATATGCAGATTTTTGTGTAGACCTAAGATGTTAACTCCCTTATGTAACTCCTGAGGGGAGTGATTGCTGGATGACATGGTAAGAGTATGTTTAGTTTTGTATGAAGCCACCAAAATGTCTTCCAACATCACTGTACCATTTTGCATTCCCACCAGTAATGAATGGGACTTCCTGTTGCTTCATATTCTTGCCAGCATCTAGTGTTGTCACTATTTTGGATTTTGAATGTTCTAAAAAGTGTATAGTGGCCCTAGCTAGTTTGGCTCAGTGAATAGAGCATCAGCCTGAGGACCTAAGGGTCCCGGGTTAGATTCTGGTCAAGGTTATGTACCTAGGTTGCAGGATCCTCCCCGGCCAGTGCCCTGGTAGGGGCACTTGCAGGAGGCAACCAATTGATGTGTTTTTCTCACATCGATATTTCTCTCTCTTTTCCTTTCTCTTCCACTCTCTCTTAAAATCAATGGAAAAATATCCTCTGGTGCGGATTTTAAAAAAGTGTATAGTGAAAGTCATTGTAGTTTTAATTGGCATTTTCATCATAACATTTAATGTGGCACATTTTTTCACATGCTTATTTGCTGTCTGTGTGTATTTTGATAAGGTGTCTGTTAAGGTATTTGGCCCATTTTTATTCAGGTTGTTTGTTTTCTTACTGTTGAGTTTTAATATATTTTCTTTTGTATATTTTGGAAAGCAGTCCTTCATCAGATGTGGGTTTTGCAAATATTTTCTCCCAGTCTATGGCTTGCCTTTGAATTCTATTGATACATTTATTTTTTTTTACAGAGCAGAAATGCTTAATTTTAAAGTCCAGCTAAGCAATGATGCTTTTCATGGGTCATGTCTGTGGTATTGTATTTAAAAAGACATCATCATACACCATCATCATCATACCCACTTAGATTATCTCCTATGTTATCTTCTAAGAATTTTATAGTTTTGTGTTTACATTTATGTCTATGATCAGTTTGGATTAAATTTGGTGAAAGATTTAAGGTCTGTATCTAGATTCATTTCTCCCCACGTTGATGTTTGGTTATTCCACATCATTTGTAAAAGGGACTATCTCTGAGTTTCCTACACCTATAGTTTGGTATTGAACATTAACTTTGGGAAATTCTCCTCATTATTGTTTCAGATATTTCTTCCGTACCTTTCTTCTTTCTTCTTCTGGTAGTACTATTATGCAAATGTTACACCTTTTGTAGTTGTGTCATGGTCCTTGGATAGCCGGTTCTGTTTTATAAAATCATTATTCTCTTTGCTTTTTGGTTTTCAGGGATTCTATAGATACATTCTCTAGCTCAGTGATTCTTTCCCCAGTACCATACAATCTACCAGTTTTCTTGTTGGATATCTGAGTCTTTACTGCAATAGATCATTTGTATACATTGCTTTATTCTAGCAACAAAAGTAATCAGGTGCTAATAGGAAGAAAAGAGCAGGTTATTACCTGTCACTGGAACAAAAGTATCACTTCTGGCTGCCATACTATTTCATATTGTGACTTTTTAAAAATCCCTCCAACCAAAGAGTGTCTTCAGAACACTTTATCATATATCATTAAGATACAGGATGCTCTGTAATGGATTAGATTTATGAGATATTGCTTTTTACTAAATCTTATCATAAACCAGTAGCTGAATTTTGCATTCCAAATATTTCTAAAAGTTTAATGTATTTTTCAAAAATAAAAGGTTTGGAAGGTTTGAGACCCTTTATTTTTATTTATTTAATTCTCCTCTATTAAGCATTCTTTACTGTGTCTTAATTGTAGAGTCTACCCAGTCTGGCTTCAAATTCCAGCAAAAAGTAGGTGTTTGAAACTCAGTAAAGATGTGAGTACTCTAAGTTATGTTTCCTCACATGGAAAACAGAGTATAGGATAGTTGTGATGATTATAAAGCACATACATGCTTACCGCATTGCCGCTTAATACGTTATAGTTATTATCGACATATGTTGTATGTACGGTACCTCAGCTTAGACATTCAACAAGTACTTACTAAATGAATAAACACGCCATCTCCTTGCTTGCAAAACCTACTCCCCTGGTGTGATCCACATCTACAAGGCCCTCTTCTAAAGAGGCTGGACCAATTCGTCCCTTGTCCATTTCTCACCCATTCTTCACACAGCAGCCAAAGTGACATTTTGCAATCATGAAAACAGGACCATGTCATTTTCCCGAGTCAGTACCATTCCATAACTTTCCTTTTATGTTTAGAGTAAATTTTTATTCTTTGTCCCATGACCCACCACATGAGGAACTGGGCCACTTCTCTGAGCGGCCTGGCGCACTGCCCTTCTTGTTGCCCCTACGTGTTGCTTTCCCTCTGGACCTTTCCCTCCTCGGACAACATGTTCTCTTCTTTCGCCTGAAATACTCTTCCGGTCACTGTGTGCCTGGCTTCTGCCTGCACTTCCTCCAGTTCTTGCCTTAGCACCATTTCCTCAAACAGACTGTTATTAAGTTCCCATTCTTCCTTCCATTATTCTCTCATACTCGCCCGCTCTTCTCTATCTTATGCATACACAACGTAATGCTCCTCAAGCACCACTCTGTACCTATTAAAACACATTGTCTGCTGGTATGGCTGAGGCCTGGGCATTTTTAAAGGACTCTCAGGTGATTTGCTAAATGCCCCTGACCTGGATAGTCAAGTCCAAGCCTCCATTGATATAAAAGGCCTTTTATCATTGATTCCTCAATTATGTGGGCAGTTTCTCCTCCGGTCATTTCTCCTCTGGTTACTCATTTAATTTTGGCTACCCACATCTTCTAGGCACAGGAACTCACTCCCTGCTACTGAAGGTATCACATTTTTTTTTACGCCTGCCAGCATTTTCACTATTATTCCAGATATTTTCCACTCTAAAACAATTATGCTTTGTTTCAAGTTCAGCTCAGCCGTTAGTATTTTGGTTCTCTCCAGATTTCTGAAAAAGTTAGGTCCTCTCTTACCCTCACATCAATGTCAAAGGTATCATTCATTCTCCAGGAATGAATCCAGGTTTCATGGTGTCAGAAGCTTCTGGAATGTTGCAACCTCCTTAAGATAAAGAATACAGACCCGGTACAGGGCCTTGGAGGGACCCATGAAACTAAGAGACTTTGATTATTTGAGTGCCTGCATGTAAACACATCTCCACCTCCATGATAACAATTCTCACAGATCATTGTTGATTTTTATTCATCAGCATTCCTCACTAGACTGATTCCTTGCTGGCAAGATTGCTGTGTTATTCTGCAGGTAGCACAAAACTGGTATAGAGTAGGTACTCAAAATATTTTAATAAATCACTGGATGACTTCCTGAACCTTCCTACACTGTATCTTCCCTGGAGCACAAGAAAGCAAATTCAAATTGAAGAAGGAAGGAGCAGCTTCGTTCTACCAAATATCTTTTTTTGTGTAAAAATTCCATCTTGGTCACTTTCTCATCTTTACTCTGCTTGTTACTCCACCCTCATGCCATTGAAAGCATGGTTGACCCCCTTTTTAACTTTTATATTTGGCTCACTGGTAGGACAGTAGTTTGGTTGATACATTTGTGCATCAGAATTACTTGGGAACTGGTTAAAAAGGCAGATTAGTAAGCTCTGCATCAGATTTTTGAAGTCAGAATCTCTAAGGACAGACCCAGGAATCTGTATTTTTAATTAGCCCCACTTGTTAAACACTCAAATATGAGAACTCCTTGAAGTCTTTTGGGCTCACATCTTACCTCTTGTTAGAATATTTACTGAATTTCTAATTTCTCTAGTTCACAATGGTAGTACTAGATTGTTTGCACTATTAGTACGATCTCTACAGCTCAATAGAAAGCTCCATGGGATAGGACTGTGTAAGTCTTATCCACCAATCTACCCCAGTACCTAGCACAATTCCTGACTTAAAGTAGGTGCTCATTATGTTTGGATAAAAGAATGAAGAAAAGAGAAGTCACCATTTTCTGGGGGCAGGAAGGTTAGAAAACACCATGTGAAAACAGCAAGTCAGTAAAGACACTGGAGAAACATGAAATAACCAAGACTTGCTACAGAACATCTGCTGAGAAAGGGGAAAAGGGTTACTTTAAAAGGAAATACACTTTACTTCTGCTAAGAAAAGGCATGAAGACTAAAGAGAATGATAGAGAGGGAGCAGGAGGCATCATTTTATGGTCATGAATCCAAAAGTGCAAGAGAACTCTGGATTCCTGAGTCAAAAGATGAATCCAATTATGCCAATATGTTTATTCAGATTTATGATGGCAAAGGGAAACTGGTCTTTAAACCTTTATATTCCTGCCCTATTGAAAATGCAGCGCACAGGTCAATAACATTAACCAGGCACACTTTGATCATCTAACAAATTTGGGTTGTGTTTGATTGACCTATAATGTTAGCTGGAAACTATGAGAAACTGCATTGTATTATTCATTTATCAGTGTCTGGCAGCACTCATTGCAGACTGGGCAGAGTCAGAAGCGTGGATTGAATCTCAAAAACATTTTGTGGTATCCATGAAGCCTTGGTAACTATTTTGACAAAGGTCTGCAGGTGCCTCTCACCAAGAACAGGAATCGAGTTGCACATACGTCTCCTAAATACTGATCCACACACTAATTTCATATTGTCAAGTGTTTCTGTTGGTAAAAAACATAAGGATACAATGATTGATGGAATCTTAAGAACATAGAAATATTAAAAAAAATGAAACCAGCCAATTATTTATATTAACAAACTACAAAAGACCAGGATAAGAAAATCATGTTCAGATATTTGCAGTACTAGATATGAATTCTATGGGAGTAAATAAAAGTGATAAATCACTCTTCAAATAGCAATCTTCAAATGTCCTTATGTAATTTATTTTTATAAACTTGATAGAGTATTTTTCAAATCTTCATGACTCATTTTAGAGAAGTGATTTCAGGGGAAGGGAAGATATATGTGGTAGTAAAATGGTAGAGAACCACAGGTATTAAATCCCTCCCAGGCAACAATGTCAGCCAGCTTCTGTTCTTTAGCTTCAAGGGCCAAACACTCTGGTGAAAATAATGGATAACATATGAATGCAGTCAAAATGTGGTCTCCCCATCTATTATGAATTTAGGCTCTGCATACTCCTACCTGATGCATCCCTAGGGTCTACTTTAGTTGGTGATGCATACAATAGTTAAATGCTCAATAAAATATTTATTGATCTGAAGCCAACTTTTATAAGAGGGGCACAGACAATTTTGAGTCTGGGTTTGTTTGGAGAATATTTTTTTAAAGTGTTTATTCTCTCTCTATAAAAATGATTTAAGTGAATATGAGAAGGATTCTTCAGTTCTGATACTACATGTAACTTGAACTTTGTTCTTTCTGTAATCAGGGAACCTCTGACTTACACGTGAGTTTTACCATACAAATTTGAATGTACTATTTTTACCATTGCATGTTCATTAGTGCATTTTATCAGTTCAATCCAGTAAATATTCATTGCATGTATATTTTACATATCTAAATATTATGTAAATTTCAAAGATGAAATTTAGACACCAAGAGTTCAGCAACTGGTGGAGGGAACACGTGCATAGAGAAATTCTTTCAATATTAGGCTGATGGACAGATATGGTAGAGTGGAAGACAAACAACAAGTTATTTTAGGTAAGATATATTTTTTTAAAATAGTTTTATTGATTTCAGAGAGAAAGGGAGAGGGAGAGAGAAATAGAAACATCAATGATGAGCAAGAATCATTGACTGGCTGCCTCCTGCGCGCCTCACACCAGGGATTGAGTTTGCAACCTGGGCATGTGCCCTGACTGGGAATTGAACTGTGACCTCCTGGTTCATAGGTCGACACTCAACCACTGAGGCATGCTGGCTGGACTTAGATAAGATATTAATTCTAATTTGTGGAACCAAATTGTATTAGTAGTAAAATCATAGAACACAGAAAACAAAGCAACTCAGTAAATTTAAAAATCTAATATAATAGCACTTGAAATATAAGAATATGTTAAATTACTTAAAGAGGAAAGTGTTGAGGTAGATGGGCCATTTTCTGAGTGTTCTGAAGGGTAATTTTGGGATGCTTTTAAGTGAGCAAGAATTGAACTGATAATTTAAAGATCTGTTTTTACTTTCCAGTTCAGAACCCCAGTTTTTCCCTTGGACATCTGTGCTGTATCCAAATTAGATTTTTCATGCATAATTTAACTTGTTAGTACTTAAACTACATTTAAATAATGTTACCCACTTTATTAAACCTCCTTATCATAGCCTTTACCTCTTACTTTTACCTTTAAACTCTGGAGTGGCAGCCATCACTTGCTATCTGCCTTAGTAATTCTTTGAACCTATTTATTGGCTATGCTCTAAGGTCAAGGATAAGAGCAATGTCTCATTGTTCTAACTTCTTTCACCGTATCTGGCTCAGGACTTCAATTTCGACCAGTATTAATTGAATGGTGTGCTTTGCGCTTGCTGCTAACACCTTATATTTGTAAACTATGATAAAGATGCAATGGTTGCTTCAAAGTAATATGAAGGTGGCATGGGAGTGGCAGGTTTAAATGTTTTCAGATACCCAGTGTTACATAAGTAGGTGATTATGAATATTTATCCCATACGTTTTAAGTAAATAAAGAAGAATAACCCTTGTGCTTTGTTTTAAAACTAGAGTAGCACCTTACCCCCTAATTCAAGGTTTCACTTTCTGCATGGTTTCACCTTCAACTGTGGCCTGAAAATATTAAATGAAAAATTCCAGTAATAAACAGTTCACAATTTTTAAATTGTACACTGTTCTGAGTAGTGTGATGAAATTTGGGTCATCCCGTCCTGCCCCTCTCAGATGAATCATCTCTTTGCCTAGCATATCCAGGCTGTATATGCTGCTTGTCCATTAGTCACTTAGCCGACTTGATGATTAGATCAACTATCACTCTGTCACAGAGCTGGTGTTCCAGGAACCTCATTTTACATAATAAAGGTCCCAAAGTTTAAGAGAAGTGACTCTGGCCATTCAGATATGCTGAAGAGAAGCTGTTTTTAGAGTTTGGTATTCTTCATGATTTCAGACATCCACTGGGGGTCTTGGAAAGTAAGTCCTGCGGACCACTGTACCTAATTCCAGTTTTTAGGAGTGCCTAGAAATTGTACTCATTTTATTAGTTAGTAAATAATATTTCCCTCATCTTATTAACATTTTGTGCATACATACTTTGACCAGATCCATTTCCACTTTTACTTTTCAAGGCAAATTAATAATTTTGTATACTCCACTATGGAAAACCACTTCATTCATTATATATTTTAAAAATTCATATTCTATTTAAATATTTCATGTAGGAAATTTAAAAAGCTAGTACTACCTGGGTACTATATAAAGCAGGTGATTTCTCTATGGTACTCCAAATTATAGAGTATTTGTCATCATGAAGTTTATCCTCAGGATGGGAAACGGGGTCTAATTTGGGCTTCACAAATTCATGCCCTCTTTTTGACCTATGTACTCAGCAAACAAACACCAGAGCAGTGTGTTCATTTACCTGGGAGGCTTTGGTAGGGTCTTTTCTAGCCAGCAGGCTGTGTTCCCCTGCAGTACAATGGAGCCTGTCGGCCCTGATAACTGAAAAATTAGCCATACATTTTCTACGTACCAGACTAATCATTGCCGAGGGGACGATTGTGCGCCTACTTTGGCATTATCAGTCTGATAAGTTTAAATTGAAAAAAATGCTTTTCAATTTTCCCCATAATCATCGAAGCTGACATTTTAATCTAAATACTATCCTTAACGTCAGCGTGGCATTTCAGGGCTGCTCCCTCATGTTGCCATAATTGCCCCCCACTTTGGTAAAATGCCCTCGTACTACTGTGCTAAAGAGCAAAAGACCAATTCAATATTTACATCAAAGGGTTTGCTCAATAAATTTCAGTGCAATAAATGTAAACAAGAAGAAAATGCATTTTTGCATATCTTCTGAAAGTCACTAGCAAAAACTATATTAATGTTGATATTGATTTGTCCATTGTCTCTTTTATGTAATATTTCATTTAGTTTCACATAAATGTCCCAGGTGAACACACCTATTCCAGGTCGAGATTTATATTTTGGGGAAAAAAAAAATCAGAGAGTTCAAAGCATGTAAATTTGATAGATTTATTGCCACCGCAGCAGCAAATATCTTCTGGTACTTTCTTACAGACAGAGACTCGAGGGGCCAAATGAGGAGAAGCAGAAGTTTGGCACAGGTTCTTGTCCTGGCTTAAGCTTATTTGGTATTCAATTCCTGCTGCTTATCTTTACCTGCACTATGCATTATTGTTTATGGGGTTGCCATAGCCATTTCTCTTGGCTACAGGACTGTGGTTATAATTTCTGAATTAATCCAGAAGTTCTTCTACTTGAGAACATGTGCACTATTACTTCTGTGAAAACTGCACCTCTTTGGACACTGTTATTGCTTCTAGCTAAAATAATAGGGAGCGTGGATATGTTTAGGTGTAAGAATTGAGGAAATGTGTTTCACTTAGTAAAGACCTCCTCAGCAGTCTAGTGGAAATCAGTGATTGTTTTATTAAGAAGCTCTTTCCCCAGTGGAATTACTTGACCTATTGAACATGGAGGTATCTTTCACTCCTTGCATTTCTGTTCAGGAAAGTAGCACCGTTATTCCTTGCATTGATGTGGGGAAATAACAGCAGGAGCTCTGCTCTCCTGCAATGAACCCACCAAGTAGAATCTGAATAGGTTCAATATGTCAATCAATTTGCAACATTTCTTTGTTGAGGATACTCCAAGGATTCCCTTTGCTGGTAGAATAAAATCCAGATGTCTTCTCAGGTCCATAAGGCTCTAAATAATTCAGCCTTTGCCTCCTTCACCAACATCATCTTTAACATTCTTCTGCCATTCACTTATCCAGTCATGCTGTTTTTGCTCTCTGTCATCCTAGTGCAGTGGTTCTCAACCTTCCTAATGCCGCGACCCTTTAATACAGTTCCTCATGTTGTGGTGACCCCCAACCATAAAATTATTTTCATTGCTACTTCATAACTGTAATTTTGCTACTGTTATGAATCATAATGTAAATATCTGTGTTTTTCGATGGTCTTAGGCGACCCTGCTAGCGATGGTCACAACCCACAGGTTGAGAACCGCTGCTGTAAAGCCTAAGACCATCGGAAAACACAGATATTTACATTACAATTCATTAACAGTAGCAAAATTACAGTTATGAAGTATCAACGAAAATAATTTTATGGTTGGGGGTCACCACAACATGAGGAACTGTATTAAAGGGTCGTGGCATTAGAAAGGTTGAGAACCACTGTCCTAGTGCTTTCAGTTGCTTTTTCTGATTGAAATTGCCCTCCCTGGTATTTAAAAATCTCGTTTATTTCCATTGTTTTACATTTTACTTCAAATGGTAGTTCCTTAAACAGGTCATTATTCACACAAAAAATGTCCTTCAACCATCCCTTTAGCCACTCTCTTTCTCTTTATCATCTATATATATAAAAGCCTAAGTGACTGTCTGACTGTTAGACCATTCGACCGGTAGCTATGACGCGCACTGACCACCAGGGGGCAGACGCTCAATGCATAGGCATGGGAACATGGAACGAACTGATAATCTCAGAGGGAAGTGGGGAGGGCAAGGGCAGAAAGAGGTTAACCAAAGATCTTATATGCATATTGGAGGCCTGGAGCATGGATTCATGCACCAGTGGGTTTCTCTCAGCCTAGCCTGTGGGGATCAGGCCGAAACTGGCAGTCCAACATCCCCTGAGGGGTCCCAGATTGCGAGAGGGCACAGGCCAGGCTGAGGGACCCCACTGGTACATGAATCTGTGCACTGGGCCTCTAGTGTTTAATATTCTTCATAGCATTTAACACTATCTATACTAATCTGTAGGTATTTGCATAATTTATCTTTAACTTAAACTCCTGAACATGAGCCCCATCAAAGCAGAGACTATCTCTGTCATATACATTTCTATACTTCCAATATCTAAAAACAGGATTTGGCCCCAGAGTAGGTACCCAGAAAATTTTGTTAAAAAAGAGACAAAAACAAACAAACAAAAATGAACAAACCCACAATCTACTTCTTGTAAATGCTTTTCTTGAGAAGATTAAAACAAAAGGAATCCATTTAAGTGATTCAAACTAACTTTTGCACATTAGGGACTGTAAAAATTATCCATCTTCTGAAACCATTTTAGATATAAGTTTGTTGGCATCCTCGAATCTTTAAAAAACACTTTATGCATTGCCTTTAATAATGTGATATGTTTCCATTGGAAAACTGGTTTGGACCATTGTAGCGAGTTTTTACTGATAACTGCCTGCAGTGAATGGCTAGTTTGGCTTCCAGTCAAGGAGCAGACAATAAAAGGAGCCAATTTAACTTTCAAGATTCTGGTCATGGAGCAAAGGAGTTGGGTAAAGAGCTGTTCTTCCAGCTCTCTGTGCCAAGACAGATGGTGAGAGAGGGAAGTAGGGTACAGAGCACTCAGAGAAGAGGGCTTTCTCACAGAGGCTCACGCACTGCCCAGTTCTGCTGGCCTGTTGGACTTTCTTGTATTGGTTTTCAGTGGATATGGCCCTTTCTTGGGGCTGCACTCATCAGCTGCTGTCCGGTCTCCTTGGAGTGTTGACTTATCTGTATATTGATTTAGAAACAAAATAGAAGACAAGTCATAGTTGCTTAGTTAATATAGTACTTTAAAGTTCACTGGGCTTATTTTTTTCTCAAAGGACTCAAAAAGATGATCCCAATACCTGTTACAATGAATGGTCCTCATAAAAAACAAACAAACAAACAAACAAAAAACACAAAAAAAACAACAACCAGAGAATAAATCAATAATATCCCATGTCCATTTAATTGCTGATCAGATTGTCTAGCTAAAGAAAATAAGTTAGCACAAAGTCTTAGGTACAGAACAGGTTTTCTACTAGCATGCATTTTCTACTAGCCAAAAGCAATTCATTGCACTTACAGTATGTGCCAGCTTCTGTGGAAACTTTACTTATTTCTTGTGTCACTATCCTGTTGCATCTCTTCTTTTTACACCTACACTGTGCACTCCTCTGGATCTACTTGTTGCCCCTGTTCTTTCTCTTTGATGTGCTTCATCTCAGCACCTTGTCAACGTACATGGTTTCCAATCACCTCTTAGAGTGTAACTCAGACTATGTCTTCCCTGATCTCTCTGCTGAATTCCAATCTTGTGTTCTATGTACTTTCTACATTTTCATAGTTATCATTTATTCTGAAAATCATCTGCCTGTTCATATTACTTTATTTTTATAACCTCAAGTGCAATAAACTTATTTTTCTGTGATATAAAGTCTCTAAATTTAAGACCATATATGTATGAGGAGAGTAGCCTAAGATTTCTGGTCCACCACCTATTTCTACCACCATGACAGGACTGATAATGCCTAGTTTACAAAATTATTACTGATCTACCCATTTATTTATATCACTTCTTACCTCAGGAATTAGCATAACTGCTAGGATCAAATAAAAAGACAACGTAATTTCTATTAGTGGGTAAATTTGCAGAAATGATTTTTTAAATATATTTTAAAATTGATTTTAGAAAGGAAGGGAGAGGGAGAGAGTGATAGAAATATTGATGATGAGAGAGAATCACTGATCAGCTGCCTCCTGCATGCCCCCTGCATGCCTCCTACTGGGAAGCTAGCCCAGAACCTGGGCATGTGGCCTGGACAGGAATCGGACCAAGGACATACTAGTTCATAGGTCAACACTCAGCCACTGAACAACACCAGCCAGGCTGCAGAAATGGTTTTATAATAAAATATCATTTTCATTTTTAATAAAATTAAAACTCATTACTTAAATGAAAATAAGATGTTTATTTGAAGCGCAATGTTAAACATTTTCACATTTATTAAGCACATATTTTTCACACAAACAAATGAAGGCAGATACACACCTACACCCATCTAAAACAATATGTCAGCATTTCCCAGATTCTTTTAGAATTGCTCTAGAAGGTCTTTATTAAGTACCTTATTTCCTTCTTCCTTCCTCTCACCTTCCTTTGTTATTTTCTTCCTTTCCTTTTTTCCTTTCTTTTCTTCTTTCCTTTGTTTATACATCTAAGAAGTTTGCTCAGATCTTTGTTTACTTAACTGGTCATTTTAAATCACTGATTTAAGTGGCATTTTTGTTGCCACCTTAATATGACTGATTTGAGGATTCAGAACTTTAATGTTCTAAATTCCCCAAATTTTTAATTTTCTCTTCACAAAAATGTGTCTTTTATAATATGAGCCTTCAAGGTCTCAAGAACACTTTATAAAAACATTGTTGTATAATTAACAAAAATATAAACAATATTTAAAGAATGATTTTTATTATTAAAGCATCCATGAGTCAGTCTTGTAAAAAAATTTTAATAACTTTGAAACATCACCCTTTAAGCAGTCCTATGTCCATGTTATTTCAATTATATCTGAAGTTTATTGAGAAATTCTAGTTTGGAATATTTCCCTTCCAAAAATTACTGGCTTACATTAAAAAAGCGCAGTATTTGTAATATTAATCTGGTTACCTCCTGTAGTCTCATGTCAATTTAATATTTGCCAAACACACTCGGCTGAAGCACCTTTCTCAAGCTAATAAATTCCACCTGAGGGATGTGCCACAGAACTTACGGTGATTAAATAGACAGGCAATCTTTCCCTGCTGTTATCTGATATCTTCTCAGGATATAACGCCCTCTACTCTTGCTTTGGTTATCATTAATATGTTACTTCTATGTATTTTAGCATCAGTTAATTCCTAGATTTTTAGATTTCACAGTTCAGTAAAATTTCACAGCAAAAATAGGGTTACTAACACAAGGTTATCTGATTTTTAATTTCTAAATTTATATAATAAAACAAATAAATTCCTCTCACCTACTGTCATAATCAACATCAATTATCTATCTATCTTTATCTTTTTAATTTTACTATGGACTGGGAAACCATTGACATTATTGGGAAGAGGAAACTTTTTGCTTTATTTTACAATTTTACATAATTTCTCACTAGCTGAATCTTGCTTATTCTTCTAACTATGTCCTACTCTCATTCTTCTTTGAAAAACTTTTTCTATCCTATCAACTTGCAGAATTCTTCTCCATGGTGCCTCTCATAGTTACACTTAGACAGATTTTAGAAACAATCTTAATAGGAACTAATTTAGCACTAAGTGAGAAAATCTTGGTATATCTGAAACATAATAAACAGATAAAATTGACATAAATAGATAACAAAGAAGTCTGATGGAATGCAATGTTTTAGAAATATTTGTTTCTTTGGCTTACATTGTAACTATCTATATATTCAAAATATATATTCAGGTGAATGCGATTGAAAACTTTGGTCATTCCGATTTTCTTCAGTTTGTGTTAAGAAGACCAGTGTATCAGGATCATATATATATATATTCAACTAGAAAAATTTGAGAAACTTCAAAGTTTCTCCAGTTGCATTGAGATGACTCACATGCTAGAGAAATAGGTACTTTTCCTTCCCTTATTTTGTAATGAAGGAGCCATCCAGAGAGCAACTTTTAACATTCTCCCATTAAGTGTGATAGTCACTGAACTAATAATATAAGCTCAATAGTTACCTCTTGTCTGTCTTTACAGATCACTAGTTGTGTCTTCACAGAATGATACTAGAATGATTTAATAAAGTTATTTACATATGCTTATGCTTATCAAAAGAGACTTGGACACTTTGTTTGGTTTTATTTACATGCCAACATCCATCAAAGCATTTGAAAGTATTTATTGTGCACCCTTCTCTCCCAAATATGGCATTGTATGATGGAAATAAAATGGTAAACAAGGTATTTAAAATAACTACATTTATATTGATCAAGCTTATATTTTAGAAAGGGAGGTATACAATAAACAAGGTAGAAGGAAATAAAGAGAATCATTATTGCTTGTGTTGAGTTCTTCCAAGCAAACAATTAGGGAGCCCTAATTTCCATAGGATGGTCAAGGACAGCCTCTTTGCTGTACTAATGTGTTAGCTGAGGGCTAATGGATCAGAAGAGCCAGACAGGCTGCATCCAGGCAGAGGGCAGGAGGTGCAGAGGTGTTGAGGAGAGACAGGGTGGGAACTGGCTGAAGGCCAGTGTGACTTGAGGGCAGAGGAGGGTGGACAGGAAGGAGGCTGAAGAGGGAGTGAGAGGTAGGAGGGCTCATTAAGCAGAGCCTTCAGGCCTGGGGGAGGGTCCCTAATGATTTTGGCTCGCTTCGCCGGGTTTATGACTGCAGAAACATCGTGCAGAGCATTAGGTATACTGAATGTTTTTTATGTTCACGAACATGGAATGAATGTAGGGCAGAGACCACTGAAAAAATAAGAAGAGAGTTTTCATTCAGCAGCAAAGCCAGTCAAAGCACTTTGTCCTGGAGGGTCACAAATAGAGTTAAACATGAACTGGTGCCTGAGGTTTCGTTTAAAAGAGCCCACAAGCCATAGCTGAAGCCCTGCTTAATGATCCAGCGCAGCCCAGGCATTTGAATCTCGCTCAGGAAGCCCTCGTGGGTTATTTAAAGAGCGCACACTGGTTTGTTTAACCATCGAAATGCAAATTTTTCTAGAGTTTTTAGGATTGTAAATTCTTAAGGATGTTATTTAAAGAAAAAAATCATAATCAAGAGTGTTTGAACACAAGAATCCTAGGCAGGTAAGACAAATTTTCCTTCCTTCCTTCCTTCCTTCCTTCCTTCCTTCCTTCCTTCCTTCCTCCTTCCTTCCTTCTTTCCTTCCTTCCTTCCTTCCTTCCTTCCTTCCTTCCTTCCTTCCTTCCTTCCTTCCTTCCTTCTTTCCTCCCTTCCTCCCTTCCTTCCTTCCTTCCTTCCTTCCTTCCTTCCTTCCTTCTTCCTTCCTTCCTTTCTCCCTCCCTTCCTCCTTCCTTCCTTCCTTCCTTCCTTCCTCCCTCCCTCCCTCCCTCCCTCCCTCCCTCCCTCCCTCCCTCCCTCCCTCCGTCCCTTCCTTCCTTCCTTCCTTTCTCCTTCCTTCCTTCCTTCCTTCCTTCCTTCCTTCCTTCCTTCCTTCCTTCCTTCCTGCCTGCCTTCCTGCCTTCCTGCCTTCCTGCCTTCCTGCCTTCCTTCCTCCTTCCTTTTATAAAATGTACTTATTGGAGGTTTATACCAATGAAAAAGGTTCAATATCTTAGCAAAGCATCATTAAGCAGAAATGGGTAAAATATAGTTGTAGAAGAAATCTCTCTGTATTTGAAAATACAATACCACAAAAATATAATAAATACAGGATGGGAGCCTCCTGCTCTGCTTTTCTATCTGTCCGCTACTGATGCCGTACTTGAACTTCAATAGGATACGCATGGCCATCACTCCGCTCCCCGGGGGCAGGGCTGCAAGTGTGTCCAACACCCTGGTTTAAGTTTGGCATTCATAGACTGGATCTAACCAGCTGGTATTCATGCCCTACTCTCCAGGGAGTGAGAAGTGTGTGGTTGACAGATGTGTTTATTGATATTGTCAATAATCTGACTCAAAGCCCTATCGTTGTAGGTCACCAGACAATGAACACTCTCAAGAATTTGGTTCTAAGATCATAATCAGAAAATAATTCCTTTTGGAGTTCTGAATTTTAGGTTTGGAAGCTCATTAGAAACTCTGACTAAGCCCTCAAACCGATATCCTTGCTGAGAAGCTGGAAGTATCAGAGGCTAGTTTTTCAAATCCCCCCCTCCCCCTTTTTTTCTGACCATATTTGTTTAAAAAAAAAACTTTGAAAATATCTGCCCATTATTTCTCAGGTGTTCTCCGCCATTAAGTAATTTGAGAACATACACTCGATTCAAAATATTTTTCATTTTTTACACCTCAATTGTGACTAAACAAGAGATTAGCTATTTCACTTAGAGTCAAATAGTTCCCCCGTGTGCTGGTGTAATTGTCACAGGCAAAGTCTGTGGGATAATGAAGATCATTAGCATTTAAATTTAACAAGGTGAAGACTGAAGAGACAGTCTGTGATCCAAACGACAAATCACTAAGGATGGCTTGCTGGTGAATTATCATGGCAATAAAAATAAACCCAAGAAATTAGGACAAGGAATGGTGTGCTTCAGTGAGACAGACATTAATTAGTAAGGGAAGAAGTTCAGATGAGTATAGACAAGCTAGGTGCCAGGGTTCTTGGGCTAGCAGGTTTGTTCTTCTCTCTCTCTCTCTCTCTCTCTCTCTCTCTCTCTCTCTCCATCCCTCCTCCCTCCCTGATTCTTGCCTTCAATACAACTCTCACACAGTCTATGCGACATAAAAAATACATGTCCCAGATGACACAATGAAAAACAGCATGTAACCAATTTGCATAGTCACACCACAATTCAGGAACAAGGCAAGACAGGTGGTCTTAAGGGAAATACGTGCGCAAATGTCCGTTGAGCATGTTGGTCGCAGAGAGAACTGGGGCACTGAACAGTCCTCTAATTAGGACAGACTATATAGTGTGTGGGGCCTGGTACAATCAAAAGGCAAACAGTGACATCTTATGAAAAAATGGTTGAGAATTTCAGGACAGCAACAGCAGATTACAAGTCAAGGCTCTCTGAGGGCCAGGCCCCTTGTAGCCGCAGAGGCCGAGTGCCCAGGTGCCTGCACTACCTCTAATACCCCAAAGTGTTTTAGTGCCAACATGCTAAGGGACAGGATATCCTGCTCCCTGGAAAAATTCAATTATTTTTCTCCAGCAACATAGTAACATCCTTCCCCAAACAATGCATGTCTGCCAAATATGGGCTACCTTTGCTTGCTTTTTGGGGGCCTTTCAATAAAATTGAAAAATATTGGAGCTTCATTTGTGGAAATGGAACTCCAGAGAATCACCCACTGTAAGGAAGGATACTTCTACACGACATGATGTGTCTTTAAGTTTGCTCTTTAAATATTTTCTCATTAGTTTCCACATATGAGTGAGGTCATGTGATACTTGTCTTACATAAGCTGATGAACAAAATAGATCCAGAGACACAGAAGCATGGAACAGACTGAATCTCAGAGGGAAGGTGGGGTCGGAGGGTGGGGAGATTAACTAAAGAACTTACGTGCATATACGCATAGCCCGTGGACACAGACAATAGTGCGGTGAGGACCTAGGAGGGGAGTGCAGGGTGGAGGGGTCAATGGGAAAAAAGGGGCACATATGTAACACTTTCAACAATAATAATACATTATTTTTTCTCAATTTCAATACTAAAACTTTGAAGTTTAGTAGTGTCAGTTATTCTGACATGTGTTTCTTCAAAAACCAAAATGCAAACTGAGTGAAACAAAGCAGAAGGATGAGTTGATTGCAAGGGTTTGACCTGCAAGCCAGGCAACCTCAAGGCCATGGGACCAATTAGTTCCAATTGGTTCATAGACCAAAGGGGTTTTATGGGGTAGATATGAAGGTTATTTGTCGTGTTCAGCTAATTGGTTGCCTGGTGATCTTTTTCCTTATTTAAATCAGAGTAGCTGAGTCAAGGGAACAAGGAGGGTCAAACATAACTGGACAGATTCGGAGTTTGGTAATTAATTGGCATCCTCTGCTGATATCAGAGAAGAGCTGTAAATTCTCGCATCTGATATTAGGTACACTTTTGTTTTTCTTTAATGAGCCTGCGTTATCTACATCTAACATAAGTGACTTCATTTTAGTTTTGGTTCTACAGTTTCCCAAATATTAACACTGGAAATTGTATCTTGATATACGAATGCCTGATTGTCTAATGTCACTGAATATTTAGACACAGAATTTATGAGTGCTTAAATGTAAAGATTTTCAGAAAATGGAAGCGATAATATAATAGATGTTCAATATGAACATAAGAAAAACAAATATAAAATTTACAAGAAATGCTATTTTAATCTATTCTATACATTGTTCTTTCAACTCGGAACAATTATTTTGTGCTTTCTTTTTCTTTTCCTTTAAAAAAATGTTTGGAGTCAGGTCATATGGTCTTCAGGTGGCTCAGTTACAATGTTTATTTCTAAAGATGGAAAATCAATTGAATGACAATATATGAAATAGGATTCTTAATGTTAATCTCATTTCTTTTTGGTAATGAACCACTTTAATCTGATGGCAGGTATATCATTACTACATACATTTTGTTTAATAAGGTTCTATTTTTAAGTTCAATAACCATATTTATTCAATCCAAAAATTTGCAAATCTATTAAGTCTACTTTTTCAACTTAATACTTGTGTATGAATAAGATACAAATATTTAATACAACAAGTAAATGGGGACAATATCCAGAGGTTCTTTGAAATGACATCTGACATGATGTATAACTGTTTCACAACAGAAAAAAGGTATTGGGTTTCAGAGAGAAACTATGTTCAATCACGATCGAGATGTATATCTACATTTAAATTTTATTTCCATCACACCAATCTGAAAAATCAGCATAATAGCTTTCTAAGGTCTCTGTGTAAAAGTGAACAATACATTTATGAAATTGATTTTCAGTCTAACTAGAGCAGATCTTCATTTACTTGTACTTCATCATGTGTGAATTTAACTATTTTTAATTACAGTTCCTGGATTTAGATTTATGCAACTTATACTACACCATGAATTAAGCATGGATTAATTTTTCTAAAATATTTATTTTTAATAAACAAACACACAGTGCCTACTCTGCAGTAGGCTCTTCTAAGTTGTCCATAAATATTAACTCATTTAATTCTCATAACAACCCCAGCATGAAGGTACTGAAGAAATCCCCATTTCATAAATGTGGCTAAGAGGCTGAGACAGTGTTCACAGAAGCCAAACAGTAACTAGCTGTGCTATTAGAAGTCAGAATAGTGGTTACCTTAGCAAGGGAGTAGAAGGGTATTAGAAGAAGGGACTTGCCATTTTTTTTTTCTGACTATGGGTGCTGGTGTCCTAGGTTTCTTACCTTAGGAAAATACGCTGAGCTATACACTTAAGGTAGCTGCACTCTCCTCTCTCTCTCTCTCTCTCTCTCTCTCTCTCTCTCTCTCTCTCTCTATATATATATATATATATATATATATATATATAATTATATATTATTCTTTTTCAATAAAATGTTGGGGTGGGGGAAGGTCAAATGTCTTGCTCAAAGTTACATAACTTATAAATGGCTGGGCCAGGATATGAATACAGGTTTGTTTAGGCTCTTAACCACTTTAATAGCAGGATACTTTTTTGAGATATTAATTTTTGTTTGCTCATAATTTTCTCTTCCTAGTATTATTTCCCCTAGTATTATTTAGTTTCAGGAGTCTGTATACTTGAATCAAAATTTCAGGAAAACAACAACTCTTTTTTTTTTTTTTTTTTGCCACTCTTCATTTTTTTATATAAAAACTTAGACATTAAATAAATAAGATACATATATAAAAAGGAGACAGAAGAGAATATCTTTGAGTATAGCAAAAGAGGAGACATATTCCCAGCTACTAATTACTGATGAGGTATGAAGTCAGTAGTTCAAATACATTTTATGGACCTCTTTCTCCATCCAAAGCTGTGTTTAGATATGGTGGCCAGACTTTGATGGGGGTGGTTATTGGTTAAAGTAAGGCTGCTGGGCCCATAGCCCTGATAGTCACAGCCTTTGGAAAGAGCCCTGCATCAGGGGGCTTCCAGAGATCACTATGGCCTTGGTCAATGAGGGTATCACCAGTGACATAGTTGGGTAGATATGAAATGCATTTCTTCACTCTCTAGGAATTATTTAAACCTCTAGACTATTTGAATCAATTACACTGATATTTTTTAATCTTTAGTTTATCCAAAATAATTGATTTGAAAGAAATTAGTGTGTGAAAAGAAAAAAAATAAGATATTTCTTGTATGTTTGCGTGTGTGTGTGTGTGTGTGTATGTGTGTGTGTGTGTGTGTATACACACACACACACTAGAGGCCGGTGCATGAAATTTGTGCACGGGTGTGTGTGTCTCTCAGCCCAGCCTGCACGCTCTCCAATCTGGGATCCCTCGAGGGATGTCTGACTGCCCGTTTAGGCCCAATCTGGGACTGCTGGCTCCCAACCGCTCGCCTGCCTGCCAGCCTGATCACCCCCTAACCCCACCCCTGCCAGTCTGATCGACACCTAACTGCTCCACTGCTGGCCCGATTGCCCCTAATTGCCCTCCCCTGCTGGCATAGTCACCCCTAACTGCCCTCCCCTGCAGGCCTGATTGCCCCCAACAGCCCTCCCTTTCAGGCCTGGTCCCTCCCAACTGCCCTCCCCTGCTGGCCTGATTTCCCACAACTGCCCTCCCCTGCCAGTCATCTAGTGGTGGCCATCTTGTGTCCACATGGGGGCAACCATCTTTGACCACATGGAGGCAGCCATCTTGTGTGTTGGAGTGATGGTCAATTTGCATATTACCTCTTTATTATATAGGATATATATAGGAGGAAGAGAGAGTTCATCTGAATCAAGACCTTTTTTGGTTATTTTCCTATTACACATGCCATGGTTAGCATGAAATAGAGAACTTCAAATAAGTGACCAATGTATCTGGTTTTAAATTTTAAAAAAGAAATTTTTGTAAACATGGAATAGACCTTTTGCTTTGACCTGCTTGTTTTATCAGCTTTGTGAAAGCAATGGAATTTCTAAGGCCAAGTAACGATATGTGCCATTTAAATTGGTTTTAAATTTAAAATAGTTTCAAGTTTCTGCCAGTTTTGATCATTTAATACTTTTAAAACAGATCTCCTGATTCCAAAAATAGTAAAGGGTATATAACAACAGACTGAATCAGGCTATTGTGTGATAAGAAAAAAAATGAGAGAGTGCAAGAATCACAGACTCTCTCAGGCTGCTTCTGGTCACTAGGATGCCACTGGGAAGATAGCAGGTAGGAAACCGTGCTAAAGGGGGTCGTCAGTCACACGTATTGCAAATATCATGACACACCAGGGCATTTCCTGAGTCTGTGCACTCAGCACTGGAGTCAGGGTAATAGTTGCTTTTTGTCATATGAAGCCAGCAGGAGTGGCTTCTGGCTGAGCTGAGAATTAATTATTTACCTAGTCCAGGTCCACAGTCACTTGGCGTGCTGTACTCTCATTCTGACCCAGAGGCATAAATTCAAACACACAAGAGAGCACAGTGTGGAAAGTGGTAGAAGGGCTCAAGATGGCTCTTGAGAGAATTGCTGCAGATGGGACACAGTTGATTGCTGCCTGGTCTTGAATTTTAAGCTCTTTGGCTGCCAGAGAACGGTTAACACTTTGTAATTTGGGCCATTAGAGGTATTTTTTGTTGTTTGTTTGTTTGTCTGCTTCAAGAATCTAAAGTCCTTGGTGAGTCAAAGACAGTTATTGTCTATAATAGACAACAACGTGATTGGATTGTCTCCCACTGTTACCTTCTCTGATCTTAAATTGTTTGGGGAGCCATCACTACCTCTTCCTGCCAAGCCTCTGACTGGTTTGACTTCTATATCCCTGAGGTTAGGAAACCTACAATACAATAATTTAAAATATCTTATTTTATTCTGCAAGAATCACCTGGGATTCAGGTTCACAGGCAGAGGATTAGGCCTTGATCACCTTTTCTTCTCCCTGTGTAAATTCATGATACATGAGCAGTGCTATAACATATATAGACTTGTATTAATTTTTTCCCCTGGAAAATAAACATAATGGGTTTTCTATATAGAAAAATGATTTTTAGAGATAAATTTTCCACTTAGGGTTTTGCACAGGTTTACTATTTTGACTATCGTGTACAAGATCAATAATTGAGGAAATGTTTTATGAGGGGTAGCCATAGGTGCCAGGGTGGCAACCAAGATTAGTCATCACACTAATAAAACAGTAAGATACTAATTGACTATACCTTCGCGACGCCCACCAGCCAATCAGGAGTGGGTATGCAAATTAACCCAACAAAGATGGTGGGTTAATTTGCATATGCAGGTGCCGAGCGGCCAGGGGCAGGATGGGACACTTGCATCGTCACCATGATGATGACACAGGCATTCTGCACCACCCCAGCCTCTCCGGGCCTCTGGGTAGCGTGGGAAGGCAGAAAGGTGGCTCCAGGCCTGAGTGGAAAGGGGGCTCTGGCCAGAGCGAAGGCAGTGCCGGCAGCTAGGGGAAGGAAGGCCCATTCTTGCACGAATCTTTGTGCATCGGGCCTCTAGTTATCATATAATAATAGGGGGATAGAAAAGAACAAAAGGTCTTAATGCTACTATTTAAAGGGAGAATAAGGGCAACATGAAATATGTTATTTATATTCTGACTATGCTTCACTGAACCTATTTTTGCTATGGTCACCTCTGAGTTTATGGGAATCATACCTAATGGAATCTTATTTCTTGTTTTTCTTTTCTTTTGCCTGTTCTCTTGGAGTAATTGACAAAGGGGACACTCTTTATCTTGACATTCTTTTTTCTCTGCCTTCTCATGCCTTTGGTTTCTTTTGCTCTCTTCTTATTCTCTGTCTGTGCCCTCCTGTTGCTCTTCAGTGGATGTATTTCTCTCCACCCACATCTTAAATAATGCCATGTCTGAGGATGGAAGCCTAGGCTTTCCTTTCCTTCTATGGCGTTGCTGTCCTCAAGTGTTCTTGTTCAGGTCCATTCTTTCATCAGCTGTTTTCTCATGATGAACCCACATGCATATTTCTACCCAGCATATTTTCATGCACTCTAGAGTTACATATAAAACTGCCCTTTCAGCATCCCACGTGCTCTTCAGACTCTGTTTCTAAACTTGATGTCACTGACTCCCTCTCCCTCAGTGAGATGCTTTACCTTCCGTATTTTTTTCTTCTCATTTTGTGACACAGACTTTGATTCAATAGGCCTCACCGTCGTTTTAATGGTCAAGTCTTTCTTCACCCTCATACTTTTTTTTTGCTGTATATTGTTAATACTATTTAATTAAACATTGGATTTTTAAAATATATTTTTATTTACTGCAGAGAGAGAAAGGGGGAGGTAGAGAGAGAAACATCAATGATGAGAGAGAATCTTTGATTGGCTGCCTCCCGTAACCCGGGCATGTGCCCTGACCAGGAATCAAAACCTGATGTCTCTGTTCATGGGTCAACTATCGACCACTGAGCAACACCTGCAAGTCTTAAACATCCTATTTGGTCCCATGGTCACCCTCTCTATCCCCATTGCCACTGACTGACTTCTGGCCTTCATTACTCACCTGAACACTTAGCAATTCTGATCAATCTCTGGTCCTCCCTCTATAAACTGGTAATGCTGGATTATTCCAAATCCATACCTATTTCTACTACTACTACTACTTATAATTGTCATAATAAACAAATCTCTAAAAAAGTATTTTAAGTGTTACCATTAATTCCTTATGACTTGGATGCATGTGTCATCATTTCATTCACACTATGCAAGTTATTGTTTGTTTGGGGTTTTAAATTTAATTTATTTTAAGACATTATTCTTCAAACTGTTGTGATGACAAAAATTTTATATTTTCTTATATTATTCCTCATTCATCTCTGTATTTATTATTGGTGTGTTTTCTGCTGCAAGTATTCTTTTAAAACATATATTTTATTTTTTCCATCACCATTTATCCCTTCTATGCTGTCTTCTACCTCCACCTCCCCCTTCAACCCACAATAACCATACTGTTGTTTATGTTTATGAGTTCTCTCCCTCTTTATTTCTTTTTTGCTCAACCCCTCAAATCCCCCCCCCACAACACCTCCCTCCTCCCCTTCACTAGAGCTGACTGCCTGTTTTCTCTGAGTCTGTCTCTATTTTGCTTGATATTCTTATTTTTCTTTTTTTATTGTTTAAAGTATTGCATATAGTAGTACATATATCTCCTTTTTTTTCCCCATTGACCTTCCCCCAGCCTCCCCTACCCCTTATTGCATGCCCTCATCCCACCACCCCAGTGTCTTGTGTCCATTGGCCAAGCTTATATGCATGCATACAAGTCCTTTGGTTGATCTCTTTCCCCCCCTCCCCAATACTCCACAGCCATCCCGCTGTAATTTGATGGTCTGATCGGTGCTTTACTGCCTCTGTATCTATCTTTTTGTTCATCAGGTTATAATGTTCTTTATTTTCTATAAATGAGAGAGATCATGTGGTATTTTTCTTTCATTGTCTGGCTTATTTCACTTAACATAATGCTCTACAGGTCCATCCATGCTGCTGCAAATGGTAAAAGTTTCTTATTTTTTACAGCAGCATAGTATTCCATTGTGTAGCTATACCATAGTTTTCTAATCCACTCATCTGCTGATAGGCATTTAGGCTGTTTCCAAATCTTAGCTGTGGTGAATTGTGCTGCTATGAACATAGGGGTGCATATATCCTTTCTGATTGGTGTTTCTAGTTTCTTGGGATATATTCCTAGAAGTGGGATTACTGGGTCAAATGGCAGTTCCATTTTTAGTTTTTTGAGGAAACTCCATACTGTTCTCCACAGTGGCTGCACCAGTCTGCATTCCCACCAGCAGTGCATGAGGGTTCCTTTTTCTCCACATCCTCACCAGCACCTGTCATTTGTTGATTTGTTGATGATTGCCATTCTGACAGGTGTGAGATGGTACCGCATTGTCGTTTTGATTTGCATCTCTTGGATAATTAGTGACTTTGAGCAAGTTTTCATATGTCTCTTGGCCTTCCTTCTGTCTTCTTTCGAAAATATTCTATTTAGGTCCGTTGCCCATTTTTTTATTGGATCATTTATCTTCTTTATTAAGTTGTATAAGTTCCCTGTAGATGTTGGAGATTAAACCTTTATCAGTGATAACATTTGCAAATATGTTCTCCCAAACAGTGGGCTTTCTTGTTTTGTTGATCGTTTCTTTTGCTGTGCAAAAGCTTTTTATTTTGATGTAGTCCCATTTGTTTATTTTCTCTTTAGTTTCCATTGCCCTAGGAGCGGAATTGGTGAAGAAATTGCTTCAGCATATATCTGAGATTTCTCTGCCTGTGGATTCCCCTAGTATTTTTTTTTAAATTTAATAAATCTTAATTGTTCAGATTATTACAATTGTTCCTCTTTTTTCTCCCATAGCTCCCCTCCACCCGGTTCCCACCCCACCCTCTGCCCTTACCCCTGGCCCCTCACTGCCCTCATCCATAGGTATACGATTTTGTCCAGGCTCTTCCTGCACCCCCCACACCCCTTTCCCCCCCGAGAATTGTCAGTCCACTCCCTTTCTATGCCCCTGATTCTATTATATTCACCAGTTTATTCTGTTCATCAGATGTTTTTATTCACTTGATTTTTAGATTCACTTGTTGATAGATATGTATTTGTTGTTCATAATTTTTATCTTTACATTTTTCTTCTTCTTCCCCTTCTTAAAGAATACCTTTCAGCATTTCATATAATACTTGTTTGGTGGTGGTGAACTCCTTTAGCTTTTTCTTATCTGTGAAGCTCTTTATCTGCCCTTCAATTCTGAATGATAGCTTTGCTGGGTAGAGTAATCTTGGTTGTAGGTTCTTGCTATTCATCACTTTGAATATTTCTTGCCACTCCTGTCTGGCCTGCATAGTTTCTGTTGAGAAATCAGCTGACAGTCGTATGGCTGCTCCCTTGTAGGTAATTAACTGTTTTTCTCTTGCTGCTTTTAATATTCTCTCTTTGTCTTTTGCTCTTGGCATTTTAATTATGATGTGTCTTGGTGTGGTCCTCTTTGGATTCCTTTTGTTTGGGGTTCTGTGCACTTCCTGGACTTGTAAGTCTATTTCTTTCACCAGGTGGTGGAAGTTTTCGGTCATTATTTCTTCAAATAGGTTTTCAGTATCTTGCTCTCTCTCTTCTTCTGGCACCCCCATAATTTGGATGTTGGTATGCTTGAAGTTGTCCCAGAGTCTCCTTACACTATCTTCATATTTTTGGATTGTTTTTCTTTTTGCCTTTCCGGTTGAGTGTTTTTTGCTTCTTTGTATTTCAAATCTTTGACTTGATTCTTGCTGTCCTCTAGTCTGCTGTTAGATCTCTGTATAATATTTTTTATTTCAGTCAGTGTGTGCTTAATTTCTAGTTGGTCCTTTTTCATATACTTGAGAGTCTCGCTAAATTTATCAGCCTTTTCTAGAAAATTCTTGAAAAACCTTATAACTGTGGTTTTGAACTCTATATCCAGTTGTTTGCTTTCCTCCATTTCTTTCATTTGTGACCTGTTTCTTTGTCTCCGCATTTTGGCTGGTTCCCTGAGTTGATAGAGTAGCTTTGTGTGGTAGGTGTTGTATAGGAATTGGCCTGGAGGTCAATTCCTCCAAGTGATACCAACAACAATCAAGGCTTAACTACAACAAGACTGTGCACACAGCCCACAAAGGGGCTCAGCCTCCCCAGTTACCTGAGGTGGACACTCTTGGTGTACCCCTTTGTGGGCTGTGTGCACAGTCTTGTTGTAGTTAAGCCTTGATTGTTGTTGGTATCACTTGGAAGAATTGACCTCCAGGCCAATTGGCTGTGAGGATCAGCTGTGTCTATGCTGGGAGAACTTCTCTGCTGGAGACACCCT
Source organism: Plecotus auritus (assembly GCF_963455305.1). Classification (NCBI taxonomy): domain Eukaryota; kingdom Metazoa; phylum Chordata; class Mammalia; order Chiroptera; family Vespertilionidae; genus Plecotus; species Plecotus auritus. Next base: position 12,607,415 of record NC_137772.1, on the reverse strand, counting down.
TATGACACAAGACTTTCAAAAGCCTCTGTGCTCAGCTAGGATGGGGCGGAGTCTCAGGGTGGAGCAGACAGCATTGGTTTCCTGTCAGCTCTGCCCTAATAGGCCCCTGTGTCTCAGTGTCCCGTGGTAATGGCTGCAAGCACCTCTGAGGGAAAGCCGCCCTTGAGTTCTGCCCACTGCCAGAAAGTCCAGTTTCTCCCGAATGAGTCTGAGTCCCCAGAGTCTCGCCCAGAACTGGAGTTCAGTGCAGTTGGGAGCTTTTGTCTCCCTCTTGCTTGAGAAAGCCAGCCGCGTACTCAGTTGCCTGCCCTCTCCGTGCGCGCGCGCCTCAGTACCTCTGCCTTATGCAGTTCCTCTGAGTATCAGTATGCTTTTCTCTTTCCTGACAGTCCAGTTTCACCCCATATTAGTCTCTGTCCCCAGAGTCTCGCCCGAAACTGGAATTCAGCAAATTTGCGAGCTTTTGTCTCCCTCCTGCTTGAGAAAGCCAGCCGTGTACTCAGTTGCCATTCCTCTCCGCGTGAGTGTCTCAGTACCTCTGCCTTCTGAAGCTTCTCTATGTCTCAGTGTGCTTTTCTCTTCCCTTCTAGTTGTAGAATTTCCACTCAGCCAGCCTTCCTGTGGTTCTGGATGATGTCCACTTTGTCTTTTAGTTGTAGTTTTGAAATTGTTGTGCGAGGAAGCAGTTTAGGGGTTTACCTATGCTGCCATCTTGGTTTCTTCTCTCCTCTAGTATTTTCATGGTTTCCCATCTTATATTTAAGTCTTTTATCCATTTTGAGTTTATTTTTGTGCATGGTGTAAGTTGATGGTCTAGTTCAGCCGTGGGCAAACTACGGCCCGCGGGCCAGATTCGGCTGTTCTATCCGGTTCTCTTGCTCTCTCCTCCGCTCCTTTATTTTGAATTTATATTACTTCACACAAACACTCCATCCATGCTTTTATTCCGGCCCTCCGGTCCACTTTAAGAACCCATTGTGGCCCTCGAGTCAAAAAGTTTGCCCACCCCTGGTCTAGTTTCATTTTTTTGCATGTATCTGTCCAATTTTCCCAACACCATTTATTGGTGTACCCCTAAATCTTCCTGATTTAGTTTTGGAAGGTTGTATTTTTCTAGGAATATGTCCATTTCCTCCAGGTTGTCCAGTTTGTTGGAATAGAGTTGTTCATTGACTCTTGACTCCATTGTATGTTCATGCCTCCTTTGTCAAATATTAATTGAGCATAGTGGTTTGGGTCGATAACTGGATTCTCTATTCTATTCCATTGATCTATATGTCTGTTCTTGTGCCAGTACCAGGCTGTTTTGAGAACAGGGGCTTTGTAATACAGCTTGAAATCTGGTATTGAGATTTTACCTACTTTGTTCTTCTTTCTCAGGATTGCTGTGGCTATTTGGGGTCTTTTTTTATTCCAGATGAATTTTTGAAGAGTTCTTTCTAGGTCTGTGAAATATGCCATTGGAATTTTAATGGGGAGTGCATTGAATCTATAGATTGCTTTGGGTAGTATGGACATTTTAATGATGTTGATTCTACGAATCCATGAACACGGTATCTTCTTCCACCTGTTTACGTCTTCCTCTATTTCTTTTTTCAGTGTCCTGTAGTTTTCCGCATATAGGTATTTTACCTCCTTAGTTAAGTTTATTCCTAGGTATCTTAATTTTTTTGGTCCAATGGTAAATGGGATTACTTTCTTAGTCTATCTTTCTATAAGTTCACTATTGGTGTATAGAAATGCCATAGATTTCTTGGCATTAATTTTGTATCCTGCTACATTCTGAATTCATTTATTAAGTCTATTAGTATTTTTTGTTGTTTTTTAAAATATATTTTATTGATTTTTTTTACAGAGAGGAAGAGAGAGGGATAGAAAGTTAGAAACATCGATGAGAGAGAGACATCGATCAGCTGCCTCTTGCACGCCCCCTACTGGGGATGTGCCCGCAACCCAGGTACATGGCCTTGACCAGAATCGAACCTGGGACCCTTCAGTCCTCAGGCCGACGCTCTATCCACTGAGCCAAACTGGTTAGGGCAAGTCTATTAGTTTTTTGATGGAGTCTTTTGGGATTTTTATGTACAATATCATGTCATCTGCAAATAAGGACAGCTTTACTTCTTCTTTTCCAATTTGGATGCCTTTTATTTCTTCTTCTTGTCTAATTGCAATGGCTAATACTTCCAGTAATATGTTGAACAGGAGTGTTGAGAGTGGGATCCCTGTCTTGTTCCTGTTCTTAGGGGAAATGGTTTTAGTTTTTGCCCATTGAGTATGATGTTGGCTATGGATTTATAATATATGGCTTTTATTATGTTGAGGTATGATCCTTCAATTCTCACCTTGCTGAGAGTTTTTATCAAGAAAGGGTGTTGGATTTTGTCAAATGCTTTTTCTGCATCAATTGATATGACTATGTGATTTTTATCTCTCAATTTGTTTATGTGATGTATCACGTTTTTTGATTTGTGGATATTGTACCATCCTTGCATCCCTGGGATAAACCCTGCTGTTCATGGTGTATGATCTTTCTGATGTACTGCTGAATCCGATTTGCTAGAATTTTGTTGAGGATTTTGGCATCTATGTTCATGAGGGATATTGTCCTGTAATTCTCTTTCATTGTGTGGTCTTTATCTGGTTTTGGTATTAGGGCGATGCTGGCTTCATAGAAGGAGCTTGGAAGTTTTCCTTCCTCTTGAATTGTTTAGAATAGTCTGAGAAGGATAGGTTTTAGTTCTTCCTTGAATGTTTGGTAAAACTTCCATGTGAAGCCGTCTGGCCCCAGACTTTTGTTTGCTGGAAGCTTTTTGATGATTGCTTCAATTTCTTCCATAGTTATTGGCCTATTGAGATGTTTGGATTCTTCCTGATTTAGTTTTGGAAGGTTGTATTTTTCTAGGAATATGTCCATTTCCTCCAGGTTGTCCAGTTTGTTGGAATAGAGTTGTTCATAGTAATTTTTAACAATCCTTTGTATTTCTCTGGTGTCTGTTATTATTTCTCCTCTTTCATTTCTGATTTTGTTTATTTGGGTCCTCTCTCTTTGCTTCTTGGTGAGCCTGGCTAGAGGTTCATCAATCTGGTTTATCCTTTCAAAGAACCAGCTCTTGGTTTTGTTTATCTTTTGTATTGTTTCTTTGGTCTCTGTGTCGTTTATCTCCACTCTGATCTTTATTATTTTCTTCCTTCGGCTTACACTGGGCTTTTCTTGTTGCTCTTTTTCTAACTCTTTGAGTTGTAGGGTTAGGTAATTTATTACCATTGTTTCTTGTTTTTTGCAGTAGGCTTGTAGAGCTATGAACTTCCCTCTCAAGATTGCTTTTGCTGTGTCCCATAGATTTTGGATTGTTGTATTTTCATTGTCGTTTGTTGCCATGATGTTTTTTATTTCTTCTTTGATCTCTCTGGTAACCCAGTCATTGCTTAATAGCATGCTATTTAGTCTCCATGTGTTTGATTTTTGGGGATTGTTTTTATTGCAGTTGATTTCCAGTTTTATGCCACTGTGATCTGAGAAGATGCTTGATATGATTCATATCTTCTTGAATTTGAAGAGACTTTGCCTATGACCCAATATATGGTCTATCTTTGAAAATGACCCATGTGCACTTGAGAAGAATGTATATTCTGTGGCTTTGGGGTGAAATGTTCTGAAGATGTCAATTAATTCCATCTGGTCTAGTGAGTCATTTAGGATTGATGTTTCTTTGTTGATTTTTTGTTCAGAAGATTTGTCCAATGGTGATAATGGGGTATTAAAGTCTCCTACTATCATTATATTGCTGTCAATCTCTCCCTTGATATCCTCCGGGAGGTTTTTTTATGTATTTGGATGCTCCTGTATTGGATGCATATATGTTTACCAGAGTTATTTCTTCTTGTTGGATTGCTCCCTTTAGTATTATGAAGTGGCCTTCCTTATCTCTTTTTATGTCCTTCGTTTTGAGATCTAATTTGTCAGAAATAAGTATTGCTATCCCAGCTTTTTCTTCATTTCCATTCGCCTGAAAAAACTTTTTCCCTCCCTTCACCTTCAGTCTGTGTGCGTCTTTTTTTCTGAGGTGGGTTTCTTGTAGACAGCAGATGTATGGGTCATGTTTTCTTATCCAATCCGTTACCCTGTGTCTTTTGATTGGGGCATTGCATCCATTTACATTTAAAGTTATTATTGATAGGTACTTGTTTGTTGCCATTTTTATCCTTTACCCCTGTGTTCTTTCTTTGCTTCCTATTTCTGTGTTTGTTTTTTTTTTAATTTTTATTTTTTTTTAATTTTTATAGCAGACCCTTTAGCAGTTCTTGCATTGCTGGTTTGGTGGTAATAAATTCCCTTAGTCCTTTTTTTGTCTGTGAAGCTCCTGATTTCACCTTCAATTTTGATTGATAGCCTTGTTGGGTACAGTATTCTTGGATTCAGACCCTTCCTTTGCATGACTTTGTATATTTCATTCCATTCCCTTCTGGCCTGATGTGTTTCTGTTGGGAAATCAGTCTCTAGCCTGATGGGGGATCCTTTGTAGGTAACTTTCTGTCTCTCTCTGGCCACTTTTAAGATTCTTACTTTGTCGTTGGTGTTTGCCAATTTAATTATAATGTGCCTTGGCATCGGTCTTTGGGGTTCATTTTGCTTGGGTCTCTGTGAGCTTCTTGGATTTGTGTGGGTTTTTTCTTACCTATATCAGGGACGTTTTCTGTCATTATTTCTTCAAACAGGTTTTCTATTCCTTGCACAGTTTCCTCTCCTTCTGGAACTCCTATTATGCGGATGTTGTTTTGTTTCGTGTAGTCCCAAAGTTCCCTTAGGCTCTCCTCCTGCTTTTTAATTTTGTTTTTCTAGAAGCTGCTCTATTTGGGTATTTTTTTCTACCTTGACTTCTAGCTCACTGATGCAGTCCTCTGCTTCTTCTAGTCTACTCTTGATGCTTTCTATTGAGTTATTTACAGCAGCAATGTCATTTTTCATTTCTTCTTGGTTCTTCTTAATTTCCTCTTGGTTTTTACACATATTGTCCAATTTGTCTTCCATTCTTTTCAGCCATCTTATGACCATTTCTCTGAATTCTTTCTCTGACAGGTTGCTTGCCTCCATTTTGTTTACTTCCTTTTCTGGTGATGCCTGCTTTTCTTTCATATGCGGGCTGTTTCTTTGTCTCCCCATGATCTCTCTTTTCTGGGTGTGTGGTTATGTAGTTCTCTCTCTCCTGCATTGATTTAAATGCACAAAATACAACACAACAAAGTGCAATGCACAAGGCACTGAACACAAATGTATTCACGATATTAATAACCCCAAATAAAGGTTACCAGCAGAGAAAGGTGAATTAGAGGATAGGAGAGAAAGAAGAAGAGGAAAAAAAAAGGAAAAAAAAAGGAGTGCAAGAATGAAATTGGGCAAAGGAAAAAAACTTAAGGGAGAAAAGAGAGAGAATAAGAAAGAAGAAGGGAAAAAACTATATATATGGGGAGAAAACTGCAATAGAACAACCACTAATCCCAACAAATGCCAGCAACAAGTACCTGGATGTGAATGCAAACTACAAACGATAACTAATATCAAGCAAGGCGATGGAAAACAGAAGCAAAAAACAAACAAACACAATACAAAAACACAAAAAGCAAAAGAATCTCACAAACAAGCATAAAAAATTGATATAATCAACAATCAAGCAAACAAAAGGACAGAGAGAAAAAATTTTTGGATCGTGAAGAAAGAGAATATCGTGTATGGACTTGGAGCAGGGAATTGGAAATTAGATATATAAGTAGGGTGAATTTTAACAGGGGTGAAAAGGAGGAATAGGGAAAATCTAAAACAGGAATATGGTAAGAGAAACAGGACAACAAAAGGGGGAAAGTGAGGAAGAGAGCGTTGGTATAAAGGTAAAGTTGAGATAGAGTAAAATGATACTAAAGGAAAGATGAAAATAGAATGTAGAACACTAATCCCAAAGTAAAATGAAGAGAAAATAAAATGACACTTTTAAAAAAAAAAAAAGGTAAAATAGTAGTAGTAATAATGCTGATTGAAAATAAAAATGTAATAATTAAAAAGGTAAAATCAAGCGAGGAAAAAAGAAAAAAAATTAGTTTCTTAAGTAAAAGATGAAAAAAAAGTAAAATGTGCAGTAGTGAAGGTTATTCACTTCTTCTACTGTTCTGTTTAGCACGCCTGTTTCCTAGTGAGGACAGTATTGCTGTTCCCTGAATTCCACTGCTCCTCAGTGTTGTAAGCCAGTCCTGATTTTTAAGCAGGCACTACGTCTCTGTTTCATATTTTCCTTTATTTGTTTTTACACAAGAGTCAATTTGTGATTCAGCCCTTGGGTGGCAGTGTTCTATAGACCTCCAGGTCTATAGGTCCTCTGTAGCTAGTGTTTAGATTTTTTTCCCTGTGGAAATCAATACCGGTTTGTGGGAGTGGGTTGCCCCAGAGCTGGTTCTCTGATGGTTATTCCCTGCTCTGATCCCCAGGTTCCAGAAAAGCAACTTTCCCCTGCAGTCTCTTAGAGTGACCCCAATTGGGTGATCCTATGTATTGGGCTTAGTAATCAGAAGCAAGGATTTAAAGAGGAAAAGAAAAAAAAAAAAAAAGAGCCAGAGTAAGTGTGCGAACTCCAGGGCTGCGTGCAAGTCTGTGCAGTCTTTTTTCCCCTTGGGTCTAAGCAGCCGGCACACTTTTAAAATTTTTAGGCTGTCCTTTTGCGTCGATCAAAATGGGTTGCTTTTTAGAGTTCCCTTCTGTTAGCAGCTCTGTGGACCCCCTTCCACATTCACAGATCACGCCAGCCCCAACAGCCACAGATTTTCCTAGGCACAGACTTCTCCAGGTCTCCAGCTCCCACAGTGCGAGTGTTTCTCTCTCCTGCCGGGACCAGAGACCTCACCTTATCCCAGGCGAAATCTCACCTTTCCGTGGTGGAGTGTAGAGCTCATCTGAATCCACATGCTTGCGCCACTCGGGGACCGATGTTCTTGGTTCACAGCTGTTCGGTGGGTGCCGTAGTTGTAGATTTTCAGGCTTCTGATAACATCCACTTTCCCCTTCAAGATGGCGCGGTCTCCGCGTCAGAGCTGGTTGCTCCGGGAAGGAACCCAGTAGCAGTGGGGGCTGCCCAGTCAGGGGAGCCCCGTATGACAGTCCCTCACAGTCTCCTGGAGTATAGCTGTCCCTCAACTCACCAACAAACACTCCCCATGCAACCACGCACTCTCCCTTTGTTTTCTCACTCACACTCTATCTTGCAGTCTGCCTTCTGGTCGGCAGCCATCTTCTTTCTCTTGCTTGGTATTTTTAATTGTTGAGTTAGAGCACTGAATACATCAAACTTGGTAGTTTTTTTCTCCCATTCTTGGAAGACATTCCCAAAAGCTCCAGACCAGGAGAAGTTTGCAGAAGTTTATCTGAGATCAAGTCTTCCATTTTGCTACTTTTCTATGACAGAGTACGCAGATTGGGCTCCAAGTAAATGAAACATAATGGTGAATGAGAACAGCTTTTCCAACCATATTTCTTCCTCTCTCTGGTTTTGTTAAATTTGATTAAAGATAAATTTTTCTTTTGTGGAGTAATGAACATACAGGCATGAATATACCTATGAAATGATAAAAATTCAATTAAAGTTAATACACAAACTTACTCAACAAACTTTAAAACTTGTTTTACTACTGTTCATTAAACTTCAGATGCAAGAGGCATAGTTATACCTTTAACAACACCAGGCTATGTTATATATTTGTCTTAAATGTACCAACCTGTTGGGAAGAAAAAGTGTCTAAAAAAGATGTTACTTTTCTAGTCTGTATCAAATGGCTTTCCTGGGACAATAAATAGCTTTTGCTTGACTTGTTAATTTACATACTATTTAATATGCCTTACATTGAAAGGAGACAAATAATAACTTGAACCAATTCCAGATTACTTTGCCCTATGCAGATAAGAGGATAAATTCAAAACCTCTACCTCTAATACACAATGACACTAATATCCATCACCATTTCTCCGTTCATATCACTAGTGAATGAGAATCAAAATTTGTTTTCCCTAACCTTCTTTCTATTGTTCATTTAAGGGAATATTGTTCTTGTTTTCTCCTTTTGAAGTGAATGAACAACAAATGTGATACAATTCTAGAATTCATTGCATAATAGCCTTCATTCTTTCACAGGTTGACAAATAATAAATATATCAGAATATAATTATGGAAGATATTTTCCCCCCTTTTTATATGACCTTATTTTGGAAGAGTTTTTCTAGGCTAATGATCTTTTCGAATTCATCCTCCTTCTATGGTAAAAGATCAGCATCAGTATCTTAAAATGTACGTAATTCATTTAATTTTATTTTCATAAAATTGTATTCCTAGCTACAAGATTGCTCTTATACATCAAAGCAAAATGATCTGAGTAGATACTTAAGTGTGACATAATTTGGGACTTTGTGGAGGTAAATTTTAGATTTTTAAAGTTTTTGGTTGGCAGCAATTTCAGGATTGGCTGAAATATCTGTATAATAGCAAAAAAAAATAGTATTACAATAAGATATTTTATAAATGACCAATGTTAAATTATTATCTCTGACAAGCTTTACTTTTCAATGAATATAGTAACGAAAGGGGGTTCTGAATTTCCACTGCTTGAAAAATTGTGAAGGGTGGGCAGTGATAACAATGATCAAAGCAGCCCTGATAACCACCACATGGAACTCATTATATGTAGACGGAATAGAAACTTAATTGACTAACTGGAGCTCAATAAGGTCAACGTAGGTAATACATCCTCTACTACCACAGTAATTCTGCTCTGTCAATGAACCATCTTTGTGCGAACCAACAGGTTTATTAGTACTTTCCGGTCCTGTATCTTCCTCGAGAGATGAATACTCATAGAAAGATCAATTGTAAACTTAGAGAAAGAGACAAAGTGGAGCTAGCTACTCCTTTCTGCGAACCCTAGCTGTTCCTGGGGTATCAATATTCTACTTTATGTCTGATAACTCGGTATGAATATTTACAAGGCAGAATACATTTCTCAGTCAGTCTGCACTGAGAAATACCTGTGGTTTCCTTTGCTTAACACTTGAGAAATTTGGTCAAAATCTTATTCAAGACAAATAACCACATTGGTCCCATCTTCACTGATATGTCAGGTTGATGTAGACAAATCACATCATTACTCATCTTTGTGACTATTTGTGTCAGCACCCAAATATTAATTCAGTGACTTCCTTTTCTCCAGAAAACTAAGCAACCTTTAAGGAATTTGGGTAAACCCATAGGAAACTTTTCTCAATATTAAAATGAAGAGAGTATAGAATTAGAATTCTGACAAACAATATTAGGATTTTTTGAAGAGTTTCAACTTCATCATGATCTCAATTCACATTAATTGAAAATAAAACTCGGAGACAAACTAAGCAGAAAGCAACCCATTGAAAGACATTTCAACCCAAAAACTGAGGCTCAATTGGTGACCTCATCTGAACTTGGCACTTTTCCCTTCCCACTTAATGGCTGGGCAGAACTTGGCAGCTGCCTCGCCTCACTACTGTGAGCCGTCAAGGTAAGTAAAAGTAGGTATGAAACCTGGTAACTTCAGTCCATTACAGGAACAGACTGCAATTATGTAGTGAGCAGAGAGTTCACGACATTAATTCAAGAGGTCCAACCTAAATTATCAGAGCCTCTCAGTGATGTGGAGGAATTCTCTTGTTCCTAAATAGGCTTCTGAGGCCCTATTTATCCAAAATGACAGTGATCTCATCTTGAGTTGCTCAGAGTGCATCTCCATTTCAGCTGACAAACAGCCACAAAAGAAGATCCATCTCCATAGCAATCAAGGTAATCACGCCTGGCTTCTTCCTCTTCTCAGAGCCGTAGGTCAGCATTTCGCTATGTGCATAACTGACAAGTGCAGGTACGAACCTGGGAAAATTAACACTGTGTGATAGACCCAGGAGAATTTCAGAAAAGCTCCCTTCCTAACGGCATTGTCTAGCACATGCAACACCAAATGCAAAATTCCTTAAAGGGATACAAACACAGAATAAACTTGCACAATACTGACATTTGGCTGCCTGACGAAAGTTTTTGTTACTGTCCAAACATAGCAGGTGGACCGATTTTTAAAAATATTTCTTTATGTATTTAGTTGCATATTTAAAAACACCTACTTCCAGATATCTGTCTTAACATACAGTTACATTTGATACCTCTATGGATGCTTTGGTCCAATAACCAATTACAAGACTCAGCTGATCAGCTACAGTAAGCTTGAAGCTTTGTAAGGGTATTTGAAATGCTTTATGCTCTTGGCTTTGCTGGCCTTTAGTAACATAAGGCTGGTGTTTTTAGTTTTTATTTTTATTTATTTATTTATTTATTTATTTATTTATTTATTTATTTATGTTTAAATATATTTTATTGATTTTTTTTTATAGAGAGGAAGGGAGAGGGATAGATAGTTAGAAACATCAATGAGAGAGAAACATTGATCAGCCGACTCCTGCACACCCCCTACTGGGGATGTGCCCGCAACCAAGGTACATGCCCTTGACTGGAATCGAACCTGGGACCCTTCAGTCTGCAGGCCAACGCTCTATTCACTGAGCAAACCGGTCAGGGCAAGGTTGATGTTTTTAAATTACCCATTCACATGTATCCCATTCCTACTATCCAACCACATCGACATCTCACACAAGTTATTTACTTATTTGTTTTATAGGGAAATTTGCTATTTTTTAGGCTTTTGGTTTAAACTATTTAATGGAAAACAGGAAAATATTTATAAAATTTTAGAGTCATGGGGGGATTTTCTGTATTTAAGATAAACTATTAATTACTGCTACTTGGATCCTCTCAAGTAGCACTAGCAGGTAGAGCACAAAGGTAGATTGATATTATCTAATTTTTTTAGGAAGTATTATTTTACAGCCTTTTCCTATTTTTGTATTTGTATGCAAAATCTATTTCATTTATCCAATGATTCCAGACCATAACGCAATGCAATTTATTTTTCAAATCTTTCTTTTTAAGTACCAAGAAGTTCATGTCTATTCCTGCAGTTCATGAAGGGCCCTAAACAAACTAGTTTCAAGTTTTAAAGATTAGTTATGAATAATGAAGAAAAAGAATGATCTTTTTCATGTTATGAGAAAGTCTGTTGAAAGTCACCTTTTTAGCTTTGTAGAAAATAAAAATCAATACTTGATTATATTTTTGCCTGCAAAGTTTTCTTGCAACATGTTCACAAAATTATTACTAAAATTTGTATTTTATTTTTGCAAATAGTTTTTGGGGTGTTATAGATACACAATTGTGAAAAGAGTGTGCTGTTTAATATCAACTTTTCTTGTTAAATTGACTCTAGAGTTCAAAGATATTATTTGCTTTCACACATAGTAGGACTAAAATATTGTAAAGATGAGATTCAAATGCTTATGGAAGTAATTCCTAATTGTTAGAGCATTGAGTTATAAAGAAATAGCAATTCACATGAAAATATACAAGTAGATCTAAGTTATATTCTGAAAAAGTTTTCATTGTCAACAATAGTTTGAAAGAAACAATAAATCCAAAGATTATATTTTTGATACACACATAGGGAAATACATAATTTTTGTGATGTATTCTATCATGTTTTTATGTCTTCATATAATCTTACATTTATTACCCAACTCAGTGGATTGCAGACATTATATGCCAAATGAGGGGTTAATGAAGTCCTTAACTATGGGACTTCTAAATAAAAATTATTACAGAGATATACCAGTCATCCATTTAGAATAATATATAAGTAATTCAAATATTTCAATTAAAAAAAAAACAAAGTAATTTTTTATTGTTTATGCTAAGAATTAGGCAAAAATTGATAATTTTTTTCTTAAATGTTTAGTATTATCTGTTTTCCATGTCATACTGAATGTAAGCCAGGTATAAACCTTTTAGATTTTGTCTCCATCTCTATTGAAATGACTCAACATAATTTTAAATGATTCCTCCAATTTTTGATTGGGAGACTTTTAAGCATTTCTCATTTGATTCTTTGCTCAGCTGATGTTCTAACTCAGACTTTCTGTGGGGATGTTTGAATAAAAATACATCGAAGCCAATAAGGGAACATAAAAGCACTTTGCTGGCACCACCACCCCAAACACCACTTTCAATCAACTTCACAAAAAGTGACGACCAATGAAGTCTTATCAATGTACTTCAAATGAAAAAAAAAAAAAAGTCTCAAAATCATGGTCTCCATGATGAAATTTTAATAGAAGGGCTCCATTTTACTTCCAGCCCCTGGATTTGCTAACCCCTCTCTCTACCATCCCCACCACACAAAAAGTAAGTAACAGGACACTGATGCACAGAAAAGATACGTTTCAGAGAGTTAATTCAGTGATGAGTAGAAAATAAATCAAGATAGACAAAAATAACTCACTTTGGAGTTACTTATTTGATTTTTTTTAAAAGCCAGAAATTTGTAAAATAAGGCATGTTCAAGAAGAGGAGGAGAAAATGATACTCAGATGCCCTAACTGGTTTGGCTCAGTGGAAAGAGCATCGGCTTGCAGACTCAAGGGTCTCAGGTTCGATTCCGGTCAAGGGCATGTACCTAGGTTGTGGGCACATTCCCAGTGTGGGGTGTGCAGGAGGCAGCTGATCGATGTTCCTCTCGCATCGATGTTTCTAACTCTCTCTTCCTCTCTGTAAAAAATCAATAAAATATATTTAAAAAAATAACAAAGTATTGTAGACTGGGTGGCTTATAAACAGCAGACATTTATTTCTCACAGTTCTGGGTGCTGGGAAGTCCATAATGAAAGTGTAGACGGATTCAGTATATGGTGAGGGCCCACCTACTTCCCGCTTCTTCTTCTTGTCCTCATATGGTGGAGTGGGCAAGGAAGGTTCTCTGGGGTCCCATCTATAAGGACATTTATGCACTTCACGAGGGCTTCACCCTCATGACTTTACCACCTCCCAAAGCCTGCATCTCCTAATACCATCACATTGGAAATTAGGGTTTCAACACAGGAATTTTGGTGCAACATAAATAGTCTATAGCAACATTCTAGTTTTAGGTATAGCCAGTTCAATGAGCAAAGGAAAATGCAAACAAAACAAGCATTGCAATCAAGAAAGGAAGCACACAAGTTACTGTTGCTGGGAGGAATGTGAAAGTTAAGTGGTTCTTATGAATATTACAACCAGTTAGAGGATTAGGGTCTAGCGTTATATCACCAGCATAAATACAGGAGGAGAGAATTTTTTAAAAAAATATGTTTTATTAATTTTTTACAGAGAGGAAGAGAGAGGAGAGGGATAGAGAGCTAGAAACTTCGATCAGCTGCCTCCTGCACACCCCCTACTGAGGATGTGCCCACAACCAAGGTACGTGCCCTTGACTGGAATCGAACCTGGGACCTTTCAGTCCGCAGGCCGACACTCTATCCACTGAGCCAAACCAGTTTTGGCAAGGAGGTGAGATTTTAAATGACCTCTGTACACAAAGCCAAGAACCCTGATGAGGTACTGCTTCCTCTTTGAAATGGGGGCTAGTTAAAAGTGCCCATCAGCCCAGAGAAGCAATGTTACCAACACAAAACGGAATGCCAAGCAGCTGCCAAGTTCTGACAGGGAGTCTAATTTCGCATGACCAAGAGGCCAATAGAATTCCTCATGAGAAACATAAAATTAGTTAAGGTTTTTTTGAAAAACTTATAATCTCAACAGAAACAAATGCTACAAATCAGACACGCCTGATTGAAAGGGAGAAATATACACATCATAAAATCATCATAAAAAATTATAATTACTAGCAGGAAACAAATGGGTGTGAGTGTGAGGTAGCTAATATAAAACTTGGAGGGATATACTCTAAAAATTAAAGTTCTGAGAATTTAATATCAAAGAGAAAGGATAAAATCATTAAATTTAAACTTTTTAAACAGAACAAGACTTTATTAAAACTAAATTTTTCTAGATTTAAAGAAAGCATCAGATATTTTAATATTAGATTACATAAAGCTGAGTAGAGCATTAGTGGAATTAATTGGAATATAGATATGATGAAATCACTGACTACAGATCAGTGAAGAAAAGGAATAAAAATATGAAGAATTTGAAAAATGTGGAGTGAAAGCGAAGCTCCAGCCTTTCTCTATGAAAATGTATAAAAGCGGGAAATTGAGAAAATGGTAATGGTGCAATATTCTAAGATAATTTGTTTAAATTTTCCCAAAATTGAAGAAAGGCATGAATGCACATATTGCAGGTTTATGCTAAGCTCCATGCAGAAAAAAATCAAACCCAATTTCCACCCAGATCCACTGTCGTGCAGAGGCCAAGCATCAACGACAAAGGGACACCACAGACCACTTGTGAAAGATCAGAATGAGAGGCTTTCTTTAGCATCAGTAATATCAGGAGACAGTGCAATCATTCTGAGAAAAAACCAAAGACAATTTCAAACATAAAAGGCTGAGATTTCTGCTCTCAGAGGCTCACTAAAAGTTCTCCCAAAATATGCACATTAGCATGTTGATACATTTAAAGTATAAACCCATGAAACCATCACCACAATCTATGCCATAAACATGTAACATCACTACCAAAACTTCCACCTGCCCTATTTACCTGGTTATTTATATTTTATGATAAGAATACAACATGGGATCTATTCTCTTAGAAAAATTTTAGGTGTACAATAACATTTGCTGGAGGCACTGTGCTGTACAGAAGATGATTAGGATTTATTCTTCTTGTACAACCGCACCTTTGTACCTGTAACTCATTCCTCCTCATTTTCCTTTTCCCCAGTCCCTGGCAACCATTGTTCTACTCTCCGCTTCTATGAGTTTGATTAATTTAAATTCTTTATGTAAGTGGTATCATGTAGTATTTGTGCTTCTGTGTCTGTCTTATTCACTTAGCATAATGTCTCCCAAGTTCATCCATATTGCCCACAAATTGCAAACTTTTATTTATTTTTAAAGACAGAATGATATTCCATTATAGTGTGTGTTCCATTCACACACACACACACACACACACACACACACACACATCCCATTGTCTTTAATTACTCAATGGACATTTGGGTTGTTTTCATATCATGGCAATTGTGATTACTACTGCAATGAATATGGGAGTGTAGATACCATTTCAATACTGAATTTATTTTCTTTGGATATATACCCAGAAGTGAAATTGCTAGAACATAGGGAAGTTTTATTTTTAATTATTTGAGGAACCTCTTTAACGTTCTCCATATTATCTATTCCAATTAACATTCCCACCAGCAGTATACAAGGGTTCCCTTTTCTCCACACTATTGGCAACTACTCAATATTCTTTTTTAAAAAATATGATTGGCATCCTAACTGGTGTAAGGTGATATCTGATTTTGATTTTGGTGATTAGTGATGTTAAGCACCTTTTTAGATATCTTTTGGCCATTTGTATGTGTTCTTTAAAGAAATGTCTATTCAGTTCCTTTGCCATTTTTTAAATAAGTTTATTTGGTTGTTTTTGCTATTGAGATGCAAGAGTTTTTTGTACATTTTGGCAATTGATCCTTTATAATATACTAGGGGCCCAGTGCACGAATTTGTGCACCTTGAAAGAAATTGTGGGCTGCGAGGCTGTGGTGAGCACAGGGTGGGTCTCAGCCCATCCTCTGCTCCCTCGTTCAGCCCCTCCCACTGTGGTCCCTGATTCCCTGTCTGCTGGCAACCCTGCTCCCATCACCACTGCTCCTAACGTGCCGATGGTGCCGGCCCCACTTGCACCTGCTGATTACGTGGATCAATTGGGGCCGGTGCCAGCAACAGCGGCTGTTGCCCCGATCACCCCTCAGGAGCAGGGGGAGGCAGAAAAGAGCTCAGTGGCAATCGAGGCTGGCACCTGGCACCAGCAGCGGGTACAACTGGCGGCTCCAGTCCCGGTTATGGGTGCGAGCGGTGGCTCTGGCTCCAGCAGTGGGTACGAGAAGTGGCTGCTGTCCACAATCGCCCCTCAGGAGTGGGGGAGGTGGAGAAGCCCTGAGGGGTGATTGGTGCTGGCAGCAGCTGTTTGCACCCTCTGACGGTGCCGAGTGATCAGTGCCAGTGCTGGGCTCTGGCAGCGGTGTGAGTGGCTGCTCTGGTGCCAGCCACAGGTGCGAGTGGGGCTGGCGCCTGCAGCAGGTGTGAGCACTGGGTGGGACCATGGCACACAGGAGCAAAGAATTTTCAGTAACCACCAGAGGCTTGCCCCAGTGACAGTGACCAGTGACCCACCTTGGTCTGGCGCCCCCACTCACCTGCTCCACCATCCTGCCACAGCCGACACCCACCATGTTCAGTGCTCTGCCGCCTGCTGCCAATGCCCTCCATGTTCTGTGCATGCCTCCTGGTGGTTAGTGCACGTCATAGAGACTGGTTGTTCGGTTGTTCCGCAGTTCGGTCTATTTGCATTTAAGGTTTTATATATATAGATGGCTTGCATATATTCTCTCTCATTACATAAGTTGCCTTTTTATTTTGTTAACTGTTTATTTTGCTGTGCTTTTTAACTTTATGAAATCCTTCCTGACTATTATATGTCAAAAGCTTTTTGTCTATGTTTTCTTTCTTTGGAGTTTTATGGTTTTGTGTATAATTTTTAAGTCTTCAGTTCATTTTAATTCAATTCACCCTTTTGCTTGTAGATATCCAGTTTTCACAACACTGTTTATTGAAGATACTCTTATTTCCCCACTGTGTATTTGTGCCATCTTTGTGGGAGATCAGTTGACTACATAAGTGTGGTTTAAATTCTGGGCTCTGTGTTCGGTTTTATTGGTCTATATGTTTGTTTTTATTGTTTGATTACTGTAGCTCCTTAAATATATAATAATAAAAATTAGGTATTTTATTACTTAATGTTAAGAAAAATGGGATTGTTTCATAATTTCCTTTTCAGATAGTTCATTGTTAGTGTGTATAATTGCAACTTATTTTTGTGTGTTGATATTCACCCTGCAATGTTGCTAGATTTTTTAAAAGTTTGCTGAGTTTAATAGCTCTAAGTTTTTTTTGTATGTGTGTAGAATCTTTGTTTTTTTTTTATAAATATATATATATATTTTAAAGCATGTCATATACAAGCAGATTTTACTTCTTCCTTTCTAACCAGGATGCATTTTATTTCTCTTCCTTGCTAAATTGCTCTGGCTACAATTTCTAGCATCATGTTGAGTAGAAGTGGCAGAAGTGGCATCCTTACCTTGTACCAGATCATAGAGAAGAAGTTTTCATTTTTTTAAACCATTTATTATGTTGAGGAACATTCCCTCTATATAACCTTTGTTGAGAGCTTTTTTTTTCTTTCATAAATTGATTTATTTTTTCAAATGCTATTTTTGCCTCTATTGAGAGGATCAGAAGATTTTTATCCATTATTTTGTTAATGTGGTACACCATATATGTTGATATATTGTTACATTTTGTTTGGCGATATTTTATCAAATAATTTTACATCTATGTTTATCAGTGATATTGACCTACCAATTTCTTTGGCTGTTGTATCCTTATCTGACATTAGTATCAGAAAAGCAGTAGTAAAGACAATAGAACCAGTCACATAAAAAGTACATTAAAACTAAATTGTCATTTCTATTGATAATAGCTGGTTAATCTCTTCCTGAGGGCAATCACAAACACATGGACAAGAGAAAATGTTAGCCTTGAATCCATGTACACCACAAATCAAGAACTCAATGGGATACTCATTCTCTATGTCTATTTGGATACTTAGTAAAATTTTCTATTTAAAAAGAAACTCCTGGTGAAACCCTCAAAAGCCTAAATAAATAAACTCACTGGGTAATTTATTATTACTGGACTGCACCATCATGGGAAGCTTATGCATTTTAATGGTACAGTTGCAGACTGATCGATAAGGTGCACTTAATCTCTTATGTTTCAACACCATTTCAGAGCTGTCAGTCAGACTCTCCTGCAAAGTCACTGCTGCAAAATGCTCTTCACCAGAATTAATATGATTATGATAATAGCATCCCTAATGGCTCAAGCAACACCTCTATGCCCACTGTGCTAAGTGAGATACTGAATTAAAGGACTTTATGCAAAGACCGTCAAAGATGCTTCCTTAACTTTCAGGATACTGAGCCTGCATTTGTTTGACAATGCATGATGGTAGCTGAGTAAATTCATTATCTGGGAAAAGTTCTTACTTCAGTGCCTTGTCACAGCAAATTTTCGCATTGCTAATGATTTAATCTAACACCAAAGGCAATATCTATGAGGATGCTTTTTAATAGTATGAAGATATATTTTAATTTTTTACACCAAAGTATTTAAATTGTCAATTAACAAAGTGAGATATAATATTGTTATCACAATGTATATGCATTTTCTTTAAGTTCTTTCTCTCCTAATGGGGTTTTGTGGGGTCCTGCATGAAAGGAACATAAACTAAAGAAAATATTTTACCTATTTGGAGTCATAAGACATTTGATGATCACCTTTTCTTCTGTTTTAAAATGTATATTAAATATTTATTGAATATTTATTACTGTGTGAATAGCGCTATACACACATATATATACATATGTATTTATACATATATATATATATATATATATATATATATATATATAGAGAGAGAGAGAGAGAGAGAGAGAGAGAGAGAGAGAGAGAGAAAGAGAAAGAGAGACAGAGAAACCAGAAGTGGTGGAGAGTCACAGAGAAGAGAATGTGAGTGAAAACATGCCAATCTTGACAGAAGTGTGAGGGCCCCAATAGTTCCACTGTATTAAAACATAGAATGGTTTTAAGTGATTGTTGTGGATCTACCTGTGTTTGGGGACAGGAGAGAAAGTTGCGTGAAAAGTGTTTTAAATCCTGTGCTAATAATTCGATTAATGATAGATATTCAAGACGGCAACCAATACATTTTTGAAAATAAGAAAACATAAATAATATATCAGTGAACAACAATACCAACAAAAGTTGTGGTTTTCATTGTGAATAAACTGTAGAGACCAAGAGGCTCAAGGTAGGGCCCGGGTTTGAGTCTGCACACACCCTAATGACTCGTAGGTGCTGAACGCCAACCATTCTATTGAAGGGCTCTTTTACTAAGAGCTGCCTGAAGGAGGCTAACGTTTATCACAGTCCATTTATTGATCAGTGGAATGATTCATTCCTTTATCATTTATTTAGCTACAGTCTCATTTAGTAAATAAATGGGGTAAGGCATTAAGATACAGTGCAATCAGCAAGAATTGATTTGATCATCCATTCTTCACATTCAGAGTGCATATCACATGCCCTATGCCAGGCCCTGGGACCGTGATTGATAAGTTACACTCCCTTCCCTTCAAGCAGGTCACAGTCTTAAGAGAGGACTGGGACATTGACACATACTGAACAGTTGAGAGAACGGCTATAAACAATGTTTTTGCACAGCGCAGTGGGGGTCTGGTGGAAGGAAGGAACTACATTTTACTGTGGCTCAGAAGAGACTTCAAAAAAGATGACAAAACTGTGGTATATTTAGGATAGCAGTAAGAGTCTGGCAAAAGCACAGAGACATAAGAGAACATCGTTGCATATGTATAGGTTGCAGGCTTGATCCACAGTAGGGGGTGTGCAGGAGGCAGCTGATCCATGATTCTCTCTCATCATTGATGTTTCTATCTCTCTCTCTTCCTTTCCCTTCCTCTCTGAAATTAATAAAATATATGTAAGTATTATTTAAATACTTTCAAATAATCACCTATCATTCCTCCAATAAGCAGAGGGGAAACATTGGAAATATTACCATATTCACAGAAGACTGTTATTTAAGAAAAAACAATCAGGTAATTTTAGTGCTTTTTGGTGCTTCTCTCAGCTTTTCAGTGATTCTCTCCTCTCCTGAATTCTTATCCTTCAAAAGCAGAAATGTACAGAGCTGATTTTTAATAATTATTCTCTCCTTTTATTTTTTACAACACATTTTCCCCACTGCCTACTGGAGAAATGATAGATGATTATTTGAAAGTATTTAATTAATAGCTAAGAACATAGATAAATGGAAGTTTATTGATATTATCATGAATTTAGTATATAATCTTAGCCCAATTATACTCAACTAGAGGCCTGGTGCACAAATTCATGCACAGGTGGGGTCTGGCTGGCCCGCCCAGATCAGGCTGGTCAGGCTGGCCGGCCAGGAGGAAGGGACGCGGGAGGTTGGCCGGCCAGCCCCACCCCCTGGTCAAACTCCAGGTCAAACTACCAGTTGAGGGGACAATTTGCATATTCTCCTTTTATTATAAAGGATTAGGTATATTCTCATCTATCTGATTAGAGGTCTGACCACCTGAATTAAGGGGACATTATCATGGACCATAGAGCAAAAGGCGAAACACGAAAAAGGAATCCTAATGGGGTCTATGATCTCACCATGCCAGATGTCACCTTGACCCCAGGTAAAGCAAGGAAAATATCAGTAACAGCTCTCACCACACGTTTCATAGAGATGAAGGTAGATTTAATGGGAAAATGTTAGCAAAACATTTAAATCTCCTTTGTAAGAACACCTTATATACTTATATGGAGTAATATTATTAGTCATTTTAATGGGTTGAGAATTCTTACTGCTTGAGGAAGATGCCCATTTGAATTTTGCTGGTTTTTGAATTGCCGTGTATCCTTTGCTTTATAACAGCACCGATATTTTGAACTTCTGCTTTCTATTATCTCTGAATATTGGGAACGTGTCTATCTCCACCAGCAGCTCCGGACTTAGAGTTCCAAAGGGAGAGCTTGAGATTGAATGGCTTTTGAATTCACGGCTGTGGGTGGCTGTGTTGAGAGATATATTATTTATTATCGCCAGTACAAAAGAAAACCACAATACAAAAGGCAAATGTAGAAGTAGAGAATATGACCTCTCGGTCGGGTCGGTGGCTGCCTCAATCCCAGGACAAACATTCTTATTATAATAACTCAGCAGTCCCACTCCCCTTGCTCTCTTATGCAATAAAAGGCCAGCAAATCATTATAGGTTCAACCAAAGAGCAAAGCATTCGGGGATGGCCATCACTGTTCATTTCACATAACGGCGAAGAGTTATGCCAGAGCCTGGAGTAGCAAAGCACTGTGATAAATTTCTCAGAGAATCAAATTTTATCAATCTGTTTCAGAAAGTGAAACTTCAGGTCCAACTTTGTGTAAATATATCCAGAGGGGCCACATATCACTTTTTTTTTTTTTCTGGCAAAATATATGGAGATGGGTAGTGCTGTGAGGGAAAACAGCAACAACAAATAAAGGTTTTGTAGTAAGAAATTGTCTGATTTCAAGGACTGCAATGTATAGGGCTGCCGGACATTCTCTGCCGATCTTCCTGCTGGAATCACATTGGAAACATAGC
Organism: Plecotus auritus; assembly: GCF_963455305.1. Taxonomy (NCBI): domain Eukaryota; kingdom Metazoa; phylum Chordata; class Mammalia; order Chiroptera; family Vespertilionidae; genus Plecotus; species Plecotus auritus. Next base: position 12,586,008 of record NC_137772.1, on the reverse strand, counting down.
ACCGAGCATAGGAACTGCCCCCATTTCTCCTCTGCTTTTACGTTTCTCAAGATTTGACATTCACGCTCTTTTTGTGGTCAATGGTCAAATTTCTGACTCTTGAATTTTTCCTATTCTGTCTCCTTCCATCTTCCTTGCTAACTTAGAGCATCCTCATCGATGTCATCGCCATGACTAAACACAGCCTTGCTCTTCCTGATTCTACAGAGCTTCATTTCGTTTCACTTAGCCTTCCCATGACAGATCCCTGGACAAGTCCTCTCTCCAAGTATTGCAGTTTCTGAACTGTAGATTGACATTCTTTTACTATTTCTCTACTTTCCTTATGTCCACATCCTTACCCTTTCCTTTCTCATGAGGCTGTGACTTCATCAAGACCTTCATTCACTGAGTCTTGCCAGTTCTCATCATCTCACAGCTTTCTCTGAACTTTGAGACCTTTCCCAGTTTGCCTGGATCTCACGATCAGTAAGCTGTCTCCCAATGCTGTCCATTTCCTGCTCCTCTGTCCTTCCACTGCCATGAGTTGGCCACCTTTAAAAATGGAATTAAGTCCTAGGTTTCTGTGTTCCTGCTTCCTCTCAGGAAATGTCACAACCGGGGTGATAGCCACATAGCACTTGTGTAGAAATGAATTGCCTTCCCACTCCAAAATTCCCTAATGTCTAAAATCAACTCGCTTAATTATCATGACTAGTAAAAATAAGAACCTAGATGTATTTTAAATATTAAAGTATAAGCAAGATATTAATTTTCTGAATTTTATACTTTACTAGAGGCCCGGTGCATGAAATTCATGCACGGGGGGGGGGGGTGTCCCCTCAGCCCAGCCTGCATCCTTTCCAATCCGGGACCCCTCGGGGTATGTCCAACTGCTGCTTTATCGGGCCTAAACCAGCAGTCAGACATCCCTCTCATAATCTGGGACTACTGGCTCCTAACTGCTCACCTGCCTGCCTGCCTGATCACCCCAAACCACCTCTGCCTGCTGGCCTGATCACCCCTAACTGCCTCGCTGGCCTGGTTGCCCCTAACTGCCCACCATGCCGGCCTGGTCACTTCATGCAGCCTGTTGTTCAGTTGTCTGGTCGTCCCTCACTAACCCCCCTGCTGGCCTGGTCACCCCACACAGCCTGCTGTTCAGTTGTTTGGTTGTCCCTCACTAACCCCCCTGCTGGCCTGATCGCCCCACGCAGCCTGCTGTTCAGTCATCTGTCTGGTTGTTTTGGTCGTGATGGTCCTTGGCTTTTTATTTATTAGGATGGTTTACTTATCGATTTAAAGTGTACCTACAGTGTTCATTTTTCTTCAAGGAGCTACATTTATGGCTGCATGGACATATGGATCCACTCAGCACCCCAAAAATGACCACTTCTAAGGAGTCTTCCTTTTCCTTCCTTTGGAAAACTGCATCTCATACATGTCTCAAACACACCTGTCTCTGCTTTGTCAAAATAAGCCCCTTTAAGCAAAGGGCATGAACTGTTTATGTTTCTAAATTGTAACATAGTGCCCAAAATAGAGAAGGTCCTAAGTGTATCATTCTGTGGTGTCAGTGTTTGGGTCATCATTGTATAGGAAGTTATGTTTAGTTATTTTATTCATGTTGCTAAGGCTCTACATTTACTAGCACAAAGAGATTCCAAAATAATATGTCCTAGTTCTGCCACAGGGTGACAGGAGACACTAGGACATGCATCCTAATTTGTGGTTCAGAAAACATGGCTAGCTAATTATTACTAAGTATTGAAAAAATGTTTTAAAACAATATGCTATTTAAAATTTTATAAGCTTAGAAACTCTATAGTAGCACAACAAGTGAAGATCTGCTTTCTTTTTTAGTATTACTTTATGTCTCATTTTACTTACACCCAAATGAAGGATTTCTTATCTAATTAGGTTGATGCAATATGTTATCTTATCTGAGTGGAACTCATTTGAAAATGTCCATACATATTTTCAGAAGAAGGAATATCATAATGGTTATCAGAATCATAAGTAATTTTTGACATAAATTAGTTTTTTTTCCCATCCCCTAACTTGTCACTAACTGGAAATTATATATTTCTTGTGTATTATTTTTCTTAGTAAAAAAAAAAAAAAAAAAAGGAAGCTTTCCTAAGGCAGTAGTAAATTATTTTATTTTTCAATTGCCTTAGGGCAATTCCCTTTTTCCTTGTACGAAGAAAGCCAGGTATCGATAGTCAAGTAAATTTCTTCCTCCTTCAATATTAAACCACCTAAGAAGTCTTAGTTGTACTCTTCTGCCTAAATTCTCTGTAAACATTTCCCTATTAGATCAGTTGCAGTGCCTTTCTCTTAAAAGGATTCCAAACAAACAACAGTAAATCATGTAGTTAGTTTTCCAATGTTGTAAATCTGCATAGGAATAACAGTAAACAGTATACTGAAAACAGTTCTCTGAAGCTCTGGAGAATAAAATCAATCCTGAAGACATGCAATATTGAGCTGCACTGCAAAGCTGCGATTAGGGTGGTGACTTTTACTTGGGAACAACATTTGACAGTTTTTTAGAATTATTTATTTATGTATTTATTTTAATTTTTTAATTATTTTTATTTTTTGTTAATCCTCACCTGAGGATACTTTTCCATTGATTTTTTTTTAGAGAGAGTGGAAAGGATGGGGAGACACAGAGAGAGAGAAAAATCAATGTGAGAGAGACACATCCACCATTTGTCTCCCGCACATGCCCTGACCAGGGCTGGGGGTTGAGCCTGAAACTGAGGTACATGCCTTTGACCTGAATCAAACCTGGGACACTTGGGTCAGCTGCTTGACACTCTATCCACTGAGCCAAACCAGCCAGGGCTAGATTTATTTTTTATTGCAATCTGGCTAAGAATTTACTTTCAAAATATTAACCAAAACACAATTAAACATGTTTCACATCAAAATCCAGCAGAGACAAATCAATGCAAATACATTTTGTATCGATCTAATTAGATAAGAAATCCTTCTTGAGATATAAGTAAAATAACAAAATTTACATCCATGGCTCTGGCCTCATACAAGTTCCTTTTAATGGTAGTGATATTCACTTCCAATTTTTTTTTTTTAATATTTGACATTGATAAATTACTAGAGAAAGGCAACTTTTTGGTTACATTAAGGCCAAAAGACACTTCATTAGTTCAGTCAATTATTGGCCACTGTCTTAGCTCCATGTCATTCCTGTTTTTCTTATTTTGTCTGACCGAAAGAGAAAAAAATCACAAAGTTTTGAAAAATGAAGGATAATACCATTCAAGAAATATGCACATGTTAATATATTTTCCAACAAAATTCCCTCAGGTGGTTCCAAAGACAGCACTCCAATTTTTAAGAATGTTGCAAACATTTAAAATTTTACTAAAAATGTCAATGTTAAATCAGATAACTTCACAGTTGAGTGCCAAACCATTTTCAATACAGATAAAATCCAAAGCATAATAAATTCATAAGGAAGGCTTTATAATGTATTAATATAATTAAGAAAGTTTAAATCAGCTTTCAAAGTATAAACCTGAATTTATGGCAGAGTTCTTTTTTTTAAAATATATTTTTATTGATTTCAGAGAGGAAGGAAGGGGGAAAGAGAGACTGAAACATCAATGATGAGAGACAATCATTGATCTGCTGCCTCCTGCATGCCACACACTGGGGATCAAGCTTGCAAGCTGGCCATGTGCCCTGACTTGGAATCGAACCATGACCTCCTGGTTCATAGATCAACATTCAACCACTGAGCCATGTCAGTGGGGCTCAAAGAATTCTTGATAATGTAAAAACTCTGGATGATAAAGTGTATATGTAAGCTACCAACCACATCGTGATCTAGCAAGAAAATTTATTTTATTTGTTGTTAGTCACTTCCTACAATCTTTGGGACTTACTTATCTGATTAAATAATCTCACAATCATAACTACCTATGATGCAGGATTACAGGTTATCACATATGCTTAGTAAATGGTGAGATTTCAGTGTTAGTGACATTCAGGGTATCTTTACTACACAGCACTGTTAAAAAACTAGAGGCCCATTGCACAAAATTCATGCACTTGCAGTGAGGGGAGCGGTCCCTCAGCCCAGCCTGCACCCTCTCACAATCCGGGAGCCCTGCGATCAATCTCCCCAAAGAGGTAGGCCCCACCCACGTGGCTGGGGCTCCACGATGGATCGTCCCTGCAGAGGGAGGCTCCACCCACCCTCCACAGCCTGCCAGTCGGTGGCCTGGGCCTCCCTCTTTGGGGCAATTGTGGAGCCCCCCAATTGATCTATTGCCCCGCTGGCCAGTGGCCTGGGCTTTCCTCTGCAGGAGGATCATGGGGCGATGGCCAGGCCCTCGATCAATCACATCACACTCGTCTTGGCTGGCCTGGCAGCAGTGGGTTTCATAGCATGGTCATTCAGATGGTTGTCTGGATGGTCGTTCCGCTGTCCGGCCATTTGGTCGATTTGCATATTCCATTTTTATTATTATAGATGGCACTGTTTTAAGTAGAAACTGGTGAGAAAACCCAGGCAAGTTTAAAAAAAAAAATCCAACTGAGCGAAGGGACTACACCCTGAATGATCAACATTTGCTTGTTTTGTTTTTCTATCAATATCTTCACATACTTCTTAAAGGGATAGATATAGGGACTTTTCATTAGATAAACATTCTTCTTTTACCTACTACTTACTACAAGTAAATAGATAAATGGATAGATAGGTAGATTCTAAAGTAAAACTTAACCAATGTAATATAACCAAGGATTTCAGTTGAAAAAGTTTTGCCCTGTAAGTTTGTGTCATAAAGAAAATCACCACAAAGTATAATCCCCATCCCCTTAAACTACAAGAGACTCTTTCTGCATCTGTGAATGCACTGCCTTACTGTGTTCCAGTTTTATTTTTGTTTTTCTTACGGTCTCACATCTATGACCACATTGTTGTCTGCAACTGTTTTGTTTGTTAGGGCATCATTTCAGGAATAGAGCAACATGGTGTTTTGTTTTTGTATTTCATGAGTAAAATGTTTACTGAAAAGGGGGTATTTTCTGCTATGATAATTTTTCTGGCCAGATAGAGTATAACAGTAAACATTTGTTTTACTTCTGATCCCCTCAACGGGAAGACATCTGCCAATATTGTGGTTGTGAAAAGCATTTTCTCAGAAAGGGCTAAGGATACAACCAAGGCTTTAAATGTGTACTCGACTATTAAATGTATCAGAGTCACCAACCATCAGCCCAACATTTTCTTCCTCCTATTTTTCCTTACCTTCTATTTAGTAAAATGTTCTGGACTTTTGGGAGGACCACAAAACAATTGAAGACTATCATACAACTGTTGCTTATAAAATTGTTACCATGAAATTCCTTTCAAACCTTAAATTAGTATCAACACATATTTTATTTTAATGATGATGAAAAATACAGGAAATTCTTCACTAAAGTGTTATTAGGAGAGAGACCTATATTATTCTCTAGATACTTTCCTGTTCAGGAAAATACATGAATGGCACCACTTCTTTAAAAAATAAATGGACTCTTTGAATACAGATAAGAGAATAAAAATGTCATTTTTCCCTATGATGGAAACTTTTAACTAAATAATTATAGTACACTTACCTGGATCTTTATAATTATTTGTAGCCTTTGAGTCCCATTATATCTAATCCTAAAAGTCATACAGTAGAAAGCCAGGGTACCTGGAAGGTCAAACATTTGTATCAGAGATAATCTTAGAACAATAGAATAAAAAAAAAATCAAGATTAGAAAGAACTTCTAGATTAAAATTCCATCAGTTTCTTAAATCTTTACTTGCACCTTTCTACCCTAAATTTGTTGCTGTAATAGGTTGAATATTTGCTATATCCTATACATTCCTATTTCATTTTTGAATATTATTCTATAAATTGAGTTGATATCTATTAATGATGAAACACCTACTTCCTGTGCTAATGCAGTGTAAGCGCAATCAATTTTCCATACAATAGTCTTTCATATATTTGAAGAAAGCTACCAGATTTCTGATTAAGTCCTCTGTCATCTATACACTTAAAATTAGCCATCATTTCAACTTTGTCTCACTTAATAAAACTTCTCATTTCCGGTTGTTCTCTTTGGGACTTGGTCTAATATACCACTTCAAATGAGAAGCCCAGAAATGAATACAGTTCTCAAGATTTAGCAAGGAATGCAGTCTTATCCTTGAAACAATGTCTGTCCTATAATTAGGATTCTGATATTCTATTTTATTTGTTGGTTTATAGTATAATTTTTGTCTTTTATTTCCATGTTGATTTTCTCTGTAGTTCCATATATGATTTAAACTGGAGTATTCAAGTCAACAAATATTTTTAGTTAAACTCTGTATTTCTTTCTTCAGTTCTGACACCACTTAACACCATCACATTGGGGGTTAGAATTTCAATATATGGGTTTTGGTGAGGTAAAAACATTCAGTCTATGACAGAAATCTATGAAAACCCAGCTAACATAAAAATTCAGGGTAGACTATGAATGATGCTTTCCCCCTAAGATTAGGAAAATTGAAGATATCCACTCCCATCTTTTCTATTCAACATTGTACTATAGATTTTATGAGAAATATTATGGGAAAAAGAAGCACATTGGAATGGAAAATGTTAATTTTTGTTTATTTGCAGGTGACATGATATTGTATATGGAAAATCCTAAGGACAACCCAAACATTTTTAGAGATGATATACAAATTCAAGATTATAGAACAGAAATTGATATACAAAAATCAATTGTATTTCTATCTATATGTCAATGAATAATCCAAAAATAAAAGTAGGAAAACAATTCCAATTGCAATACCATCTAATCTAATAAAAGAGTAATATGCAAATTGACCATCACTCCAACACACAAGATGGCTGCCCCCATGTGGTCAAAGATGGCTGCCCCCATGTGGACACAAGATGGCTGCCACAAGATGGCCAGCAGGGGAGGGCAGTTGGGAGGGACCAGGCCTGCAAGGGAGGGCAGTTGGGGGCGATCAAGCCTGCAGGGGAGGGCAGTTAGGGGTGATCAGGCCAGGAGGGAAGGGCAGTTGGGGGGGACAAGGCCTGCAGGGGAGAGCAGTTGGGGGGACCAGGCCTGCAGGGGAGGGCAGTTAGGGGTGACCAGGCCTGCAGGGGAGGGCAGTTAGAGGCAATCAGGCTGGCAGGGGAGCAGGTAAGCATCAATCAGGATGGCAGGGGAGTGGTTAGGGGGTGATCAGGCTGGCAGGCAGAAGTGGTTAGGGGCAATCAGGAAGGCAGGCAGGCGAGCAGTTGGGAGCCAGCAGTCCTGGATTGTGAGAGGGATATCCGACTGCCCATTTAGGCCCTATCCTACCGGGATCAGGCCTAAATGGACAGTCGGACATCCCTCGAGGGGTCCCAGATTGGAGAGGGTGCAGGCTGGGCAGAGGGACACCCCCCCCATGCACGAATTTTGTGCACCAGGCCTCTAGTGTTTAAATATAGAGTTATCACATGTCCCAGAAATTCCAAGAAAATTGAAAGTATGTATTTACACAGAACATGTACAAAATGAATACATGCATGTTCATAGCAGCCTTACTCATAAGCCCCAAAAATGGAAACAACTCAAATGTTCAACAAATGAATGAATAAACAAAATCTAGTATAACCAGACTATATAATATCCTGTCATAAAATGAAATTAGATATTGATTCATACTACAAGAATAATTCTTGAAAAGTGTATTCTAAATTAAACCTAAGACAAAAAAACACATACTGTGCGATTCTACTGACTTGCAGTATCAAGAAGAGGAAAATCCAGAGACAGAAAGGAACAGAAAGATTACTGGTTTCTGGGGCTGGTGGAGGGGCAAATGGGAGTGACTTCTAATAGTATGGGCTTTCTTTTGGGGATGAAGAAAATGTTCTGGGATTAGGTAGTAGTGATGGTTGCATGAATACACAGAAAAGCACTGAATTATACACTTTAAAGAGTTGAATTTTATGGTAAATGAATCATACCTCCAAGCTCTTCTTGCTCATCTACCATTTTTGTGTGTGTGTATTTAAATATCCCTCCATGCCTTGAAACATAAAACTATCACCATTTATGGAAGTCTTTCTTTCAGATATACTTGCATTATAAATTGATGCTGTGAGAGACTCAGTACGTAAGGAAAGCCCCATCTGTCCTTATGTTAGTCCCTTGGCATTTCTTCAAAGTACTTAAGTTCCACATTAGGGAAATGTTGCTGGTTTCTAGTTTGCTCTGAAAAATGTTTTTTTAAAAAAAGTTTATAATGCCAAGAATTATATAACTCTCTTATGGCATGCTTTATCCTTCTTATGATCTCTCTGAATTACATGGATAAAGAGAAACATTTTATTATGGCCTTTTGAAAGAAAGAAAGATTTAGCTAGTTTCTGACAAGGGCCCAAATTGAACACATAATCCCACATGAAGAGTATGGTTTTATCTTCAGTGACACTACTTAAGCTCAGTATAAATTTTACTCTTTTAACATTTTATATGCAAAACCATGTAGGATACATTTTCCTCTACCTTCCCTCCATACTAACAGTTTTAGTGTAATGGAGTGAAACATGTATACACCACTGTTTCTTATTTAATACTAGAGGCCCGGTGCACAAATTCATGCATGGGTGGGGTCCCTCGGGGTGGCCTGTGGAGATCGGGTCCCAGCTCACACCCCCAGCATTGCAGCCCTGCAGCCCCACCTGGCACCCTGCCTTGGCCTGGCACCGCCCTCTCACTGCTCCACCATCCATCTGTGGGGCAATCGATCTGGGCTGGACACTCCACCCGGCTCCCTCAGCACTTGGGAGCCGAGCAGCAGCCCAACCCGCCATTGCCACTGCTGGTCACTGTCTGCAGGGCAATTGGTGGGGTGATTGGGCCCCTGCTCGCACCCACCTTGGCCTGGCATCGCCCACTCACCTACTCCAACATCCCGCCATGGTCTCGCTCTCGTTGGGGTCCATCAGGGCCAGCAGCACCTCCACTGCTGCCCGCTGCCAGTGCATGTCATAGCAACCAGTCGAACTCCCGGTCTCTCAGTTGAATGAACACCTAAGGGGACACTGCATATTAGGTTTTTATTATATAGGATTTGTAATATCAAATAAAATAAAAAACGTGTCAAGGTAGTGCCCCTATCAATTTTATTAATCCTATGCATTGCTGTGAATTTTAGTGATGAAGTATCTAATGTAAGGAACAGTAAATTAGCAAGAAAGATGTTACATCATTGTGATGGTTTAATTTTTTCTATGTCTATTATTGTTATGTTTAATTTTGATAATGGTATGTTTCAAAATGTTGGTATCTGAATATTCTTGCCAGACTCTGGTAACATAAAATTATTTAAGTTTCTGAGGTCGGCTCCTTTAAATATTCTTGCATTTTAAATAGACACTTGAATTTTTTTCTAATTAAATAATAATATACTTGACATGAAACCAGTTTATTTAAACAAAATGCCTCAGGCAGTTGGATTAATCACCTTTCCTATGGAATGGATGTGTCCAGGAGCATAAAAGATCAGCTCCTGCATCTTCAGATATTTTACACACAGACGTAATATATTTATTAGCGAACGTTACTACATGAAGATTCTAAAATGTCTTCAGTTAAAAAAGTTCTTTAAGTTTCAGAAATTGACTTAACATGGGATTTTGTAAACCAGGCTTCTTAATTGTGGTGGGAAAACCCCTTGAGATAATAACAGAATCTTTGCAAGGGTGGATGTGTAGCATTTTCAATGCCTTGTCGCCAAATGCAGTTATGTTGAAAACTGTGTGAGGAAGTATTGTAAAGGGCATAAGGGAGCATGTCTAGGCACTGTTAAAGATCCTCATTCAGTAATCTAATGACTAGATTACTGAAACTGCTTCCAAATATGATCCTCACCCTCTAGTCTAGTCCATCTTTTCTATTGTCTATTCTTTATAACCCTGATAAATTAATCTTCCTAAAATGTACATGCAGGTTTCATTTAACAGTTGAAAAATCAATGTAATTTGCCACATCAATATATTAGAGAAGTAAAACCATGTGATCATTTCAATAGAAAAATGAATCCCCATTTTTTATAAATACTCTCAACAAGATGGGAATATAAGGGAGCATTATCAGTTATACAAAGGGCATCTATAAACAACCTATGATTAACAATAAAGTATTTATTTACCCGTTAAAAGATGTTTAGTTGGCTTCCAATTTTTGGTGATTATGAATAAAGTTTCTATAAACATTTACACTTGGATTTTAGTGTATATAAGTGTCAATTTCTCATGTGTAAATATCTGAAAGTGGATTTCCTGGCACATATGATAAATGTGTGTTTAGCTTTCTTTGAAACTTACTGTTTTCCAGTTTGCATTCCTACCAACAATGCATCCAGTTGGACATCCTCACTGGTAGATTATGGAGAATGATCCTACAGTACCCAATGCTTTTTATTTTTTGTGGGTTTTTGTTGTTGTTTTGATAATCCTCACCCGAGGATATTTTTCCATTGATTTTTAGGATGAGTGGAAGAGAGAGGAAAAGACAGAGAGAAACATCGATGTGTATTCTAGATCCCAAGTATAGAATATTCAGTCCCCTGTTATTGCAGGTTTATAAGACACTGGGAAATTATGCATGTTCAAAACATTTACAGATGAAAGCCATGATGGCACAGAGCACGGTTCTTTTCCTTTGTGGAGAAATGTGCACTGCTCCATTCTTGAGAAAACCTTAGAGAATGAAATGAAGTATTATACAAATTATTGATTTGATGTGTCTTTTTTGGGGGAAATTATACGGAGGTTAGAAGTTCTATTATATCTCCTTTTATGAAGATAGACATATTCCCTTTCTTTTGAATTGTAAATTATCAGGGTTATCATGCTGCTACTACCATTTGTATAATAGAAGTTTTCTATTATTGTTGGAGACATTTGAATTTAAAGTTCCTAATCATACAGATATTAAAAATACACTCAGTAGCAAAAAAAGATATTCTTCTCAGGACTATTCAATACTTCCTAAAATTTTTGAGTTAAAAAGTACTCATCTATAATAATAAAAGCATAATATGCTAATTAGACCAGACATCCTTCCGGATGACCTTCCAGATAAAGCCGGGGTTGCAGCCGCAGCTGCGAGGGAGGGATCCAGGCAGCCGCTGGGGCTGCAAAGGTCTACTCTTGCACGAGTTTCGTGCATCGGGCTTCTAGTACATGTATAAAATAGGTATATTCAGTAGCAAAAAATGCTGATGTATTTTCCTGCATTAAAATATGCTATCATCTCAAAAATTTTGGCTGATTTCCCCCCTCCCCCCACCACATAATTTAGGTAGTAACAAAGTCTTATGGAATTCAGCGAGGAGATGAAGGGAGCAATGAAGATCTGAGGGGAAAATAAATCAGGATGTACCATCATGTACTGGTAATGTTGGTTGGATATCAACCAATCTGTACCAATAATCTATACTAATAAAATGGTAATATGCTAATTAGACCAGGTTAACCAGACATCTTCTGGTCATCCTGTCTTCCTTCTGGACAAAGCCACGGTGGCAGGGGCCGAGGCAGAGGTGGTTAGGGGTGATCAGGCTGGCAGGGGAGCAGTTAGGGGCAATCAGGCTGGTAAGGGAGGGCGGTTAGGGGAGATCAGGCTGGCAGAGGAGGGCAGTTAGGGGCGATCAGGCCATCAGGCAGAGTGGTTGGGGCCATCAGGCAGAGCGGTTGGGGCAATCAGGCAGGCAGACAGAGGCAATTAGGAGTGATCAGGCAGGCAGGCAGGTGAGCGGTTAGGAGCTAGTGGTCCCGGATTGTGAGAGGGATGTCCAACTGCAGGGATTGGGCTAAACCAGCAGTCAGGCATCCCCTGAGGGATCTTGGATTGGAGAGGGTGCAGGCTGGGCTGAGGGGAAGCCCTCCCCCCACCCCCGATCCCCTGTGCATGAATTTTGTGCACCGGGCCTCTAGTTTATTTATATTAGTAGAGTAAGTTTCTTTCTGTCCTTCCCAGTGTGTGTGTAGGGGTTGTAGAAGGAGACAGGACACTGCTAGCAGCTATGGCCTCACTTGTAGAGATGGATATGATGCTGATGGTAAGTGAAAGGGTGATGCAACCAAGCCACAACAGAACTACAACTACCAACTAAAGTGGCCATGTCAGCTTGATGCATGGGGATCCCATTAGGTTCTGGGGATATCCCAGGGAGAACAATACACAAAGAGGAGAGTCATCTGCTCCTTCAGAGAAAATGTGTAACAACTCAGGGCTCTTCATGTGGAAGAGGAGGACCTACCTTTAACTTAGGGGGAACTCAGCCAGGAACACAATCATATGTCTCTGGAAAATACGTGCTAGTACCAGATACTCTACCAAGGTTTAGCACTGTGTAGTTCTTTGCATACAATATATGCTCATAAACAATTGCTGATAATGAGGATATTGGGTAAGATTAGATTAATTAGGAGAAAAAATGAACAAATAATATTACATTCCAGGATATCTGCCAGGAGCAGAAATATTGCTTAGGATAGTATTTATCAGGATTGTGCCAAAGTGGTATAGCAATAACTTAGAATATAGGGTTGATGAAAGAGAGAAGGAAGAAAGAAACAAATTTGGGAGCAGATGGAGAGATATTTAAGCATGACGACAAGAGTAAGAAAACGGGAAATATTTCTCATAAACACATTCAGAATTCATTCCAAGGTACAGTTTGCACACTACCTATATTGTATATACATGATAAGGAAAATGTTAAAAATTACAAAGTCATTCACCTGAATTTCAGGAAATAGTGGACCTAGTCACTACCACTAGATGAAGATTAAAACACCCTTACATACTCTCCCAAGGGGACATTAGAAATTCAAGTTATACTTGTAGCAGGGGCTGGACGCAGACAAAAGAATTATTGCCAAGTGTAGTAATTGGATTTTTTTAATGATGCAATAATAGATGCCCAGAAAATTGTTGACTGCCTGACACACAATTGATTACTCACTGGCCAAATAACAACTCAGGGCTTGTTGTCAAATTAGTAGCATAAGACTCAACTCATTCATTCCTCTCCACCAACCTGCAGACTTTTCTTTCTCCTTTTTTGACAGTTACTTAATGAGGAGTGGTGCCTCCAAATAGATCTAGATAAACATTGAAAAGTGAGCAGTTCTGGGATTTTTGCATAGCACCAAAATAAGCTTATAAGATTCAACGAAAATGCATGTTGAAAATATTAAACCGTTTGAACATGATTTAGAATTACAATTACATGTTGTCTGTTCCGTTTTTATGTTAATACATCTAAGTCCCTAATGCAGAATTTCCTCCCTGCCATAATTATTCCTTCATATATCCATGCATGATAAATGCTGTTCAGTCACCTCTCAATTACTGGAATACACATTTATTATGATTGTCAAACATGTTTTCTGAGAAATTTTTACATGCCATTTTATTTTTGACTTGTTTACGAAGCAAAGAATCCTCAAAATATTTCACAATATTAAACACAAAACTGCTGTCCGTGGGCTGACCTATTTTGGCTGGGACTTCTCTAGATTTTAAGATATGTTTAACCTAGAATGGTCCTAATGTGTCATAATTCTTGCTGGCCTGATTCCCTGCTGCCACCTCCAACTCCAGGTGTCTGTGGAAAAGCTTAGCACTTTATAAGATGGAGACTTGTCTGATAACCTCTTTAGTCAGAGTTATTTTAAGCCCAGCAGAAAGGAGCTGCAGCTGGACACTAGCAGCTGCATTCTTCCTATTACTACCATCCCTGGAACACACGGACACACGGGAGTCAGCACCCGCTGTGCTTCAGGCCTTCCCAGGGGTCTTCTCCTGGAGAGGCTGCCTGGTGTTAAGAGTGTAGATTCCACTCCGATGGCCGGAGTTGGAACCATGGCTCTGCTATTTGCCAGCTGATTGGCCTTGAGAAAGTTTCTTAATCTCTCTTAAAATGCAGGTCCTCAAACCATAAAATGGGGATTAAAAAAGCACCAGTCCCAAGCAGTCATTTTCAAATTAAATGAGACAATCAATGTAAAGAATGTATTAGTATAGTGACTGGCACATAGTATGTGCTTAATAAATGTTAATATTCCTTCATTCCTACCGCTAAAAAAAATTAAGGGAACCATTATTTTATGAGACATAAATCACATACTATAAAATTTACCCCCTTAAAAGTGTATACAATTCAGTGGGGTTTTATATTAACAAAGATGTGCAGCCATCACCACTCAATCCAGAACATTTTCCTCACCCCCAGAAGAAACCTTGTATGCATCATCCATCATTCTCCATTGTCTCCTCCCACTGGTGCCTAGTAACACTATCTTTCTATGCCTATGAATGTGCCTATTCTGGATATTGACTATAAATAGAATCATATAATATGGGGTCTTTGTCTGGCTTTTTTCACTTAGAATATTGTTTTCAAGGTATGTGGTAGCGTGAATGGTATGTCACTCTTTACTTGGACAAATAGTATTCCATTGCATGGATATACAGTGCCCTGGGTCTGGAACATTCTCTTATATGGACGCTGAGCGGCAGCTTGGTTCCAGTTTCTTCTTTCTTATTAGGCCAGACCTTTCCTCCGTTCTGCTTGTGCAGTGAACTTCCTTACATGCTTAAATGTGTGCTCATATGGCACTTGTTCTGGAAGGACAGGAATGGGTCTTCATTCACTTTGGAGAGGGTATGTGCAGTCTCACCTTCTGTGCTGGCTATAGTGGGGGGACCAGTTCCATGAGAGACCTGGACTCCCTAGAGACACTGATCGCCCTGTGTCCCTTTTCCTTTCTGTGAGAAAAGCATTGTGCTAACTAGTGCCTGTGTGTGGCATCCTCCAAGGTCACCCTGAGCACGTGGGATGCAGTGGGCCAGGTCTGCGGGCTGCTGCGCCTGGTGGTTGGCAGTGCTACCATCTTTGTTGTCTCCCATTCAGAGGACGTCCGCACTTGGCATTGGTAGCTGGACCTGGATCTTCCTGCTCCACAGTTTACATGTATATACATGCAGATAGCCAAGAAAATAGATGTAATGTTTTGTATATTTGATGTTTCCATTATATAGCATATTAGTAACATTAGCCATCGAAAAAATGTTTAAAATGCATCGGCATTCGTCTAGAAGCAGTAGCTTAAATTTTCATTAAAAATTCAGACCAACACGGTCCTGGGGCGATGAGATGATTAGCATCTGAAGTTCTTCCTACCCTAGCTTATCAGTCAAGATTCCTCACAGTCATTAAGGCCCTGAAATCAGAACTGTTTATGCCATGTTCACTGGCTTCTAAAAAGAGCAGCTTGCTCATTCTGTCTGAGTTCAGTGGTCAAAAGCACAAATAACATCAAGTGGAAACCATGACTGTAGTATCAGGGGTCTGATAGAAAAGGGCCTCATTTGCTTTGGCATTGAAACGAACCCACCCTTCTTCAGTCAGGGGAGCTGGGATACTGATGGACAAACATGGCTCAGAGGATGTCTCAGAGACTGGAGCTGTCCTCATTCCAGTTTCCATTCTTAAAGGGTGTCCGTGGAATGCCTTGACATTCAGTCAAAAGAAAATCTCGAGAGCTTTCTTCTTGGTCTTGTTCTTGTTTCAGAAAAGCCCTCACCAAATGGAATTATATTCTGTGCATGCTGGACAATTGTCCAGTGGGATCACATGCCATGTGATTTTAGGCCCCGGGCAAGCGAAGGCCTACAGGGGGCAGTTACTGCTGAGACTCAGTTTGGCTGCAAGCTCTAGCTTTTTGCTGTGTCACGCAGACTAGAGGCGCTGAGGGTGCTTTCTCGCCCTTCCTAATGTCAGCAGTCACAGAGCATCAGGATTTTGTGCTACCATTGTGATCTAAGCTCAGGGATTTAGATTTGAGATCTAACTACGGACTTATACCTCTATAGCATTTCAGTCAAGGTGGAACGTTTGGTCCTTCCTTGGTCTTGAACTATTCACTGGGCATACGAACAGAAAAGGAGTTTTAAGAAATGTTTTTCCTTCCTTATCAATAATACTGGGATGCACATGTGCAAAAGTGGGGAAAGGAAACAAGAAAATGTCTCTAGAGCATCTACCATTAGCTCGGGGGGCCCTAAGCTTTGCATTTCACATAAATAATTTTACTTAATCTTTATAATGAAATTGGGTATAATTATGCTCATTTTGTAGATGATCACCTGATAATAATACCGATCCAAGGTGATACACTTAATTACTGGTGAACTTGCGATGTAAACCCTGGTCCTGTCTCTGAGATTTCTGTTTCCTTCTTCATAGTGCATTCTGAATAATGAAACAGAGACTTTAATGCGGACTGCTTAGAAAACTTAGCTGAACCAAAGTCATTGAATATTCAGAGATCCTGTTTCCTCAAAGAATGTTTATTAATTCAATGATAGTGTGACATTATTCTCTCAATATCCTTACATTAAGAAAGCCAAGAAAAACAAGTGTGTGATGATGCCAGGGGGGAAATATATATATATTTGAAATCTCTGACATTTCCATGCCTCCAGGCTCAATGACTTGAAAACAACTTAGTGCTCCTTCCAAAAATGTTACACAGCTTTCATTTACTCTGGAAATAAAACAATAACTTTGCAACAATGAAGAAACATTTTCCACACATGAAACCTTTTGCTCCTTAATGAAGAACGCTTGATTTATTGCACATCTTAGACCTTTTGGCGTTTTGTGTTAGACAAATAAACTGGCTCAATTTGATGGAAGGAGAGCTACGTGTGGAGATGCTACTTATGATCAAGTGTGACTGGTGCCATAAGGAACAATAATTTGTCAACCTCAGTAAGAATTAAGAACCTTGGGCTATTAATTCTGAGACATGACAGGACTTGTATTACATGTTGCTTTGAAATACGGTTAATCAAACTGATGGAAAAGTATGATTCAAACAGCAACTGCTCCTTCGCAGTTTTCATTTGATGCTCTGTAAACATCGTTTCTTGTGTGGAATATCCCACCCTGCTTTCAAAAGGTGTAGCATACATTTTGCTATCTATGTGATGATGCATATTCAACAAATGTGCATTGACCTCCTTCTATGGATCTGTCTTTATATTGATGCTGGGAGCATGGCATGGGACACAGTTGCTCTGGAAGTTTGATGTACACATTGTCACAGTTTACAATTCAGGGCAGATATTTCTAGAACTGGCATCACTTCATTTCTGTGTCTTATTGAACATATGCTCAAGGTGGGTCTGTTGCCAGGTGACCCAAATTGAATTATCCACAATGAGTTGGTTTGCATGTTAATATATAATAACATTGAATATCATCACATTTGTATTATTATGAAATTACTAGAGGCCTGGTGCACGAAATTCAGCCCAGCCTGCACCCTCTCCAATCTGGGACCCCTCAAGGGATGATAGACCCACTGATTGGGCCTAAACGGGCAGTCGGACATTCCTCTCACAATGCAGGACTGAGGGCTCCCAATTGCTCACCTGCCTGCCTACCTGATTGCCCCCTAACCACTCCCCTGCCAACCTGATCAACGCCTAACTGCTCCCCTGCTGGCCCGATTGCCCCTAACTGCCCTCTTCTGCCGGCCTGGTCGCCCTTAACTATTCTCCCCTGCAGGCCATCTTGTGGTGGAGATCTTATGTCCACATGGGGGTGGCCATCTTGTGTGTTGGAGTGATGGTTAATTTGGATATTACCTCTTTATTATATAGGATATTTTTAATGACTAATGTTACAATTTCTAAATTTTTGAGCTATGTTATGCATTTTCTAATATGTGCAACTAAATTTAATTATACTACTCTTTAAAAAATCTATAAAAATGCATTGATATAGTAAAAAAATGTCCTACTTGACCTACTTTCTCACAGCTAAAAATCTGTAGCCCATGTTGGATCAAGACTACTCATAAGTGATGTTTCCATTTCCCTGTATATAATCTTGTATTCTGAAATCTGTTTTCCTACATCAGTTCTTCTGAGTCTGGTTTTCTATCCATGTATTTTTCAAGGTCACTCATATAGTCTAGGCATGATGCTTAAGTTATTTTTATTCTATATTACTAAAAACAATAAGGTGTGTATGGTTCATTACTTTAGAAAATATGAATTTAATGCAAGTTCAGCAAAGCTTTATAATGTTGCTATTTCAAATCATTTTGATTTATTAATTATGTAATAATTTGACTTCTTGAGCTATGTTTATATGGGTGGGATAGGTACAAATCTTTAAATTTTTCAGGATGCAAGTATATCTTCTGTATTTTTAAATTGTACAATGCAGATCGCACACTAACTTGAACTATCAGTATAGTAAACATAATTTTTATCTGTGGTGACTTTGACTTATTTTTAGGCTTGAAGACAGTTTTCTATGATTTTAGGTAATAGGTTTCCATCACTATTCTCCCTAAGAGAGAGAGATGATGTTCTCTTATTAATTTTCTGTATTCAGGTACAAACCTGATTATAGATTTTCCAAAAACAAACCAACAAACACTATATAACAGTAGAACAGGGGCTAGCAATTGATTGAAATTTATAGATGCAGTTTCCCAACAATAGCTTCCACTTTTGAGTAAAATATAATGCAAAGATCATGGACAAAAGCCTGGGTTCAAATTCCTACATTTCACATATCAATTGTCTGATTCTGATCAAGCCACTGCGTTTGTATGCTCATCTGTTTCTAATTCATTAAATGGGAGTGACAATTTCTATAAGATCTCTGTATATAATAAATAATCAAAACGTGTCTATTCTGATAGTGAGTGCAGTACCTTATATATAAACTGACACAAATTCTCCACCTGTCTTGAGTAATCTTGAGTGACTGGGAAGCAAATTTTAACTCAGGAAGAAAATGTAGAATAAAGAGAAAAGGATAATTCTTTTCTCTTTTGTACCAAGACGTTTCTATTTCGTGTATCCTGCTGTGGGCAGAAAAGAGACACCCAAGACCACCATTTTAAAGTAATATGGTAAGATGCTTTAGAAACTGGGGATTCCAAGATAAACTGGGTATTGAAGACCTTACTGTCTTAAAGAAGTTAAGAAACTCATTGCTCTGAGTGTAGTCTCATGGTCGTAGTCTGCCCTGAGCGTCCCCACCCAGCCTCTCCTCCAGGGGGCTCACTGAACAACATCCATGAGCTATCCTCAATGCCTACATGGAGTCAGGTGCCACGACTGGCTCTGATTCGGTCTCTGAAAACATACTTGGTGATTGACCTTTTTATCATAGTTTTACAACACCACTTTGGTATAAACGTGATAATAAATATAATCTTGTTAGAAATGTAATTCATTTATTGTGTTTATTGAGACTAACTTTATGTTTGCCACACTGACACATAGTTTATCATTTATAAACTCTGGGTGCACTCCATTTGAATTTGAGAACATGAATATCTTGAGCTCTGTGAGTGATGCTGAGAAAGGAAAGGGCATGGTGAGTCATGGGAATGGGGTGTAACATAAAAACTAATTCTGATCAGTTTAAAATAGACAGTTGTGGAAAGCCGCATGGAGATGAAAAAATTGACAGGCCACAGTGTTATCAAAACAATTCTTCGAGAAATATTTCCTGCTGTGTGAAAGGTAATGAGTACCTCAGAGTGCCATTCACTAAGGCTTTACCAAAACTATTCGTTGGTTCTAGGCCAAATTTCTTCAAAGATTAAAAGGGTCCTCCATCAGGAAAGTGGGATTAAATACCCAGATTAAGACCAAAAATGTTGGCATGAACAATGTGTAAATTGGTGTAGATAAATTCCTGGAATTTATGCTCGATTCTAAATGTAACTGAATCACTCTTATCTGGAAAGATGAGTTGAGAGCATAAGAAAGAAGATTCTGGCCAGAGCCACTTTTGAGCATGGGTATGCCAAAAATGCCATAAGCTCAGCCTTTTGTGCAAGATGGCATTTCATTGTTTGAACATCTGGCTGATTTGCTGAAAACATGCATTTGTGGGAAATATATGGGAACATTTCTGTTTTGATAAATAAGGAAATACTTTAGTAGAGGAATAGTATCGGGTTCTTCCTTTGTGTTTGCTATATTTTTTTTAGCAATAACAATGCTTCACTTTTTCTTTGTTTATGTTAGTGGAGAAGGAAGATGCCTGTTTATTGTACAATTGCCATGGCTTTTACATTTTAACAAGCTGCTCTCAGAAAACAAACTAGAAAGCCCTACGCCCGATTTCTACATGTTTCCAACTGTGCGGAAAATTAGTATTTTGAAACTTCAGTATATTACACATAAATAAACATACCTTTTCATCTCACAGGTAACACGGGCGTCTTTTTGGAGAAATGATTTGATCGGGCAGTAGAGAAACAGACAAAGGATTTGCCTCTGAAAGATTGCTCTGCTATCGGCTGCTATTTCTCTTTGCTAAGGTATTATTTTAACAAACCATTTCTAATTTAAATTCTGGAACACTCTCATTTTTCTTAAGTATTGAATTGTTTCCCTCATCCAGTCTGTGTCTATAGGTGGCAGCGATCATTCACTGTGGGAGTGGTGTGGATTTAAATGGACTGGATTATAAATGGAAGGTGAGTTTAGGAAAGGAAAGAAAATCTCTGGACTCTATTTTCAGGTAGGTTCTTCTTTATAAAAGTACGAGCTTATGTTGTTCAAAATGCTGTTGTGAATGAGAGTAAAGCTCAGCTGCCTGCCAGCGCTGAATGGAATGTAGTCTGCCCTTCTTTCTGATCTTGGGCCATGGGAGACTTCTGATGGGGAATCAATCATCATCTCTCCTTGGTAAACCAAAGGCAAGATAGCCGAGCCACTGAGCAATGTGTTTCCCACACCCTGGCTCCAGCAGTGCAGAGTAAAAACTGTTTGGACCTGGAGATTATTATGCTAAGTGAAATAAGCCAGTCAGAGAAAGTCAACTACCATATGATCACACTTATATGGGGAATTTAATGAAAAAAAAATAAACTGATGAACAAAATAGAAACAGAGGCATAGATACATGGAACAGACTGACAGCTGTCAGAGGGGAGGGGTTTGGGGGACTGGATGAAAGAAGGGGAAGGAGTTAAGCATAAATATGTATATTCATTTCACATAGACACAGACTACAGTGTGGAGGGAAAGAGCGGTGGGGATAGGTGAGGGGGGCTTAGGGGGCATAAATGGGACAGAAAGAGACTTTGCTTGATGCCATGGGCACACAATGCAGTGTGCAGGTGATGTTTTGTTGAGTTGTTCACTTGAAACTTGTGTGGTTTTGTGAACCCATGTCACCCAATACATTTAATCAAAAGCTATTTTGCTCTTCTTCATGCTGATATGTAGGACATATTATTAGGGAAAGGCAGGATAATTCTGTCTTTTATAAAACTTACACTTTCATGGGTGACATATGATTCTACCGATACTGGGACAGGACTTGTTAGAACACTGGTGTTGATACTCCGAATATTTGTTTTCATGGAAACTCTGGTTTAATTCTCAACGTAATAGAAGCAATTGATTAGAGAAGTTTATTAGATATTTAACTTTTCAAAGACTTGCTTCAATGTTTGGGAGCCAAAAGTACAAAGGACTGGTGGGGGAACACTTCCTAAATTAATTAACCAGCTGGAGCACAAGAACATGTGTTAAATTAGCTAGGAGTGATAGCAACTGACCACGTTCAGTGTGTACTTACAACCTATCAGCCACTATTCCAAGGTCTTAAAATGGTTTGTCTCATTTAAATCTGTATAACAACTCTGCTATTTTCCACCCGTTCAGCGATGTATACTTTTTCGTATGTTAACGCTTCTAAAATCATGATATGTCTTAAAATTGATTTCGTACAATTGCTACCCATGGAAGCAGCAGCTGTAATGGTGTTTATTGTTACCTGAATATCTGAGAACACAGAAATCAGCTTAAACACATGCAAAATAAATGTCAGGAGCCAGGAAGGAAATCCCAGGGACAGTAAATGAAGCCCTTTTTAATTGCTAAGAGCCATGTCCTTGTTGGTTGATAACATGGGGGATGGCGAGCTGCACTTTCAGCAGGATTCATCCCATCAGCCCCAAGTAGGTCCTACACCTGTAAAGCCAGATTAGGAGGCTGGTACCAATGGTGTTTTTTTGGGTTCATGTGCTTTATTAACAATTTTTTTTTCAATCCTCACCTGAGGATACGTGTGTGTGTTTCCATTGATTTTTGAGAGAGAAGAAGGGGGAGAGAGAAACATCAATGTGAGAGAAACTGATTGGTTGCCTCCTGCATGAGCACTGACCTGGGATCAACCCACAATCTAGGTATGTGCCCAGGCTGGGAATGGAACCTGAAACCTCTTTGGTGTCTGAGAGAATGCTCCAACCAACTGAGCCACCCCACTGGACCATTAACACTTTTGACAGCACAATGGACAATGCTATAAAGAAAACTCAGACTTAGATGAATTGAATTCAAGATGTGATTCAGAAAAATTTGAATCTGAACATGAAGAAGTCATAGAAATATCTAAATGAATTCTATGTTGCTTATATCCCCTTTTTATATATGCACTAGAGGCCCGGCACATGATATTCGTGCACGGGTATTGTCCCTAGTCCTGGCCTGCAATCAGGGCCATCTTCCCTGGCTGCTGGCAGCTGGCCCCGCCCCCTGCCACCACCCACCCCTGGTTCCCCATTTCCCATTGGGCGATCAGAGCCTGCAGGCCAGGGGGAGGGAGCAAGAGGTTGGCCATTCCCGTCCACTTGCCAGCCCTGCCCCCCCCCACCATGGGTTGTCCTCTATGTGTGGGGTGACTGGCAGGGCCAGGGCCTTGGCCTGGCACCACCCACCCCCGGTTACCTGTTCCCCATCAGGCAATGGGAGCCTGCCTGCTGGGGGAAGGGACTGAGAGGTTGTCTGGCAGACCCTGATCGGGCAATCGGGGCCTGTGGACTGGGGGCAGCTCCTGCATTGAGCATCTGCCCCCTGATGGTCAGTGCATGTCATAGTGACCGGTCGTTCCACCGTTTGGTTGTTTTGCACCTTACCCTTTTATTATATAGGATAAGAGTGGTATATAATTAGAAGCATCTATCTAGAATTAATTCTACAAGTTTTTCAATAGCACACAAATTCAAAGTGTTAAGAGAGCTTTGTGTCATATTATAATTGACTATAGTTTTCCTTCCTAGTGGTGTTTAAAGTTTAGTCTTTGTATTGAGAGCGTTTAGATCTGATAACAACTATATTGTTATTTCTGTTTTATATGGTTGTGGAAATTGTGGCAACAAGTAGCAGAATGAGGATTTAGATTCAGCCTGTGTCGACAACATGACCCCTTTATACTGTACTATTTCTCTGGTGAATCAATTATAGGGAAGTTATAACATTTTTATTATATCATTTATAATCAAATTGGTACAAGACATTCTCAAAATTCCTTTTTTTTTTTTGTCCTGAGTCCCTGCCCCAGACCATGATACTAGGCACTTCTCTCCTACTAAAGAGAAGCTAAGAAAGAAAAGTCCCATCCTCTTTGCCACACCTCTGGGGTTCCTTCCTTGTCAAGCGGCTAAAGCAAGTTGAGTCAGAATTCCAACTCAGGACAGAAATTGGAGGGCGCCCATGTGTGCCGGGGGTGGGGGTGGGGGGCAGGGGGGCGGGGACCAAGGTACACGTTTGTCTGGAGTGTGTACCTCTAAAGCAGGCACTATATTTTAATTCTTGGGGCTCCTATGCAGACATACCAGTGTTTGTCTGCACTGCTTGTGTCTCTCCATAATTCATCCTGCTCCTCTATTGTTATTCAGTTCGAATCTACAGGGACATGTGGCTGAAAGATTCATTCCTTCCAATCTCCGAACATATTTGCCTTCCTAAATCTTTGCCAGAAAAACAATGATATTTCATTTTATAGTCATTACTAAATTGTATAAAGAGAAAGTAAAACATCCTTCATTTTATATTATTCTTATGAAATATGACTAATAGAAAATATGTTAAAATGAAAACTGTGTTTGGGACCCTTATATCATGTATATGTCAAATGTTAGAAACCAGGTCCTTTTTTAATCTTCAAAGCAGACATAAAACCAAGTGTTTATCTATGCACTTCATTTCATTTTTCATTTTAATATAACAAGGAGATTTGCTCTCACACAGGTATATGGTCTAGAAAAAGAAGTATATTGAAACTGCATATTTTGTGCCTATCAAATATGTCGCATTGGACTGGTATAAAGTCCAACAATTTTCTTTTTATTCTGGAATAGTTTTACTCCAAAATGTTAGAAACAGAAGGGTGTCATTCATGATCTTTACTTTTGAGTATCACGTTTCATTTTTATCTTTTATAAACAATTTGGGAAACGTGATAATTTGGTAAGAGGGCATAGAGGGGATAAATGGTGATGGAAAAATAAAATAAAATTTTAAAAAAGGAAAAGAAAGAAAAAAGAGAATTAAAAACAAACATAAAACAACTTTATTTTAACCCTAGAGCTATGGGGTAAAAATTTTGTAGAAATATTTACAAAAAATTAAAAATAACATTTAAAAGATGGCCTGATCAGTGTGGCTCAGTGGTTGAGCATTGCCTCATGAACCAGGAGGCCATGATTCAATTCTGGTAAGGGCACATACCTGGGTTGAGAGCTGATCACTGATTCTCTCTCATCATTGATGTTTCTATATCTTTCTCTCTCTCACTTCCTCTCTGAAATTAATATATATGTAAAAAATAAAAGTACATACACATGGAAACATCAAATTGGACACACATCAGAGCAAGTCCTCCTTCACTGATCTCAGGTGTGTGTGGTTCACAACTTATTAGTGGGGAAAACCAGTTTTTTTTAATGGATTCTGGACCTGCCATTTATTAAACTCCATTTATCAATGACAGATTCATAATTCTGTAAATTTTTCTCCCATTATTTAAAAAACAAAATTCAGCCCAGCCCCCGGCATGGCTCAGTGGTTGAGCATTGACCTATGAACCAGGAGGAGGAGGTCACGGTTCGATTCCCGGTCAAGGCACATTCCTGGGTCGCAGGCTTGATCTCCAGTGTGAGTGTGCAGGAGGTAGCCAATCAATAATTCTCTCTCATTATTGATGTTTCTATCTCTCTCCCTCTCCCTTCCTCTCTGAAATCAAAACAATATATTTAAAAAATAAAAAACAAATTTCAGGAGAAAATATTGCCAATACCGTCTCCATTCTTTTGTTTTATTCTAAACAAATCATTTAGCATACATTCATGAAATTAATGTTAAACAAAATATAATTTGGGAAATGGTACTATAGAAAAATGCTGTGTGGGTAAGTGGAAAACTTCTGTGAGGCAATTTATACATTTGATGGAATCTATAAATTATTGAATACAAGTGAATTCTTAACAGTAAGTCAAGGCCTTTCATAAAGGGCTGCAAAGATAGGAACATTTGATGGAAATTAAAGGGCAGAGTTGTTTGATCAGTGTTTGTATTTGTGGGAGGAAAAGAGGCTCCACAATTGTTGTTGTACAACTGGACCTGGCTTTGATATTGCACACATTTAATAATGTAACCGAAATGGCATGTAAGGAAAAATTGGTAGTATTCATCCTAAGAAAAAGTCCCATCCTATTCATCAAAGACACAACGCAAGCTTGCATTAAAGGATGACATTTTTCAATAGTATAAAATCCTGTCATTTTTAAAAGAAAATTGACATAATCAAGGGTGCTTTCCAGGTTGGTTTGTCATACAGAAAGTGCAGTTTGGGATTTAACCAGAATTCTACCTTCAACAGCCCTTCCTTTTATCTAGGGTGTGATGGAGGGTCAGAACTCCTCAAATCAAACATGTACATTGCAGCCTTGTGACTTTTCAATTTGAGGTGGATATTATGCAATGGTCATTACATGGCTTGTAAAATATTTGTCTCAGATAAACAGTGAGATTGGATGTTTGGTTTTTGCTCCTCTATAGAGACTTTGAGTGTCTCTTTACATTTCAATCCAATGGCATTTTCTGTGATTTTCAGCATGTGCATCTCTGTTCTCTTGATCTTATCCCTCCTCTGTAATACATTTTGATCCAAATTTGATAGTTTGACATGTTTGCACTTCCAGCAATAATTCCATTATCTCACTAGAGATGTATGTGTATATTGGATGAAGAATTTGCATTTTTACAAAATAATGGAAAGGATGTACGTGGGTGGTATGTGTTTGCTGATAAGAAAAAAAAGGGGGGGGGATTCATTATCTAGTGACCCAAGGCTTAGTTTTACTACTCATCATTATGTAGCACCCTACATTGTGCTTCTGGGAATATCTAGAGAATTGAGTGGATCTTACTGAGAGAAAAGTATTATACAGGAATATTGAGAATCAAAACTTGAACAGTAGCACACATCAGTTCCTACCATTCATGAGTCTTCCTGGAAGACAGTGAAAATTTCATACTCTTTCCAGGACTTTCATGCATCCTGAGAAATTGATCTTAGGAGAATGTGCTCTGAGAAAATGCTGTAATTGGTATCAGCGTGGCTGGAAAGCACTTTAGCCAAAGTTGCAATAATACTCAGTTTGAGAGAAAATAAAATACAAGTAAATATGAACCAAATGCCTCTGTCAGCAATCCTAATACTGTTTTGAATATTTAATAATTTGTGATTCTTAGACGTTAAAATCAGGTCTTACTTGCACATGGTTTATGGTAGACGACCTACAAAGATTTCATTTGAGTAAGGAAGCATGTCTTTTTATTGTGTTTCAATATCTAACTCTCTTCTGTTGATAGCTGATAACAGACATCATGTATTTTGGCCACTTTTATTGTTATTATCTATGCATTCTTTGGGAGTGTAAAAGCAGATAATACTGAAAGTAGTTTGTATCTTTAATTGTCATTCTATTGAGAATTGGCCCCTTTGGAAATAGTTGCAAAAGGTCAATGGAATTGCTTCAGAAATATATTGTGTCTGGAAGTTTCTTTGAGTTTGGCATGACTAAGTCCCCCCTCCCTCCTCATTTGTTTGTTAATATAATATTATTTTCCAAGAGACTGATAGTGGACTTTCCAAAAAACATATGCTTATACCACTTTTGTAAAAAAATGTTCAATGTGTAATATTTATCATTAGCTACAGAGTTTTTTTCTTCAACCATTAAAGGGTACATTTGAAATATAGTATATTTCATGATCTGGTGCAGTGATATGAAATTACTGAGGAGAATTCCTGGATTCTCAGAAATTCAGTCTCAACATATAAAACGTACCCTTTAAAAGTCATTACAGGCTATAAGATGAAGGTTCTCTCCTGGAGAAGAGCCTAATGTGTGTATCATATGAGCCGTCATTGGAGATTTTCATCAAGGCAATACAAACTTTGAAGTTTCTTCCTTTGGGTTCCAGAAACAATTGCAATTTATTTACTGGTACACTATGTGGCCAGACATGCTTTTAATTTCCTAGATCTATTTCATTACCATTGACTATGTATAGGTATACTTTTCATTAGAGCTGAAATGTGTTGATTTCTTCTGAAAATGTCTTATTCATTATGGGCCATGATTTGTAGCTCATGTGTTTTCCCTCCACTGCCCACTGGGGCAACAGTTGGTACTGACAGCAGCATCAATGCTTGCCATGGTATAGAAGCAAAAGTTGAATATGGTTTTACATTTGTACATTAAGATGTACTTTGGGGGAAATCATTGCTTCAATCCAGGTATATGCAATGCTATTTCTGGGGGAAATTCTTCTGTGCACAATAGAAGAGAAGGAGAAATGTTAAAGTTTTATAAGGCACTGAGACTATTTTCTCTCACTTAAGACTGTTACTTATTTTAAATGTTTTGTTTCTTTTTCATACTTCATTCACATTCATTAATGGGCCTCTACCTGAGTTCTAATTTTTCGGTGACCCTATTTTATTTCCTTATGATATACTTAGGTATTGTTTACAGGATCTCAGTTTTAATATACCGTTTCTTCTTTTATATATATATATATATATATATATATATATATATATATTATTGATTTTTTACAGAGAGGAAGGGAGAGGGATAGAGAGCTAGAAACATCGATGAGAGAGAAACATCAATCAGCCGCCTCCTGCACACCTCCTACTGGGGATGTGCCCACAACCAAGGTACATGCCCTTGACCGGAATCGAACCTGGGACCCTTGAGTCTGCAGGCCGACGCTCTATCCACTGAGCCAAAGTGGTCAGGGCCCGTTTCTTCTTAGTACTCTCAGAGATTCCTCATGTCCTTTAGACACAATTCTAGGTGACTTTCTGAAGTGCTTTAGGTCTTCCACAAGAAGCTTGGGGTTTTTGGTGACATTCTGCCTAAGCAACCCATATGCCTGGGCTGTTACTCACCATTTTCTAGACCTGCACAGGGACGGAGTCTATTATGTCAGCAAGAGCATGAGCTTGTGATAACATCACCTACGTTTTAATGAATGCAGACTTCCTCAGAACCTTCCTCCTCTTATTATAATTATGCATGTTTAAAATGATCCACTCAAATGTAATCTCTTCCTAAAGATGTCCTAATCTCCTCAACTGGAAATGATTTCTCCTTCTTGACTTCATATGGTTCCTATTTTCTACCATTTCATTCATTCATTCATTCACTCATTCACTCATTCACTTATTCAGTGTTTTTGCTGAATACCTCTAAGTGCCAGGCCTGTTTTAGGCCCTGAATATATAGGGAAAAATAACAACAACAACAACAACAAAAATCCTGCTTTTAAGAAACTTCCATTCTAGTAGGGGTAGAGACACAACAAATAAATTAATTAATAAAATATAGGTATGCGGTATATTGGAAGGTGATAATTATAATGTAGAAAAATAAAACAGAAAGGGATGATAAAGAGTGCTGGTGTAGGACACTAGGTGGACAGAACTTGGTCAGCAAGGGTGTCACTGAAAATGTGAGCATGGAGCAAGGGTGTGAAGGAGGTGACAAAAGGATTCATGTGATCATCCGGGAGAAAAGCTTTAGAGGTGGCAAGAGAAGAGTATGGCTGTCACGTTGCAGGACTTTTGTGGACCCCATAGAGGACTGAGCAAATATGACTCTGTATTGTGTTTCTGTTCAGACCTTAATAACTTCTCATCACTCGTGGAAAAAAGAACATGTCATAAACGTGTTTATATCACCACAGTCACAAGAAAAAGTTGTCTTTTGTTTAAATTCTGATTGGAGGGTCTTGGGGAACTTTGCGAATCTGTGTTCTGAGCAGATTCCAGAAAATTGGAATTTCCTAGAATCCAGAAAAATTAGAAGGAAAGCAAGAAGCTCCTGTGTAACAGAAGTTAGCGTATACAAAGAGTACCAGCTAAATAGTCCAGCTACCTCCCAAGCCTGCATTAATTTACAAATTATCGCATCATTTTTACAAGAACCTTGAATATTTGAATACAAAGATCAAGCAACAAATGTTCTAGTGTTGCAGCAACATGGGAGCATGCACCCTCAGGTATGTCTGAAAATGTTAGCTCACGTGATTATTTTTCGCCATAGTTGTTATGCATCTTATTTGCATTTTGGAGGTTCATCCATCTTAAAAGTGTTATATCAAGGTAAATGTAAATATAGAAGTGATTCACCCTGACATCAGTCTTGATGTTGAAGACTTCGACATTGGTGGCTAACTTTGAGACTCATTTCTAAAACGAAGGTACATGAAAATACATACCATTAGAAAAAAAATCCTTTAGTGAATAGATTTTCTCTAAGGTGTGTTGAACATCAGTTACCAATTGTTCACTGAATTCCTCGTTTAAAAAAATTGGCTCTCAGAAGAAATTTCAAACTTTGTACTGTTGATATTTGGCTCTGTTGGCTAATGAGTTTGCCGACCACTGGTCTAGGGCTCTCAGGGGGACCAGCGCTCCACCAGGTGTCACTGTGCTTACACCTGCAGTGGCTCTGAGTGAGGTTAGGAGCATCCTGCTCGAGTCAAAGGAATCTACTTAATGACAGCACCAGGCCACGTTCCAAATGAGAAATGCCCCTGACCCCCCTTCATAATTAGCACTCATTTATGGTGCCCCAATAATAAGCAATGATATTTCAGCCCCACTTCCAAGCCACGGAAAGCAGTCCTGTGTGTTTGATGGTTATTGCTTTCATCCCATGAAACCAATGGGTGTCGTACTGGCAGATCTGGGATATAGGATGTATCTCTCTTCCTGCCTCAAGATTATGTATCTAATCTCTCTGTGTCCCAGTTTCTTATCTATAAAATAGGAATAGCCTAGCAACTCACTCGTAAGGCTGATGGTAAGATAAACTTACAAACAAAATTTATTGGGACTTAGTTTTCCCATGTCTGAAATATTAACATATTTTCCTTCTGCATTCAGAATACTTAAATACTTAGAGGTATGTTTTTAAAGATCTGGGGAACACGTGGACTGCATTGAGGTTGGACTGCTAAATAAAGTAGTAACACCTTGAGTTTCTGGGTTTTGTCCAATAGCTGAGAGTAAGTTGTTATCTGTCATGGTTAAAAACTCCATGCCTGTGTATAGAGACGGCCCCAGTTGATGGCAATAATGAATACAGTGTGGTATGAAATGTGCCAGGAAGATCTTTGAGGCAAACCATGGAAGACTCTGACATCGTATTTTTCAAACATCTAAAACATGTTTTTACGAAAACTAAATGTCTTTTCAATGTTGATATGATTGAATTTGAGTATTACATCATGCTTTTTCTTTCATGGACTTCACGGACATGAAGCAGGAGCCATTATTTCAAAAATAAATGTTACAATCCAAAGCATAAGGCCACATTGAAAATCGGTGTTTTCATTGGCTATATCTTTGACATATTTTGATTTACACCAGAAATCCAGCTTCAATTTGACTACCTTTAGAAGGCTCTGCAGGATCTAATTATGCGAAAGGTAATCTAGCACTCTGAAAAATGTTCCTTGCATTGTTTCTGAAGAGCAGCCTATGCATTTGAAGTGTTTAAATTGGATGCGAAGAGACTATTTCAGCGGAAAAGTGACTGACTTATAGGTATGCAAAATAATAGGATAACAGGTATGAAACTTTAAAGGGTTTACTAATGCATTTTTTTTCTTATTTAAATAAAGCAACTATGCATTTTGGCTATACATATAGTCTTTTTTCATTAAATGATGTTTTGGATCAGTTATTATACACGTGCGGTAGAAAAACAGAGAGGAAACAGTGGAGAGAAGGGAAGATAGTTAGTGGTTGAGGGAGGAGAGGAGATGTGTGATGTATCACATGTCTTCCCTTACACCTAAGATTTGCTAAGACATTGCTGGCTGCTAACAGGTGTACTTGACCGGACACTTGAAAGTTCCCCTCTAGCTCATTGCTTGCTCCACTATATACTGGTCATCTTCTATTAGTCATGTTTTCAGTGATCAGGTTTCTCCAGTTCTCCTTGACCTTGGATAATGGGAAAAACTGCATTTAAATGAGCATAAGAACAATATAGATAGCAGTCCTTGACTCATACCTGTGGCATCCGCAATAATAGTTTAAGAGAGCTAATTATCAGGAACATGAAAATTCTTGTAGACTTGTGACTGTACGAAAGCTGAGACTTCAGCTCCACTATTACAACAAATGTTTAAATATGTATGTGATCAACATTATAAAGTAGGGAGTAAGAATCTTCATCTTTTTTCTAATAACCTATGTGTTTGACTTACAATAGTATAAAAATCCAAATAACACACCAGTTAACAAAGGTAATTTTTTTTTGTTTTCCCCATCATCTCTACTACCATTAAAATTTTTAATTATTTACACCTCACCTTTAAAAACCACGTCATAAACTATGCAAATAAACCTGACCAGATTGTAGGAGACTTTTCAAATTTTAGTGTGCTTAAATATTTCAAAGCAAAATTTATTGAAAATTGAGATTTCTTTAAACTCTATTTATAGAATTTTTGATTGGGAAATCTAGGATATGATCCATAAATTTTCCATTTTAGTAAACACCCAGATGA
The DNA here is from genome assembly GCF_963455305.1 of Plecotus auritus. Lineage (NCBI taxonomy): Eukaryota > Metazoa > Chordata > Mammalia > Chiroptera > Vespertilionidae > Plecotus > Plecotus auritus. The sequence continues at coordinate 12,554,012 of NC_137772.1, read as the reverse complement.
TTCTCAGCTGGTGAGTGCTCAGAGAAATACTGTTGTAGAATATTTGAACATATCGTCAAAGTGAAACAGGAAATTTGGACTGGAAATATGCAGTGTTCCCTGGGGCAGGATGGTTCCTGGGCTCTTGTCTGGTGGAGTTGAAGAACGAAACCATGGACTGAAGATGGTATAGCAAAGGTGGAAATTTATTGAGAAACAAGCACAGACTCCCACGTGGGGAGGGGGGAAGAGTCCCATTGAGTCCCTTTTTCCTATGGTTTATAAAATTGCAGATCTTTGTGCCTTGATATCCCCTCTGATTGGTCACTATTCCCCTTTGATTTGGTCACAATAGCAACTCCTGAGCTCAAGTCTCACCTGAAGTATGTGAGGTTCCCTTGTCCTTCTCCCTTATTATTCTCCTATTCCCTCTGGGCTTTCTTCCTCCTTCCCTTTATTTTGTAAATGTGTACCTTTTGCTACTCCCAGCTCCCTTATCATATGGAAATGTAACGTCTGCAGCTCCCAGCTCCCTTGTCTTTGGAAATGTACCCTTTGCAGCTCTACCCTGTGCTTTTTCCATGGGCCCCTTAATTTCTAAAATTTCCTAAACCTGCCTATTTCACTCCTAAAAATTCCTTTCAAAAGGTTCTCTCCCTTAGAACGTAGCAGAACCATTCATGAGTTACAGTAGTCATTCACAGAGGGCTAGGTCTGTGCCAGGCATCTTTCTCAGCGCTCCGGGCATATTCACTTCCTTAACCCTCACAGCCTAGGAGAGGGACACTGTTATTATCATTAGCACCTTTCAGTGGGGCACTGCTGATACAAATCCCATTCTGTCCTTTACTAGGGGTGGATGTTTGAGGAACAAATAATCCCAAGCTCCTTAAAGAAGTGATCTCATCTCAAAAAAAAAAAAAAAAAGGAGCAACCCTAGGAGGATTAATGAGAAAGCACTGGAAACAGTCCCACGTGAGAAAGATAAGTGAAATAAATAACAAACAAACACAAAAACATTTCCAGGAACTTCAAATACCCAGAACAGCCAGAACAAGCCACAATGCACTTCCTGTCCTTTCTGCTGGATGGATGCCCAACCTCACCTTCATCCTGTAACTCACCAGTGGAAAGCCAAGGAGAGAAGGCACCCAGCAGGTGACAGCTACAAATCACCATTTTCTTTCTTATTTGCTTTTGAGATGATAATCATTAAAAACAAAAACAAAAAAAATCTAAAACAGTACAATAACGTTTGGAGCCAGATAACAACAAATACCCGGGATTATTTTTCTAAAGAGCAAAATAAATCTGTGATATGACTTTCTCTTTAAAATAAATAAAAATATATTTGGAGGGCTTGGGGACTGCCCAGAGCTGTCACATATCAATAAGCCAAGTGGGGATAGTGAGGATGCACATTAACTTCTCTCATGAGACTTTAAGGAGTCTAATAAAGGCGGTGGCCAGAGTTAGGACAACCAAGATGGAAAGGAAAAAGGAATGTCTTGAAGCGCCAATTAAGTTTAATGTTTCGAATAAATGGACAATCTCAAGAAGATTAGCTTGACTTAAATCGGTCCTTGAAATGTTTCTCCTCTGCGGGCTAAAACCTTGACAAATGAAACAATAACTTCGACTTTCGTTTGCAAATTTGATGCTTATATTGACTTTTTTGTCTCATAAAGTGCCTGCCATTGAATACCATAATGTGCCTCATGATTGCCACTTATTCCTTTATGGGCTTCTCCTACCCTTAAATTTAGTCATCTGTCTCCTTTTAGTGAAGAATGGTGTCAGCATTTCTTTGTCTACTTCCCCATCAGCCCATGTCTCATGCACTTATTATCCATATGTGCTTGTATCACCGTCTGTCTTTAAAAGTGACAATTTATTTTGGAGCCACTTGTAGCAATATTTAACCACTGAACCTTCTAATGGCTTCCACTGCCCGTCAAGCCGAGCACATTCAGAGTTGGGGGAAAGCCTGGTGCATGCAAACCGAATTGAAATGGCAAAAGATGGCACCTTTCCCACTAAGTACCCTGCCTAATGTATAGCACCAACAGAAAACCCAGGGCCCGTGTGTACAGCAATGACCTTGCTCATTTTATAAACACTAGTTCACGTTTTGTCTATGGGTAAGCAACAGTCCTCAAAAAATAATGGTTTGTCATTTATTTAATACCTAATGTATGCACCACACTGTCCTGGTACTATGTTTTGGCATAATTTATTGCATTCATTTGAAAAATATCTTCCAATGTTCCTTTAGCTGAGGTCAGTGATAAAAACTGTCACAGTTTACATGAGAGATTTGGAGTGTACAAAGTTCACACTAGCTAAGTCCCAGGACTGGTATTTGATTAGAAAATTTTAGTTCCAACATAGTGGTGAAGGATGATTTGGAAATTATGGATTTGGAATTACTTTTCTACCTCCTCAGCCTAATTTAGCGTATTTTATGATTAACTAGTGGCCCGGTGCACAAATTTGTGCACGGGAGGGGTTCCTGGACCTGGCTGGCAATCGGGGCCAATCTGTGCCCCACTGAAAAGTGCTAATGATAATAACAGTGTCCATCTCCTAGGCTGTGAGGGTTAAGGAAGTTCCTTGGCCTATGGGGGGAGGGACCACAGGAGGTTGGCTGGCCAGGAAGAGGGACCATGGGAGGTTGGCCAGCCGGCCCTATTGGGGCCAATCGGGGCTGGCTGGCTGTGGGGAGGGACTGTGGGAGGTTGGCTGGTCATGGGAGGCTGGCTGTGGGAGTGCACTGGCCACCAGAGGGCAGCTCCTGGATTGAGTGTCTGCCCCCTGGTGGTCAGTGTGCATCATAGTGAATGGTAGACCCATCGTTCAGCCGTTAGGTCGTTAGGTCGCTTAGGCTTTTGTATATATAATCCTATCTCATAAAAGAGTAATATGCAAATCAACCATCACTCCGCTACACCCACAAGCCACGCACACCAGCCAATCAGGAGCGAATATGCAAATAAACCCAACCAAGATGGCTACGGCCACAGAGAGCAGGAGGGAGGCTTGGGTTTCCCTGGCAATGGAGGAAGCCAAGCTTTCCGCCTGCCCTTGCTGGCCAAGGCCTCCACTCAAGGCTACAAAGTTTCAATGATAGAAGATACATAAACCCAAACAGAAATGGCGGCAGCCACAGAGCAAGCAGAAGGCTTGGCTCCGCTCCAGGCTACAAAGTTTCAATTGTAGAAGATAAATAAACCCCAGATACCAGGGCCTCCGCTTGGGTTGCCAGGGGGCGTGACTGACCTGCAAACCACCACAGGCCCTTCGCCCAGGCCGCTCCACGCCCCAAGGGAACCCCCACCCTGATCCAGGACACCCTTCAGGGCAAACCAGCTGGCCTCCACCCATGCACCAGGCCTCTATCCTATCTAATAAAAGAGTAATATGAAGATTGACCATCACTCCAACACACAAGATGGCTGTCCCCATGTGGTCAAAGATCCTGCCCCCATGTGGACACAGATGGCCGCCACAAGATGGCCAACAAGGGAGGGCAGTTGGGAGGGACCAGGCCTGCAAGGGAGGGCAGTTGTGGGCAATCAGGCCAGCAGGGGAGGGCAGTTGGGAGGGACCAGGCCTGCAGGGGAAGGCAGTTAGGGGTGACCAAGCCGGCAGAGGAGAGAAGTTGGGGGCGACCAGGCCTGCAGGGAAAGGAAGTTGGGAGGGACAAGGCCTGCAGGGGAAGACAGTTAGGGGTGACCAGGCCTGCAGGGGAGGGCAGTTAGGGGTGACAAGGTCTGCAGGGGAGGGCAGTTAGGGGAAAACAGGCTGGCAGGGGAGCAGTTAGGCATCAATCAGGCTGGCAGGGGAGTGGTTAGGGGGTGATCAGGCTGGCAGGCAGAAGCGGTTAGGTGCAATCAGGAAGGCAGGCAGGCGAGCAGTTGGGAGCCTGCAGTCCTGGATTGTGAGAGGGATGTCCGACTGCCTGTTTAGGGATGTCCGACCCCCCCCCCCCACGAGGGGTCCCAAATTGGAGAGGGTGCAGGCTGGTCTGAGGGACACACACCCCCGTGCACGAATTTCGTGCACCGGGCCTCTAGTGTTTCACATAAAAACAGAAGGTACAAAATGTGTAAAGAAGGAAAGTTACCCATCCATCTATTATCTAATAACTTCTATTAATACTCTCTATAGTTCATTCAATTTTTTCTTTTTCTTTTTTTAAAATATATTTTTATTGATTTCAGAGAGGAAGGGAGAGGGAGAGGGAGAGAGAGATAGAAACAACAATGATGAGAGAGAATCATTGATCATCTGCCTCCTGCATGCCTCACACTGGGGATTGGCCCCGAAACCTGGGCATGGAACCCTGACTTCCTGGTTCATAGGTCAACGTTCAACCACTGAGCCATGCTGGCTGGGTGAAATCGACAACATCTTGTCACCAGCAGGTGGCTTACCCATCACCCTCCCGAAGCCTCTGGGCTTTTAGCTCCCATCCCTTCCAATGGGATCTCTTTTCCCTTTCTTATGGCCCTTTTGGGCCAAAGCCCTGCTCCACCATTGGTGAAAGGTCAGCTTTGTTTTCCTTTTTCTTTGGTAACTAAGCCAACATGTCGCAGGACCCATGCCAGTCTCTTCCTGTCTTATTAAAGCCCATTTCATTTGGCTTGGATAGGGAGACACACACCCTACCCTCAGATGGTGGGATGCAAAGAACAATGATGATTCTTGCCAACATATATTATCACTTTTATACCCTCAAGGTAGACTGAACTAATATGTAACAAGCTAGTTTTATGATCTGTAGGCATGTCCTGCATAATATTAGGAGTAGAAATTTAGGATGTGCTGAGTATTTGCATGTGCATTTACCTTGGTCTCAGCTGCTTTTGAGACAGAAAAGACCTGGTTTTAAATGTTATGTGCAATCTGGCTTACAGACAAATCTGTTCCTGCTTTTTTCATTTAACATTGCATTGACTATTTTTTATATTGTAAGAGGAAAATATAAATGTATCTTATGACTGTGTAATAATGTATTGTAAAAAAATTTCACATTTTAAACTATTCCCATATTATCATTTTATCAATGTTAAATATGTCATTAATAATCCTTTTAGAATATAATTCTTACCTATTTTTAAAATTATTTTTAGGATGGATTTTTTGAAATAGAATCACAGGATCAAAGGATATGACCATTTTAAGACTTGCTATAATCTGTAAAAGTTTTTAGAATTATTGAAGTGAATTTACATTGTAATCAGCTAAGTCTGGTGATATCAATTCATTACACTCTGACAAATAGTGAATGCTGTTTCTCTATGTTCATTTAATAACCAACTTGCTCAAGTTTATTAGCAATTAGTACTTTCACATTTTTTTGCATGTATTTTCTAAATTGTACTATCAGCTACAAAATGATCATGTCTTAAAATGGTCATATCCTTTGATCCTGTGATTCTATTTCAAAAAATCCATCCTAAAAATAATTTTAAAAATAGGTAAGACTTTATATTCTAAAAGGATTATTAATGACATATTTAACATTGATAAAATGATAATATTATGGGAATAGTTTAAAATGTGAAGTTTTTTTACAATACATGAGGAGTGGCTGTTCTCTCTTCAGTTCACACTGGGATTGCATAAAAATGAATCAGTGGAAAGACTTGGGGTATCTGAACTTTTCACCCTACCTCTTAGTTGGATAATGGTGATCAACTCTCAAATGAATTTTGCTCTGACGTTTCATTGGTATTGCATTATTACCCAAATATGGGTGAGAGAGAGAGAGGCGCTAGAGCAGGAAAAAGACTTCTGGTGAGCAGCCTGCATTCCCATTGTGGAAACTGCAGTGGAAAGCACTGCAGGCTGTTGGGGCTTGAGGCTCCCTGTTGGTCACGTAGCAGAAAGTTCGACAGTGGCTCACCAGTGCAGAGAGAGAGAGGAAATGGAGAATCTCAGACCGGATACCCCGTAGCATCTTCTGAAATAATCCAACAAATGTGGTGAACAGATGAACTGGTCAATGTTAGCAGAATAGAAATGACAATCACCAGAGAAAGTTGTATGACTCTCCCCGAGAGACCCCGTCTCACTCCCATCAGAATGCTGGAGGGATATGTACTACGAACACTAATCTCCCCCAAACATATACACATAAAACAAAGTGCGGAGAAATTTTTAAATCAATGAGTTTTCAGTCTTAACATGAATAGGACTGAGGCTGAAGGAATTCATGCCACCTGCATAATTATAAAATCTGACAGCAAAGAACGTGCTCTATAAGAGAGAGCTCAATTTTCAGCATTGTTGGACTAAAACAGTTTTATCTTTATACACAAAGAAAGTTATATACCCCAATAAATCAGATACATATGATCTTGATTATACTGAGAATACTTCTTCATTGTGTCACTTCAAGAACATTTTAGGCTGTGGGTAGATATTTTTTACCATGTTAAAGATTAATCCTACCTCTCTCCTCCTGGAACTGCCTCTCACTATTTCCATTTGCTCATTTCTACCCTAAAATCTAACTTCTAGCTCAACATATCACCAAAATGGCTTTTAATAAATTCAACAGTTACCTGGACTTTACATTATTTGTGTTAAAATCTCATCAAATTTGACCACTCTCCAACACTTTCTGTTGTAGAACCATTGACCATTCGCTCTCTTTGATTTGGGAAATTTCTCAATCTCACTTAATCCCTGACCTTTCCAGCTACTCTTCTGTCTGCTTTGCAGGTTCATAATTTTCTAGATCACTACATTGTTGAGTTCTAGAAAGGTTGGTTTGGACTTCTTCTCAAATCATTCTCTCTCTCTCTCTCTCTCTTTCGTCAGTGAATTATTGGCTGTGGCCTTAGTTACCACCCATGGGCAGATGATTTAAAAATGTGTTTCTCCCATCTAAACTTCTTTAAACTCAAGATTGGGATTAATTTTGTTAATGTTGTCCATTTACATCTTTCTCTTCCAATTTATTCCTGGACTTTACCTTCCAGTTCTTTCATTGAATTTTTATTTGGATAATCCTAACAACTTTTTTTTTTCCCATTATTCTTATATTATACAACTAGAGGCCTTATGCACGAAGATTCGTGCAAGAATGGGCCTTCCTTTCCCTGGCTGCTGGCACTGCCTTCACTCTGCCCAGAGCCACCTTTCCACCTTCCCACGCTGCCCAGAGGCCCAGAGTGGCTGGGGTGGTGCGGAACGCCTGCATCATGGCCATGGCAATGACACAAGTGTCCCACCCCGCCCCTGGCCTCTCGGGGCCTGTGTATGCAAATTAATCTGCCATCTTTGTTGGTTAATTTGCATACTCACACTCTTGATTGGCTGGTGGGTGTCACAAAGGTACGGTCAGTTAGCATGTTACTCTTTTATTAGTGTAGATTCTGTACTCATTTTATAAATTTTTATTTGATTTGGTATTTTTTATTTTATGTTTAGCTGTTAGATTTATTTTGGGGGCTTTGGGGTGAGGTTATATATTTTCTAAAATGTATTTTTATTTATCTCAGAGAGGAGGGGAGAGGGAGAGAGAGATAGAAATATCAATGATGAGAGAGCATCATTGATTTGCTGCCTTCTGCACCCACAACCTGGGCATGTGCCCTGACAGGGAATCGAACTGTGATCTCCTGGTTCATAGATCAACACTAACTATTGAGCCACACCAACCATGCTGGGCTTATATCTTTTGCTAGCTCTGTGTTAAAATGCAAAGCGCATAAACTAGTTGCCTATGTTTTGGCTTACTGGCAGGAGAAGGCAAAAATTCTGGGGAATACTAACTTGCAGCATTTGGTGGTCTTTGCTGTGGGGCCATGTGATTCACCGGCTGCTGGAAAACCTGTGTGTATTCATTCCATCCTCCATATGTTTTTGATGGACCTTTTTTAAATTTTTACAGCTACAGAATAGTTGTTTATTAACACCTATTTTTCTTTTGTTCAGTAAAGCTCTTGCAATTAAACTTTCCTCCTGTATCCATACAGTACTATTTTCTCCTCATACTTAAGGATTATTTTTATAGCTCCAAGCTAGTGTTACTTTTTATTCATAGGAGGGCTTGGTGTTCGCTAAGAACAGGGTGTTCCATTTCCTCTCAGTCTATCCTGCTGTGGATTAGGTAGTAATGGCTTTCTCAGAAGTCAGTTGGAAGAAAGGCTGATGTTAATATTTCCTACTCAAAATTCAGATATTATGTGGTATTTGTGGGTAATTTTGTAAAGCAGTTTTTGTGTGTTGTGGAATGATTTCCTCCAATTCAGCCATGTAGGATTTCTTATATAAGGAGCACAAATTAATCCTGGATTATTTAAATATTTCTCTCACTACATTTCTATCTGATGACTTCTTTATACCCAGGGTACAGTTTTCCGTGGTTTTTCACCTTCCATTCTTGGATATGTTTTACTTACCAGTTTACAGAAAATATTTATTTTTCAAAGCCATCAATGCATGCTTATGCTACAACAATTTTAAAAAGTATGCATACTGCCTGGCTGGCATGGCTCAGTGATTGAGCATAATCCTCTGCACCAGGAGGTCACAGTTCCATTCTCGTCAGGGCACCTGCCCAGGTTGCAGGCTCAATCCCTGGTAGGGGGCGTGCAGGAGGCAGCCGATCAATGATTCTCTCTCATCATTGATGTTTCTATCTCTCTCTCCCTCTCTCTTCCTCTCTGAAATCAATAAAAAGATATTTAAAAAAATACAAAGTATGCATACAAGAAGTCAAAATATATATGAGAAGAAATTTATTTTTAAATTTATGTATGTAATTCAGCTTCTGTAGTGTTTGTGAGAATTTAAATGTTCTATTATTTTAATCATGGCTGGAGAACTTATTAACTATATACCTTACTATAGCCAATCACTTCACTCTTAATTATGTCATGAAGCATTATTCTATGTGCATTATTCTATGTTTTAGATTCCAGACCTTTAAAATGTCTCCTTTTTCAAAAACATAAGCTTTATAATCTGATACAAAACATATGCAGAGAAATGTATCTTTAAAAAATCAAATGACAGAGGTTTTGGTGATGAGGCAGTATAAAGATAAAAATTTTTCTGCATGTGTATTTCATAGAATACAGAATTGACCTCACATTTAATATTCTGTGCCACATAATTGTGTGGACCTAGACATAGGAAGCCACTAAAGTTCCCTTCGTGAGGCCTTTAGAGAAGATTTGGGAAAGTCTCCTGTGTACCTTGAGGCCCCTGAGGTATGTCTTCCCTGCTATCGATTCTTTCTCAGTGAGGAGCACATGAGAGCAGAGCGGGCATCTCGGGAGGAATCAGTCACTCATATTCCATACAGAGGTAATTTTGTATGGACATAAAATCCATGAACAAATACATATACATATATGTTTTTATGTGAGCATGTATATATGTATATATGCATATTAAATATGTTATTGGGAAGTCTTTGGTTGATACACTAGTAGACAGAGAGAGTGGTAAAAAAGTTGATAACTTCCAGTGAATTCCCATTAGAAGCACATTTTTGAGCAACCCAGTAGTAACTGGATTGATATTACTACAATTGAAGTGAAACTGCTATGGTATTTATATAGTAGAAAATCTAGCCTCAGTTTATGTCAATTATTGCATTTTTCTTATAATAATGATCTTCAGGAGTTAGTTATGATTGATGGATGTTTAAATTTGTATTTTTCCATTGTAGAAAATACACTATGGGGTATTTGCTATGTCTCAGTTTTTAAAAATATTGTTCCCAGTCCACAATTTCTTCTAAAGGAATGGCCCCGGGCAGAGAAGAATGTGCCATCGAACCTCACTGCCCTGGCCGCAGCTGCTGGAACCTGTAATCAATTCCTGTCTCAAAGGTAAACGAACCCATGGGCTGGGCCATTCAAATTTTCTCTCTGGAGAACTCCAGCAAAAAGGCTCAGAGAAAGTCGTCAGCTAATAGAGGTTGTGAAACTAGATAGAGTTAGCACCAAAGCAACTCCAAGCTGCGTGCAAATTAAGTTATAGGGCAGAGAGAAGCCAGTGCTGGGTAGAGAGAGCCACTGAGCAGAAGAGTGAGGAACACAGGTGCCAAGGCTGGTTAGGGGGCCCTGGCGCGGTGGTCGGCGTGTGCCCCGCCCCAGCAGCTCTGAGCAGTCTCCTTTCTCTTGAGCCAGTTGAGTGCTTTGCTCCGCTGTGTTTCTACCTGTTTCTGGCTGGAGCTTCTTCCTTGTTTTGTAGGGCTAGGATTTCTCTCATTACATATATATTTCCGAATTCCTCGTTTTCTAACTCTGCAATTTCTTTGTGTTAGTATATTTTAAAGACATAAGCAATACAATTGAATACATACAAGGCAAGGGAGGCAGTAAGAAAAGTACATATTTGGAAAAACAAAATGTATTTCTATGTAGAATATGTTTATGTCACAACAAATGACATACATTAATTAGTGTACTACTGCTCAGTTTTACTATTGGACTACAGATATAGTATTGGGAGAAATTATATAAATTGCTGGTTCATTATTCGATCATATAATTTCAGGCAGTTTAATATTTTAAACATTTGAATAAAAAAGTTGTACTCAGAAGTGCTTTAGTGAAGAATGTTACCATCATTGTAGCAAGCATACAAATCCTAGGTATGAAAAACTTGTAGTGAATTGACAGTTTTTCTCAAAATTATTGGACTTGCAATGATATCTTTGTAGTTTGAGGCCACGGCCTAATTACTTAATAGAATTATTAATTGGTTTTGAACATAACTAGTGGACAATTCTAATTAAGTTACATTTGTCTCAAGAACCGAGTTTAGTACTATTAATTCATTTTCCCGCGTTAGGGTACAACTAACACCATTTTCAATAGCCATGTGTGTTGTGTTGGTTTTTTTTTTGTTTTTTTTGTTTGTTTGTTTTTTGTTTTTTTTGACCAGACACTTTCTTGATATAACTGTATCTATGTAGCCCTCATTTGATCTCCAATAGTATTTCTTCCTTCCTCTTTTACCTCTTCCTCCTCCTTTCTCCCAACCTCTCCAAAATCTCAGAATGCTTTTTTGTATATTCATTTATGCTGAAGTAATAATAATGCTGAAGTACTAGAAACTTAAACGTTGTTTGATTATGCATGAGAAATAATTTCAACAATATTTTTGAGAACACATTAGCGGTATTCAGGTTACGATTGAAGATAATTTGCAGGATGATACACACAGAGGAAACACCACGTGAAAAACTTTGTTCAGTTAATGGTAGTGCCTGTGAGCTGGGAGGGCTGCTCCAGCTGTGTCTGCAGCTGTCTGTGCAGACCTGGTCGCCCGGGAACCATCCCACAGGAAAATCTCTAGGCAGAAGGGAAAATGATGATGCCTGCAAAGAAAAAACAAAAAGGATAAGGAAGCCAAGGAGAACTGGTAAAATAAGGACATGTATGTCCTGGTATAAAAAAATAGCAGGAAATTTATGTTCTGCTATTATTTTAAAGAAAAATGTTGAGAATCAAAGTTCTCTTTTTCTCACTATTAAAACGACTTAACATATGCCACTGTTGAGCTCAGAAATAATTAATACTTCATGCTCAGGGAAATGGCAAGTAAATCATTTACATATTTTATGCCCTAGATTTTAGCTGCAGGATTAATTAAAAGGTTCTATAAATTAATTTTGTCCTTGCAATTTTTCACAATCATGTCCATTCGAAAACAAAGTAACTCCAACTGGGAAATGAGCTTTAATAGCAAATCTTTTCAGTTATGCTGCATATTCCTGCTTATATTTTCTGAAAAATGAATATTTCAGGTATTGGAATAGTTAAGAGTAGAAAACATAATGCCATTTGTGATGGATCACTGTAACATCATATTAAAAATTAATTGAAAATTTCCAATACATTTTCAACCGTGGCTCACTTGTGATTTATGAGGCACGGGGAAGTTTATAAGAACATTTATGCATGAAATATTAAAACCCACGACAGAAGCAAATATTATGATTACTGTTACGCATAAACAAAATATTGGGATTTTCAGGGTTTTGTGGTGCTGCAATTAATATCTGTTGATACAATGGATTACAAATGTGAATTGTCAGAAAGCAATAGATAGGTTTATTTCTCTGATCCAGTGTTGTATCTATAAACATTAGAATGTTAAAGCCATCTTTAACAGCATCAAGAAGGGTGAATATGTATGCTTACTTAACAGGATTTGTTTGAGTCTCTACATTGAGCCTCCAAGCTGGCTAATTAAAATAGAATGGATAAATATGATACCTGGTTGTTGTTGGTTTTATCTCTCTGGGGACTCATTTGTTTTACATTTTCAGTGTGGAAATATCATTTTAGCATGATATACTTTAGGAATAGCAAATGTGTTCTTATGACCATATGTACTAAGAGACCAATAGTGTAAAATTACACTATTTTTGTAACTACATTTCAGGGTGTTGCAAGTGTGAGAACACTGGATGGAGTGGCTGTCTGCGCCTGGGTGAAATGGTGTTCAGAGTGCTCATGTTTTAATGTCCTATTACAGGCAGTAATTGGTACCCTGTCACTTATGAACTCATCCCCAGGGTCCTATTAGAATCATTATCTTACTTTAATACGTCTCTTACAGTGATGCCTTTCTTGCATTTATTAACAAAATGGAAAATGTGTTAGGCTGTGATGAAATGCATTCACCCTTCCAGCAAACAAGCCCCTTGGAGCTCAAGGGCTTTCATGTGCAAAAGTCTGATGTTTGTGCTGCAAATTTGCTCTTTTTTCTTCTAACAATCCCATCAGACTCTAACACAAAGGTTAGCCAGAAGTTAAACAAAAATATTTTGACAATTGTCTGACAGAATGTGGTCACCTTTTAAACTCTAAAAATGTGAACAATAGAAGTACCATCCCCTGTTTTGAGTAGATTTATTTTGAATCTAATAAATAAGTTTGTGTGTGTGTGCTCGGGTTAAGGGATGAGTATAACTAATCATGCAAGATAAATTGATTAGGGGCAAATATAAGGAAATTAAGAAAAGATGAATTGAATTAAAGAGAGTCATATCAAGATTTTTATGTTAAAAATGCCTAATTGACTTAGTAAAAGAAATTATGAGGGAGTGCTTTAAAATGTGCTCCTCAAAATAATAGAAGGTAGACTCTTGGGGTGATTAAAGGGTGGAAAAGAAGAGGGTTGAGTGTTGAATTTAAACTTCTGAATAAGGATAGTCATGTTTATGTGTCAGCCAAAACCAGTCGTAATGGAGTTTCTAAAATAGAGCCCTAAAAATATTAAAAATCCCTTATCTTCTTAACACACGGAACCAAGAGAATGAGTACAATCAATGTTTCTTGTTTGTTAGGGCTGACGGTACCCATGATAGCGTGCAAACCACTCCATTTCTTACAGATGTATGTTTTTCTATTGTTTTTGTTTTGTTTCAATCAGACATCATGCACAGGGATAATAAAGGCTTCCAGTCTTCCTAGCACAAGTTAAAGAACTGTGACATGGTTTGTCTTCATGAAAATTTCTCTTTTGTTTTGCTTTTTGCCCCCAATTGTGTGTGTGGTGGTGGTGATTATATCTCACACTAGTCAAAAAAGAGAGAAAGCGATAAAAGTTTCATGAGTTCATTAAAGTTTTACAGGGACTGCAGTTCCTGGAAAACTAGTTGCTGCTCTAATCCCCTGCAATAGTTCTGGTTGGAGGCATCGTATTGACGAAGAGTGAGGGGCTGAGGACTGAAGAGGGAAAAGGAGATGCCAGAGCCAAATGCTGATCTGTTATTTGGATTGTATGCAAGGTTCTCATAGCTTTCTGTGCTGCCAAGTGTAACTTGTCAAGCACTATTTGAGGAGAAAATAGGGTTGTGAGAATTTAAGCCATGGCTGTTTATAGGGGATCATTCAGTGGTAAATGTTTCGTTTTTGAAGTGTAGTGTTAATGCATATGGAACTCTGGGTTGACAATTTTGCTTAGTTTATTTTTCCTGATTTGGGGGAGACAATTAAAGAACTTATCACTGAGACATTCTGGAAATAGAAAAAGATTCTTAAAACAAATTATTTTTATAAATAAAGTAATTTGAAGTTTAATAAAGGGGAAAAAAGTATAGCATTGGCGAGGCCTGATGATTGATGGCCTTGACTTGTGATTCTTTATTGAGACAAAATGGTAATGGATGTAACCAACCAAGACCTAGGCAGGGGTCCTCAAACTACGGCCCGCGGGCCACATGCGGCCCGCCGAGGACATGTATCCGGCCCGCCGGGTGCCCGCTGCCTGTTCTGCTTAGCAGCCGACTGGTCCCGGGCCCGCAGTGCGCATAGGAATTTGTTCATAGTTTTTTTTTTAAACTATAGTCCGGCCCTCCAACGGTCTGAGGGACAGTGAACTGGCCCCCTGTTTAAAAAGTTTGAGGACCCCTGACAGTGACTTAATTTCGACACACCTGCATGCGCACGCACTCACACACACACACACACACACACACACAACCCTGCACTGTAGATGACCAGCTTTGTGGATCCTGCTGAGCCCGAAGCTGGAGGAGATGAAGACACTTAGGTACTCTAGCGTCCTCTGTATTTATCTCTTACCCACAACGGGGCTCGTGCATAGAGGCTGAATCACAAGGCACAGAAGAGAAGTCAACTACGATACAAAAGGCAGCTGGCGTTGGTTATGTTGGTACCTGCTCTACTTTGGATTTCTTGAATTCACACCTGAGTTTGAGAAAGGTCATCCTGCGACAGGTGTGCGTTCCGCAGGTATATGTTCCTAAAGCGCAGCAGTGAGCAGGGAATTCATGCGGATGGCGTCTTCTAAATAATAGCTCCCTCAAACAAAACACATGCAATTGGAGCATTACAGGCATTTTAACCTATAATCCACTCATTTACTAAAATGTTATTTTGACATATTTCCAGTACAAGGAAATTTACTATTCCATTGTGCTGGTTTGTAAGAGCCATTTTCCTCAGTTGGGCATTTTGTAAAACAACAAAATAAAAAATAAAAAATTCAAATTGTGTGTTCTAAATTTTCTTACTTGTTAGCTCTTCTCCTTGAAAGTGGATTCTCCATTTCTCAGCTTCTTTGCTTTTCCATTCTGATGTCTTCTTTCCTTGTGATGAAGCTTCTCTGTGTATTTCTGGGACCTTGTAGCATGCTGTCTCAGCTTTATCCCAGCAGAGAGAGTGCAAATTACCTGCTCCAATCTCAGTGTCACTGCTGTGTTCTCCAGCATCAGTGTTCAGCATTGAGATGGCCCTGCACTTGCCTTTGGTTGATAATTTCACAGCACTTCTGTCACACCTGGGAGCTGGGAAGATTCCATTCTGTCTCCCCTTTGTCCTATATTTGTGTCTTCTATGTAATTAGTAAATGCTGTTCTTTTCCTACTGAGTAACTATTTAAAGATAGACTGACTGTGTCTTCTGGACAAATTTTCAAAGTACTTAGCTTTTCAGAAATTGCCATTGACTAGATTCATTTAACTTGGAACATTCAAACTAGGGTTCAAGCAATCTTTTACTCTACTGGAGCTCCTATAAGAAATGTGATCTTACTTTCTCAAGGAGAATCTGTGCCTTATCACCAGATATACAATGCAAAGTAGAAATATGAAGGAGAAACTTGGTACCCAGAATATTAAGTTAAAAATGTGATTAGCATAGGAAATGCCTTCCTCTTTTTGCTGCTATTTGGTGTGCATCTTTTATTAATACAAGCAAGTTAGAGTGATCTTGATGGAACCGTTTTTTTTTTTTTAGATTTCTAACACTTCAAAGAAGTAGGTATTTATATTTCATCATAAAGGCATTTATTATTTTACTAGAGGCCCAGTGCATGAAATTCATGCATGGGCAGGGTCCTTAGTGGCTGCCTGCTGTGGGCGGGGACTTCCTTTGTTCCGTGCTGCCCCCTGGTGGTAAGTGCATGTCATAGTGAACAATCGAACTCCTGGTCAGTCGAAGTCCTGAGGGGACACTTTGTATATTAGGTTTATATATATATATATAGACTAGAGGCCCAGTGCATGAAATTTGTGCACTCAGCTGGGGGGGCGAGGGGGGGCCCTCAGCCTGGCCTGCGCTCTGACTGACGGCTTAGGTCCACTTCTTCCCAAAGGGAGTGGACCTAAGCCATCAGTTGAACATCCTTAGTGCTGCTGCGGATGAGGGAGAAGCTCCCACCACTGCTACTGCGCTTGCCAGCTGTGAGCCTGGCTTCTGTCTGAGCAGTGCTCCCCCTGTGGGAGCACACTGACCACCAGGGGGCAGCTCCTGCACTGAGTGTCAGCCCCCTGGTGGTCAGAGCAGGTCATAGCGACCAGTCAGTCTGCCGTTTGGTTGATTTGCATATTTGCCTTTTATTATATAGGATCCTTGTAATTTACAGGTAGCAAATGTGGAACTTTCCAAAGTCCCTTTGACCTTTAAATGCAGATTAGTAACTGAAGATCTTTGAGACTTATCTTAATCTTTTGAGCATTTCTACTTTGCCTTATTTTTGTGATTTTGTTTTCATTGTTGTGAACCCAACAATAATCTGGCATAGGTGATTTGAAATAGAAACACTTGGACTAAAAATCTATTGTTAGGATTCAGTATCTGAATAGTAATAGTGATTTAGGGCAAGTTAGTGGGGCTCTTAAAATCTGTTTTTGTTGTTGTTTTGTTTGGTTGGCTTTGTGTGTATGTTTTTCTAAAAATGAGATATGAATTTATATACATACACACTAAGTTTATATAACTTATAACTGAGTTCTAAGTGTAATCCAACTACATCATATGTTATTTAACTGAAGAAACAGTAATTGTTTTACCCAGCACTGGGGGAATTATGCTAATTAAATAACTGAGGTTTAGTATGTCAATCTCCAATGGGAAATTTTCCTAATGGAGTCTCATTGTTTTGTGTTTTTATGATTTTTACTTAATGCTCTCATTTTGTGCATTTCACTTTGGAACCACTGTTTAGCATTGATAATAGTGTATAACACTGGAAATTAAACTACATTAAGTAATATGAAGTTTTTGTTAATAGGAAAATGACATAAGAGAATCTGAGAATGAAGAAGGAACAATGACAGGGCCAGCTCTAATAGTCAGAGACATTGCAAGGCAGGCAGTATGAGAAAAGGACCTTGAAGGATATGTAAGGCTTATAGTACAGATGGGAGGAGAAAGGCATTGTGAACAGAAAGACTAGCTCATGATGGTCTGAAAGGGTCGGTTTTATTTGGAAACTAGTGAATACTTTGGTGTGGCTAAGACTACCCATGTAAAATGCTAGAAAAAGTTAAACTGAGAATTTGGGGCAAAATGATGATTAACTTTTTTATGTCTGACTAAGGAATTTCAAATTTACACTGTGGGGGGAAAATTGGATAAGTTGAAGAAGTATTAGAATTATGTATGTAGGGAATTTTTCATTAAAAGATAATTAAACATATTAAGAATTAGGAGTGTTAGAAACTGTATATGCTAAAGTGGGTAAGGAATAATAAGGATTGAACTAAAGCAGTGATTATGAGATGAGAGAAGGGAGTGGATGTGAGAAAGACTTTTTTTTTTCCAAAAGAAAATATATCCATATGTTATGAGTGGGGAGGTCAGAGGCACTTGGAGTAATGAGACATGTTAGTAATAGTAGTGCTTTGTAGGTATGGAAAATAAAAAGTGGAATCAGAAAAGGAAAAAGAGATGAGACACTTAACAAGATATTGCTAAGGTATGTGGGGAGTGTGGGAGAGAATAAAGCCAAGAACATCTTTGATGACAGGGTGGAAGAAAACACTAGGGCAACACAGGAAAATCTAAGAGAAAAAGAGCCCTTGCTAGAGATATTCCAGAGAAAGCTTTTGTTTCTGCCTTAATCCTCCCCAAACCGACATGTGGGAAATTTGAACAAGGAAGCTGGAGTGCTGATAAATCTGAAGGCTGAATAAGAAATATGGGGGAAGCAGCTATAGTAACTGGCTTCTCCATTCCCTTCATTCATTAAATTCACTGTATAACATGAGATTTATGAAGATACAGTTGTATATAATTAACTAGAGGCCCAGTGCAAGAATTCATGCACCAGTGGGGTCCCTCAGCCTCGCCTGCAGGATTGGGCCAAAACCGTTTCTCCAACATCCCCCAAGGGGTCCCAGATTGTGAGAGGATGCAGGCCAGGCCAAGGAATCCCACCGGTGTATGATCAGGGCTGGGGAGGGACGTGGGAGGTTGGCCAGCCAAGGAGGAACTGCAGGAGGGCTCCAGGGTGTGTCCACCCCGTCTTGCTCAGTTCCTATTGGCCAGACCCCAGTAGCAAGCTAACCTACTAGTTGGAGCGTCTGGTGCACATCATAGCTATTGGTCAACCAGTTGACTATCTTCCCCCTGGTGGTCAGTGCACATTATAGCGAGTGGTTGAGCAGCCTTAGCATATCATTAGCATATTACGCTTTGATTGGTTGACCAGTCGACTGGATGACCGAACACTTAGCATATTAGGCTTTTATTATATAGGATTAGCCACAGTGTTTATGAGTTAAGTGAAGTTAAATCTAATTGTAGAGAAGGCACAAAGAGCTCACCTATTTTTTTAAAGCTCAGTACAGTTATTTTCTTTGAGTTTCATGAAAAGAAGATTAGTAAATCCAATACCAGAGAATACAATATATCCAAGATCTTACATGTGAGTCATGGATGCATGGGTTTGGTGGGTCATTGCACATTGTTGTGCAGGCAAAGGCTCGCTAGGAGAATATTAGAGTCTTCTGTCTCTGTAAAAGATTCTGCCATGAACCCTTATAAGTAATGTGTATTAGCTTAAATAATGATCTACCCAAAGAGAGAAGAGAGAAATAGATGCCTTTTACCCATATCTTTGTGTTCTGGAGGCATGCAAATATTTCTAATTTGAGGTGTACGAGCTCATTGCAACAGTTCTGCTACCACCTCTGTGCCTTTCATTAGTATTTGTGAGTGTGTTAAACTATGCCTGTTGGCTTTCAGTATAGCAAACTAGATGGATTTCCATGTAGCACTCACTAGGCAAACCCATGATCTGAGAGAGTGATACTAATAGAGAATTGACATTCAGAACAGGGAAAAGTCAGAAAATGGACAACACAAAAATTTGAGCATGAAAACTCTCCTGTGAAGCTGGTGGCAGTGTGAAATAGTAAATTTTGGAAAACTATTCAACAATGTCTTATAAAATTAAACATATACCTATCTTATGGTATAATAATTTCACAACTATGTATATACACTGAGTGACCAGATGATTATGATCTCTGAATGCATAATAATCTGGCCACTCAGTGTATATACATAGTTGTGAATGAATTCGTGTATGGGTGGGGTCCAGCCAGTCTGGTCAGGGGAGGGGACATGGGCGGTTGGCCAGCCTGCCTGCTGGTCGAACTCCTGGTCAAAGGGACAATTTGCATATTAGCCTTTTATTATATCGGATATATACTGAGTGGCCAGATTATTATGTGTTCAGAGATCATAATAATCTGGCCACTCAGTGTACATGGATAAATGAATATTATTCAACTATTAAAAAAATAACAGCAAGAGTCAATTTCAAAAACATTAAGTAAATGAAGCTAGATTAAATTACTACATTGTGCTATATGCTTATTATATTAAGCTTTAAGAAAAGGCAAAACCAATCTATAAGGATAGAAATCAGTTCAGGGATTGCTTATGGAGACACAGTGAAAGGGCATAAAAGAAATTTCTGGTGATATGGAAATGTCTGTGTCTTGTTTAGGAATTTAATTATTTGGTTGCATAAATTATCAACATTTATTAAATTGCATGCTTAAGTCATTTGCGTGTTACCATATAGAAATTTAACCTAAAAAACAAGGAAATGATATGGTATCAGCCTCCAAGGCAGAAGTCAAAATAAAACCAATACCATTAACACATTTCTATATATTTCATTATAATATATATTTCTGACATTAACCCTCTTTAACAATTTATGCATATATAATTGGTTAATAGGAAGCTAATTAGCATTTATGGAGTAATTAATAGGTCCTCAGGCCTTGGAATAGTGAAATAAGATTCTCCTCAATATCTATGAATAAAAGTCACGCCTTGAATGTTACCCAAGAGAAGCATAAACAAGGATTTTTCTAGGATAGAGAGAGTTGTTCCAAATAAAGTGATAGTCTGGAGAAAAGTTACTAATGAGTCAAATTCAGAGGGATAGCAAAAAGGAAGCAGGCCGGGATGAAACAACAGAAGAAACATCTGGTATCGTTATGGAGCACACATGACCACCTCTGTCAGCTCATTTGTCAAGCTAGACTTTTACATACAAATGATGATGTATGATTAGAGTATGGGGAGCAGAAATCTCAGAATATGGGAGAAGGAGTTTTGGAGAAAATTATGCAGTTTCTTGTAGCACAGTCTAACCACTCAACCCCAAATCCCCATCTGCTAGGTGGCACTCCTTGGACTGTTTGGACTGTACCTAGTCACCTAGCTCTTCTCTTTGACCTCCTCCTCCTTCTTCTTCCTCCTCCTCTTCTTCTTCTCCTTCTTCTTCTTCTTCTTCTTCTTCTTCTTCTTCTTCTTCTTCTTCTTCTTCTTCTTCTTCTTCTTATCTTTCAAGTCCTTATCTATCCACAAGTGTCAAATTGGAAGATGACTCCAAACGCACATCAAAAGAAACTAGAGATCAGATGGCAAGCTGGTGTTATTTTTTCTCATCCATTATAGTTAATCAGTAGCCATTGCCTCAAGTGGAGTGTTGAGAAGTCTTAATCTAGGCTCAAAGAGAAGGAGTATCATAAACGATTAGAAATACTTGAGTAAAAAAAATCTGTGCAGGGAATAGAGATGGCACTGTACAATGAGGATCCGGGGGTAGAGCATATCTCAGCTTAAAGGTGTCCATTTTTAATGAAAAGTTTCAGAGTGATGCCTTTTGCAAATGGCCTCATCACTGCCTGTAATAATGAGAAATCCTGTTCACCAGATGGACTTGCCAGCATCCAGCAGCACTCTGCAAATCACTCCACTGCTTAAAATAGTTTTAATCAAATTGTTGGCCTCGACCTGTGAGGGAGCCATGAAATCAATCTAGTAGGATACAGCTACCATATTTTAAGAAATAGACTATAACAGTGGTCGGCAAACTCATTAGTCAACAGAGCCAAATATCAACAGTACAACAATTGAAATTTCTTTTGAGAGCCAAAAACCGACTTCTGCGCATGGGCCACGAAGTTTCAGTTGCACTGTACGTGCACACCTGCATGTGGTATTTTGTGGAAGAGCCACACTCAAGGGTTCAAAGAGCTGCATGTGGCTTGTGAGCCGCAGTTTGCCGACCACTGGACTATAATAATATAGAATGAATAGAAACAAATTAACTTTCCAATTGTTTGTACCTATATATATACATATGTAAGCATGTGTGTATATATATATATATATATATATATATATATATATACATATATATATGCTTTGAAATCCTATCTAATAAAAGATTAATATGCAAATTGACCATCACTCCAACACACAAGATGGCTGCCCCCATGTGGTCAAAGATGGCTGCCCCCATGTGGACACAAGATGGGCGTCACAAGATGGCCAGCAGGGGAGGGCAGTTGGGAGGGACCAGGCCTGCAAGGGAGGGCAGTTGGGGGCGATCAAGCCTGCAGGTGAGGGCAGTTAGGGGTGACCAGGCCGGCAGAGGAGGGAAGTTGGGGGCAACCAGGCCTGCAGGGGAGGGCAGTTGGGAGGGACCCAGGCCTGCAGGGGAGAGCAGTTGGGGGTGACCAAGCCTGCAGGGGAGGGCAGTTGGGGGAAAACAGGCTGGCAGGGGAGCAGTTAGGCATCAATCAGGCTGACAGGGGAGTGGTTAGGGGGTGATCAGGCTGGCAGGCAGAAGCGGTTAGGGGCAATCAGGAAGGCAGGCAGGCGAGCAGTTGGGAGCCAGCAGTCCTGGATTGTGCGAGGGATGTCTGACTGCCTGTTTAGGCCCCATCCTACTGGGATCGGGCCTAAACGGTCAGTCAGACATCCCTCAAGGGGTCCCAGATTGGAGAGGGTGCAGGCTGTGCTGAGGGACACCCCACCCCCCTCCGTCTATGAATTTCGTGCACTGGGCCTCTAGTAAAATTATAAAATGTGTTTATTATGAAGAAGATGTGTTTAGATGCTTGAAATCTGCTAATTTGTGGGCTCATTCCTGGTTCAGTGGGTTTTAGAAAAAATACTTTGGTATCATTTGAAGTATCAGTGATGTGAAATTTTTCACTGTAGACGTTCCGAGAACTGAGGTACAGGGTTAGGCGTCTGTGGGGGACAACTGATACACGTGTGATACAAGTAATGAGACTTCTTGATTTCAGAAGAAATAGAGGCCACATCATCCTTTGAATGTTAAATGATTATCAAAGGTTATGCTAGTGTTGGCTGTGTTCTGAGTTTGGACTTACCGATAGACTTATAGTGCAGTTTACACATGGGGTGATCAGGGGCAGGAGTGCAGCACAGGCCCCCTAGGCAGGCAGAACTCCGGGGGCAGGGAGGGGCTCAGAGCATCACTTTCAGGCAGGGGTGCCAGCCCGGCTGTGCTTCAACGTGACACATCAGTCCTTGAAAGATGACCTGAGCTGCATGGCTCCCGTCAGAGTCCATAGCTTCGGGGCCTTTCTACTACAGTCCAGCCCATAGGCTTGCCTTGACCCTGGCCTGCTCTCTGACCTCCGGGCGGTCTCTGGGGACCGCTTCCCACTGAGCTCATCATCCAGGAAAGGAAGCCCCTGGGAGCCATCGAGGGCTCACGTCAGGATCTGATGCCTTGGGGGGACGTCTGGATATTGCTGTTTCTTGGCAGAAGAGCACTCCTCAGCTCTTCCCCAGGGACTCCAGCAAGAATTTCCATCTCAAAAGGACCTTTCACAGCTGGCACTGGGGACAAGGGGAGCTGCGAGGCCGCTTTAGGATTTCCAGCCAGGAACAAAAGGCAAAGAACGTCCCACCTGCGAAGCACGCTCATTCCAGCTCAGGCTGCGCCACACGGAGCATCAGGGGGTGGGAGGAGCTTGCTCTACAGACAGGCTCCCCCTGTCAGGGAGCAGCGGGCTCCTGCAACACCTAATGGCACAAAGCGAAGGTCCAATTACAGTAATACATATGGAAACATGTCTGAGCATTGCAAGGCCCCCCAATAACCTACCAAATCACACCACATAATGCATAAAACCTAAAGTAACACCTTATTTCCTACTAATCCTAAGACCCATCTTGCTAATGGAAGTGCACAATAAATTGAGATAAAGCACACATGCTCACAGACGCAGGCCAGAGCTCTGCGGCCCCACCGAGATGCCGAGTGTGGCCCCCGGGAAGGAGCCTGGCGGGGTGCGCTCGCGGCTGGGGTCCGCGCTGCCTCCATAATGGCTGCTGCAAAACGAATGCCAAATGCTGCTTTCTGTTCTGCCTCTTTTCTTTCTTTTTTTCTTTGTAAAGCAAAAGCCTCTTGATAGTCCTTTCAGTTAGCAAAACAGGCACTAGTGTGGGCCTTTTGCCAAAGCGAAGCGGCCTACAGTCAACTGCCAAAAAGTAGGGGACACTGGTATGTGCTCCATGACGTTGTGTTCTTGCCGTTTGGGGAAAGATCATGGTTGGATTCACTCACTGGCTACGATGCTCAGCACAGCAAAGTGGCGGTCGCATTAACTTACAGCACTCACTGTACATGCAGAGAGAAGGAAGTATCCTACGTCATAATCCTATATAATAAAAGGCTAATATGCAAATCGACCTAACGACAGAACGACTGGTCACTATGATGCGCACTGACCACCAAGTGGTCAGTGTGCTCCCACAGGGGGAGCGCCACTCCGCCAGAAGCTGGGCTCACAACTGGCGAGCGCAGCGGCGGTGGCTGGAGCCTCTCCTACCTTTGGGGCGGGTGGACATCCCCCCAAGGGCTCCTGGACTGTGAGAGGGTGCAGGTCGTGCTGAGGGCCCCACCTCTCCCCCCCCCCAGTGCATGAATGTCATGCACTGGGCCTCCAGTTTGCTATAAAGACTCAGATTTCCCTTTTCAGCTGTGTCCTATGAGAAGGTAAGTTGTGAATGTGTAAGCAAAAATGAATGAGACAGGAGGTTTTGTCTGTGGTGCAGGGCTTGAACGCGGACCTGTTGACTGGTGCAGAGATTGGCAGAGCCCTTGCAGTCACACTGTGCACTGAAGGTCAGGGCGTAGCTGTTCGCGGGCTTCCCCTCACCCCCTCTCACACAGCCTCTGGAGACTGAGGTGCAGTGTTGATGGCCGCAGCCCTGGGTTCGATTGGGCCTGCAGTTGCCACCATGAGTCTGAGGTAACCTGAGAGAAGCAGGGCTTACAGTAGTCTCCTCAGGTGCCCAGGCCCCTTCAGCTCCTTCTCAGCTCCGTTTTCACTCCCTCCACACACAGCCTCTGTCTCCTCCCAGATCCCAGACCAATTCTGGGTGGCGGCAGGGAGCACTGTAGCAATTTCATATTGAGGACATCCCTTATGATGTTGCCTTGAGACACGATGGCACCCTCATGCCTGACATTGGTGTCTCTGTGATTGCTTTAAATCGCATGTGTCAAACCTCACCCGGCCCTCGGGGTCCCTGTGAAAGCTTCTGGAATTCTATACCATTCTTCAAGTGGAATCTCATGTTGTCATTTTCCCGACTCAGTGATTCTATCCTGATTCTCAGTCTCCAGTGCTTAAGCATCTTCAGCATGCTGACTCCAGACTAATAATGCCAAGACTGCTGACTCATAGAGGATCTTTGGGCCAATCAGGAAACAGAACACCGTCTGCGTGGGCTGTGTCCTGTGCATATTATGAGGGACTTGGTATTGAGACCATGTAATATGAAGTTTATTAGTGGTGCCTTATGCTCTGGGAGATGTAACCCCATGCCTTGCTAGATGGCTTGGGAAGCAGGGTAGGTGCTGAATTTCAGCAGCACTCACCTCTCAGCTAGGAGTTCATAGACACTGGGTAACCTATACAAGTAGACACAGGGCTTAGGCCCATTCTATGACTTCTTTTTTGGTAGGTTGTCTGGTCCAGAAATGTCTCTGGGCCTCTCCTCACTCTTACCTGGATCTAGGCTTAGCATAGAAGCAGCTAGGATATAGAGGCAGAAATTCTGGATGTCAACCACTACTAACAAAGGGAATTCTAACATCGTCTTGATTTAGTAAACAATCTATTCCCAATTGTTGAATAGTCATTTGTACCACTGTTTTCACACAGGCATCCTTATTAGGACCAAACCTAATGCTTACATTAGTGCCTGGTATATAGAGGTGATCTACATATATAAAAGGCTAATATGCAAAGTGTCCCCTCGGGAGTTTGACTGGGCGTTGAATGGCTTGCTATGATGTACACTGACCACCATGGGGCAGCAGGAATGAAGGAAGGCCCCAGCTGGCAGCCAGAAGTTCCTGATCGGCTCTGATCGCCTGTTAGGCCAAGGCACCCTACCCATGCACAGATTTTGTGCACTGAGCCTTAGTATAATAATAAAAAAAGATGTGGGTGAAACCGATGAGGCGTCACATCTCCCTCCCATTGGTACCTTCCTGCGACCAAGAATGGGATTCAGACTCCTTCCTCTCATGGCCTTATCTTGCTGCCAGGAAGATAGCCCGACTTGGCCAAAAAAATCCCAAGATACAAGAGTAAGGGTTAAAAGTTACATTAAAAAGTGAGACCGACCATAATCGAACCTGGGACCCTTGAGTCCGCAGGCTGACGCTCCATCCACTGAGCCAAACCAGTTGTGGGCACATCCCCAGTAGGGGGTGTGCAGGAGGCAGCTGATTGATGTTTCTCTCTCATCGATGTTTCTAACTCTCTCTCCCTCTCCCTTCCTTTCTGTAAAAAATCAATTAAACATATTAAAAAAAAAAAAGTGAGACCGAAATGAAAATATCAACTGAAGACCTGAATCCATGAAAATAAGTAATATAATGTGTGTTGAAGGGAATGTTCTGTTGGATGACTTGGGGTACAGTTGATAAATTATTTTGCCAGAGGAGTAAGGATGTTATAGACATCTGTAGATTTCACAGCGCATGACATTTATTCATTAGATGGTTAATAAAAGTGCAGTTGATCCTGGGAAAATTTGCACTGATAGTACGTAACTTGACATCTCTTTTTCCCTCATACTTTCATACCTGTAAAATCTTTAGAATCTTATAATACCTTGTAATTAAGTTGTTACACCAGTTTCCCCTTGTTCCTTTTGTGGACAGATATTTTTATCTTTTTGTTGGAATGCAGACAGTATGTGTACATTGTATCCAAACAGTATTGTGAGGGATGTTTTCTTTTCAAACCCAAAGGATTGTGCAACAAAGACAACCATTGACAAGCATTACTGGCCATTTTTATGTAATAGAAAATTTCAACTGCTCTGACAACTTGGAAATGCTCCAGGAAGGAAATGAATGTGTTTTTTTCTCAAATGTGTCATTTTGTATTAGCAGAAGCTGGACAGTTTGAGAATCATTGCCTGTATATCTGGAATTAAATTTCTAACACTTGGAACGCTCATCCTTTACAGCAGTGCCATCTTCTCCGAAGGTGAGCCAGTAATCACGTTTTCTGCCACAATAAATACAAGCGGGGAAAGTTCATCACAGCCCCTTTCTCTCCTTATTGAGCAAAGGGAATGATCATTCATTGTGAGATAACAAAGCAGTCCAGAAAGAAAACGTTGTTTTTTGTTTGTTTGTTTTGTTTTGTTGTTTTTATCTTAAATGGAAGGTGATAAGCCTGGTTGTGTGGATTTGTTCCTATTTGGGAAATGATAGACTTAAATGCTATGATGCCTTTCTGAAATGGGCAATGTGGAAGTTGGAATATTAGTGTGGCAGTGAAATTAGGTCCCATAAGAACATTCAGGATCATTTCCTCAATGGCTTGTCTTCAGTCGTTTCATTTAGGGGGAAGTTGGTTATACGTATTTCCAAAGAAGGAGGGAGAATCTCATACAAATATCAAACATGGTATTAGAATGCAAAATAATAATAATAATAATAATAATAATGATAATGATAATAAAGCAGAAGATAAACCGAGTCTCATAACAATGTAAAATTCATGAAATGATGCTGTAAGTCTGTGATTGCAGTAAGATGATGAGCACAGTGCCATTGAGTTGGGCCTTAAGAACAGAGGGATCTTTTTTTATTCCAGATGAATTTTTGGAGAGTTCGTTCTAGGTCTGTGAAATATGCCATTGGTATTTTAATGGGGATGTATTGAATCTGTAGATTGCTTTGGGTAGTATTGACATTTTAATGATGTTGATTCTCCAATCTATGAACATGGGGTGTTCTTCCATCTGTTTATGTCTTCCTCTATCTCTTTTTTTCAGTGTCCTGTAGTTTTCCGAGTACAGGTCTGTTACCTCCTTAGTTAAGTTTATTCCTAGGTATCTTAATTTTTTTGGTGTGATGGTAAATGGGATTGTTTTTTTAATCTCTTTCTGTAAGTTCACTATTGGGGTATAAAAATGCCACAGACTTCTTGGTGTTAATTTTGTATGCTGCTACATTGCCAAATTCATTCATTTATTTATTTATTTATTTAAAATACATTTTATTGATTTTTTACAGAGAGGAAGGGAGAGGGATAGAGAGCCAGAAACATCGATGAGAGAGAGACATCGATCAGCTGCCTCCTGCACAACCCCCCCTGGGGATGTGCCCGCAACCAAGGCACATGCCCTTGACCGGAATCGAACCCGGGACCCTTCAGTCTGCAGGCCGACGCTCTATCCACTGAGCCAAACCGGCTAGGGCCAAATTCATTTATTAAGTCTAATAATTTTTTGATGGAGCAGACCATCAAACCTCAGAGGGAAGGTAGGGGAGGATGGGGGTCCAGGGGAGAGATCAACCAAAGGATTTGTAGGCATGCATATAAGCTAACCAATGGACACAGACACCAGGGGGATGAGGGCATGAGTGGGGCAGTGGGGGGGACTGTGGGGGGATAAGGACACATATGGAATACCTTAATCAATAAAGAAAAAAATTTCTCTATAAAAAAAAGAACAGACAGGATCTAACAAGTAAAATGAAGAGAGCAGGCGAGGCAGTGGAAACAGTGTGCAGATGGGTGCAGAGGGGGAAAGGGCTCGGAGGGTGTGAAGCCCGGGCCGGCAGAAGGATGGGGCCTGCACGTGCACGGCCTACAGGGAGCACCGGGTGACTGACTGGGTGAAGAGGGCACTGCAGGCGGTGCCAGCTGAAGAGCATGTGCCCAAAGGGCAGCGGACACGAAACCCCTGCTGATGTTTGCTGTTTCAGAGACGGGTCCAGTTTGTCAAGAGAAGAGTCAGAGATGGATTTTTATGTGACATTTACTGCTTTCAATATGTTTTGTTTTGTTCGAAGACAAGAGTCTACTGCCAGGTGCTGTTCAACATACAACTGTATGTCCAGAACATGCCTGGTGTACCTGCACGCAGGTGGTGGTGCTACACACAATGCGTGGCACACCTCCCACGCACCCTGCTCCTGGCCCAGCCCACCCCGCAAAGGGCACTGCAGATGCCCTTCCTCCTGCTTCCTCCAGGAGTCCCCCACCAACAATTCCCAGCTGTTCACACCTACAACAAGCCCCTGTTTGCAAAAACATTGGTATTGTTTGAGCCAAAAGTTCTTTTTTTTCTTTTTTTAAATCGTCTTTATCGATGACATACCATAAATATCAACAACTCATGACTTTTGACATAGGAACACAGTCATGTAATCACTATCACATCTCATAATGTTCCTAATGTTTGAAAATAATTTTAAAAAATAATAAGTAAGCATTAGGGATTTCCTTTAAAACTACATATACAGGATCCCCCCCCCCCCCCAATGTATACATACTTTGACTAATTACAAAGACAGTGTTTATTGAAATACATTTTATTTCCAAAATGTAATAGAAATCAGCTGTTAAAGTATGTATACATTTTGGGGAAACCCTGTATATACTATATATACACATACATATACACAAACATACAAACATATGCAAACACACACACATGCACACTAACACGTGCACACACACAAAAAAAAACATACTTTAAAAAGCCCTTCACATCTGGTATCTTTGTTATTAGCATTATTTTGCATGACTTCAAAGGCAGATTTTAATTTTTTTTATTGTCAAGAAGGCAACTAAGTTGCACCAATTTTCAAGGATTTACTATGATCCACTGTTTTAGAAGTAGATCTAAAATTATACCACAGTTTTTTTGGTTCAATTTTAAACACGTTTTACTATACTGCCCTCCTGGTATATTTTTTAAGGCTGCAAATTACAGTTTCATGTGGCCTTATTCAGAAATTAAATACGTTGGATAGCTTGTTTGTCCCCTCAATTTCATTGTCCCTTTCTTTTTTTAATGTATCTGACATGATGTCCATGTGCCAGTCTAGTAGCTAGGTGTGGTCCCTGTGTCTAACTTCTAGGGAATGAGGTATGAACCAGCACTGTGGCGAACTTCTCAGAGGGCTGCTTAAGTACTGACTCAGGGGAGAGGTGGTAATTCTGTGCTTTTGTTTGTCTTCCTTTTTGCTGCCTGGAAAGCAAACACAGAGAGAATATCTTATTTGAGGAGAAAAAAAGGAGGAGTTTTAAGAGTTAATGCATTATCCAAATAAAGATGACCCCTTTGCAGCAGCATGGACAGACCTGGAGACTATTATGCTAAGTGAAATAAGCCAGTCAGAGAAAGACAAATACCACATTATCACCCTTATATGTGGAATCTAATGAACAGAACACACTGACGAACAAAGTAGGTCCAGAGGCATGGGTGCAGGGAACAGAATAACCGGTCTCAGTGGGGAGGGAAGAGATTAGCAAAGATCATATACGCATTTATGCATAACCCATGGGCACAGACAATAGTGTGGGGAAAGCCTGGGGTGGGGCGGGGGTTGGATGGAGGGGGGCAAAAAGTTGGAAAATGGGGGACCTCTGTAATACTGACAATGATAAAAGTAAAACCATTTCTCAAAAGAAATGCTAATTAAGGGTTAAGAACACAGGATGGGAGTAAGATGTGTCTGAGTTCATCCCGACTCTGCCACTTACCAATAAAATGACCTTGTGACAAACACTTAACCTTTCTAAACTTGGTAGTCTGCTGGTAATTATGCCTCTAAAGAAAGTTCCTCATATCTTTTTGAGACTTGCACCAACTTGGTCTTATAAAGCATACTCCATTGTTATGCATTTTCTCTTCACACTGAAAACAGGGAAGGTAAAGAAGGAAAAGTCCTGAATAGACAAAATAGACAGTAAACATCTCTTAGGAAATAAAATATAAATTTATGTATAAACCCCTATTCTTTAACAAACATCATTACACAGTCAATTTTCATATATTTCCAGTTCACTGCCTTTCCCAATGCATTGAACTTGTCAATGTTAATGAAAAAGAAAAGTTGTTCCCTTTCACTCAAATTTTGTTAATGAGAGATATGATGCAAGAAAAAGGACATAAAGATCACTGTGGTAGAAGTTTTACTCTGAAAATTACATATTGTCCTGTGGTTCTTCTAAAAAGTGGTTTTAAAAAGCCAGTGTGTCTCTTCACATTTGCAATTGTTTCTAGTGAAGTAGTGGGTCACTTCAACAAGGAAGTGATTGCATTTTAGAAAAAATGACAATACTATAAAGGATATATCTGGCAGATGTTAATAGCACTTCATTTCATGGTTCTTTGACACAAATGCTCATTAAGTCAATCATTGGACTGATAGTATGGGAAGCTCTCGCAGTTGAAATGCCAATTGTGTAAGAAAACACATCTAGGGCAATATGTGGCTATTCAAAAATGGGTGACCCAGATTTGAAGGTTTTATATTTTGATTAAAAGTTCCAAAATGGACTAATTCCATGCAAAAGCCACATCAAGCTTGTTTTAGAGAGGAGCTCTTTAAATGTGAGGGCGATAATTAGCAGATTTATGGAGCTCCCTTCTCTCAAAACCATATTCTCTTCAGCAGGGTCTCTGAGCACCAACTATCTGTCTGAACTGAACTTTAGTTTCTAAGTTGAATTAAAAAGTAATAAAAATAAAAAGTGAACATGTGTTCAAATAACCACATTAATGGAAGTTGTAACAGTTTGTGACGTACGGCACACTGTCTAGTTTTTTGTTTTTGTTTTTGCTGACAAATGTCATCAACAAAGGTGCCACTGACTTAGGAAACACTAAGAATGAAAATCTGATGAATTTTAAATGTCAATAACTTACATTATAACATCCAAGGGCATCATTAGAATTCAGAAATTGCAGCCCGTCTTCTTCCGGAAGGTCATTGGAAGGAAGTCCGGAAGGTCGTTTAACTGTCCGGTGTAATTAGCATATTACTCTTTTGTTATTATAGATAAGGTGATTGAAGAGGAAACAAAGCAAGAATGAGGTCTTTAGAGTGGCTCTAACCCAACCTGACCAGTGTTCTTATAAGAGGACATTTAGACAGCAGACATGTGTGCCCACAGATGGAAGACCAGGTAAAGAAAGAGGGAGGGACCTTAGAATAAACAAACCCTGCGGACACCCTGATCTTGGACTTCTAGCCTCCAGAACTGTGAAAAGGCACAGTGTTGGAGACTGGGTGTAAGCTGACACGGTCCTTGCACCTGAAGGGACTAGCAAGGCTGTCCCCTACCCACACAGTTTTCCCAGGCTTGTTTGGATGGCGGTTATCAGTAGAATGAGAGCAACCTTTCATAGCTTACCAAGAAGTCTGTAACTATTTACTGAGATTTGCTGTACTGAGAATTTGTCCTTCTGCTCTGTCTCTCCCTTAGAGATTAAGAGGAACAAAGAATACATTCCTCTTGACAGACCTTCTATTCAGTGTTTTGTGTATAAAAGGCATTACACAGTTAATAAACTTGCTGCAGTCTGTCGATGACCTGTAGTCCTCCCGATCCCGCTCTCCTGTCTTTCTTTCTTTTCTCAATTCCCACCTCCCTACCTCAGCCCGGTTCAACCTGTCAGGCTGGCCCTGGCAGCACAGGGCTGCTGTCTGTGGTACTTCTTTGGGCAGCCTCAGCAGACTAACACAACATCTAAGTCTCTGTCACCTTTGCCTAGCCAGACTGGCCAGGGCTTCCTACAGACTCAGCTTGTCTACACTTCCCCCTGAATGCCCTCAGTCTCAGTCTGGAAAGACCAGTCACCCCCTGCCATGGATATTGCCTGGATATATAGCCCCCAAACTTGCTCAAGACCCATTCTAAGGGGGTCTTCCTCTCTGTGTGGTCTCATTTTTCCTATCAATAAATAATCCAGAAGAGTAGCTTTCCACTGTAACTTGTTTCAAGGGAGAAGTTTGAAGTAGAGGAAATGAGACTTATTTGATTCTGCGGAAGGAGTTCTTTCAATGACTGCTTTTGGAAGCTAATTAGGATGATTATGAAGTGCTGCTCTCCATGTGCTAGCAGGTGATTTCCCAGCGTGGTTCCATAGCAGATACAAAAGAGTCCAGGCAGAGGATCGTCCTATCTCCACCTCAGTGTCTTCATTGTTAAGCTGCCGTGCCATCATCATAATGAGGACGGGTGGCACAATGCAGCTGGCTTTTGTGAGATATAAATTATCCACTTATGTGGAAAGCCCAACTGTGATGTGTTCCGCTATCATCTCCATGTAAATGGCTCATGAAAGCAAGCAACCATGCTAGCCTCTGTCTTTGAAATTCCTCCTTGACACTTACTAGTATATTCTGCACAAAGAACGTACTTCAAAACCCAGCTGTATGTTCACTATATGGTATATACATAAGTATTAAGTCAACAACTCTCTGAATCCTCTATATTTTGTTGTTCGACTCTATTATTTTAATTTATCTAGGCATAGGTGAATATATTAACATAAATTTTTCATTTTCAATATAATGTTTTATAATGTCTATTGATATTTATTCAACATGCGCTTATTGAAGACCCACCATACACAATGGTGTTACTTTTTAGTTATGTTGACTTTTCTTTTTTTAAAATTTTTTATGTAGGCTTTAATCATGGATAAGGACTGAGAGAAATTGTGTCTTGCAGGTAAAAGGCCCATGAATTTTTAGAATGGCAATATTCAAGTCAGTTGTTGGTAGTTGGTCAACATTCTAAAATGGCTCTTATCTATAAAAATAAAAGGGTAGTATGCTAATTAGACTGGACGTCCTTCAGGAAGTCATTCTGGACATTCTTCCAGATGAAGCTGGGGCTGGAGGGAAGCCCGCTCCTGGGTGCCCGTGGGCGGCCTGAGGGAAGCCAGCCTGGGTCCCGGGTGCCAGAGGGAAGCCGGTGCTTACAGCTGTGGGAAGGAAGGCCTACTCTTGCACAAATTTCATGCATCAGGCCTCTAGATAAATCAATATTTTAGAAAAATCTCTTCTGAGTACTTCATCCTTGTGGTAGTGGGCCTTTTGGGTAATGGAAGAATTTGAAATCTGGTATGTTGGGACATAGTATGGAAAACAGGCACAACAGTAATCAGAAATGGGCGAATAATTTAGTGAATGGAAAACTATGATAGAAGGAAAGAATTTACCAGGAAAACATATTTTATACCAGATCCCTGACTCCTGGTAGTGGAATTAAAAAATAGATTTCCCACTAATGGTAGAGCAAGGGTCTCTCAAGACATTGTACCTGGTTATGAAACTAATTCATAATCAAGAAGCCTTAAGGAAATGTGAGATGTGAGAATAAATAAGTGGGGTTACAGTATTGAATTATTTCAAAAAATTCAGACAGAATTTAAAGTATATTCGTGTGATGGTCTAAAATTATTCCTTAGCAGAGTGTGTGCTCAGTGATAATTGGCCGTGGACTTTGCTTCCCAGGACATTCCCTGGAAACCTTTCTTTTTAGGAATATTACCTTATGATCTAATTTTAAGGCTCATTTTACCAGTTAAGGAATTTATGTCACATGTGTTTGCCTCTTGTATACTTTACTATATCCTTCTGAAGTAGATACTCTCCATCACATGTACATTTTACCCTGAGAAGCACAGAGGTGCTCCTCACCCAAGCCATCATCTAGCACATGGTTGCCTGTATTTGACCATAGGCAGTCTCAGTCCCAAATTTATACTTTCATTCATCATCTTGGATAGCCACACAATTATGCATTAATATAGATTTATTTTTAAAAGCAATACTACATACCAGTTCAGTCCAGCAAACATTTAATGAGTACCTCGCTCTGTTCTTCTCAGGACTTGGTGATACAAAGACGAGTAATAACAGCCTTGCCACGTTCCAATAAATGTTGGCTGTACCCTTCAAACCAGCACTTCTGATCAGAATAATCAACCATATTCCTACTATTAGTATTCCTTACTCAGAAGTCTCTATTGCTACCTTGTTGGAGGGCATATGACTGACCTAAACAGGATGGTTCCACAATGTCTGCTTTTTCGCTTAATAATTATCTCAGCTTTAGTTAATTAATGATAGCTTTTAAAGTGGATAGGTTTTGTCACACTGCTGCTATGTACTCCTTTATTAAAGTCATCCCAAGGATTATAGAGTGACTGATATGATTGAAAAATCTGGAAAAATGAAGTATTCTCTGCTAATCTTTTGGAGAAAGTGAATTGCTGCTGGGGGCTGAGGTCTTCCTGTTCTTAAGAGACTCTGATCCCAGGGAAGTGGGGGCTACAGGGACTGGGCAGAGGCACCTGTCTAGTTCTGGGGTCCAGGAGGAGCAGACCAATTTGACCAACAAGCTTCAACCACGTCCTTCAACATGGTCTCTGTTGGTCTGCAGGGTGAAAAAGGGAGAATTAGTGTTGGGAAACCTATAGTCATTTACAGGATGTAATTCTCTTCTCCAAAAGGGGACAGACAACTGATGAGTGAGTATCTGGAACATTATTGCCTAGGAAAGCAATTAAAATTTACTTAAGTGTACATATATACATGCATATGCATGTGTGTGGATAGGCAGAGTGATTATCCTAAAGAACAGTAGCCAAACGCTTACTTGCTTCTTTTCTAATAGTTGCAATATTTTAAAATTTTCACTTCTTTGCCCAGGATCACCTGCTATCCTCTAACCACATGATATCTGAGATCACTTGGAAATAGAGAAATTATTGGGGACATTAATATCAGAAGTATATTTCTTAAATAAGTGTAATAATTCTATTTTTTTCACATATATATGGCACTTGACTCAAGGTCTGACTTTCCCAGAGAGATAAACCTACCTCTTGAGCTAGTCAGCTTTCATCTCAGTGCATTCATTTATAGTTTAGTATCAGTAAACTATGCTATAAAGTTTATTACTCATCACTTTTTAGTAGAGTCATATAGAACCAAGAAGAGCATGATAATTGCAGAAGGGGACATGAAGTCGGCTGGCTAGGGACAAAATGCTCATGAATGAGCCTAGCTTACACTCCGTGCGGCAAGTGAAGGATTCTGTGCTGGAAGGCGAGGGGACATGGCCCCTCATCCTGCTCGCCTTCGGCTCAGCCACTCAGGTGAGGTGACTGCTTTTAGCCAGCACTTAGGAAATTCATATTTCTCTACAGAGCAGCCATGTGGCTACATTGCAGATATATTGAAACCTGGAAAGGCACATGAGCAACATTTAATTCACTACTGATTTATATGGAAGTCATTGCCTACAACATCTGTACTCCCAACACTAGTTGACTTAATTTGCTCTGGTTCCCTGGTAACCATATAATCGACCTAGCGAGGACACAGTACTTTTTACTTGACACTTGTGAGAAGGAGAACAACCACCCAGTCGCTCCATTTGAATGTAATGGCCTTTTACCTATGGCTATGGCAGCCCTGGAGGGTAGCTTGCTTAGTTGAAAAGGTTAAGATACGTTTATTTGGCACTCTCAGAAAAAAAAAAAAAGAATTCTAGCATATTTGCCTTTCGAGTTTGTTTACCAGCAATGAAACACAGAACTGAACAAAGATAAGCCTTATATGCAGCGAGACTGAAAACGGGTGTTTGATCACTGAAAAGATCAGCCATGTCATACCCTTCTTTTCTCTGCAAACACAGGTTGTTCCCTCTGGCATATATGTTTTTCACTGTCTAGTCCAGACTTAACTGACACCAGATGTTGGCTGTCCAGCAATATTTTGCTCATTTCTCAGCTGGAAAATCAGCTTTCTCTTTTTCCCACTTCATAGAAACTCTTAATTTCTTCTTAACACCAAAGAAGAAACAAAAGATAAATTATCATCGACTAGAGCAAATCATGAATTAATGTTAATTGTGCTCTGTACCTATTATTAAATAAATATTTATTAATTGGCCACTCTGAACACCAGACTCTATTTGATCCTGATCTATTAATATAAAAATTTAAAAGACTCCAAGAATTAATAACTCTATATAAAGAAAATCACTATATGTGTGTGTGTGTATATATATCTATATATCTATATATCTATATATCTATATCTATATCTATCTATCTATCTATCTATCTATCTATATATATATCAGTTATTTTATATAAACTTTATTTTGTATAAG
The DNA here is from genome assembly GCF_963455305.1 of Plecotus auritus. Taxonomy (NCBI): domain Eukaryota; kingdom Metazoa; phylum Chordata; class Mammalia; order Chiroptera; family Vespertilionidae; genus Plecotus; species Plecotus auritus. The sequence continues at coordinate 12,517,477 of NC_137772.1, read as the reverse complement.
TCAGCCTGATAAAATTTTTGACCAAAATATTTCCATATAAAGCAATTGTTACTGTAAGGTGAGTCCACATCCAATATTTCTCTCCCATCAATCAGTATTAGGACAGATTAACTGGGATAGGAGTCTTGTAGCAAAGTGGGGAGTCTCACAAACTGTACATTGAGTCCAACATTTACAAAGGTGTCAGTCATCAGTATGATTCTGAGCAAAATTATTCAGAATCTGTGCTCTGTCTTAAGAACACAGTATACACCATTTATCCATGCATGAGGCAAGCTATATGACAGTACAATTTGGCAGGAAACTGTCTAAGGCAGTGTTTAAGAACAGAGATAGAGGAAATTAGAACTGCCCACGAAGCTCAAGAAGCATAGGAATGCGATGCAGATTCAGCTGAGTGGAGGTTGGGGATAGGATGAAGTAAATAGATGGTTAGCACAGGGCAATGCCAGTATTCGTTTTCTTGGGCCACCACAACCAAGTACCACTGACCAGGTGACTGAAACAACAGAGATGTACATCCTCACAGTTCTGGAGGCTGGAAATCCGGGATCCAGGTGTTGGCAGGTTTGATTCCCTGAGGCCTCTCTGTGGCTTGCAGATGGCTGGCTTGTTCCTATTCCTTGTGGTCCTTCCTCTGTGCCCACACATTCCTCGTGTCTATTTTCTTTTCTTTTTTAAAATTTCTTTATTGTTTAAAGTATTATGTATGAATCCTTTTCCCCCATTGACCTCTCCCCGCTTGTTCCCCCCACCTCCCCTGCACATGCCCTCACTCCCCCCCCCACTGCTGACTGTGTCCATGGGTTATGCTTATATGCATGCATACAAGTCCTTTGGTTGATCTCCCCCACTCCCCCGACTCTCCCTCCCCCCTGAGGCTGGATGGTCTGTTCGATGCTTCTATGTCTCTGGATCTATTTTAGTTCATCAGTTTATGTTGTTTCTTATATTCCATATGGTCATTATATGAGTGAGATCATGAGATATTTATCTTTTTCCAACTGGCTTATTTTGCTTAGCATAATGCTCTCCAGTTCCATCTATGCTCTTGCAAATGCTAAGCGTTCCTTCTATTTTTACAGCAGTGTAGTAGTCTTTTCGTATCTAAATTTTCTCCACTTATATGGTCACCAGCCAGATTGGATTGAGGCCCACCTAACAGACTCATTTTAACTTAATCACCTCTTCAAAGGCTCTTTCTCCAAACATAGTCGCCTTCTGAGGCACCAGAAGTCAGGGCTTCAACATGTGTCACGGGGGACTACCTCATTTCCAACTGGAAACCAGGCATCACAGTGGAGGCCGGCATGGGAAGTGATAACTAGGGAGAGGCCCAGCCTCCTCCTGACCAGCCCATGTCTCATGAGCTCCATGACCTAGAAGCACTTATGAGAATGCAGGCAGGTGAGCTATTACATTGACTAAAGAAACGCTTCCGTGACTGAGTTAACTAAGATTGATTTCTACCATCTGAAAAGCATAACCAGTAAGTGCAGCTATAGGAAAAGAAAGAGCAGCTTTCCTCTGTGGCTGGGATTGGGATTATCCCCACCACATCCATAGTTCCCATTTGATGCCAGGTTGCAAATAACTAAGAGATGTAGGCTAATGACAGGAAAGCAATTTATCGAAAAGGTTTCAAGAGCTCTCAGTCTAGTGGAAGACTGCCTAGAACGGATTTGAGAATGACAAGAACCAAGAAGTGGCAGGTAAACAGGACATTGAGAACACTACTTAGGTGACTGTCTCCACCAACGTGAGTGACTCTTGGCCACGCTACTGGGCCTTGCCTCACTTGCTCCAGATACAAACGTGTCTGCTTACGTCCTGTGGGGTCCTGAAATTAGGAGAGAAAGTTCTGGCCCCGTGGCTTTGTACTGAAACACAGTCTCTTGGTAGTTTCCTCAACTCAAGGCTATCCCCAATAGGCCAAGATCATTGCTCATTAGGAAATAGGGATGCTATTTGAGAGAAATAGCAGGAGCTAGGAAACCAAATTATGACATTGACCACCATGCTGGCATCTAAAAAGCACCCAATATAGCAGCTGATGCTGTTTCTCTAATTATTATTTTTACATGTTACCCCTTCCCAACATTCCCTAGGGAAGTGGGGAAAAGGAAGGTCAGTGTAGCCTACCATTGTTGAGTAGAGTTTAATAGAGGACGTTAGTGGTGAGCAGATCTTGAAGGCATAGGATTGGGATAATTAGAAAATGAGGGACAGCATATTCCATGCAGGGGGAGCATGATCGATGTGGAGTGTGAAGATGCTTGCCTGACTAAATGAGGGTTCCCTGTGGCAAGTTGCGACAGATCAGCTTGGATACTACCAGTGGGAAGTGCATATAGAAACTCTTTTGTTTCCACAAGGAAAGGTTTGATTTATTGGTTAAAAGGAAACCATTGCAGGTTTTGAGCAGCAATTTCCCAGTGGGCCAACATCTCCTTTGTTTGAAGTTTAAGGGCAGAACAGCAGAAGTTGTTCAGGGATCTGGGAACCTCATGTGTCATCAATTTTCCTTTTAGCTACTGTTAAGTAGTTGCCTTATACCTAATATTTCATTTTCCTTGGAAATTTTGTTAGTGTTCTTCTTTCTTCATATTTTTTCTTCTGGCTTAAACAAAAAAATATTGTATCTGCTATTTATTTCTGTTTTTAAAACAATTTGAAAAAAGTTTCATTCCATCGTAGCATAGAAAGTAAAATTTTAAAAATGTTTCTTTTTTTAAAAAATATATTTTATTGATTTTTTACAGAGAGGAAGGAAGAGGGATAGAGAGTTAGAAACATCGATGAGAGAGAAACATCGATCAGCTGCCTCTTGCACACCTCCTACTGGGGATGTGCCCGCAACCAAGGTACATGCCCTTGACCGGAATCGAACCCGGGACCTTTCAGTCCACAGGCTGACGCTCTATCCACTGAGCCAAACCGGTTTTGGCTAAAAATGTTTCTTGATACAAACTAGTTTTGATTGAGAACTGGGAAGTATTTTTGATACCAAACAAATAAAAGCATACGCAAGGTAGCTGGAATGATTTTTTGGGTACTGTAAGGTTTGCACAAAATAGCAATTTGTGAAATCCATGTTGATGTAAATGTATTCAGTGCAAATGTCCCATTTTAGCTTATAATAAGCATTTATTTTCCCACATGCCTTGCTTTATGAAATGTTTTTCAGAATTATTTTGGCTCTAAAGTTTTTCACACATTTGCCTGATTTTTTTTTTCATGTGAAGGTACACACAGATCCATGAACACTTTTTTTTTAAAGGAGAGAGATTTGGATTTAAAATAACAACTACGAAAAATAACTTGCCAATTATTGCCATGACTCCAGCCTTCTGCCTCCCATTTCTCCTGCCTCTGATCTAACACCATCCTTAGTGAAGTATTGAACTGAGATACTGAGCAGCCAGGGAAAGGCAGCAGGAGAGGTACCACTGGGACAGAAAGTGTGGAAAGGGTTGGGATGAATCAGGCCTCCAAGGAAGAAAGTATCGCTGTGTCCATGCCCTTTTGCGTGTGATGTTGCTGCTCCTACCATCGGGAGGCAGGGCTTTTTCTTCAACTCCTTCCTACTGGACTGGCCTTTTGATTGACTTGGATCAGTAGAATGTGGTGGCCAAGTCCTGTGGAGGAGACTGAGGTGCCCCAAACAATAGACACCGCAGATTGCCAGAGAAGTGAATAAAGCCGTAATGGACCTCCCAGCCCCTTCACTACATCATGTCCCTGTTATACTAGCAGAAGAGCTTCCCAGGTTGCCATTGCACAGAACTATGGGAAATAAACTACTGCTGTTTTAGAGGAATTTTGTAATAGGAGCAATAAACCAATACACATGTTTTTATTAAAATAACCTTCTATTGTTTTCATTCTTCATTAAGGTTGCTTGTGTATATAATATCAAATATGCGTTATTTTAATTATTTACTATGTATCATAGTTAAGAGCTTGTCAAAGATAAAAACTGCTGTCTTTGTAGGCAGTAGTATTTGCTCAGGGACCAATATAAGAGTCTTGTCATAATGTTGTGCAGCAGGCTTACAGAATGGATTCACATTATTCAATCTACTTAACAAAAGACTGACTATTCAGAATTCCAATTTCTTAAAATAAAATGAATACTGCAGAGTATTTTACATTATTCATCTCTTTTGAGCAGACAATTCTGATCTCTGCCTGGTAACCTGAATGAAAACCCAAAATAATAATTCAATAAGTATAGATGGTTGTTTTGGATGATCTTGTAGTATTCCAGGGCCCTGGGGCCCATTCTTCATGAGAAAGGGTGGAATCCATAGGTCATCCTGGAAAGGTAGGACCTTCCCACTCCAGATAGTGCTGGAGACAATATAAGACCATAGTTCTTGCATTCTACTTTTTAAGACTCCACAAGACCCCAGCATCACATCACCTTCACATCATGTCATTGTGATCCCATTTTTCCTAGCCATGCCCTCTAAATGAAGACTTGAAAAAGCTCACTAGTAGCACACTGATCAACACTCACATATTTTTGCTTAAGTTACCCCCAACCTTATCCCCAAATTCTGTAGATGTCATGAAATTCCTCTGATGTCCTAAGTAAGCTACCCACAAATCTCTGAGTCATGTTTTTACATTGTTGACACATCTTTAATGTTTTTATTTATTTATATATTTTTTCTGAATACTTGCAAACCAAGACTTTATTTATTTGTTAGGAGCTCTCAAGTTCTTTAATAGTAATATTTTAGCACATGATTTTCTTATAATATGAGCTAAGGTATCATTTCAAAAGAGATAAGGCTGCAAAAGATTCAGCTCTACTGATTTTATAGCTCTTTTTTGCTATATATAATTACTGGATATCTTTACCCAACTGGGGTAATGATACTTAAGATACTGAATTAAGCATTTTTCCCAGAATTGATGCCTTTGCTTATTTTTGCACATTCTCGTTTTTTATGATTTTACCTTTCACAGTCCTATCAATAAAATCATTCCACCAAATCCTCTTTCACCCCTCACCAAAACAGAAATAAATGAAGCCATCAGTTGAAATGAGGGAGGCATAAAGTTAGTTTATCAAAGTGTTTCTCCCCCAGTGCATTAGTACATTGTTAAAAGAGCATCCGTAGGTAACTATATCATGACAATGAGAAAGTTAGGAATCAAAGGTAAAGTTTTATGCCACTATATTGTCAGCATTCTAGTTGTAATATTTAATTTTCTATCTTCTATGATATATGGAATAACTAAGGGAAACACCCTAGTTTTGAAAACGTTATTTTCTGTCATTTGAGAGAGGTTGTCAGCCAGAAAGTTTTATTGGCACTTGTGAGAACAAGTGGACCCTTTGATTTCTAGTAATTTCCTTTGTATACTTGTTTAGGTCAAAATGAGCTCAATGTCTAACAGCCACAAAGCCTTCCCCTTTCTGCCTCAGACCCAACAATGATCTGTCAATAAGATATTTTCTGCCATCATCCCATCCCCAAATGTCCTACCTGTTCATTGAATGGGTAGATCATTTTCTGCTCAGCAATCCAAAGTTGTCTGATTCAGCTGTCACTCATGGAGTCAATCAATGTCCATCAGCCCAGAACAAAGCATTTCAGTCACTGTAGCTGTCAGCCCAGGTCAAAGTTGTCTTGTTGGTGGCCATGGTGATAATCACCATGAAGTTAGGGACAAAAGTCACAGTGACAGCAGTTTAATTTTGTGTGTCAACAAAGAGACAAAGGACAGACAGCCAGACAGATTCAATAACTGTGTGAATTTTATTGGTATAAAGAAAACCACACTGATTAAGTTTTTCAATATTTCTGAGGTATTATTGGGCTGCTTTGGTCCCTGTGTTCCTTTGATTAGATGTTAACTTTTAGATTAGATTGATTTTGAAAATTGTTATTTATATTGTGACATCTCTACCTTGGACACATAATTGTTTGAATCTCTTTTAATCCTTGTGTTATACAGTGGGTATTAGACATTATGGGAACTGAAACAGGACACAACATGTTTTCTTTCTCTTTGGTCTTTTTGTGAACAGATTATTAGCTAACTCTATTTTTTAGAGAGAAATAAGTATATAAAAATAACATATTTAGCATGGATTACCTGGCTTTCATTTGTAATTATTACATATAATGTCTGGTATGATTATTTTTTAACATGCCTGAGTATTTTAATGTACTAACTAGTCTATGAGCCACTTGGGTGTAGAGGCTTTTTAAAATATATCATTAAAACTCCAATAATAACAGTAATTGTTGTTAATAAGAGTAAAAATGATAATACATAAATTCACTATTCACTGAGTTTTTACTTTGTTCTGGACATGATGCTAAACACTTTCCACACATATCTCATTTAAACTTTAAAACCATTCAGTGAGAAAGCTATTATCCCTGTTTTACAGATTATGGAACAAAGGTTCATATAAGTAACTTGAACCTTGTACAAGGTCATGTTTGGGAAAGAAAGATTCTATTCACGTGCATGCATTCTATTGTTTCTACAACAGTAGCAATGGTAGATGCAGCATTCCCTCTTCTCCATTAGGTTGTGTGCCTCATGAGGTCCTCTTGCTCATATTTTGACCAGAGCACCCATGAAGCACTCATATCCTATCTAATAAAAGAGCAATATGCAAATTGACCATCACTCCAACACACAAGATGGCTGCCCCCATGTGGTCAAAGATCCTGCCCCCATGTGGACACAAGATGACTGCCACAGATGGCCAACAAGGGAAGGCAGTTGGGAGGGACCAGGCCTGCAAGGGAGGGCAGTTGGGGGCGACTGGGCCTGCAGGGAAGGGCAGTTGGGTGGGGGACCAGGCCTGCAGGAGAGGGAAGTTAGGGGGAACCCAGGCCTGCAAGGGAGAGCAGTTAGGGGTGACTAGGCCTTCAGGGGAGGGCAGTTGGGGGGACCAGGCCTGCAGGGGAAGGCAGTTAGGGGTGACCAGGCCTGCAGGGGAGAGCAGTTTGGGGGGACCCAGGCCTGCAAAGGAGGGCAGTTTGGGGGGCAGACCAGACCAGCAGGGGAGAGCAGTTAGGGGCGATGAGGCTGGCAGGGGAGGACAGTTAGGGGTGACTGGGTCGGCAGGGGAGGGAAGTTGGGGAGGACCAGGCCAGTAGTGGAGGGCAGTTAGTGGTGACCAGGCTGGCAGGGGAGGGCAGTTAGGGGCCATCAGGCTGGTAGGGGAGCAGTTAGGCATCAATCAGGCTGGCAGGGGAGTGGTTAGGGGGTGATCAGGCTGGCAGGCAGAAGAGGTTAGGGGCAACCAGGGAGGCAGGTAGGCAAGCAGTTGGGAGCCAGCAGTCCTGGATTGTGAGAGGGATGTCCAACTGCCTGTTTAATGAGGCATCCCAGATTGGTGAGGGTGCAGGTTGGGCTGAGGGACACCACCCCTCCCCCATGCATGAATTTCATGCACTGGGCCTCTAGTATCACTATAAAATGCTGAGAAATGAATGGGGAGGTTTAGTATGGTCTCTGGCTTGAGCCCCACTTCTAGAGGATCATGTCTGTATACAGGTGAGAAACCATTAAGTGCAGAGTATCATGTGAGGTTTTGTTATGTGCACTTTGTAATGATTGACATTTGCTCAAATGTATATCCTACATGGAAGTGCAATTACATAGGTAATACACCTTATTTCTGAGAGCACAGAATACATAACATCAGCCTTTTCAGGCACACTTGATTTCTCCTGTTTTATTAATAACTTTCTTGTGTTTAAGTGACTTTTTTAAAATCATGCATTGTTTTATATCCCACTCTGGCATGACCTTAGCCAAACAGTTGCTATAGTAAAATTTTCCCATGATGCTTCTTAATCTTACATTCACTAGCATATAAAATGGTCTGCATTATAGCGGACAATATGGTTAAGCAATAGAAGAAAGATGAAAGCAGAAACATACAAAAAGGGACATTTAAAAGCTGATTAACAAGTAGAAATGTAGGAACACAAGTAGCAAATTATTCTATTCTCTTGCAACTTCATGGCATTCTCTAAAGCAAAAAACAGCACTTCTAAAAAGCAGTTATCAACATTTATCAACACCATCCTAATCTGAACACAATAGCTCCTCAAGTGACAGGTGGTAAATTATAAAACAACATTAAAAGCATTTTTTAATGTTAGTAAAAATAAAATTGACTAAGGTACAAAAGTCACTGTCATTCTTAGTTTATATGCCAAATTGTTTATCCTTGTAGTTTAATTACATAAAATTGTTTTCACCAATCAATGTGAATAAGTTCTCATCTCCATTTGACATTGAATCTGTTTTTAATTGCTTGTTTTTTGAAGCTTCTACACTAAGAGAAAATAATAAATGATGGAGGTTCTAAGTAATAGACCATGCTAATACCGGTATATGACATTGAATAAATTATAAGGACTGATTCATTTTCAGTTAATTTTGATTTGTTATAGTTAGTCCTATTTAATTACTGAAGCAGGTGAGATAGCTAGATATGCTTTTAATAATGAACATTAAGGCAAAAATAAAAGTGAATATGTTTTTATTAGTTTCTGATAAAAACAGATATGCCTTAAAGATTTTAGTTTTGTGATTACCTATGGCTCATTAAACTGTCTTTTTTAAATTCTGAACTCGAGGATATGATTTCATTGATTTTACGGAGAGAAGAAGGGAGGAGAGAGAAACATTGATGTGAGAGTAAAACACAGATTGATTACCTCCCATACCCACCCGAACATGCAACCTGAATATGTGCCTTGGTGGGGAATAGAACCCATGACCCTTTGGTGCATGGTACGATGCTCCAATCAACTGAGCCACAATGGCTTGGGCTCATTAAACTATCTTGTGAATGGAAAAACTAGTGTTTCCCATTCACAAGCATCAAATACTTACAATTTGTTGACTCTCTTTAACTTACATATATGACTTCTAATTCTCCAAAAATGTTCTAAGGAGTAAATCCTATTGTTCTGTCTCTAAAGATGAGGAAATGGAAGGCCAAAACTGTTCAGTGTATTTCACATAATATCAGTAAATAAACATTATAACTAGGATTTCAACCCTAGTCTGTCTGGGGCTAAAGTCTACTCCTTTTCTAATATATTATTCTGCTTCCTGATTTATAGTAAACCAGAGCAACCAAGTCTGTTTATTTCAAATTTTATATAATATACTAGAGGCCCGGTGCATAAAATTCGTGAATGGCCGGTGGGGCGGGGGGGGGGGGAGGGGGGGAAAGGGAGTCCCTCAGCCTGGCCTGCGCCCTTGGGGGATGTCCAACTGTGCGGATTGGGCCTAAACCGGCAGTCGGACATCTCTCTTGCAATCCTGGACGCTGCATGCACCAGTGACCATACTTTACAAACAGCTGAAAGGCATCTTGCTGTTGTATGGGCAGCTACATTTTTTTGCTCTGATTATAGTGAAAAGTAGTACATAACATGATCCTTCTGAGGCAGTAGTACCATTTTCCCCATCTTATGGGTGGAAAAACTGAAGCAGAGAGAAGTTAAGTAATTGGCTTTGTCGCACAGTTATAAGTGTCAGAATCAGGGCTGACCACAAAATGTGCAAGCCAGAGTCCATGCATGTCATCGCTGCATCACCCTGTTTTTTCAGTGTTGGAGTAGCCTTGCCAGGTTTTAATTTTTAAATTTAAGAGACTGTTCCCAATATATAGGGTAGGGTCCCTAGGCCTGGCCGGTGATCAGGGCCAATCTGTGGGGCGACCAGCAGGCAGGGCAATCAGGGGGACCCCGCTGGCACCCACCTTAGCTGGCAGCCTGGTGCTGCCCACTGGCTGGCCCTGCCCCCCACCATCGCTACCTGTTGCCTCCCTCTAAGGGGTGACTGGTGGGTGGGGCATTTAGGGGGCCCCTGCTAGCACCTGCCTTGGCTGGTGGCCTGGCACTGCCCTTGCCGCCTGGCCCCACCCCAAATAGCCGCTGCTGGTCACCTCCCTCTTGGGGGGCAGATGCATTGAGCGTCTCTCCCCTGGTGGTCAGTGCATGTCATAGCAACTGGTTATTCTGCTGTTCGGTCGATTTGCCTATTAGAGTTTTATTATATAGGATGATTGTGGTCCTCCATAAATTCTAAAACAATTAGCCACTATCCATTAGTAAACACAGTGTGAAGAGTAAAAGCAGAAAAAAATGACTGTTTTCTGCCATTCCAAGTTCCCAAAAGATATATAATAGGCCAACCAAGTATGTAACCAGTTTCTCAAAACTCTAGATATTTCAGCATATCTTATGACTTATGTACTGTTGAACCCTTATATTTCAGAACTTACAAAACCTGCTATTTATTTCTGGTCACAAGAAAAGGACTATTTGGTCATCTGAGAGTTCAAATATGACAATTTAAATCTTTCTTGTACTGGGATATGGTATGTGATTAAAACTCTCCAGCAAGACAAAACCTAAGTACGACAGACTAATATGTGCAAAGGGAATTTCCTCCTGGCATTCCTTAGAGGAAATTCAAAGTCAGGAAAAACTAACACTAGACAAGAGAAGTAATATTTCATATGTTCAGTTATGTACAGTAATCCCTCTTTGTATAATTTAGAAAAGACATTTTATATAGTTGGTAAATGTTTCAGTTTTAGAATGGGGTGCTGCTCTTGAAGTATTTCTTTCTGTTTTTGATACAGATATTTCCAAAGGAAAAAACACACACACACACACAAACAAAAAAAACCAGAATTATTGCCAAGAATTAGAATTTCCTAGTGTTCAAATTTCATGACCCTGAGCCCAATCCTAAATAAGAGAGGACACTCACTATGTAGAATGAAGTTCACTTTCTTCTTTGAGTGGACTAGGTCTAGCAAGTAGATTCTCTAGCCTCTTTCCAAGTCCATAATTTTATATTTTTCTTATTCCAATAGTGAAATCTGATTTGTCCATGGAGGGACACATGACATTCTTGTTTACTCAATAGGAACAAAGGGATGAAGTGAAGAGTGGGCCCTTGGCTAGAGCCTTGAGGTCTATATTCGCTCCTCCATCAGCCACGAATAGAATAATAGCCTTGTTAGAATAATTTGGATTCTTTGATTTTCATTACTTCTTGATAATCTGTGGAATGGGAGTTGGAAAACTGACACTGGGGATATTTAAAAAGAGCAAATAATTATTTAATTGTTCTATTTTGTGTATATCTGGATGGCAGTGTTAGATGGATGACTGCAGCCAAATCAGAGCATTCTGCAGCTATAATGAAGCAGAGGCTGTCTGGCTTCCCCTGAGATTCTGTCCCCACTCTGACACTGACCACCCCAAGCAAGGCCATTGCCCTCTTTGGAACTAATATGCCTCATGTATAGAAGGTGTAGGGTAGATGGCATCAAAGATTATTCCTTTTTTCTTTCAACACATCATCTGTACACTATATTGTGTGTTCTCCATGCCAAGTCTCCATCCAGCACCACTTATCCCCCCATACCCTCTACCTTCCCCAACCCTTCTCCCCCTGGCAATCACCACACTTTGTGCCCATGAGTTTATTTTCCTCCTTTTTTTAAAAATCTTTTTTGCTCTATCCTTACACCCTCCTAGCTGCCCCCAATAGCTGTTAGCCTGCTCTTTGTCTATGAGTCTACCTCTATTTTTCTTATTAGTTCATTTTGTTCATTAGATTCCACATATGAGTAAAATCATATGCTACTTGTCTTTCTCTGATTGGCGTATTTCACTTAGCATAATGCTTTCTAGGTCCATCCATGCTGTTGCAAATGGTAAGATTTCCTCCTTTTTTATGGCCACGTAGTATTCCATTGTGTACATGTACCATAGATTTTTATCCACTCATCTACTGATCCACAATGGGCTGCTTCCAAATCTTGGCTATTGTAAATAACTAGAGGCCTGGTGCATGAAAATACATGCACTTGGGGGGTCCCTCAGTCCAGCCTGCACCCTCTCACAATCTGGGACCCCTTGGGGGATGTCTACCTGCCTGCTTAGGCCCACTCCCCAGGGTATTGGGCCTAAGCTGGCAGTCAGACATCCCTCTGGCAGCCCAGGAGCCCTTGGGGGATGTCTATCTACTGCAGTCGGACATGCTTAGTTCTGCTGAGGTGGCGGGAGAGGCTCCTGCTACAGCTATGCTTGTGGCTGAGCGGAGCTCCCCCTGTGGGAGTGCACTGACCACCAGGGGGCAGACGCTCAATGCAGGAGTTGCCCCCTGGTGGTCAGTGCACATCACAGTGACTGGTCGTTCCGCCGTTAGGGTCAATTTGCATATTACCCTTTTATTATATAGGATACTTCAATGAACTTGGATGCACATATTTTTAATTAATGTTTCAGAATTCTTCAGATAAATTCCCAGAAGTAGAATTACTGGGTCAAAAGGCAGTTCCATTTTTAATTTTTTGAGGTAACTCCATACTGTTTTTTCTTTTCTTTTTTTGATACTTGAAAACACTTACATTCCCTAACAAAAGAGTTGCTATGGGAGAAGCTGAAATAACTCCAACATGAGTGTCATTGCCTTGAAGCCATCACCGAAGTACTGCAGACACTATTCTGTGACAAAGAATCTGTTTATTAAGAGACCACACCGACAATTTTAGGAGACTGAATCTGTCTCGTGAGAAATATATTGAGACATATTGAGATAGGCTCCTTCTTTTGGTCAATATTACATTATGATTGATTTGAATAGGATAGTAAATCTCGAATTGCAAATGAGATAGCTAAAGTTTAGCAGTTTGTCTTAGCTGACAAGGCACCACATATCAAAAAGAGTACCATTCCGATGAAATGAAAATGGTCTCTAAAAGCAATTTTACTGTACCATTAGAATTGTATGTATGAGATATGAGTAAATTATTTCATAAATAGACAGGCTACTCAATAGGAAAAAAAAAACTGACTGATATTTTTTGCACTCTACCCCTCCCTTAGATTATATTTTTACTTTCCTTTATTTGTCATAAGTTTTGCCAGAAAAGAAGTATGGATTGACTTCTTAATATATGTCTAGACAACACAGGTTTGGATATAACAATAAGACCAGGAAATAAAATGGGTGTTAAAAGTAGTGCTTATAGTGGCGAACACAATACAAATGTGCAGATCTGAGTAGCCTTTTATAATCCTATGTTTTCAGTCCTGTGGGCATTCATAACCCTTTTGGCTTTAGATTCAACTTTTCTTCACTTCATCTAAGCGCTAAGGTATTGCTTTTGGAAAGCTCTAAGAAAAATAATCCTTTCAGCTCTTTTTGAATTATGAAGAAATAGGTGCGCAATAACTGGAACGACTGACACAACCATTTCAAATCTGCTATTTGGCTAAGCCTCCCAAGAAAGAGCTGCATTTAAAGGAAAGAATACAAAGTCCACAAAATGGAGTAGCTTCCTCTAAGCACCTAGTTGGCATTTAGTGAAGTTTGATTCAAGGTTAAAGAAGACATTGTCGTTGCTTATGGAAGAAGTAACTTGTTTCTAAACAAAAATGTTGACAAGTGGGTTCTATGGAATGGCTATTTGGGTTTTGAAGAATCGTGGAATCACTGATACATTTTTAACATCAATCAAATTGGCACTTCAGATAACAAAGAATGCTTGGAACAGAATGGAATTTTATCCTACTACTCCAAGAATCCTGTTTTCCTCCTCTCTCTTCCTACACTTTGAACATGAGGGGAACCATATTCATTCTTCTGATGGAAATAAAAATAAGGCAACTCACATCATATTTTATTCTTTCCATTCAAGTTTTATGTGGCGCAAACTAACCAGCACATAGAGGCGCATTAACACCTCATTTATCTTTTGCTGTTGGAAACTTTTTCAACAGAAGTAACATTTTAAGAAAACTAAAATTTACCCATTTAAGTGTTGAAAGATTTTCTATTTAAATATTTTTAATCCTAAAATGCCTTCCACATTTTTTCTTAACTTTCTCAAAAAAGAGGAATTCAATATCTATAACCTATTGAAATTGTATCTCAAAATCATTTAGTATTGCAATTATTAATGTAAAGTAGTAAGACATAGTTACATTGTGGGATCATATAAATATAGAGAGTTATTTGACCCTATAATAAAAGGCTAGATATTTACTGTTCTATTTCAGTAGTTCTTGATAATTTAAAACTATTTTTCCCCAAAATTAATGATGTTTGTATTGCTTTGTTTGTTTTTGCCTTTTTTTTTTTTCCTTTCATTTTTAAATTGCCATTTTCTTGGGGAGGGGGCATGTTTAAATGTTGTTGTTCTAGTGTCATTCACTCCGTCTTAAAGCATTGATACTAGTTTTCTTTGATCTGAGAAATAAAATAATGTTTTTTAAATGTAAGTCCTTTTAAAATATGAATCTGGTCATGTCAAACCCTGTAGTAACTTCCCATTTCATGCAATGGCCTGCCAGCACCCCCATGACCTGTCCCATTGTGTCCACAACCCCATCTTTTCCCTCTAGCCCTTGTTCACTATCCTCAAACCTGCTGGGTGATTTGCTGTCCTGGAACCCACCACACATGCTCCTTCAGCTTAGGGATTTTTTTTTCTGTTTCCTCTTCCTTTCCCTCCAGGTATCCATCAGACTAACTCCTCCTTAGAACCTTTGCCCAAATTTCACCTTCGCAATGTTTTCTAACCTGATCAGCTTTCCTGTTTAAGATTGCAACCTGCACACACTCCACAATGTCATACCCCATTACTCTGTCTTATTTTCTCAAAGTATTCATGGCCTTAAAAACCAATACTGCACTTATTTATTATGCTTCTTTTTTCTTCCTCCTCTTGCTAGAAAATAAGCTCCAAGAGACAAGGATTTGGTTTGTTTTATTTGATGATCTAAACCCCTTTCACATAAAATAGAAACACACGTATTATGTAGTGGGCATCAAACAATATATTTTGAATTAAATAAATACATTTCAAATTGAGTCCTATGTTTTAAAAGATAATAGTATTTGAAAGTATTAGTGCTAATCATGAAAGTATCTAAATTATTATTAAGATTACTAGAGGCCTGGTGCACGAAATTTGTGCACGGGGGGAGGGGGGGAGGCGTGTGTGTGTGTTTCCCCCAGCCCAGCCTACACCGTCTCCAATCTGGGAACCCTCGAGGGATGCCCGACTGCCCGTTTAGGCCTAAACGGGCAGTCGGACATCCCTCTCACAATCCAGGACTGCTGGCTCCCAACCGCTGCTCAGCTGCCTGCCTGCCTGATTACTCCTAATCGCTTCTGCCTGCCAGCCTGATTACCCCCTAACCACTCCCCTTCCAGCCTGATAGTGGCCTAACTGCTCCCCTGAGAGTCTGATTGTCCCTAACTGCCCTTCCTTACAGGCCTGGTTGCCCCCAACTGCCCTCCCCTGCTGGCCATCTTGTGGTGGCCATCTTGTGTCCACATGGGGATGGCCATCTTTGACTACATGGGGGTGGCCATCTTGTGTGTTGGAGTGATGGTCAATTTGCATATTACCCTTTTATTAGATAGGATTTTATCATTTATTGTGTCTGCTCAGATTCTTTAGCTTGAACCAATAAAATTTGAAGATATTGCTCTTTGGATCAAAAATATGTTATTGTTAATGGAAAGTGAAACTGATCCAAGATAGACTATAATCCTATATGATAACTCCAAATTTTAAATTACAATAATAAAAGAATGATTGGTATTCACTTGTTTTGTTATCTTTATGATTTTTCCTACTTAATAAGATAAAATAGTAAAACAATTAGAAATAACCAAAATGTATAAGTTTTCAAGGGGACCTCCTCAAAATCTCTTCTCTAAAATAACCCCTTATAATATTTCAGTTGTTATATATTCCTCCATATTTATTCTAATATTCTCATCAATCTGTTCTAAATTGGTTTTAAATACTGGGAGAACAGATATTACCTTTATGAAATCTAAGCATTTATATTATCTTTATCAAACTTGTTAAAAAATAGTGACAACATCAGTGAATTGTTTCATTTCTGACTAATATGTGGATGAGGAATATCCCTACAATGTTTAAAGCAAAATTCTGTAATGTCTGTAGGCCAATGTCTGAGCCTACTTAATACAAATAGAAAATTAAAAAAAATGTGTGCCTCAATTTAAGGTTGAGTGTTTTTTTTTTTCACAATGTAATTTACTGAGCTATAATACAAACTGAGTTTCTGATGCAAGGAGCTGATACTAATGAGATAAGACTTAGAAAAAAATCAATGAGAAAAACAAGACTATTAGAATTAAAAATATAATATTTCTTGTTTGATTTTAGCACATAACAGCATTTGATGCAATAAAACTAAAAAATACTTTTCAATATCTAGGACTAATCCTTGTGAGATGGCCTGCAGATAAAATAACTATTATATTAGTTTAATTCAAATTATTAATATTTAGCTGAAATTAGATATGACAATAATTATTCCTGAACTAATCATTTTTATAATGGTGATTATTATCTTCATAATTAGTTGGGAGAAAGACTCAGCTGCTGTAAATAACAGGCCTCCTAGCAAAGTGGATTAAATGATATATTTTTGTTTCTCAATCATGTAACTGTCTACTAGGCCATGATGGAAATGCAACTTCTTCAAGTCATTAAAGGCCCAACTTCCTTCCATGTTGTTGTTCACTCATGTAATTAACATGTAAGGAAAGATCTCACATTTATCCTATCCGTGATAAAATAAACATATACTCCCTCCCTTAGCAAAATGTAAATAAATACAGCTCTGAATCAAAAGTAATCCTATCTGAAATATTGTATAGTCAATGGTCATGTCCTCTATACAGAAATGACACATGTTTACAAATTTTCATACAAGGAGAATCAATAACTGCTCATTGTGGATGGTGCTTGGTGTGCAGCTTAGAGTTCCTTTGGCCTAGTCAAGGTACAGAGGCCTGTTCTCTTCACCATCTTTATAAAGCTTATTATTATTATGCACTTTGTACTCTCAGTCAGGATCCTTTTCATGTGTATTAGCTGTTCTTTCTGTTGTAGATTTCATGCTGTAAAGCTTGTTTTTAGTATCCCACAGCCAAATGTATCATGGCATCTAAAGCACAGGTAACGGATACTTTATGAGTGCAACAAGACACAACGGAAAGTATTGAGAAATTATAGTTTTCCCATTTGCTTCTGGCTCTTGATGCATGGGCTAGCCATGCAGAAATGTCATGTCATTCTCCCCCGACCCCTCACTGAAGTGGACACTCTTGAACTTAAGAGTGCATTTTTGCTTTGCTCTGCCACTCTTTTGGAGGGGAATACTTGAACTACATGCTTGGCTGAGTTCATTAAACTGCATGGAATCTCTAACTCCCAGGGGCTAGCCTGGGCCTATGAATATGTGTGAGCCCTTCTTAGTATAGTTACTGTAAATATGCAAAAACATTTTCAAGTCTCATGAGAAGGATTTCCTGAGATGATAGGGATTGTTATGCTGGTATAAAGCACACTAAAATATTATACAGAAAAAATCTTGCCTGGTATTATATTTGAAAACTCAATTCAATTCATATTTTTCAATAGGAATGTTCTGGAAGTTCAGGTTGCTTTCTCTCATGCAAAATTGAATGACGAACCAGAACAAAAAGTTGGAGTTATTTTGGTAGTACCTGTGCAGCGCTGAAGGGTTTACGTTCACCAGGATTTGAATTATTGCTGAATTAGCACACTAGTCTCTATTTACCTGGCTTCCTGTCACATAGTCTGTGCCCCAAACTGCCCCTGAGTGTGATAAATGGTATGGAAATGGGATTGCCTGATAAGTGTGCACAGATTTCCTCACCTAGGCCAGATACTCAAACATGTATTTATTTTGTGTTCTAGAATGAGTACAATGCCTCTGTGGTTATTCAAGCACATCTTCCCTGCTTGAGAAAATGTAATTTCTATTGGAAAAGATGGTTTGGACCCATGATGAAATAAATCTTCAACCTTATTTCCCCCTGAGATTACAGAGTATTTACTGAATGCCCCGATATTAACCTGAAGTGGTTTGGATTTATGTGGTATTGGGTTTGTGGTCCTATGCCAAGTCTGATATACATACAGGTGATCTCTGTCCCCTGCAGACAATGGTCTCTCTCTAATCATTAATGAAGTGTTTTAGGTGTTTTATCTTGATCATGGTCAGTTACTTCAAGGCAGGCATTATCAGAGGGGCAAGCAACATTTTACTTGCTTCTTATTTTATTCTTTCTCAGGTAGAAGAATAAACACATTTGCTACAACAGACCAAGTTTGGGGCCCCAAACAGTCTTCTTTCTTTGCAAAGGGAATTTTTATGAGCTCACAAATTGGGCAATGACTTATTTTTGAGTGATAATTAATGTAATAAAGTAAATTCAAGGTTCTTATCTTGTCCTTATGATTCATTCATTGGTGGGATTGACAGCATCCTTCTGACACTGTAGAAGACCAAATATTTTTATGTACGTCCATCCTTCAGACAGAGTCTCCTCCAAGATGCTTTCAGATGTTTTACTTATTTGGTCTCTACTGAAACAATTTTTTAAAAAGTATCAACCATGCAGTTTCAGTAGGGTTCAGGCTCTGTAATGTAGATTACTTTGAAAAGTAAAAAAAAAAAAAAATCTTGGCTCACCCAACTAGTGTGGCTCACTGGTTGAGCACGGACCTACGAACTAGGATGTCAAGGTTCGATTCCCGGTCAGAGCACATGCCTTGGTTGCAGTCTCGATCCCCAGTGTGGGGTGTGCAGGAGCCAGCCAATCAATGATTCTGTCTCATTTATGTTTCTCTCTCTTTCTTCCTCTCTAAAATCAAAACCTGTCATTTTAGTGATCCAAACATATAATTAGAGTGTGGAAGTGTCTTATTCACATGAAGTCTGTGTCCTTCTCATCAAATATTCTTTATTGGCTTCCTCTTTTTTTGTCCTCACAATATCAGATCTCTTAGAAATTGCAAATCTCATGGTAGATTGATGGATAATAGAGGTGAGAGATATGGGTTACAATTAAAGCCACCAGAGTAATATATTAACTAAAAAGGAAGAAGAAATAACTAAATAATATCACATTTCATGTATATATTTTGCTTTTTTCAGTTTTCGTACTTTGTAATTAGTTGCTTGCCCTGTAATTCTCTTGGACAATAATCAGAAAACTGGCACTTTAGGTGGCATCTTCTTTTCCCCTCGTTCACTCTAATTTTCACCATGGTTACTTGAGTCATTCATTTCTAATCTGGAGCTTCAATTAATGTTAAGAAATGTTATTGTAATAGATTATTTTTGAGAAATTATATCATTGATTGATTGATTGATTCCAAGCATGCAACATGTTCTTATGCTCTGCCAACAAAATATACACAAATTAATTAGCGAAGCCTCATATCAAATTTTATGTGCTAGTTCACCTTTACAATTAAATTAAAACACATAACCAAATTAAATTTCTCCTTTCTTTTATCCATTTCTTTCCCTCTCACTCTCCCTTCTTCCATTCATTCCTTTCTTCTCATCGTCCTTTGATTTTTCTCTTTTCTATCTTCAGTTGGCTATCTCAACTTAGTTTCCTTGTAATGCCTCAAGACATATTATTCTGTTGATTTTGTTCAATTTAATGTTATTTCCTCTGAATTAAATTACTTTATGCAAGTTATATGTAGATATTATTGTGTTCTTTTAGTGGACTAAACTATCTATATTTGGTTGTTTAATTATTCTATGATAAAAGCTGAAATGTCAAATAAACCACTTGTGTGTGTTGCAATGCTGTTAGTGCAGACTCTAGCCTCTAGAGGAATACAGCCTTGTAATTGTTGAGAATGTCATACAAATCTTAATGTGTATTACCAATGTTCTTGAGCTCTATGTACATTCACTGATAATTTTAATAAATCTGTTTAATTCCAAGCTTATTCACTATTTTCCACTTGATAGGGCATGTTTAGAATGTATGTCACAGAGAGTAGTAGGTTGAGTGTAAAGATGATTATTGAGAAAAAGTGGAGGAAGAACAAATCCTCATTTAGCAACTTGAAGGCCCACTCAACTGTTTATATGTCAACTTTAATTTCAGATAGAACTTAATTAAATAGCTACCATTTACACAATAGCAAACTGTCATTATATTAATCATTATATTGCTCATAAACTATTAGGATAGAAACTGATGCTCAAAATTTTTATATTATAATGGCTATATTTGACTGAACTTTCTATTCACTATCAATAGTGCTGCTTTAGAAGAAAAAATTATGCAAGGAAGAGTTGGCATTTTTAAAAGAGAGGAGGACCAAAAGGTTAGCTCTAGGTACTCTGAATGAGCTGTATCTAGAAGTTAAGATCTGATAGGATATATGGTCTTAGGCCTTCCATAATAGAATTGTAGGAACCATAGAAGCCAGAAGAGGAAGATTTACTTTCCAGATAAAGCCCCATTTTCCAATACAGACACATTTAAGTTGACTTTTCATGACAGTTGATAGAAGAGGTTGTTGGTTTGCTGTTCAATATCTCTTTTTTCTCTCCAGGCTTAGCAGGATTTAATTTTTTTGTTGATCCAGCCTCAGGAAGTTACACTCTGCTCACAGCTCATGGACACATTTTTTTTTTTTATCAATGCCAATTATTGTAATTCATTTCCTTTAGTCAGTGCCTTCAATAGTGGTGGGCATATAATACACTAACTCACTTCTGGCCAATGAAACTTGAGAAAAAGTTTAAGGAAAACAGAAGTAGGAGCTTCTAAAAATGACTTCTTCAGTCACCAGAAGAAGATACTTAAAAAAGATAGTCCTTTATATCCAATGTCTGGAAGTGATTCTTGGAGTTGCTTCAGCCATCTTGCTCCCTCAGAAGGAAAATGAGGAAAATGTAAGGAAGAAGACAGAGACAATAGAATTACAGAGAAGTGAAGAACATTCTGACAATACATTGCCAGGAAGTACCCTGCCTCTGGGCATATTGTTGTGTGGGCTAACACATTATAACTACACTATTTAAGTTAATTTGAATTGGTTTTTTTATTACTTTTGGCCCAGTATTTTCTATCTAGTAAAACTTACTTCTTTTTAATTAAATAACCAGGCTTATTGATGTATTTTCTGTTTAGTAAGCTTCAGTTTTATATAATCACTAGAGGCCTGATGCATGAAATTTGTGCAAGAGTAGGCCTTACTTCTCCTGGCTGCTGGCACCGGCTTTCTTCTAGCATTTGGGACCCTGGCTTCCCTCCGGCTCCCAGCAGCACCTGGGACACGGGCTGCCCTCACAGCCCCAGCCTTGTCCAGAAGGTCGACTGGAAGGATGTCCAGTCTAATCAGCATATTATGCTTTTACTAGAGGCCTGGTACACAAAATTCGTGCACGGGGGTTGGGGGTGTCCCTCAGCCCAGCCTGCACCCTCTCCAATCTGGGACCCCTCAAGGGATGTCCGACTGCCCATTTAGGCCACATCCCAGTAGGATCGGGCCTAAAGCCCGATCCCAGTAGGATCGGGCCTAAACGGCCAGTCGGACATCCCTCTCACAATCCAGGACTGCTGGCTCCCAACTGCTCCCCTGCCTGCCTTCCTGATTGCCCCTAACCACTTCTGCCTGCCAGCCTAATCACCCCCTAACCACTCCCTTGCCAGCCTGATTGATGCCTAACTGCTCCCCTGCCAGCCTGTTTGCCCCTAACTGCCTTCTCCTACAGGCCTGGTCACCCCTAACTGCCCTCCCCTGAAGGCCTGGTCACCCCTAATTGCCCTCCCCTGCAGGCCTGCTACCCCCCAACTGCTCTCCCCTGCAAGCCTGGGTACCCCCCAACTACCCTTCCCTGCAGACCCAGTCACCCCCAACTTCCCTCCTCTGCCGGCCGGGTCACCCCTAACTGCCCTCCCCAGCAGGCCTGGTCACCCCCAACTGCCCTCCCTTGCAGGCCTGGTCCCTCCCAACTGTTCTCCCCTGCTGGCCATCTTGTGGTGTCCATCTTGTGTCCACATGGGGGCAGGATCTTTGACCACATGGGGGCAGCCATCTTGTGTGTTGGAGTGATGGTCAATTTGCATATTACTCTTTTATTAGATAGGATTATTATAGATTGCTAGTTTTTATTACTTTAAGTCAATAAAGCCAAGAAAACATTTCCAATTTAGGTTGGCATTCCTCCAATCTTTCCCCACTTTAATCCATCCCCTTCACCACATCAGAGTGATTTTCATAAATCTAATCATGACACTCCTACTTAAAAGCTATCCAATTGTGTTCTAACATGTAAATGGTGGTAGAAAACTCCTTGGTACATCTTTTTTTTTTTGTAATACATTTTTGTTGATTTTTTTAAAGAGAGGAAGAGAGGGATAGAGAGTTAGAAACATTGATGAGAGAGAAACATTAATCAGCTGCCTCCTGCACACCCCCTATTGTGGATGTGCCTGCAACGAAGGTATATGCCCTTGACTGGAATCGAACCTGGGACCCTTCAGTCCTCAGGCTGACACTCTATCCACTGAGCTAAACCGGGTAGGGCCTTGGTTTTTATAGTTGGTGTCTTGACATGCCAAATAAATTGTAGAAGGAGAAGGTTTCAGATCTTTCAAAGTGGTCTCTACACTATTACTACATGGTTCTAACATTTTTAACAGTTTTCAGAATAATCACTATACTTACTTATTGCTTAGTAAGAGCTACGCACCTAACACACAAACACACATGCACAGGCACACACAGACATCTGAAATAGCATATGCTAGTGTGCTGAAAACTCACTCTGAAGTTAAAACCCAGGACTATGTTAGTCACTGCCTTGTAACACCATTTGCTATTGCAGTAACTGTCAGAACAACTCCAGATTACTTAGTGTTTCTAAAAGAAATGCATAAGTTTAAGTCTCTCTAAAGCTTTATTCTATTTTATAAAACAATTTGCCTGCCCAGCGAGTGTGGCTCATTGGTTGAGCGGTGACCTATGATCCAGGTGATCAAGGTTTGATTCCCAATCAGGGCACATAGCCAGGTTGTGGGCTCGATCCTCAGTCAGGGGTGTGCGGGGGGCAGCCAACCAATGATTCTCTCTCATCATTGATATTTCTATCTCTCTCTCCCTCTCCTTTCCCTTCTGAAATCAATAAAAATATATTTTAGAAAATAACACAAAACAATTTGTCTAATACAGAAGTTGTATAATTCTGGATAGAGTATGTAACCCAGAGAGTTTTGAAGGTGCTTAGTATTTTGAGCAACATGAAGGCTCTTTGGCACTATTGTGTTGTGTGTGTGTGTGTGTGTGTGTGTGTGTATGTGTGTGTGTGTGTGTGTTGGTATGCATTTCCTCTCTGCATCAGCTCAATTAGAGCTGAGTGGATAGTAGAATACTTTTCCATTCTGAAACTCCATGTGTTATAATTGTTATTATACTGGTTCCAGGAAAATCCACTCTGCTTAGAAACAAGGAAAGATGGCTGGCACTAGCTTGCTTGTAACTCCTTTAAAGCATCAGAGAAAGTTTTAGAATAGGAGGGATGCTGTGGTCATTTCCCAGAGAGGATGGTCACTTGCATGTATAGTTCTCCCTGTGCCACAACAAAGGAGAAGTGGTAGTTCTTACTGTGTCCTCTTTAGATCAGAGAGTTTAACTTGCTGAAATATATATGTGCACCTTACAATTTTACATGTTTGTATGAGTCTTTTCCCTTTCTATTTTGTATCACTGCATACAGAGCAGCCACAGAACAAATCTGGAAGGAGCAGTTTGTCTGAACTCAGCAGCGGTCTTGGGTAAGATAGAGCTCTGTCATCAAGGCCTGAACAGATGGGTTTAAGGTCATAAGTCACAGGTGGTCAGAAAGACAAAGACAGAAAACAAAGATCAACAGATTTATCCTGGGATCAATGATGACTCTGTGTGATCCTTGATTCAGTGAAATTTAAGCATTTCTGTGACATTTGTCTGTCACTTGGAAAGTATAAAAGAAGCTAATTTCCTCTGCCTGCATGAAAGGACTCTATGGATTTGAAAAGATGCTGACCAATAATATAATAAGTCTGTCTCTTGGATCAGGAATCCCTCAGAATGCTAACAGGTCACATAGGGAAGAGGGGAGGAGGTCTTTGCATTCCTTTGGGGAATTATGGTCCCATAAGATAAGCAAGATTCCTGCAGGAATTTTCAGATCTTTTACCAAATTTTTAAAACATCAAATCATAAAAAAAGTTCTAAATGAAATATATGGTGAATCCCGTGCTCTGCAGAAAACTCTGTGGGAAAACCTACTGGAGGGGCATCTCAGCCCCTC
The DNA here is from genome assembly GCF_963455305.1 of Plecotus auritus. Lineage (NCBI taxonomy): Eukaryota > Metazoa > Chordata > Mammalia > Chiroptera > Vespertilionidae > Plecotus > Plecotus auritus. Next base: position 12,493,256 of record NC_137772.1, on the reverse strand, counting down.
TCAGGGAGCAACTCTGCTACGTCAGCACGCCGTTTCTAGATTCCCTCCCTGAGGGTTGGTTGTCTAAATCTCTGGTGCAAGACTGTGGTTTAACCAGTTCTTTGGTGAAGAAAAATTGGAAATTTAAAGTTGTTTTCATTTTACCTCCTTCTGGAAAAGGTATTTAATTCCCATAATGTGAACTTCTACCCCTATTTTCATTCTTCTTAGTTCTATATCTCAAACTGAACTAATCTCTGAACTATAGTCATATATCTCTGGCAGCCTATTTGACTATTCAGTGGTATGGATATATCTTGAATCATGCTTAAATTTCCCCCTTAATGGATTGTAGCTGGTCTCCTGAAACACAACAATAACAACCACCCCATAACAGTAATAACAGCCATTATGCACTAACACTTGTTAAGACATCATGTGTCAAACACTTTACATGGACTAGCTCTGTTAATAAACCATAAACCCCACAATGAACCTAAGAGGTAGGTGCTCAATGTTCCTCAATGGTGAACTGTGGAGACAACATATGCACCAAATAGTTTTTTTCTTCAGAATCCACCTGTTGAATCACTCTTATTTCATTTGTTAATATTTACTATTTTCCTCTACAAAGTAGAGTTTTCCTAATAGTAGAGGCTACATAAACATTTTTGAACTTAATTATATTTCTTATATTGAGTCATTTTTTTTCTCATTCCTATGACTAACACCATGTGCTTCCTCACTAGATTTTAGTAAAAACATATTACTGTTCTCTCAGGTTCCAGTCACTTTTATTATGACACAATTTGCATACAATAACTAGATAATCTGCAAACATCACTCTCCCCATGTCACCCATTACTCTAATATATTTAATGTCCTTTCTTCTTAAAGATAAAATATAGTAGTAATACAAATTCCATAATTTATAACAGTAATACAAAACTTTTAAAATATAATTTTCAGCCCTTCAGATGGCTCAGTTGGTTGGAGCATCGTCTGGGTTGGATTCCCAGCCAGGGCACATACCTCAGTTGCTGGTTTGATCCCAGTCAGACACATGCTGGATGTGGCCAGTCAATGTTTCTCTCTCTCTCTTGCCTTTTTTCAAACTTTGAATGTATATGATGTTTTCTCTTCTATAAATACAGTGATGGAATTTTTCTACAGTCCTTGCAGACATTATCTGTGTCCATGAGCACAGAGGGATTTGGGGAATTGAAAGCATTAAGATAATTAATTTGATTAATTACCTCATTATGGCCTTAGTTTTCCATCTCCCTTTGTGAGGGGAACATAGCCAAAATATAAGTTTTCTGAAATATTCCAGGTATCATAGTACATGAAAAAAAGTGTGTGGTTTTTTCTTTATGCATTTAAGGGACCTTAACATTTCATGAATCATGTCACCTAATAAAGTCAAGTGTGTATCAATTGGAGTAAATGATGAATATTTACTTAAAATCTGGTTGCATCTTTAAATCAATCCTATAATATTTTATTTTCTATTGGATCAAATGGCAAAAGCCTACTTTTATTTTCTCCTTTGTCACCAAATATGCACTGAGAATATCTCCGTTCACTGCGAGTTCACAATTCAGCCCGTCAGAGTTTAAAATGACCTGCTATTGGGTTCTTAAAAATGTAAGTGTCAGGCTCATGCATTGGACCCAAAGGAAAATACTGAGCAGGGGTTACAATGCCTGGACGTAAAACAGCAGACAATTTGTATATGGACTTGGTTACCTGCTTCTGTTACACTGCATATACTCTTGAGAGATTCTAGTTTAAAATGAAAGACTATAACACTCCAATCTTTTTTTAGCTATCAACGTGTAGACCTTTTGATGCAGAATGATTTATTGCCATCCCCACATGCAGTTGAACATCAGTGTACTGTGAGCTGAGAAATATTCCAAGCTCTATAATAATTTGTGTTTTCAAATTGGAGCACTATCACTGACATGAGAGGGACCATAGGTTTCAGGCAGGGGACTTCGCTTACTTAGCAATCAATGCCCCTTTGTTCTTTCCCTTGCTTCTTCTCTGACATTGAGTCAGATCAAAAATAAGACACCCATTTCTTGATGGCCATGTATGGGAAGGCAAAATCATGTTGATAGAATACATTTGTAATAACTACTCTACACAGCTCCAATTTCAAGTAAGATGACTGATCCACCCAGCTAGGTCAGCAGAAACGAGAAGGTGACATCCCCATGTCCTGTTTCAGCCTTGATTTTGACGACCCAGCCCTTCAAGGCAACTCCAACTAAAGTTTAATCATGTGTCTCGGAATAGAAAGATGAGGAATTTGAAACTGGGAAGCACATATTTAGGTTTGTAAAAGAAAACCATCTCTGATTTAAACGCCAATAAAACCCCCAACAAGCTGCAACAACAAAAATGCCCTAGCTAGTGCTGCTCAGTGATTGGAGCATCATCAGGTGCACCGAAGGGTCCTGGGTTTGATCCCTGGTCAGCACATGTGTGGGAGGCAACAGATCATTTCTTTCTTGTATTGATATTTCTCTCTCCCTCTCTTTTCCTCTCCTTTCCTCTCTCTCTAAAATCAATGAAGAAAACAAAACCTTGGGTGAGGATTTTAAAAAACTGTCCATGTCAAGCAATTGAAATAGAAAGTTGAGGGATTACAAGCAAACAAAAATATTTAAGTTTCTTTCTTAATCATCTAATTAACTAATGTAATTTTAATGGGAATTTATTTATGTATTTGCCAGTGTATCAAGGTCATGTTCCTAATTGCCATACTAGACCTAGTCCTGTTAAAGATGGGGTTATGTGATTAAATTTTAGAAAAAAACAGTGTGTATGAATTCAACTTGAAAAAAAATACTCTGAAATTAATATTCTCATAAACTTGCATGTACACCTGGCTACAGATGTCTTCTAATAAATCCTACATATTCAAAATTAATTGTCTTACTCTACAAAGACAGCATGTTTTCTAATTTGCCTAATTGTTCATCATTCCTATTTTAACTTCTTTCTGGGCAAATAGCCAGATTATTTCCCAGCCTCCCTGGGCTGGGAAAGGGGAGCTTGTCACTGATTTCTGATTAATGGAATGCAGGCAGAACGATTTACAGCACTTCCACCTCTATATGTTATCTTGGCTCCTGAAACTCTGAGTGTGCTTCTATCTGAGTATATCTCTCAGAAATTTTGGTAAGGGCAGGGACCACAGAATAGCCATGATTGCAGATTTTTTATGCCTAGTGTATTCATGCTCTGTACTGGGGGAAAAAAAGTGTGTGAGTTTTCTTTATAAATTTTATAAATTTAACAGTGAATTATACATACAGTGGCCATATGTTCTAGCTTAACCAGAACTTGCCAAGTTTACACAATTTGTTCTGACATAATTATTAATGCCGCCCCCTTCCACTCTCAGAAATGTCCCTGCTTCAATCCCTGGTCAGCACATGTGTGGGAAGCAACAGATCATTTCTCTCTTGTATTGATATTTCTCTCTCCCTCTCTTTCCTCTCTCTCTAGAATCAATGAAGAAAACAAACCCTCGCGTTAGTCAAGTTCTCACCCTAGCTGGTTTGTCTCAGTGGATAGAGCGTGGCCTGTGGACTGAAGGATCCCAGGTTCCATTCCGGTTAAGGGCACATGCCTGGTTGCAGGCTCAATCTCCAGTAGGGGGCATGCTTGAAGCAGCCAATCAATAATTCTCTCTCATCATTGATGTTTCTATCTCTCGCCCTCTCCCTTCCTCTCTGAAATCAATAAACATATATTAAAAAATAAAAAGAGTCAAGCTCTCATCCTGCCTTTGTGCTAGAAAACACCCCTCGGGGTCAGCACACAGATGAGGGTGGACCTATTCTCACTACTTAGTGAGGAGGAACTGATAGAATGAGATCACCCCTTCCCAACACCTTGTGCGATGATGGATACAGGCAGGGGTCATATGGCTGCTGCCATCACATCAGAGAGCCCCGGATGGATGCTCCCAACACTTACAAGCCTGTCTTGCAAAAATATCAAGCCCAAATTTGATTAAGTCAGGGCACTTAACAATAGTGTATAGGTAATACAGGAAGCAAAGGACGCTATAAGTGATATCACTCACACACACACAAAAAAAATTAGTCTTTCAAAACAAATTACAAGGAGAGAAAAATGCATAGGGAAACCTAGAGAACAAAGGAGACTTTAAAAATATATCAACTAGTTGCCACGTATGGTTCTAATTTAGAACCTGATTCCAAGAAATGGACTCAGATATGAGATACATAAAAGATGCCTGGTTATTTAAATATATTAAATAATTACACTTATTTTTATTATATACTGAACTATGTACAGATGAATTGGTATATACTGTTGAAAATATCTTTCCTAATAATACAAGGAGAAGGAACCAATGACAGATACAACAGTTGTATTATATTATTCTATTTTGTCTATATTTTATTTTTCCCCCCCCAAATGTAATTTTTTAAAAAAGGTGTGTGTGTGTGTGTGTGTGTGTGTGTGTGTGTGCGCGCGCGCGTGCTCAACGCCTCTTCCCCTACTGGGTCTCCAGACTCCTTCTTTTTAAGAGAGACTTTATTATCAATTGCCATTTCCTTCTTTTGTTACATGTTATGAGGAATCAGAGAGAGAACTCTTTGGGGCCTTCATTCCTACTGTTTTAGTTTCGGCTTCAGACACTTGCCAGCCCTTCAAGTCCATTTACTGAAGACTCTAGATTGTGAAAGTCAGTGAGTATAAATTATAAATGAGCAAGTAACTGGCATGGAATAGAAAAACTCAACTCAAAGTGGATACAAACATAGCTGCAGATATAAACCTTGAGTTGAAGAAATAAACAAAATGCAATAGACTCAAAACAGGAGCCGGAATACATGTGATATCTACATTATATAAACACCATCAAGAGTCTCCAAGCCCAAATCCAACATTGACTGAGCAGATGATATTTGACAAGTCTTTGAACGACGTGTGAGTCTTACTATATTTATTTGCAAAATAAGAAATTAGAACTCCTATGTGATAAAATTGTAATTAAATAGTGGGTTGTGTGTGAGAGTACCTGGCAACTGATAGAAGAGATTGTTTTGAACTTTATGGGCTGCTGAGTCCAGAACAATAAGATATTCATTAATATGAGTAGAAAGGGAAACATTATAAATAATTATATAAACTCAAAATACACGCACCCAGTTATTCTACCAAATATTTATCAAGCATCTATCATGAATGAAGCATCTTCCTGAGTGCTAAGCAAACAATGAACAAAACAGAAAACTGTCTACCTTCTAAAGGTTACATTCTGGCAATAATAATAACATATGTAATACAATGGTCAGGATATTTTTTCAGTGTATAGTTTCAAAATTAAACAGCTAGTTTACAATATGCTTTAAAACTGAGTAGTTCCACTGAATGCTACCCCTACACACACACACACACACACACACACACACACACACACACTGTGCTGGGAATGGAACTTTGCTCAGATCTTTCTCTCTTAAGTAGAGACTGACAGTGAAATTCAGGTTCATTAAAGAACCATTGCACTCATCAATATTCTGTGAGAGCAAGCTAGTGGTCGATCTGTTTTCTACAAACTTGGCAACACACGTCCACACTTCCGGCGCCAGGCTGAGAGCAGGTGGCTGCAACCTGCAGCAGTTTCACTTAACTACTCCTCTCCATTTTGCAAGCTTTGCTTTCTCAAGTTCAATGACACTGCACCTGACAGCTCATCAGTATGCACAGACATGTGCGCCTGCCTACAGTAAACATAAATCCCTTTTTTGGAAAAAAAAAAGTAAGAACACCACAAGACAGCCATTTCTTTTGTAAAATTTGTCACTCATCATTTCAAGGGTTGTGTTTTCCTGGAGGCAAAAGCTTGTTTTGTTTTAAGATTTGTCATTGATTCGAATGGTGAAGATGCACCCATGTGAGGGTTTAAATGGCAGGGGTTGGACTGCCCACCTACGACAACTTCTAACTAGAAAATTAAGGCGGTTACAGGGTTTGACAGCTTGGTTGCTCTAGCCAAGATTATTCCTGATCTCTGAGGTGCTTAGCATGCTACAAGGAGAGGCTCCCGATTTTCTCTGAAATCTATTGGAAATCTTATTATTACTTATGACTAAAAATAGCATACCCAGACCGGGCAATGTAATTGAAATTATTTATTTTAATTGTTTGAAATATGGTTTGGTAGGTAGGACCTACTTTGTCCCAGTCAGCAGGATTGGCCCAGCATTAATGTTTCCTAGGACTTGGGCACCTCTTTCTGGGCAGTGAAAAGGCAATGTTCAATAAAGGGAGTGTTTCACAGTTGCTGCATTATAGTACTTTTCTAAAATAATGTTGTGCCTCTTACCCACATCTAAACAATCTTAATTTTCATAAAAGGGCTGGGGGATTCATAATTTTACAATTATTGATGAGGCAAGTTCAACATCAACATAAAGAATATATGGCTGAAGATCACTAGAAACTGTATACACATGTGGACATACCCTGTGGGGTATCAAAACTGGCCACACCATGAGGGAAGGTGGATTATGACGGTGAAAGCAAAGGGCATTTCTGACTTCAAAGTGCTTACAATCAAGTACAGTGGGTGGGGTGGAGCATAGAAAGTATAGTCTTCTAATAGAAAATAATAAAGAAGATTTGGGGAAGGGCTGGTGAATAAATTGAGTGAGATAAGTGATAAATGACAAGTAAATGGTTGAGATTATAATGTGTTGGGACCCAGTGTTTATGATCTGGTATTTTATGCCTGTCTTCTTATCCTGAGAAAGAAAAGAATATAAAAAATGACTTATTTCAGCCAGGATTACACAAACTTATATAGAGAGTAATTGTATCTGAGCTCATAGCTAAGTAATCTTTCCAAACATAATTCTATCATCAAAAGCAGTGACTTACAATTTGGAAACACAAGAAGAATTATATAAATAAAATTATTTAAAATTTTAAGATAGAATATACACATAGCATATTTATCCTCATATGATCCTTTCATATTTTTCATTTTTAAGTTTCTCCATATATTTCTATAATTGTGATCTCTCTGTCTATCTAGCCAAGTGGATATACATGTAGAGCTAAATTTACTTAATATTTAAAAAATATTTTTTAAATTCTCACCTTTGTTCTCTAAATATTTTATTTTCACAGATGAAATCTCTCTCAAAAATTAACATTAATAAATAAATGGTTTATAAAAGATTGAAAAAACACTAATTACAGTGAATAACAGATGGTCAAAGAATAGCAAGCATTTGTATATTCTTCTTTATATGATAGCTGCATGTGACAAATGAATAACTTCCACATGCTTTCCCATGCCTATGTACTTGCCTTTTCCAAGATCTGCTCTTGAACTTATACATGTGGTCCATCTCTAAAAGGGAAGGTTTTCTGAAACCAATACTTATGGATTTTTACAGTATTTATCATTCTTAATAAATGCAGCCTAGATTATCATATTCATAGAATTTCCTACAGTTTCTTTATTTTTTAAGATTTTTTAATTTATATTTGGGGGGCATTAATGCGCAGGATTTTTTTTCTTGAATATTCCAACCATACGAATTTTCTAAGATTATTCTCTCTAAATCCTATGTGAATCAGATAATATGGATGAAGAACAAATGAGACAACTGTAAGGTTAAATCAGATAAACAAATAAACCACAATTTAGAAAGTACCCTATGTCCTTAAAAACAAAATTTATAATTTGATGCCTCCAATTCGAAAATCCTTAATATTGAGGCTATATCTTAAAATTCCAAATGAAAATCTACATTGAATGTTTAAATCTGTATTTTAATCATCAAAATTATCTCAGTTTACAATTTGCAATTTCTTTTGAGAGATTCCATGGGAAAGTTTTGTTCATTTATTTATAGATTTGTTTATTTATAGATTTGTTTTAGGCCTTACATCTTATCAACATCAGCTTTCCACTGAGTAAGTTTATTTTAGTGCAAGCATGAATGGTATAAAACATTGTTCTAAAAATGTAGGTGTTCTTTTATGATCATATAAAACCTAACTATATCAAAATTAGAAATAAGGTAAGTCACGAATTGGTATTTTAGTCATCTGATGTTTGTTTTGGTTGGTTCTCGCATTTTTCAGAATCACGCATAATTTTTATTTTCATAACTATTTTAAATTTTATGGACTTTTTGCAGTATATAGAAGATATTTTGAAAATTATTTAATCAAAGTTCAGGTTATGATTTTATTGCTAACCAGATGGCTAATCTTGAATATATTGTTTAGACTTTCTTGGCACCTAGCTAACGCATCTGATACATACTGGCTTAGACCAAGCCCATAATTGTATATAATTCTTATTCTCCTTTGAAATACATGATGAATGGTATTCTCCTGTGACTCACACTTCTAAGTGGTTCCTATAAATGTGCGAGATTTCCAGGGTAATTATTAACTCTATGACCATTTGCTAGATAATGACTATCTCTGAACTTCAATTTGCTCACTTAGATAGCTGCATTAACTATAGTAAGAAAGACATAAAAAGGATACAAGGTCTAGCATAGCAGAAATACTTATCAGATGTTTGCTATCATAAAGTTAGGGCCAAATCTTACATAATGACGCTGTGTTATTAAATAGTTACCTATACTTATTACTATTGTTATTATTATTATTTGAGTTAACTCTACTAACATCTTTCCTCATCAAAAAGTCTATTGGAGCCAAAACCGGTTTGGTTCAGTGGATAGAGCGTCAGCCTGCGGACTGGAAGGTCCCGGGTTCGATTCCGGTCAAGGGCATGTACCTTGGTTGCGGGCACATCCCCAGTGGGAGGTGTGCAGGAGGCAGCTGGTCGATGTTTCTCTCTCATCGATGTTTCTGGCTCTCTGTCTCTCTCCCTTCCTCTCTGTAAAAAATTAATAAAATACATTTAAAAAAATTTTTAAAAAAAGTCTATTGGAGTACGATATTTTATAGAAATAATTTTGTATCTATTAACATTTTGTAATTAAGTAAATTATCTGAATTTCTATCTATGCTATTGTTGCCACACAGGTTGTAATGCTGTGATAGATGATTGCTTACTATTCTTTGAGCTATAATTCTATGTTCTGGAGCATCCTTTATTTATTTTCTAGGGCCGCCATAACAAAATGCCATCGTTTGGGAGGTTGGGAAACAGAAATTTACTTCTCACAGTTCTGGAGGTTGGAAGTCCAAGATCATGTGCAAGCAGAGCTGGCTTCTCCTGAGGTCTCTTTTCCTGTCTTGCAGACAGCTGCCTACTTCTTTGTGATCTTACATGCCCTGTTCCCTATGTGCACATGCTCTCCTGCCTCTTCCTTTTCTTAAAAGGACACCAGTCCTATAGGTTTATAGATTATGGACCTATCCATACGACTTTTTTAACTTAATTACCTCCTAAAGGCCTTGTCTCCAAATACAGTCATGTGGGGCATTAGGGCTTCAGCATATAAATGTTGGGGCAAAAATTCAGTCCACCACAATCTCATAGGAGCATGCTTTCCTTAATGAGCATTGAGGCTCCTTGAGGCATTCTCTGGGGTAAATTATCTTTATAGAATGGCTTGTTGGATCACGCAAAAGACAAGGATGAAGCCCTGAGAGCAGATAATGTGCATCGATTCAGGGTTGTTTCTGTGCCTTCAAGTTACATTTAGGAAATTGTTTTAGGAAAAACTCACTAATCACACAAAACAACTCTGTGACTAGACCTGTGGGTTCTTTCCTATAACAACTGATTCTCCCACACCAGCTGGGTGTCCTACAATTCAATTCAATTCTGCCAGAGTTAGCTCAGATCCCACAGGTTAAGTGCTCAGCCCCAGAGACTGCTCCTACATCAGATGACAATCACATGTAATAGGTCCCCAGGTAATCCACACATTTTCTCTGACTTGGCTGCAAACCAGAGGTTCCCATAGCCCCCTCCTTGGATTTGAAAATTTGCTAGAGTAGTTCACAGGCCCAGGAAAAGTTTACTTACTATTGCTGATTCATTACAAAGGACATTTTACAAAGTATAATGGAGCTGTCTGATAAAGACATGCCAGCGTGAATTCTAGAAGGGTCCAGGAACTTCTGTCTCTGTGGGTTGGGGTGTGGCACACTCCCACCTGTAGGTGTACTTATCCACCCGGAAGCTCTCCAACCTCCATAGTTTGGGGAATTTCATGAAGGCTGCATCACATGATCGATTATTAATTCCATTTCCAGCTCCTCACTGCTCCCTGGGGAATGGGCTTACTGTTCTGTCTAATCAGGATTTGGTCTTTCTGGAGACAAGCCCCACAAAAAGTTGCCTCATTAGAATGAAAGAGGTTCCTATCACTCGGGAAATTCCAAGGGAGTTAAGCATCTGGGGTCAAAGACCAAATATTAGAACAGATGATTTCTCTAGCACCGTATTTGCAAGGGTTTTAGGAGCTCTCTATGTAGTTTGTATTATTTCACATAAATTATTTTTAGAAATACTTCACTGTTCAATGGTCGAGACTATATTTCAACCAGAGTGGCAGAACACATATTCTGCGATACCCTTCTGCCACAAAACACACATATTCTGGATAAGTGACAACATTTAAATGCATTGCTGAGTCCACAAGAAAGTGCCAGAGATTTGGAAAGGCCTATGCCCAGGCCAAGCCTCGCTTAGGCGCCTATGAAGCAGCTTCCTCTGTGGTTTGTCCTGGTGAACAAGAACCCTTGTGTCATATGTGGGCATAAAAATACAGCATTCAGAGGGCCAACCTCCTACTCAAACGATCATATAATATGATGTATTATGTCCTCATACGAAAACCATCCTCGAGCTACCCATATACTAGGTTAATGGTGAATTTTAACTAAGGGACGGAATCTTTTTATTGCACTGGCCCAAATGATTCCATGTGTTTTTTATTCTATTCTCCATGTTATCGAAAAATTACATTTTTCAGGCTTATCAAATGTCATTGGAATTATGAAAGGGAGCCCCAAATGTCCTGGCTTTGTTTAAGTTAGCAGTATTTTACTAGAAAAAGGGAAACCCTGACTTCGAATGAATTACCTCCTACTCCTTTGCTACAAATCATGTAATCAATGGGTCCCGTGGATGGGCCTTGCTCATTGACTGGAAACCAGATGAACTGCTTAGGTGTGCACTGAAAAAGTAATTGCATTCAAAAAGTTCAAGTTTTCAGAAGGCCCTAGTTTGAGTGAAATTGGAACAGTGTGATGAGAGTGAAGAATGTACAACGCAGACACCATAACCACTAACGTCAAAGTAAGCCAGGATTTATTTGCATTTTTTAATGGGCATGCAGAAGGAGGCAGGTGACATTACAGTGTTTACACCAAACCACATGAGCCGAATGGGCTAAAAGAAACAGTGGATTATCCACGTGTCAGCATTCTAATCCCATCACGCTTGTCAGCACTGTAATTTTCAACATATCACTTAGTTTAAAATACAGTAGGGGAGAGCCGAAATGTTTGTTTTCTTCTGATGGGCCATACGCCTCAGAGCAAAGACAAGACTTAGAAATAGAATACTTCAGAAAATGAGGGAGTGTTGCAAATTATAGTGGTTTTGTTCACAGCTGTGTAAATTTATTTTTTCTGTGAAAGCAGGTATACATTGAGCCATATTTCCTAGGGCCCAAATTCCTGAAACAGTAACTTTCCACTCGTCTCTGGCTGCCTGAAACCAAGCAGCGCCCAAGTTTGCCGAATGCCAATGAAATAAATTTGGAAACGAGAGAATCTTGTTTAACTTTTGCCTTTTGAATCAAACTTTCAAGTGCAACAAAGTTAGACTCCACAATTTAGCTGCCTAGTTTTAGCATTGTGTGTGTTCCCTTCTATGGTATTTTGGAAATTACTTCAGAAAATACAAATAACCACAAAGTCCAGACTTACATTTTCACCAGAAGGACAGAGTACATATTCTGAAATGCCTTTCTGGCATAAAACCAACAGATGCTGGATAAAGGACAAGCATAAACATTTAAAGGCATTGCTGAGTTTATAGAATGGTGATGGAGACCCCAAAGGGCCTCCGGTCTCTGCTTTCCCAGCAACAGAATAAGCTGAAACCAGAGATCTGAATACAGAGCGGGGGGGGGGGGGGGGGGGGGGGCTGCCCTGCTCCCAAAGGTCTTTGGCAGGAATAGAGAGCTCCCAAGAGACCTGGGCCTAGCACTTGGGCCTGGCAGAGAGGAGAGTCTAAACCTGGAAATGCTACAGGAATACACCTCCCAGTGCCTCAGCCTCAGCGTAAGTTTTAGGCTGAGGATTGTCCATTTTGGAAGAAATAGCATCAATCCAGAGAACGGTTTCTTTTTCTGGGTTCCAGGTGAGAGGGAAAAAAGGATGGTACTAATATTTCTCTGAGAATTGCTCAGCCTCTTCTCATGAGGGTCTGTGGTTTGAACTTACATGCCCTGCACCATCAAAGAAATCTCACCTCTGAAAGAATAACTTCAAGTGCTCATAGGGAGGTAGCATCCACTGGTTTATGTCAGGAAGAAAGGAATAATCTTTTTAATAAATATCCTAATCCAGAATATTTATTTATTTATTTATTTATTTATTTATTTATTTATTGCTATGACTATTTCTACCTTTGACATGGTGTGTTCGTGTATGTAGTAATCCTATTATAATAAAAGCCTAATATGCTAAATGTCTGGTAGACTGGTTGGTCATTCAAACAATCAAAGTATAATATGCTAATGATATGCTAAGGCCGCTTAACTGCTCACTAAGACATGCACTGACCACCGGGGGCAAATAGTCAACTGGTTGACCAGTTGCTATGATGTGCACTGACCACTAGGGGGTAGGATAGCTTGCTGCTGGGGTCCGGCCAATCGGGACTGAGCAAGACAGGCTGGACACGCCCTGGAGCCCTCCCGCAGTCCCTCCCTGGATGGCCAACTTCCCAAGTCTCTCTCTGGTCCCGATCATGCACCAGTGGGGTCCCTCGGCCTTGCCTGTGCCCTCTTGTAATCCAGGACCCCTCAGGGGATGTTGGAGAGCCAGTTTCTTCCTGATCCCATGGGGGTGGGTGGGGGAGAGCGCTGCTCAGCCAGAAGCCAGGCTTATGGCTGGTGAGTACAGCAGCACTGGCAGGAGCTTCTCCTTGCCTCCATAGCAGTGCTAAGGATGTCCAACTGACTGCTTAGGCCCACTACCCCTGGGACATCCCCAAGGGCTCCTGGACTGTGAGAGGGCGCAGGCTGGGCTAAGGCACCCCCTGAGTGCATGAATTTCATACACCAGGCCTCTAGTGAGTATATATTGGTTTAACTCTACCATCTTCTTGTTTTTGATTTCATCACCTCTACTCTTTCCACTTTTCTGCTTTATTTTGTATGAATGACACATTTTTAGTGATCACTTTTAATCTGTTATCCTTTAACTACTCTTCTTCGTGTGTTGAGTATTCTAAAGATCATAATGTACATGCTACAATATTTCAACAGTAATTTTTGTGGGTTTTTTTCTTAGCTAAGCTAACTTTCAATTCTTCTACTGCAGATACTTGGTTATCAGTACAAGTCACAAACATGGTCTCCGATTTTGTTTTCTAATCTCTGTAAAGAAAATTTGGGAAGGTTTGGAATGAATCTCCTCTATCCCATGTCCCAGTATTTAGAATCTTTGATCTTTATATTGTATCACCTGAGTCACTAGCCTACACTGAAACAATTAATATGGTGAGAAGTCTCACAATAATAATGTCTTCTTTAGTGCTGAGATGTTTTCTCAGAGAAAGCCATTTCTGCACAATCAAGGTATTCTGCCTTCAAGCAGACAAGGGGTCCAGGTAGCTGTGCAAGAGAACAGCTTCCTGTTTCACAGCATCATCCCCTCAGTTGCAAAAAGGTGAGGGGCATGCTTAGGATGGCAAGTTCTTTTATATTAAGTAGCACTGAGTTTAGCAATGCAGCCCAATTGTAGACTTCTCTAGAGGCAGAGTGACAAGAAGATGTGAGCATGGCTGACCAAGCAAAGGTTTTATGGTAGTACTGGTAAGACAAGACAAGACCAAACGGTGAGCACCAGCCCATAAATGCACAACCAATAGTCTTCCTTCGCTGGTTCCTTACAATTTCTACCAGTAAATCATCTGTAACAAAAACAGAAATTAGGGGCAACCTTCAGCACTTCCAGACATCCTATTTCATGCAATAAATATTCAGATAAAGCCTGCAATCATGTTTTTGGATTAATCTACACATTATTCTGCAAACATAGTTCGTTCAAAGTTATAAAATAGTTTTGGAAACAAAGGGGTTTGTAGCATTTGTCTATATTCTTCATGTAACATATTCCTCAATTTCTCAAATAAGAATTGATCATGCTTCCAGGCCCCGATCTCACAGGGACTTGGAGAAGGTGCTGTAGATGTCTATCTTCCAGCAGGAATGCCAGCTCCTTAAGTAAAAGTTGGTGGGAAATAAAACCCATCGCTTGACTTTACATAAAATGTGTAAGCCTAAATAGTCAGAAAAGCCCAGTCATCACTTAGGGTTCCTGCACTGCACTATAAAGCCCAAAAGAGTGACTGGGAAGAAGGTGAATTTGAGGGGCCATTGAGCACAGAGCACTTTTCCAATTATAGGAACACCTGCGCTGCTTGGCTTTTTGCTGATCTGTTGTGAGCATTTTATAGAGTGTTTAATAGTCCTTCACATTCCTCATTCTGCAATTCAAAGAGGGCTGGGGGAGTGTTGCTGGCCTGCGAGGACCTATCAGAAACTTCTCACTAGAGTTAATTCCATAGTCTAAGCAATGTAGAATGTTTGGCCAGGAGAGCCTCAAATGCCACCCATAGACACTCATTAAGGGCCTCCTTGGAGCGTTGACTTCTGGAAAGTAAATAAAAAAGGATTGTTTTCTTTCTGTTAGTGAGAAAGGGTTGTTGGAAAAACCAATGACTCAGCTCTTCAGCAGTGAAATAATTTACATGGGCAAGAAAGGCTGCTGCAGGCTGGTAAGAATCTTGCCACAGATCTCTTTTTTGCTTTTCCTTCTGAAGCTGTGGTTCAGGTAGAGTCATGCATCTCCCAACATCTTTTGAACATCTATTGCTTAAAGTAAACATGCGTTTTGCTGCCAAAGGATCCGAACAATAATTACCTTAATTACGTCTGCTTATCCTTGGAGAAATGCAGTATCAAAACTGCAACATGAGAATCGCCGAGCTTTTAAACACTCCCTTTCTGTACAGTTAGTAAACAGTGAGGGATGAATATGAAGTTTATCTGTATTTATGCGGTGGTTTTCAAAAACCACACGCTTAAGCTGCAGCTCCAGCATTTTTTAAAATCCTGTCAACTGCCTTTCGTCCATCTCCCTTGGAGTAACACGCTAATGAAGTAGCATGGCTTGCTTTTCGAAGACAAAACTACATGCAGAAGCTTCTCCAGCATCGCTGTTGGTGTTATTTAAAATTTCAGAATAGCCTGTTAGTGGGAAGACAAAATTCCAAAGTAATGACTGAGGCCATTGCTTTTTATGCCATCAGTGAAAACCACAGGGAGAAGCCCTTTTCCTATTTTGTTGGGCAAGGTGAGTACCAGGTTTCATGCCTGAATGTCCTGGAGTTTCACAATAAAGAAGTTGGTGCCTTCTTTTAATTTTGACTCTTTAATTTTTCTGCAACTTCAGTTGTATATGTTTCTCTTCCGCAACATTTAAATGCACTGAAAATAGCTAAATTTAATAACCTACCTTCATGGGTTGTTTGATGAAATCACAGAGCAGAAACGAATAAAGACATTTGTTACACAAATAAACCACCCTGTCAAGGCCATGGTGGACAAGTTCACTAGCAATCAGAACATTGTCCAGGCACATCAATGTCCATTTACCGTAGGGATTATTGAATACTCCTTTGGGAGTCAAATTCATCGACAAGCCTCCTATCAGCAGGGGCTGTACCATTGTGGTGAAGTTGCTATGTACCTAAGAATGAAGTTCCTCCTGAGTCTCAGTTCCTGCTCCACAATGTAGAAGTAAAAAGGTCTGCCCACCGAAGGTAAGGGAATGCCGGGAGCCTGACTCTTCCCACCGTGAATCAGGTTTCATTTATACATGAATGTGTTCTGAAGGTGAAATAGACTCTTGGGTAACACTATTAACTCGGATAGGCCATGGCAGTGAATAGGTTCAGGGAGTGATTTATCGTTGGCCTTTTAGCTGTGGATGGTGGGGGAGTCTAATGTCTTCTCAGGTTATGGTGACAACTTTAGAACTTAACTGATGCCTAATGTATTAATTGTAAATAGTGTTCAGTTCACTACGAGGCACTGTCAGATCTGTGAAAGTGAGAGTGACTCTAGGACTCCAGCAGTTTGTATAAACTTTCCAGTTTGTATTCTGTAAAATGCTTTGAAATTACCCAGGTGATTTTTTTGTGTGTGTGTGTGGTTTTTTTTGTTTGTTTGTTTGTTTTTTGCTTTCTCTCTCTGGGCCCTTTTTTCCAACAATGTAGAAAGAGGTCAAGTAAGAATTGTTATACCTAAAACCAATGGGAATAGGATTGCGAATAAAATTAGAGGCACCCCAGCCCAAACCGGTTTGGCTCAGTGGATAGAGCGTCGGCCTGCAGACTGAGGGGTCCCAGATTCGATTCCGGTCAAGGGCATGTACCTTCGTTGCAGGCACATCCCCCGTGGGAAGTGTGCAGGAGGCAGCTGATCGATGTTTCTCTCTCATCGATGTTTCTAACTCTCTATCTCTCTCCCTTCCTCTCTGTAAAAAAAGCAATAAAATATATTTAAAAAAAAAATTAGAGGCACCCTCATGATGTTAGTAGAATCCTTTAGATTATATCCGCCATTTAATCTGAAGCAGCTTTCCATCTCTTCATTTCTTTTTCTTGTTTCTTATGCCATTAAAACTGTATTGGGTCCTAATTTAGCTCATCCTTCAATTGAATATATTCAGGTTAAGTCTGTATTCTTTATAATGATTATGGTTTTGTAGAAAGTGTCTTGTATAAGAATTACTTTAAAATATATTTGCTAATGAGATTTCCCTCACTTTTGTTCATTTATAGATGGAATTAAATCTTCACTCAGAAGGGGAAAAACACATCCCGGGTTTGTCATTGTCATAGAGCAAAACGAGGACGCAGAGATCTATGCAGGAATGTAGAATCTATCTGTCATGAGAACAGCAGTTAAAATGTTTGTTCAGTCAGCATCAGTCAAGGTGGCTTTGTTTTGGAAATGGGTGTAGGTGGGAATAGCCAGTGGCCAGCCCAGCACAGTCCTATACACATGCTCAGCACTCAGGACATGTGAGTTGATTACAAGGTCAAACAGGAGGCACTGTCACTCAAAGCACATTTTAAGTGATTTCTTTTATTTTTTAATATATTTTATTGATTTTTTACAGAGAGGAAGAGAGAGGGATAGAGAGTTAGAAACATCGATTAGAGAGAAACATCGATCAGCTGCCTCCTGCACACTCCCTACTGGGGATGTGCCGCAACCAAGGTACGTGCCTTTGACCGGACTCGAACCTGGGACCCTTCAGTCCGCAGGCCGACGCTCTATCCACTGAGCCAAACCGGTTTCAGCTTTAAGTGATTTCTGCTGATCCACTGGCCAAATCACTTCCAAGGAATCATGTGATAGACATACTCCAACCTGCAGGTGGGCCTTAAAATCAACACTGTGTATTGACCTCCACGCCAACCAGGGAAATTATCTCATTTTCTTTTGTAAGAGCTTTTAAAAATATATGATTTTCTCAAACATTGCAGCTATTTGAATACCACTGTTTTAGAAAAGCCTTACGTGGGCTCTACAATTGACTAAAACTCCCTTTAGTTCAAGTAAGTACTGAGTTATTACATGGCTACCTTTTATTAGGACTCCATTTGTAATAGTGCCACAGGAAGTTAGGCTGGCCTCAGAAAAATCTTTGATCCTTAACACTCTGAAAGAGAGAGTCAATTTAAAGCTGGTTTCCTAACTGGGATACCCAAGATACTGATGTTTATTAAGCTTGGGACCTTTGTCATTCAGTTGTTTCTAGATCAGGTTGGCATCCATAGAGACCATGCATAAGTTTCTTGGCGAACTAACACTCTGTTTTGGGGAATCTCTCTAAGGAGATGCTGGTTTGGGCAGAAAAGGCCAGGGATCCTGCTATATCGCTAAATAGTCAGTCCTGTTTTTTCACAGTGTTTTATTCTATCATATTGCAGATGCTAGACCATCGTGCAAGTGGGCTGAGGGCATATTGAATCCCAGTGGAGGTCCATGTGCAATTTCATCCTAACCTGTGCAATGGCTGACCAGGGAGAAGACAATGGCAAGGAGAACTTCTAATGATGACAGAGGATGCCAGTCACCCAGGGAAATAGCATGATTGTAGGCAGTTGAGTAGCAAGAAATATATTTAAAATTGTTTTCTTATAAGGGTGATTTTGAGAGATAGGGCGAGAGCCACAGGTATCCAGACAGGAAAAGTGAGAGCCATTCTGAAACAAAGGTGCAGCATAAAGATTATTCAGCTCTGGCCAGGTGGCTCAGTTGGTTGGAGCGTCTTCCCATAAACCAAAAGGTTACAGGTTCGATTCCCGGTCAGGACACATATCTATGTTGCTGATTGGATCCTTGGTAGGGGTGTGTAGGCAACTGATCAATATTTCTCTGTCACATCGATACTTCTTTCTCAATCTCTTTAAAATAATAATAATAAAAAAACACCTATCCTTGGGTGGGTGAGGATTAAAAAAAGAAAAAGTCAGATTTGGTGAGATTAAATCTATGCTTTGAGAAATTACATTTTCATTCTACAGTACTAAAATACCGCTTGCTTGCTTGCTAGCATTTGAATTTAAACAGTGCATTTAATGATATGACTGAATTTGAAAACACAAATACAATCACTAAATACAAATGCTTTGCTGGAGATTCGCAAGCAGCATAAAAGCCCTCCGGTTCCCAGGAAATGTGGGGTCAGCTACCTTTATTTCTTCACATCCAAACAACTTGACGCTCTTTCAGATATGATCTAACTGGGTTAACCAAGTAGACTAGAAATATTGCTGACATGCACACAACACGTGTGGATCTGGCCTGTTCTTGTGAACTTGGGATAGACCGGACTAATGAAAGAGATTTCAGAAGAAGCATTTTGCGAGTTTCCGATACTGAAGCTATTATCTCTGCACTGCTAGGCGGAACACACATGAAAATCGGAAAATGGAGGGCCTAACAGAGTGTTTCTTGGAAATACCGTGCCATTTGTTGACAAGGTCCTAGGAGGACCACGCTAGAGAAAGAAATTACTTTTTATCTGCAATACATTTAGTGGGAGTCCTGGGGTCAAACGGTAGGCTCATGACGAACACATACTTTAGGACAACTCCGAGGTTCCTAGGCTTTAAAATTCTTTCACACTGTATATAACCTTTGGATCGTTCCCAAAGCATACTGCACAGAAGTCGCTCGCGGGGAAATTCCCATTTGAAAATAAAGTTTAAAATTACAGAGAAAATTATGACCCGGTGCCCATGTCCAAAACATATATATGTGGCCTCTGAGGAAGGGAGCACCTGGGAAAGGAGAGTGACCAAAAGGAGAAGTGGTGAGGGGTGGGCTGGACTCAGAAATCCACTTTTCTTTCAAGGTGGAGGATAGACCCATTTACATTGAGGTGTACAGACAGGACTTTTCTATACAATGATTTTCTAATCATTGCCTCATATTTCCTGCTGCATATATATGTATTTTCTAAACTTTAAAACTTTGTTTTGCAAAATCAAAATTTGTCCTCTAGGAGAAGAGATGCTAGGTGAATTTCAGCACCTGAGAAAAACACCGTCAACCTCAGCTTATATGTGTTTTGACCATCGGAACGACCAATGGCAATTCATGGAGTAAGAGAACCAAAAGGAGCCTTGAGTCTAATCTCCTTCCTTACAAATGAGAAAAATAGAAGTTTAGCCCAGCCAGTGTAGCTCACTGGTTTAACTAGGAGGTCACAGTTCGATTCCCAGTGAGGGCACATGCCTGCATTGGGGGCTCAATTCCCAGTAGGGGGTGTGCAGGAGGCAGCCCATAGATGATTCTCTATCTCTCTCTCCCTCTCCCTTCCTATCTCTGAAATCAATAAAAGCATTTTTTTAAATTAAAAATAGTTTAGACATTTATTGTTACTTCTTTAGCATGGGAATTTATAGGTTGGAACTTAAGCTCCCCCTACTCACATTTACACTGAGTGGCCAGATTATTATGATCTCTTAACGCATAATAATCCTGCCTTCAGTGTGTTTGTGTGTGTGTGTGTGTGTAAACAAAATATATATATATATATGTATGTGTGTGTGTATGTGTGTGTGTGTATATATATATATATATACACACACACACACACACACATACACACACACATACATATATGTATTTTAGAGGCCCGGTGCATGAATTCGTGCATGGGTGGGCTCTGGCCAACCTGGCCAGGGGTAGGAGACATGGGCGGTTGGCCGGCTTGCCTGCTGGTCAAACTCCTGGTCAAGGGGACAATTTTCATATTAGCCTTTTATTATATAGGATAAACACTGAGTGGCCAGATTATTATGCATTCAGGGATCATAATAATCTGGCCATTCAGTGTATTTTCATTACTAGGAAGTTCATGTGGATTTCTTTGTTATTGTTTAACTGGACAGAAAATATATTAATCAAATTAGTATTGATGAAGTATCTTAAAGATTGCATGATTTTTTTTCAAATCTTAAATAAGCCTATATTTGATTTTTAAAACCATTACTAAATGTCTGTAAATTGTAGAAATCTCAGTTCTCCTTCATCCCAGATTAGCCAATGTAGTGTGAGACTGAAAATTTGGAACATAAATTTCGTGGTGGAATTTTATATTTCAGGGGCTTCTCAAGCATGAGCTGAGGCACAAGGTACGTAAACAACCTTTAAAAACCAAATAATGCTAAACAACTCAAGTGTTCATTAAGGGATGAATCAATGAACAAAATATGATATATACATGCAATTAAATAGTATTCCTCCTTAAAAAAGAAGAAAATTCTGATATTAGAGAAGAACCAGCAATGACTGAATCTTGAGGACATTATTCTAAGTGAAATGAGAAAGTCACACAAAAACAAATACTGTATGATTTCACTTGCCTAAGGTACATAGAGACAGGAAGTAGAATGGCGGTTGCCAAGGGCGGAGAGAGGGAGAAATGGGGAGAGTTTTAGTTTTGCAAGATAAAAAGAATTCAGGAGATTGGTTGGTTGCACACCAATGTGAATGTACTTAACACCACTGAACTACACATGGAAATGGCTAAGATGGTGAATTTTATGCTATGTTTCCTTTAGCACAATTAAAAAGTTTTTTTAAAAATAAACTTAAAAAACAAACAAAAAACTTAAAAACAACAACAACATAATTCCAAAGGTAAAATCAAGTCTGTTTGTAAGAACAAATGAAATGACAAGTTTCTTTGATTTTTATTGATTTGCTTTTCAAAGAGAAGATAGTGAGCAAATCTGCCAGTTGGAAAGGAAGTAGAGCCAGCAGAGCCAATGGCACAGTGATATTTATTTATGTGCTTAGCTATGTATAAATGTCTGTATGTATTTATTGTTGAGAAATAATTACAAGTTGAATGTGTGAAGAGTCAGCACAACACACAGGGTAAGGCCCATGTCTGTCTGTGTTTAAATCCTAGCTCTTCTGTTTACTAGCCGTGTGCTTTTGGACATGTTACCTAATCTCACAACGCTTAGATTTCTCATAATAACTGCTTATCCCAGAGAGCTGTGGTGAGAACTTAAAAAATTAAAATGTGTACTGCCCATACACGCATTGAAAAGCTGACACTTAATAAATATCATACAGCGTGTATCCAATTTAAAATCTAAAGTAAATAAAAATTAAAAATAAATTACCAGTTAATTTTTATAGAACTTAATCTATATTGTGAGTTATTAGTAGAAATAATAATTATAAAAATAATGCTTTTTCTGAATTGAAAAAATATTTTATATTTTCCCAGGATGATTTTATTCCTCGTTGTCATCTAAAATATCTCTCCTGGCTTTTAACCTCAACAAAGACCCAGAATGCTTTTGCATTTTCTTCTTTTTTTCATGACAGTACTGAAAGTTATTCAGCATTGAAAGAAAATAGAAGGAAGAAATAGGGAATTTACATGTATTATCAGGAATTCCAGGCTGAGGAAGAGTAGCTACATTTATATTGTTAGGTAGTGAATGCTGGAATCAGAGGGATGATTGAATGATTCATGCCTTAGTTGTGTTCACATTTTTTATGCTTTAGAATCAAATATCAACAAGTAGCTTAGATTTTATGTTGATAATACTTTGTACATAATAATCCATTCAAATGATTCAAGGGATGTGAATAGGAATATCCCACATTATATTTAAGATGACTTCACTGATAGAGTTTGGCAATGTATCCCAGATGTGTCTCCAGCAATAAGTATAAAAATAGGTCACAGTTATTAGTTAAATTTAATCAGATCACTTGTATAATCAATATTAGTACAAAGAAGATATATTAGCAAGAAAAAATAAAGTTCCCTAAAGTTGTATGTAAAACATCTTTGTCATAATGAAAATTAAATCCTGAGGAAGCCATAGTAAAATCCTTGAGGTGAAGTCCAATATGAACAAATACATAAATAAACATAAATAAATAAACTTTCAGTAGAGTTTATCATTAAAATTTTAGAATTAACCATATGTTGAGACTATATAATGAATGTTAAAATGTTAACGGTTACTATTCCAAAATGCAGTTTTACACATCAGACTTGTGCCCCAATGTAAGGATCCAAAAATACTGCAGATCACTGCATTCAGCATCTATGATCTCCAATTATTAACCCAAACAAAACAGAACTGACAAACCCCCTAGCAAGTTAAGTCCTTAGGAAGATGAGGAACCAAATTTTGGAGAGCAGATAACAACATCCACTATACTATGTAGCACTCAGTCAGTCCATGAACTCTTAGAAGGTTAAAATCTTCTTAAAATTTTAGACAACCTAATTGAAAGAAGAATAGTGGTTTGAATAGTTCTTTACCCATTACTTATAAATATAATCGATTGTAGTTTAAAAGCCCAGTGGAAGGAATTTGAGAAACACATAAAGTACATAGTGGAAAACAATATCCTTCAAGAATATTGGGGGAAGTTGACTGACTCTAGAAAAAGCAAGTTAGACTATGAAAACTTCTTATAAATCCAGGACTTCTCCATATAACTACAAGGTTAAGTTCAAAGCAACATAGCTTGGAATTGCCAAACACCATTCTTGAACAAACATTTGGTGTGCTGGGTATGGCTGGCTTATTCAGAGATGGATGAGTTGTGAACATGGGGAATAATTCTGGGGACACTTCCTGATCGGACATATGCTGTCAAGGGGAGTTCATGTTCATAAGTCTAATGCCATGCTGGATGAGATAGGGAGCTCTCACACTCTCGAGTGATATCTGAAGGGAGCTTTTGACTTGTTTCAGAGCTATATAAGGCAAAGAATGCTAAATAATGAGGATGGTAAAATAGCTCAACCTCCTGAATCTAGTATGCACTGCAAGTTGCTACAAAGCCAGTCTGGAAACCCTTCTTCAGCCATGTCATTTTCTTGCTAAAAAAATTCAGTGGGGCCGAAACCGGTTTGGCTCAGTGGATAGAGTGTCGGCCTGCGGACTGAAGGGTCCCGGGTTCGATTCCGGTCAAGGGCATGTACCTTGGTTGCGGGCACATCCCCAGTGGGGAGTGTGCAGGAGGCAGCTGGTCGATGTTTCTCTCTCATCGATGTTTCTAGCTCTCTATCCCTCTCCCTTCCTCTCTGTAAAAAAAATTAATAAAATATATTTAAAAAAAAAAATTCAGTGGGTCCTCATTCATACAAGATTCATTCACTGGCAATGTACTTGAGGTTCTTCATAATGTGAACTGAACTATTTTATATACTTACCTTTCACTGTATACCTATTAAAAGCCAGCCTTCTCTTTAATTAATTATTTATCAGACCTCAAATGTAAATATATATAAATATAAATTTATTTTTACATTCTCTTTACCTATACCATAGATATTGTGAATTTTTTGGCCCATTTTTCTTTATTTATAAAATACCTTAATTATCTTTTAAGATGGATCAAGTCAGAATTTCTCTATGAGAAACAGAGTCCAGAGTGAGTTTTATTCTTAAATCCTAGAGTCTCTAGCCTTAATTTTCACTTGACTTATTTGTCACTGAACTGTTAGCAATATGTTTGATTTTTCTATGGTCTTTCATCATTTCAGCAACTTAAAATCTAAGGGAAAGAGATCTTTTTGGCTTGTGCCTAGTACCAATTATAATCTGTTTCTCTTATTGGATGCTTAATAAGCACGTGCTGATTGGTGTATAGATATGTCTAAACCCACAACAGATAACTCTGAGCAATGAATAAGAGGTTTACCTGGGAGAAGGCAGAGAACCATAAGTATGAAGCAACCCTTCCCCTAGCGTCCAATGATGTGGAAAGACTGCTAACCACACTAGATAACATGCAGGTAGACTCAACACACTTAGGGTACCAGCAGAGGAAGAGCGACCATTACAAAAACTAGACACTTTGTAAAGGAACAGCTATACCCTGACACAAAGCACATTGAAATAGTTTCCATGAAGACAATTTGAACTTGGATGGTTTCCTTCTTATTATTTTATAGTTTCACATGAATTTTAGTTTGGATCACAATAGCAGTAGGAAGGCAAGGGCATGATAACCATTAAGAGCATCCTAAATTTATAACTTGACCCTGAATCCTAGACAAGAGAGAATAGGCTTTTATAGCAATTTCCTATATTTATTGTTATTTTTATGACATGGGCATTTATAGAAGTAGTATATGCATTCCTTTTCATATTTCCAAGTAGAAAGACTGGTGATATCCTGCTAAATTGTGAAGTAGGTGATCTACTGTGGTTTCTCGGTGTTGTATGGGTTTGGCAAGAATATTTTTGTTTGAAAAATTACTTGACATTTTTGGTAGCTCTGATAGAAGGAAGAAATGAAGAAGAAAGGAAGGTATGGAGAAAAAAGGAAAGAAGGTAGGAAGGGGAACAGAAAGTAAGGAAGGAAGGAGAGAAGAAAATCTTAAAAAAATATTTTTTCTATTTAAATATGGAATAAATTAATCATGTTAAAATCCATATTCAAGATTTATTGCTACATTTATAGAAGATGGAATCTATATTATAATGAAATATAATACATGGAAAGATGTTAGGAATACAGTTTAAAAAATAAATTTTATTTTTAATTTTTCCTATGTACCCTTTGAATGCTTATAGTTAGAAGCAAAGTGTGAATAAAGATGTTTAAAAAACCCTTGTAAATGACAAACAGATACTCCACCGAGACTTTTCAATCACTGTGATTGTCAAGT
Source organism: Plecotus auritus (assembly GCF_963455305.1). Taxonomy (NCBI): domain Eukaryota; kingdom Metazoa; phylum Chordata; class Mammalia; order Chiroptera; family Vespertilionidae; genus Plecotus; species Plecotus auritus. The sequence continues at coordinate 12,467,783 of NC_137772.1, read as the reverse complement.
TTGGGGATCAAGTGGGGAGAAATATGATCTAATGTCCTGTGGTCATTCTGTCCTCTGGACAGAGGATTCAGTGGTAAGTAGAATAGAGTTGCAGATTTTCTTTAGATTCTCAAAATATTCAATAGGGTAATGTCTAAACATTGTAAAACCTAATGCTCTTCTTAAAAAGAATACTGGGAGATAGATGAAAATGTTCCATTTGTAGGGAGAAGAGATAATTTAGGGTTTCAAGGTTAGTTTGTCAAAACCTGGGTAGAATTTCTGAGTTGACAAATACAGAACGTTACAAGAGTCAGTCTGAAGAACTCAATGCCCACACAGGATAACTGCCCCTGACCCCTGGATTCCTTTACCCCCCAATCCTTTACCTGCCGTGCAAATCACCATGCATGCTGAGACCAGAGAGTGCTCTGAGTTTTCCTTTACTTAGGTAAGAGTATGTTGCACAGGGTATGGCAAAAGTAGGTTTACAGTTGTTCATATGGAAAAAGTCATGCTGGTTATGATGATTACAATAGCTTGATTAACTCTGTGTTCACATACTCACCACTGTAAACCTACTTTTGTCCACCCTGTGTATTTGGGGAAAATATGTGTTTGCAAATGGTAAGGTGGGATAAACTTACATTGTCACAGGTAAACCACTGAAAAGAATCAGTATGAAACAAATATTTTTGTGAAATTGCCTTCACCTTCTGCCCAGGACTGTGTTTTCCTTTCATCGGTTAGTCCCTGGATTCTGAGAGAACTGATTTGCCATCCCAAGGCTGCCCGAGGCAACCCTTCTTATTCATAACATTAGCAATTAATTCTAGTTTTAGACACAGAGAAGCATATTCTCAGCCTGGCTGGCCCTAATGCTGTCTGAGCGCTTACACGTTTCACGTGCTGCCCGAAATGGAGGAAGAGTATGCCTGAGGGAGGTGGGAAAACAGAGCAACCTGTGCAACCCAAATTTGAACTCGCATGGTGCATTCTGGAGCATGACATCTCTAAGTCTCGGGGCCTGTCTGCATCGATAAGTTATGAAATGAAACGCTGCTCTTCATTATCTCTCTATCGTGGATTATTTTATTCTCCCCAGGAAGAGGGCACAGCCCCTGTTCTACACATAAACTTCAGTGCATACCAACGAACCGGATCAAATGATCTGGGAGGGAGAAAGCTTTTGAACTCTTCATATTAATGGCATTGATTTAGTTGATGAGAAATCTGGGGAAGTATTTTTAAGGTTTAGTGATGCATAGTTATGTACCCAATCGACAATAATTTATTCACTAAGCTAATTCATATAATATTGGAAACTAAAAATACACACTTAGGAAACATTAGGTTATATATTTTCTTATATGCTTTCCTTCTAAGCTCTTAGAAATGCACTGTAAGTATAAAGTATAACTATAATAAAATATACTTCAGTCAAAGGTCATGTCTTTCACAATGTAACTTGTTGGTCATGGCAAATTACGTTGCCCAACATCAAACACATTTTCACAAATTTTCTTATTTCTGTAATTAGTTTTTTCTTTCTTTATCCACAATAGCTATGTCCAACCCGTTCATTCTCTTAAATTTCCATACCACAATCAGACTCTTCACTTTTGGCAGATATTCTTGCCTTATATTTATATAAATTTTTAAAGCCCCGAACATGAACTTCTGGAGTTCTGTTTATAGTTAGGATGTAATAAACTGCAAGAGATTCTCTTGCCACCCTAGCAATGAGAGAAAGCTGGATAATCTATAAAACTGGAATGTACTGTTGAGCACATCTCCCAGCAAATTTCACAAGATAACCAGCGAACCTGAATTCTAAAGCAGGACAAGCTCACTCAGAAGTTAGAAACCATGAACTGTTTCACATTTGGCAGACGATAGGAGGAAGAGGCAGCCACCATTAAAGCAGATAAGAGGAAAAAAGCTTAAATTTTCATAAATTCTTAAAGAATGGAACAAAATACATATTTGAAGAGAACAAAGAATTTTTGTCAAAAATGATGCATGCTAGAAGACTGTTGTGACATCTGTGAAGTACTGAGAGAACGTAACTATAACTCAGAATTGTTTACCAGTGAAAAGTTTTTTCCAAAATGGAAGTGAAGTAAGACCTTTTCAGACAAGTAAAAGCTGAGAAAATCCATTGTCTGCAGACCTGAACTATAAGAATCATAAAGAAAAAGGAAAAAAAAACTTCAGACAGAAAGAGTATAATATAAAATGATAATCTGGGCTAACACAAAGAAATAAAAATCAGAGGAAATAGAAAAATTGAGGGTAAATATAAAATAATTGACTACTTGTAATAGAAATAAAAACAAGGTTTTTGTAACAAATTTTGAGTAAAATGCATGACCAAAAGAGCACAAAGAATGGGATGGTAGACACTGAAATTCACCTCTCTAAGTTTCTTTCACTACTTATGAAGTGAGATAATGTTATTGGAAGATGAACTGTCATAAGTCAAAGATGCATATTGTGAACACCAGAGCAACAACTAAAAATATTTTTAAAAGAAGCAAACTAGTAAGCAAGTAATGAGGTAAAATGGAGAATAAAAATGCTCAAACCCAAGGAAGGGCAAAGTCGAAAACAGGGACGAAGAACACACGCAGTGGGTAGAAACCAGTGATATTAAAACCCAACAACATCTGCAGCTGCCTTGCGTATAAATAGTCTAAACTCAGCAATCGAACATCAGTCATTCTTCACACTGAATAGAAATACAAGACCCAGGTCTATTTTGTCTATGAAATATTTATTTTAATATCATGACATATGTGGATGCTAACTAAAGGATGCAAAAATTAAACAATGTAAACTTTAATGGTATAGAAGTTGTAATGCTGTATTTATATGAACCAAAGTTGATCTTAGAAGAAATGTATCTTGTAAGAAGAACGATGGGCATTTTGTAGCTAAAAATATGCCAAGTCATCAAAATGTAATAATCATGACTATTTATGTACAGGGCTTTAAAAATACAACTTTAAAACACCTGAAATAACTGAAAGAAGAAATAAGCAAATCCAGAAGTGTAGTTGGAGACTTCAGCATTCCCCTCTGGGTTATTGATAGGACAAATAGGAAAAACAAGACAATGAATAAAGAGAAGATGAAAATAACCTTATCAACCAACTCAGCCAAAAGCAGAATGCTTATTCTTTTTATTCTTTTTAAGCGTACATAGATTATTCCCCCAAATAGATCATATGCAGTGCCATATACTAAATTTTAATGAAATTAAAATAATAAAATATCATATAAAGTAGGATCTCATGCCAAATGAAACTAAACTAGAAATCAGTAACAAGAGATATCTAAAATATAGCAAATATCTGGAATTGGTTTAGTTCTAAATAACCCACTGGTCAAAAAGAAATCAGAAATAAAATTAGACAATATTTGGATTTGAACCTAAGTGTAACATATCAAACTTCTCAGTGAGAAGTTTATAGCACAAAATATAATTGTTAGAAAAGGGCTCAAAGCAAAGAATTAATCCTTCATGGTAAGAAATTAGAAAGAAGACTAATTAAACCTAAAACAAGCACCACTAAATAAATAAACAAATAGTAGCAGAAATCAGTACAATTTAAGATAGAAAAAGAATAAGAAAATAGAGAATATTAACAAAATCAAACCTCATCATTTAAAAATGTCAATAGAATTGTAAACCTCCCATTAGAATGACCATGAAAAAACAGGGAAGACACACATTACTTAATATTAGGAGTGAGAGAGGACTCATTACCGTAGATCAACTAGACATTAAAAGACAATAAAGTAATAGGGAAAACACCCTATGCTATCAAATTTGATAATGTAGATGAAAATAGCTTTGATTCTTTGAAAGATAAGATATAAACTTCCAAAATGTAGTAGATAACCCAAATTATCCTAAATCTATTGAAACAAACTCTCAGTTCAAAATGTCTCCACATAGAAATGTCTAGGCTCAGACATTTCTGGAAAAATTTTAATGAATATTGATTTTGCACAATGTCTTTCAGAAAATAGAAGACTTTGCAAGGCTCTCTAAAAGGCTAGTGTTACTCTCTGACAAAAATCAGGAAAAAAATTACAAAAAACAAACAAACTACAGATCAATATCCCTCATACTATAAAATAGATAGAGAAATCCTTAATGTTAGCAAATTGAATCCAGCAACGTATTAAGAAGAACGATACATCATGACCCAGTGGGATTTATCCCAGAAATGCAAGTTGATTTAACATTCAAAAATCAACACAGATATCAACACACAATCATGGAATTATTTCACTAGATACAGATAGAGCATTGAATAAAATTTAACATCCATTCACGATAAAACCCTAGGGATAGCAGGGAATAGCTAAAATATATGTATTTGTGGTTCACCGAATGCCTTCTCCCTAAGAGCAAGAACAGGGAAGGCATGTCTGTTCTTATCACTGCTATGTTCCATTGTAGTGAAGGTCCCAGATTGTGCAACAAGGTAAAACACAGAATCCCTCAGCTTCTCAGCAAAGGAGTACAGACTAGCACCAATTCTATCCCTCCCTCTCCCCGTGCTGTCAGAATGGAAAGAGGCACAAAGTTTGTCTTATTTCTTTTTGCATCACCAACATCAATTACATGCCTAACAAGGAGGTGGGATCAGTTGAATAGAAACAAACAATACATAACCAGCTACCTTTGCAATTTATTTTTCCTTCCCTTGGTAAAATGTGTTTCGGGAAAAAGCTATTTAATTCAAAACATGCTGCTGATGTATGTAGCTGATTTTACTGGTTTACCTATATGTTTCTATCTTCTTTTGCCTTTGATTTATTTTCCTCTTAACAGTGAAATTGTCACTTGATTTTCTCAGCAATGAGAAAATACTTTGTATTTCATTTTTGAACAATCACAAAAGCAGTTTTCTGAATAAAATTTTCCATCTTCAATTTCCTGCTAAATGGGAAGCATATGCTTCGCAATTGTGTCTATATGTATTAGAGTTTTAGAAAACCTAAATAATTTATATCAATTTTTGAGTCTGCTAGCCATAAACTATGAACTCTCCAATCTTGGAAACTGTATGTTATTAAACCATTAGAGACTTTTTATGCATTCATACCACACCCAAAATGGACGATGATTGTTTAGAAAACTGTTAATAAAACTTGAAAACATTTACTTCAACACAATAATAATTTGTCTCCCATGCACACCCAGACCGCAAATTGAATCCTGCAACCCAGGTATGTATGTGCCTCGACCAAGAATCAAACTGGCAACCTTTCGGTGCACAGGATGATGCTCCAACCAACAGAGCCACATGGGTCAGGGCTACATTTTTTGTTGTTGATGTTTGTTTGTTTGTTTTTATATATTTTTTATTGACTTCAGATAGAAAGGGAGGAGGAGGGAGAGGTAGACACGTCAATGATGAGAATCATTGATCAGCTGCATCCTGCACATCCTCTACTGGCGATAGAGCCTGAAACCCAGGCATGTGCCCTGACCGAGAACTGAATGATGACCTCCTGGTTCATAGGTCGTCGTTCAGCCACTGAGCCACATCGGTTGGGCCAAGGCTATGTTTTAATTTTAGAATTCCTTGGGATTGGTTACAATTTTATGGCTACCTTATGCTGTTCTCAGGGCATAATTTTTATGAAGCAATCAAGAGCAAACATTAGGCAAGGCCAGGGGTCCTTCAATTTCTCCTCTCCTTTCTGCAAGCAGTCCTTTCTAGAGCTTCCAAGGCTGTAGGGAGTCCATGCAACCTTTTCCTTTTACTGCTGCTACTGCTTCTCCTATCAGACTATTCATTAATTATGCCAATTACATTTGAATGGTACTAGAAGGTGCAAAGGGTAAAATATGAATCAGTGTATGATTTTAGTGCTTGACTTTTGTCTAGACTTTTATATCCCTTTAGGCTTATTTCTACTCCTAAACAAAGTATCTATAAAAATTATCTACCTTATTATTTTTATTTCTAACTACATATATTGAATACCTCTGAAGTGGTACCCATGCAGAGCTTAACAGTCTTTTATATTGAAAACATGCATGGGCCTTATAATAAGATAAACCGTATGTAAAATAAGAGACGTTCCCATGTAAACGTTGAGCTTGGTAAGGAATGAAATGGACACCCATTCACGCACTGCCCAGCTGAAAAAATAGAACATTATGACAACCGGGAGCCCCTCCCGCCTCTGCCAGGGCGTGTTTCCTTGTAGTCTCCTAGAGCTACTCAATGTCCTCTCCCTGCATTGTGTGCCCATTGTTTTTTTTTTGTTTGTTTTTTTTTTTTGCTTTTCTTTATAGTTTATCTACTTGATGTTCATATTAACAAAATATTTTTTTAAATATATTTTATTGATTTCTTACAGAGAGGAAAGGGAGAGGATAGATAGAAACATCGATGAGAGAGAAACATTGATCAGCTGCCTCCTGCACACCTCCCACTGGGGATGTGCCTGTAACCCAGGTACATGCCCTTAACCGGAATCGAACCTGGGACCCTTCAGTCTGCAGGCTGACGCTGTATCCACTGAGCCAAACCGGTCAGGGCTTAACAAAATATTGATCAGTTTTACATATGTTTGAATTGTGTGACTATAGATTCACTGACATTTAAAAAATATTTGTGATAAAATAAGATTTTCATTCATGTAGCATGCTATGAATTCATTCTGTATATCATTCATATCATTCATTCTCACTACGGTACAGCATCCGATGATATGATTATTAAATGATTCCTTTATTCTGTTGATAGACATCCATTTGGGTTGCTTGAAGTTTGTTGCCATTACAAGCAGTGCTGTGGGAACATTCTCGCCTCCATCTCCTATTGCCACATGCAGGCGTTTCTCCAGGGAAGGATTCTCCAAAGTCTCCAGGTAATGCAGCACACATATTCACATCTCCTGCTGGGAGAAAGGGTCAGATCTGCTCACTGGAGGAGGAGAGTCGCCCATGGCTCAGGCTGCCTGGCCCCACCCTCCCTCTGAGGGCTGAAGTGGAGCTGTTCTCAGCACTCCCAAGACCAATTCATGGCATGGCGTTAACCCAACCCGATGATACCGAGGGATGAACTGGGAAGCCTTTGGGAATAAAGATCCTCCTTTTCCTGGATAATGCCAAACAGTTTTTGAAAACAGTTGTATTAAAGTAACAGCAAGAAACAGATGTTACAGTTAAAGAAAGATAATTGAAAAGAACATAGTAAATATTAATAATATTACTTTTTAAATTGATATTTTAAAAGTTGTAGCCAGAAGAAAAAAAGGGGGGGGGCGGTGAAGCTTTCAGGGGCTAGAGCTCTGAGAGCTGTCACCCAGCCGAGGCCTAAAGAGAAGGGGCAGGAGGGTTGAGCCTTTACAAAAACTTAAGACATCGGCTCCAGGAGAGCGCTACCTGACAGCATCCATGGCCTTCAAGAGAGAGACAAAAAAAGAGCCATATGGTAGTCAACCAAAGTCGATGCCTGTGAGAACGGGAGCCAAGGAAAGTAACAGGTAATCATACGTTTCTGAGATGAATTCCTACTTTTTTTTATTTGGAGTCTTTTACTTGAAAAAAAAAAATTGTTCATGTAAGTCAGTTTTGTTGCATACTCTCAAATAGGTTTAAAATTCATATCAACTATTAAGAAAAGAAATGGAGGTAATTATACCGGTTTTTAAATAACCACTGAGGAGTTTGGAATTTTGATTAGAAATCTATATTGCCTAGGTGTTTCGGAGAAATATGTAGGAGTTGACGGAAGGGAATAAACCTCCATCTTTAGGGACAGTCTCCACCAAGCATAGTAACTTTTATAAGATAACATATGAGAAATTTTTAATAATTACTTTATGCAGATAGCAAATGTCAGAGTGAAGAAAATGAAAAAGAACCTAGTGAGTTTCAAAATATTATATTGAGTCTTCACTCTCAATGCAGAAATTATTGGAGAAAATCTCTGACACATCTTTTTTTTTTTTTTTTAATATATTTTATTGATATTTTACAGAGAGAAAGAGAGAGGGATAGAGAGTTAGAAACATCGATGAGAGAGAGACATCGATCAGCTGCCTCCTGCACGCCCCCTACTGGGGATGTGCCCGCAACCCAGGTACATGCCCTTGACCGGAATCGAACCTGGGACCCTTGAGTCCGCAGGCCAACGCTCTATCCACTGAGCCAAACCGGTTTCGGCGCTGACACATCTTTTAAGTGAACTTTCCCTTTAAGCTACAGCTCCCTCCTTCCTTCCTTCCCTCCCTCCCTCCCTCCCTCCCTCCCTCCCTCCCTCCCTCCCTCCCTCCCTTCCTTCCTTCCTTCCTTCCTTCCTTCCCTGAGCCATCAGCTTCCTAACCTGAAATCAGCTTCATGTGAACAACTATTCTCTTTATTCTTACAGAAAAGGCGCTGTGAATAAAACTTGTCTATTGTTTTTTATTTTTGCTTCTTATATGGCAATGCTATTTGATGTTTTCATGGATTGTGTTTTTCTAAGAACAATATAGTTAACATTTCAGAGGGTGGTTATTTTGTATATTATGGGATTACTATGCCTTTACCGCCTTATTTCATTCTGCTTATTTATAGGAAAAAGAGTTTACATGTTTATCAATAACTTAACTTTTGATAGTATTTACTAGTTACAAATTACTTACTTTCATTATCTGATTTTTCAGCCAACCTGTAAGTTAGAAAATACAAATATTGGATTTCTAAAACTATGGACTAAAAGATTATTCCATTTTCTGATTTTATAGATAAGGAAGTTTTCAAAGACTTGGTCATAGGCAGAGAACTAGTTTGTGGACATATTAGCATCATATTAAGTCTTAACAATGTTGGCTTGAAGAAGTTATTGACTTACTAAGAGCAAGGTTAGCATGGCAGAGAGCAGACATGCATGCAAAACTAAGCCTTCTATTTTTTCATTTATTCTTTTTTTAAAATTTTTTATTGATTAATGTATTGCCTTCTATTTTTAACTGCCTATATTTGCCATATTGTCATGGTGTTTTATACTTAATCTATTTTTTTAAGTTGGGTTCAAATTTCTGACAAAAAAACTTCTTGATTTATTTAAAGAATTTAATCCGGCTCCTCTGTAATAGACTATTATGTATTTCTTCAATTTGATATATTTTTTAAATTGCATCTATCAAGTGAAAAATGTAATATCTCTTGCTATTTTTGCAAACTATTATGCACCTCAATCTTGGTTTGAGCATCCAGAGGAAGTGGGGTTAAAGGTTAGGAATGTTTGGCTGAAAATCCCAAATCCTGCCCCTAGTCTCGAATTGACCTTCGAAGTGCACAGGAAATTTCTTAGAAGATTTATTTCCAAATGAACCAAATTGCATTTGCAGAGAGGGTGAGCTCAGAACTGTGCGTATGGAATTTTAGATGTATCATGAAGTAGCCCTTACTTTTGTGCCTCTAATTTCTTAAGTTAAAAGTTTGCCATTAAATCTCTCCAGAAGCATTTCCTAATTATATGAAAATAATCTGATAATCAAAACTAATTACCATCACTTTTATACTTTTGAATATCAATACTTCAATTTCACCTCAGAAACCCAATTCATATCATACTGCTATTTTGTGTCCATATTTTTACCTCACCAGTGGCTTTGTGGAAAAAAAAAAAAAAAAAAGGTCACGATGTTTTTTAAAACCTATGTTACTTTTCACATATGGAGGAATATATCACACACTTCAGAATACAAATCTAAATAAAAATAATAAAGTCCTAGTAAGAAAGAGCAGGACAAGAAAGGATGGTAAATCACAAAGGAAGTGGACTAAATCGGTTGAGTTGGCTGAACACACTCAAGTCTATTGAAAGGTAATTCCATGCCTGAGGTCTCAAGGGAGCCTGCAGCTGAGCTTGCATAATGCCCAGATGTTTCTGCTCTTCTACCTGTGGAAAAGGTGTGGTTAGCATGGAAAATGCTGATATGACTCCTGTGTTAATTTACTTGTGTGTTTAGTAGCAAAACAAAGCAATGGATTAAAGATTTTTACAAAGTGCTGGTTATACTGCTTTCTACTCATGAATTCACGATTCGTACAACGTGAGTGTAGATATAAATATCAATATTTACATATTAGTAAGATGAGTCTTGCCCTTTGGCAGGAAGCCAACACTGAAAGGTCGATTGAGATATATAAATTAAGGAGTGATCATAAGCTCAGTAACTGTGTTGAAGGGACAGAAGCAGACTTGGACAGGCAGAGGAGTGGGGGACTCCGGAAGCTGGAAGGGCCAAGCAGGGAGATGGTGAGTTGAGAAAGAGTCCGGGTCCTTATCTCATTGCAGTGGCCAGCCATGGGATGTTGGCTGCCCTTGGCGGAAGTGATGTGACCTTGAGCAGGTCAAGAACCTCTTTACAGCTAAGTCTTAATCTTGGAGAGAGCTGACAGCTGAAATCTCTGTTGTCAACCTTCTCAGGAGCGAGGGGATTGAGTCCTTCGGCCTGAAAAGGGATCCCAGTGTTCCCAAACAGCATCCCGTGCATTGCTAGCATTCACTTACTTCCTGTAAGTTACATAAGTGATTCCTTCAGGGTTCTGCTGGGTTTCTTTTCCTGGGAGGAAATGACGAGAGAGTGGTTAATGGACAAACTCTGTGAATGAAACAGCCTCTGTTGCTGTTGCTGTTAGCAAGGCTGCAACCGAGACTCATCTTCTCCCTCCTCTCCTGTTCATTCTAGACTCCATTTGTGGCTACAACCTGTGTTGGACTAGGCATCTTACCCTTTTTTTTTTTTTTTATCTTATCTTATAAGGTTACCCAAATCTTCATCCCTGAGAAGTCTACATTTTTGGTTCTCATGGTTTTTTCAAGATACAGCTTCTGCTTTTGTCCATTTACCATCAAAACTGGACTATTGTGTCTCAGTGGTGCCCACATGGATCACATGGATCCTAAAGGCACCCTTCCTGCCCACAGTGTACACTAGGATCAGCGGCATTATCCTCCCCACTCTCACTGCATTTGTTCTTTTAGCAAGTGGAGCCTAAACATCCAGCTGCAGTTTTACGTTGGATGTTATTTCTGTGACCTACTCGATTGCACTGCCCCTTCTTTGGGAGCCACAGAGCTCAGAGTGTTGGTATGTGAGGCCACTTCTTCCACCGCTGGAATCTCAGGCTCATGTATGTTACCTATTGGAGGACACAGCACCATGCAATGGTCACTAATTTAATGCGTATTCTTAGCCTGGAGGAGGATGTCCCTTGTGCTGTGGCTGCACCTTCAAAAGGCTGTTTTATCACCATGTTGGGTCAGCAGCTTCTGGATGGTGCCATATGTGTCAGGAACCACACATTCCGTCCTTATTTCCTTTGTTCCAAAGCGGTTCCTTTGGTAAAATGTCATATGGGTTCATGATGGGTGAATCAAAACAATTTGAGGCCTTATATAATGGTGCTATCTAAAGCCCTGCTCTAGAACATAGGAAAAGTGAACCGGTGTTTAAACATAGGGAAAGGGAACCGATGTTTAAACGTAGGAAAGGTGAACTGATGTTTAAAATATGACAAGGCCTGTGAGGATAAATTGCTGTCTCAGGGTGAAAGAGGTACACAGTAGGAAATGCCAAGGATAGGGCTCTTTTCCTTGAGAGACGGTACTCTACTGGAAGCCCAGGCAGAGTTAACATCTTGCTGGTGTATGGGACGTCCATCAGTGGCAATGGATAGATCAGACGTGGGGAGCAGCAGTACCTTCTGTTAGGCCCATGCAGAGCCTCCTCTCTGCCCCCTGGCCCCTCCAATGTGCCTCTAGGCCAGCACTGGGATGTCTAATGACAGGCTGCACACATCTACCCAAGTAACTGTGTCTTGGTTACTGAATGATGCTTCGTCACTGAATGTTTTCTGATGGGCTTACCACAAAGTAACAAGAATAGTCATGTCTTGTGCCCGCTCCCATAGGTACATCAGTCCACTTCTCCTGAGAATTTCCTCCTGTAATTGATCAACGGCCCTACCTTCTTACTGCTGCACATGAGTCATCATATGTTCTAATCAAAGGACAATTCTCTTTCTGCACAAAGCTAATGACCAATGCCCCACCCAAAACCCTACTGATTAAGAGGATTTCTCTTCCCCATTGTCTTTCAAGATTATCCACAGCCAGGGCTTTCAGAAACCAACATCTGTAAACCAAGCTTTGGGTTCTTCCTCCATTAGTTGGTGTAGCATCTATTCCTGGAGATGGCATGGCCTTGCTCCAGAATCTCAGGAGTCGGCATTGTGATTTTCCCATTGGGGCTTGCCAGAAATAACACACAGTATCCTTTCCATTACTGATATCCTATATAATAAATGGCTAATATGCAAATTGTCCCCTCAACCGGGAGTTTGACCAGGAGTTCGACCAGGGAGCAGGGCCGGCCAGGCAACAACCCGAAGCCCCTACCCCCTGGCTGGCCCCACCCTGACCAGCCCGCACACCCCATTCGGGGGCGGGGCTGGTCAGCCCCCATCGATGCACGAATTCGTGCACCATGCCTCTAGTATCTAATAACATAGGCCATCTGATCCAAGAGACAGGGCCACTTGCCCCTTAGCCTAGACTTTGCTGTTCTGGGCTCCATTCAACATTGAGAAAATTTGTATAATCCCATGTAGGGGTCATATTGAAATGCCCTGGTATGAAATATGTCAGTTTCAGAACTCAAATGGACCTGCCATACATTTTGGTTCCCTTTTCTGTGCTGAACTGTCGTCTCTGGGGAAGGGTGTGGCCTTGTACAAGGCAGCTCTCTTCAGATGAAAATAAATCTAGGAAAGGACTAGCAGGTTAGATCAGTTGTGGATAACCTTTTGAGCTGCTGGGAGAAAAAAAATACTTTAATTCCAAAACAGAGATCTGGGTAGTAGAGCACAGAATTCATACACTGAGAGTGAGTGTAAATAACTTGCCCGTGGTCACAGCGCCAGACATAAGGTTGAAACTATGGTTTTGTTTTGCTCCGAAGTCCACTAAATCACAATGAATTAGCTTTGCTGTTCAGATGGAACCTGTATTAGCCTATCATCATTGCACATATATTTTTTTTGTTGTTTGCATATTTATTTAGTACCTATCCTAGAAAAGCATAATTCCTTTTTGCCATTTAAAGTCAAACAAATAAATCCTATTAATTGTATGTGTGAATCTCCAGATGAACCTCTTTATTTGGTTATTTTTGTGAATAGGCACTTTTGTCTACTTTGCACATATTCAGTGGATTCATTTTAACCAAAAAAATGAGCTAGGTTAAGTCTGGTAAACATTACTCTACCTCAGTTTTGGCATTTCAAACATGAATTATAGCTAAGGATAATAGTGCTTGTGAAAGCACAGATGAGTGAATGCAGTGATCTCCCAGGGCAGGCATTTTAAATCATTTAGTTTTTTGAAATATAGGTAATGAAATGGTGACTTGCCTCATTTTTTCCTTATAAGAAAGATAATGATTTCCCTGTAGGAACTCATAATGTGGCAAATGTCTGAAGGAAATGGCATAATGGAAAGTGAATGCATTATAGTGCTTCTTTGTCTCATTGCTAGAAAAAAAATAACATTATGATAAATTATGCTCAATTCACAATTTATCCAGACATTCTAGCAAGGATAGAATAATTATTTCCATTAATGTCAAATCTCTTCCAAAGACCGATATAAGTCAATTCAGCTTCATTTTATATTTTATTATAAAATCCTGACTAAGAAAAGGAAAGTTAAGCTAATATAAGAAATATCTTCATACTTTGGTCTTCATGAGTAATTAAAAATGAAAAATGAGATTTTGAGTAAGACTTTGGTACTTCTGTCAGCTGGTGTGTTCCTGTCAGGCAACGAGGGACCAAATTTGACATGCACATAATTTAATTGTCAATTCTGTTTGCCATTTACAATGCAGTATAGGAGAAAACCTTTTTTTAAAAATGTATTTTATGATTTTTTACAGAGAGGAAGGGGGAGAGATAGAGAAGTAGGAACATCAATGAGAGAGAAACATCGATCAGCTGCCTCCTGCACATTCCCCACTGGGGATGTGCCCGCAACCAAGGTACATGCCCTTGACTGGAATTGAACCCGGGACCCTTCAGTCCGAAGGCCAACGCTCCATCCACTGAGCCAAACGGGTCAGGGCAGGAGAAAACCTTTTAAAAATATATATTTTACTGAAAAGAACTGGCTTGCATAATGGAATAATCTTACATATGTCAATCAAATGACCCCTAAACCTATTAATCATTTAAAATATATTTTTATTGATTTCAGAGAGGAAGAAAGAGGGAGAGAGAGACAGAAACATCAATGATGAGAAAGAATCATTGATAGGCTGCCTCCTGCACAACCCCTACTGGGGATCTAGCTGCAACCTGGGCATGTACCCTAACCAGGAATCAAACTGTGACCTCTTGGTTCCTGGGTCGATGTTCAACTGCTGAGGTACACAGTCTGGGCATATAAGTCATTTTATGTAGCAAACTACAGTAAACAAAAAATAATAATCTGAACACTTAAAGCAGAAAAAAAAAGCACACATTTTAGAATCCTTCTATAACAACAATACTAAGCATGTGGTTTTTATTTTTTGTTTGTTGTTTTGAAAATGGAGGCAACACCTCATTCTGATTTCCTGATTTCAAAAAATAGTTGTCCCGGACCAACCCCTGAAGATGCTTCCCTCAGACAGAAAGAAGATGTCCCGCATTGGACAGCAATAACTAAACAAAGACAGAACCTCGCAAAACTGTGGATGGGGTGATCAGAGCTGTCACAGATAAAAGTTTGAAAAATATTTTCTATAATCAAAAGTGAGTGCAAATTAATATAAAGTGCCCAGTCTTTTGTTGAGGTGGAATTAGGAAGCATGGATCAAAAATATTTTAATTTCAACAATGTCTATACTCAGAGTCTTTGGCTAGTCAGAATTATTTTTAACATCATGACAAAATACCCAACCGGTCATGTATGTCCACACTTAAAATTCTATGCAGTGTTACTTGATGACATTTTAAGATGTCTGAACACCTTTATTTAATCCAACTAGGTTTTATTTTAAAATAAAATAACCACCCAAGCAGAGCACTGCTCAGCTCTACTGCTCTGAGTTGCTGAGTCCATATATTCTTCTAAATTCTTCCCGAGTACACCAGGGCAGGTTCCTTCTCGAACCTTGCCCGCTGTACGAACTGTTGGGAACTTAGTTCAAGTCCCTCCTTTATCTTCTGCTTGTGAGTTACAGGTGTTGGGTCCGAGCCCTTCTGCCTGGGGCTGGACCTCCTAGGACACCAGGTCTTAGACGGAGAAGCCACGAGAGGTTGTGGGTATATAAGAAGGAGTCTTTACTGAAGAAGCCAGTGGTTATATAGTCATCTAGACAAGACAGTCCTTCATAGCAAGGTCCATACAGGCAGAACAGTGTCCCAATCAGACAGGCAGCCAGACACCAGCTGGTTAACATGTACATCTTTCCCACAAAGCAGCATTAGTCTCTGTACCCACAGCTATTATCTGAGCAGCTTCCCGCTGCCCCCTAGACTCACCGCCTCACATGGTAGTGGTACCTAAGCTCTCCCTTCGAGCTGCAGCCTCAGTAGCCTCTCTGGCTCAGCAGCTTCTCCTGTCTTCCCAGCCTCTCACAGTACCTGCCTCTGAGCTTCTCCCCCAGCTCCATGTGTCCAGCACACTTCTTCACACTCTAGCTGCATCTTCTTCACACTCCTCCTGACTAGCTGACCAATAACCTCTATCTTACTCCTTAGACAAAGAAGGCTTCTTGCCAATAGTTACATCAATCATATTATGGCTATAGAAGGGCACGTCTGGGCCTTGTAAGGCTTGTGGTGACCTTGCACTTGCATAAAAGTATCTTGGCCTTGAGCACCCCAAGTAGGCCCATGCGTAGAGGGGCCTTGAACATTGGTGTATTCTTAGACAGGGCCCCACACCAATCCTTCTACAAAGTTTCTTCCTTGTTGCAATACCATTTCTCTGC
Source organism: Plecotus auritus (assembly GCF_963455305.1). Lineage (NCBI taxonomy): Eukaryota > Metazoa > Chordata > Mammalia > Chiroptera > Vespertilionidae > Plecotus > Plecotus auritus. The sequence continues at coordinate 12,451,796 of NC_137772.1, read as the reverse complement.
ACACTCTCCATTAGTTGATTCCCTGTGGTATTTCACAAAATAATCTTAAACTTTAAATAGGATCATTTATTAAAATTTGCCATTATCACTATTGTTATCACTAGAGGCCCAGTGCATGAAATTCGTGCACTGGGGTGTGTGTGTGGGGTCCCTCAGCCTGGCCTGTGCCCTCTTGCAGTCTGGGACCCCGCAGGGGATGTCCAGGACCCCTCAGTCCTACCGCCAGCCTACTTGCTGCTCCCTACCGCTCTGCTCGCTGCTCCTTAGTGCTGCCGCAGAGGCTCCTGCCACTGCCGCTGTACTCGCCAGCCATGAGCCCGGCTTCTGGCTGAGAGGCGCTCCCCCTGAGGGAGCACACTGACCACCAGGGGGCAGCTCCTGCATTAAGCGTCTGCCCCCTGGTGGTCAGTTCATAGCGACCAGTCATTCTACTATTCGGTCAATTTGCATATTAGGGTTTTAATATATAGGATAGGATATTGAATGTGAACTGTAAATGAAAAATAAAATTTAAAAAAGAACCAAATAAAATTTTAGATCTGAAAATTTTTTAATATATATATTTTTAATTCTCACCTGAGAATGTCTTTAAAATTGATTTTTAGAGAGAGAAACATCCATGTGGCAGAGAAATACCAGTAGGCTGCCTCTGCACCTGCTGACCCACCGGGACCTAACCTAAACCTAAGTATGTGTCCTAACCTAGAATCCAACAGGAAATCCTTTGGTATACAGGTTGAGACTCCAACCAATTGAGCCACCTGGCCAGAGCAGATCTGAAAAAAAAAATGTTAAGTGTACCTCCAGGCCCTGGTCGGTGTGGACAGTAGTTAGAGTGTCCTCCCACACACCAAAGGGTTATGGGTTTGATTCCAGGTGAGGGCACATACACAGGTTGTGGGTTCCATCCCTGTCGGATTGCTTGGGCAACTGATGGATGTTTCTCTTTCCCTTTCCCTCTCCCTTCCTCTCTCTCTAAAATCAATGAAAAAAAATACCCTTAGAGGAGGACTTAAAAAGAAAAAAAATGCTGGTTTGGTTCAGTGGATTGTGCTTCTGCAGGCAGACTGAAGGGTACCGGGTTGGATTCCAATCAAGGGTACGTACCTGGGTTGCAGGCTCAATCTGGGGCCCTGGTCAGGGATTCAGCAAGAGGCAACCAATTGATGTCTCTCACATTAGTTCTGTCTTTCTCCCTCCCTTCCACTCTTTCTAAAAAAAAAAAAAAAAAAAAAAAAAAAAAAAATCAATGGAAAAATGTCCTCAGGTGAGGATTAACCAAAACAAACAAACAAATACCCATCCCCAGTGTGATTATTGAAGGAGAATATGAAGTATTTGTTGAATGAAGGGGAAAGGATGGGACTTTGCTTTCTAACTGTTTTAGCAACTCTTCAAGCCAGAGGGTTTATTTTTTATTTTGATTTTTATTTATTGATTATTTTAGAGAGAGGAAAGGAGCAAGAGAAACACCAGTGTGTTGTTCCACTTACTATGCACTCTTTGGTTGCTTCTTGTCTGTGCCCTGACCAGGGATCCAACCTGCAACCTTGCTATATCAGGAGGAGGTTCTAACCCACTGCGCTGCGGGCTGCCTGTCAGGGCCCCTCAACAAAACCCCTCTGGCATGTCCTGGCCCCTGCTGTGGGCCGGAGTTCCTCTGCCACAGCAAAGGTTTGGGTTCCATTCTGTCAGGGCACCTACTTAGGTTTTGGGTTTGACCCCCGGTCGGGGCTGACTGCTGCTCAGGAAGTGACCGAAGAACGTTGAGGTCCGTGTGCTCTACGTCATTTGGCGGGGAGCTGGGGTTCCATTGCCGACATGGCCGACTCTGATCTCCGCTACCCCCGCTCCTCCATCGAGGACGACTTCAACTATGGCAGCTGCGTGGCCTCCACCAGCATACATAACCACATGGGTAGGTCGATCTTTCCACGGCTCGCCCTGCTGCTGCGCAGTTGCCCCAGGAGGCGGATTTCCAGGTTCCCAGGGACAGTGCCCTCTGCACCAGACTCCCAGGGAGAGTGGGGTCCCCGAGGGAAAGCACTTCGCTCCACCTCCCCTCGGGGCTCCCGGACCGGAGTGCCCATCCTGCACAGGGCTCGGAGGGGAGAGCCGCCCAGGGAGGCTTCCTAGCTGGGTGCTGAGAAAATGAACCTGGAGCCCTTCCTCCTTGAACCCTGCCATCTTCAGTGTCATCAGGGACAGATGAAAGCTTCAGCAGCCTTACTGGGGCATGCTGCATGGGCAGCCTGCTGAGCGGTCGTGATGTTATGGCATCCCGGACAATTTGCATATTCCTGTATTATTAGTATAGATTATTATGCATAAACTACTATCCACTTAAAAACAAACAAAAGAGCCAAAACCGGTTTGGCTCAGTGGATAGAGCGTCAGCCTGCGGACTGAAAGTCCCAGGTTCAATTCCGGTCAAGGGCATGTAACTTGGTTGCGGGCACATCCCCAGTAGGAGGTGTGCAAGAGGCAACTGATCAATGTTTCTCTCTCATCGATGTTTCTGACTATCTATCCCTCTTCCTTCCTCTCTGTAAAAAATCAATAAAATATATTAAAAAAAGAAAAAACAAACAAACAAACAAAAGACAAATATAAAAAGCTTTTACTTTTAGCAAATAATTCAGTTAAACAGATATAGTATTTCTTATTTTGTTCAGAGAGAATGCTATAAGTGCAGCTTTTTAACATTGTGATAAAATAGTTATTTGAAATATTTTGTTGCGTTTTTCTAATTTACAATTATGCAGCATTGGAAGCCTGTCTGGTAGAGTGGGGTTGGCTACAGGTAGGCACTTTCCAATGAACTATAAACATCTTGTGCTGCTAGGAGAAGATTTTCCCATTTCCCCTTTTCACTGAAAAATGGCTACAAAATGCACTTCAGAGAGTCAACAGAAGAAAAAGCAACTTTCTATATCTCCTAGCTTCAGGGCAGGGAGAGGAAAGACAAAAACTACTTGGAATCTCATTCAAAGTGACAATGTATGTTACCATGATATGCTAGACTCCTCTTGCTAATAAGGTTGAGAAAATTCTACTCCTATTTTCACCACTTTCAGACCCTCACATCTTCTTCTCTGGGCCTCACTACTCTCTAACATTGTTCAAGTCAGCTCAGTTCATCCTGTCCAGATTTTCTCTTCCCCTTTTGGAGGCGGACGGAGAAGCAGTAGACACATATCTAATGGCTTCTTTAGCTCCCAGCTTAATCTTACCTTCCCTGTGCTCCTCCCTCCCTCAGATGAGCCCAATCCCAGCAGTAACTGTGTTGTGATGCTTTAACATATTAACTGTCCCTGTAGGAGAGAAGAGGCCCAGTGAAATGGTCAAGAATACGATGAAGTATAGTCATGCTGAAGTTTGCTGCTTCTCTACTTCAGACTTCATTCAGAGAGGTGAGTGACCAAAGAATTAAAAAATGTACTGTTACGTTCAATATTCTACTTTCTATTGTTTTCTCTGATCTTCGATTTTACACTGGCAATCCTGTGCTTAACTTAAATGCAAAATATAGTAAAATTATATTTATGTCTAAAAGATAGTAACTGATTATTCTATAAAATAATTCAACTACATCATTCCAAATAAGCTAAAAAGCACATTAATTTCAGTTACAAGAAAGCAATCCATTCTATGTCAGTTAAATGATTTTCGTTCAAAATATTGAAAAACTATATTAGATTTTTAAAAATTGTAATGAGAATTTATAGCTCAGGTGACTGAACAATCCAGGTGAGACTGAAATATTTGAGTACTCTCGCCAATGCATAGAAAGAAGAGAAAAAGGTTAACAATGGCTGAACATAATGTAGCCAGGTAAAATATAGATGTCCAACTAAATATCATTTTTTAAAAAACACAGCATTTTGGTATAAGTATAACCTAAATACATGTTCCAAACAATATATATTTTACATAAAATTTAAATTTAACAAGGTATCCTATATTTTTATTTGTTAGATCAGGCAACCCTTGCTAAATAGATGTTTCCAATCAGTAGGTTGTTTTCTAAAATTGTGCTGAAACAATTGATAAACTAGGTAAGAAGTGTAACTTCAATCTTACACTATATACCAAAATAAATTTCACACGGATTACTAAATTAAAGGTAACAAATAAACTATAGTTAGAAAACTATATATGGGAAAATATATCTGATCTTGTTCAGCGAAGAGCTTTACAAGAAAAACATTTTCAAGAAATAAAATGTTTTCTAAAAATATAATGAATAAATTAAAACAAAAACTCAATGTAATAAGCTAGATACTTCTTATATTAGCGTAAGTCTGCAGTTATAATGTTTGCTTGGGATCCAGGGACACCTTTGAACAGTGTATCTCATCCTTGTAAACAGAAGAATATCAATCTTAAATGTCTTTATGCCTGCCTTTATACATTTCTGCAATGCATGATTTAGTTTTAATTTTATACTTAATTTTATTATTTTATAAATATACTATGGGCCCAGTGCATGCATCCGTGCACCTTAAAAGGAAACTGTGAGCCTCGAGGCTGTGGTGGGCACAGGGGCGGGTCTTGGTCCATCTTCCGCTCCCTGCTTGGCCCCTCCTGCTGCGGCCCCTGGTCCCCTGTCTGCCAGCAGCCCTGCTCCACCGCTTCCACATGCTGACGGTGCCAGCCCTGCTCACATCCGCGGATGGCGCAGAGTGATTGGGGTTGGCGCCAGTAGCGAGTGCGAGCAGCAGCTGCTGCCCCAATCGCCCCCCAGGAGCAGGGGGAGGTGGAGAAACCCTCAGGGGCGATCAGGGCTGGCAGCTACCACTTGAACCTGATGATGGCGCTGAGCGATTGGGACCAGCACCGGGCACTGGCAGTGGGTGCGAGCAGTGGCTCTGGCACCGGCAGTGGGTGCGAGCAGTGGCTCTGGCACTGGCAGTGGGTGCGAGCAGTGGCTCCAGCACCGGGCACTGGCAGTGGGTGCGAGCAGTGGCTCTGGTACCGGCAGTGGGTGCGAGCAGTGGCTCTGGCACTGGCAGTGGGTGCGAGCAGTGGCTCTGGCACCGGCAGTGGGTGCGAGCAGTGGCTCCAGCACTGGCAGTGGGTGCGAGCAGTGGCTCCAGCACCGGCAGTGGGTGTGAGCAGTGGCTCTGGCGCCAGCAGCAGGTGCAAGCACTGGGCAGGACCGCAGCGCATGGGAGCAAAGAATTTTCAGTAACCACCAGAGGCTCACCCCGATGACAGTGACTGGCGCACTGCCTTGGTCTGGCACTACCGCTCACCTGCTCCACCATCCCACCACAGCCGATGCCCACCATGTTCCATGCTCTGCCACCTGATGCCGACGCCCGCCATGCTCTGCGTGTGCCCCAGGTGGTCAGCGGACACCATAGTGACTGGTTGTTCAGTTGTTCCGCCGTTCAGTCTATTTGCATATTAAGGTTTTATATAGAGAGGTTATTTGTATTTATTTTATTTTAAGTAGTTTCAACCCAAGGATTAAACACACTTTATTTAGTATATTTTACTTCAAGAGTTACTGATTCAGAATGAACATTTGTCATACTTAAAGCAGACCACATTATAAATACATATATAGTGATACAGATCGATAAAGATAAAGTAACTAAGAAATGGGGATGGGTACCTGGCCACTGTGGCTCAGTGGCTGAGCATCGACCTATGAACCAGGAGGTCCCAGTTCCATTTCCAGTCAGGGTGCATGCCTGGGTTGTGGGCTTGATCCCTGATCATGCAGGAGGCAGCTAATCAATGATTCTCTCTCATCACTGATATTTCCATTTATCTCTCCCACTCCAGTCCTCTCTGAAATTAAAAAAAAAAGAAAAAAGAAAAAAAAAAGAAAAAAGAAATGAGGATGGGTTATCTGGTAGACAATACTTACCTTTAAATAGCCCACTCCCCTGGTTCTTAAAAAAGAACTTATTTAGCGCATATTTTCATATGTCTCTTGGCCTTCCTTATGTCCTCTTTTGAAAAGTTATCTATTTAGGTCCGTTGCCCATTTTTTTATTGGGTTGTTTATCTTTCTTTTGTTAAGTTGTATGAATTCCCTGTAAATGTTGGAGATTAAACCCTTATCAGTGATAACATTGGCAAATATGTTCTCCCATGCAGTGGGCTTTCTTGTTTTGTTGATGGTTTCTTTTGCTGTGCAGAAGCTTTTTATTTTGATGTAGTCCCATTCGTTTATTTTCTCTTTAGCTTCCATTGCCCTAGGAGCTGTATCGGTGAAGAAATTGCTTTGGCATATGTAGAGATTTTGTTGCCTGTGGATTCCTCTAATATTTTTATGGTTTCCCGTCTTATGTTTAAGTCCTTTATCCATTCTGAGTTTATTTTTGTCAGCATGGATGGAACTGGAGAGCATTATGCTAAGCGAAATAAGCCAGTCAGAGAAAGATAAATATCACATGATCTCACTCATTTGTGGAATATAATGAACATAAACTGATGAACAAAAACAGATCCAGAGACAGAGAAGTATCAATCAGACTGCCAAACTTCAGAGGGAAGGTAGGGGCCGGCTGGGGCAAGGGGGAGAGATCAACCAAAGGACTTGTATGCATGCATATAAGCCTAACCAATGGACACAGACACTAGGGGGGTGAGGGCATGAGTGGGGGGGGGAGAGCAATGGGGAGATAAGACACATATGTAATACCTTAATCAATAAAGGGAAAAAATTTATTTTGGAATTTGTTTTGAAATTAGTAACCTGAGTTTTAGTGAATTCTACATTAAAAGAGTCATTATTAGGAATTCTCCTAGCTTTGGTGGGAATTGGAGAGGGGATAAAAATCTTTTTTGGGTAAATATGCATGGCAGTGGAGAATAAGAAAGTTTCAAAAAGTGCTGCAAAGTTATGTTGCCTAAGAAAATGTAAAATAAGTTATATTTATTCTGTATTCACCAAGCTTTCTCTTCTATAAATGCTATAAATTTAATGAATGTCCCTTAAGGCTTCTCAAAGTCACTTTTGACAATAGCTTGTATTAGATAGTGGAAGGCAGGCAGCAGTTGGGATAATATTATACCCAAAATTAAATGTCAGTGAGCACTAGAATTCCAACATCAAAGCTGTAAGCCAAACAAAATCAATGTTTTGCATACCAAGAATGTGTATTTGCATCTTTTTTGTGTTGTTAATATTTATCTTCGATGCAACCAAAGATAAAGTATTCTCCTTGGAAAGGCCAATATATTTCTTTTTAATGTTCAATAAACCTTATCTATTTAAAATTCAGAGTGTTACATGTTTTGGCTCCCCTAAGGCTTTATTATTTACTAGAGGCCCAGTGAACGAAATTCGTGCACTTGGAGGGGGGGTCCTTCAGCCAGGCCTGCGCCCTCTTGCAGTCTGGGAGCCCTCGGGGGATGTCCGACTGACGACTTAGCGCTGCTGCGGAAGCAGGAGAGGCTCCCGCCACCCCCACTGTGCTTGCCAGCCATGAGCCCGGCTTCTGGCTGAGCGTGCTCTCCCTGTGGGAGCGCACTGACCACCAGGAGGCAGCTCCTGTGTTGAGTGTCTGCCCCCTGGTGGTCAGTGCTCATCATAGTGACCGGTTGTTCAGCCGTTTGGTCGATTTGCATATTAGCCTTTTATTATATAGGATTTTCCATGTTGCTTCATTATAATCCAAGGACAGGTGTTTCTAAAGTAGGAAACTTCCATCAAAATGATAGATACTTGAGTATACATTACACATGCCAGTACATTAGGGCATGTTAGGTGGTATTAGCACAAGGATAAGCAAATGACTGATGGATCAGAAAGAGCATGAACCCATATCATCAACTGATCTTAAGAGCCATTAAAAGAAAACAGGAAAATAAGAAGGAAGGAAAGAGAAAAGGAAATAGGTTCATTATTTATTTTGTATCAGTTGCTGTCTAGACACTTGCTATATACTATCTTGAAAATTATATAGCCATACCAGGTAAAATAATGTATTAAAAGAAGAAAAGTAATTTTGCATAGTCAAGTAATATGAAGGGAGAAAAGAATAATTATTGAAAAGGGAGTTATAACACATTTTTGCAGATGGTATGATTTTCTATATACATAATCAAATGAAATTTTCTACATAGAAAAGAATCCAATAATTCTATACAAAATAATAAAATACAGAACAATTAAATTAAATAGGAATAATAAAAATGTGCTGATAGATATAAGAACGATGTATGAGAATTAGTAACTTTTCTATATATCACTAGAATATAATTAGAAAATACATTAAAAAACTATCCTAGTCATCATAAAGCAAATATTACAATAGGCCTAGGAATAAATCCAACACAAATGGTCTAGATCTTTATGGAAATATTCCAAAGCACTATTGAAGACAGTAAATAAGACCTGAATGAGGGCAGAGCTATACCACACCAAAGAGCATAAGAACTGAGGTTGTAAATAGGTCAGTCTTGAGAACGTAATGTAAGATTATACACACTCACACTCACACACACCTACTTGATCTTAAATTCATATTAAGGATAGGAGATAAAACATAATTAAGGCAATTTTAAATTAATAAATTATTTTCCTATCCTAATGTTAAAACATCAAAATGCAGTGGTAATTATTTCGGGGTAGTATTAGCACAAGGATAAGCAAATGACTGATGGAACGGAAAGAGCATTTATAGAAACATGACACAATAGAGGAAGCATTGAAAATTGAGAAGGTAATTAGATTACTTTGGTATGTTTAAGTATGCAGAGAAAAATGAAGCAAAAACAGATTTTTATTGTACTTAAAAGTCAAACCGATTCCAGGTGGAAAGAAGACCCAAATGAGACAAAAACTTTAGACAAACACACAGGATAATATCTGTGATCTTGGAAGAAACAGATACTTAAAACACACACACACACATTCAGAAGCTACAAATAATGAGTAAAAAATTAAAAGTTAATATTTTATTATTCAAAGCAAAAATGGGTACCATACTAAGGTTAAAGCACACACATTCAGAAGCTACAACTAATGAGTAAAAAATTAAAAGTTAATATTTTATTATTCAAAGCAAAAATGGGTACCATACTAAGGTTAAAGCAAGACTATTCCTCAGAAGATATTTACTAGTACAGCTTTTAAAAATAGCAAGAAATAGTTCCCAGATAGAAAATCTACAGACGCGTAAACCTGAAATACTGTTTTACTTCTTACCCATCGGGTAGGCAAGTATTGGTAATAACAAACAGTGGTAAGAAAATGGAGAAATAAAAAGTCTCAAACTTTTTATAGGAGCATAAATTGATGGAAACCCTTTGGAGAGCAATTGGCTATTTCTAGTAAAGAAAAGATGTTCATATCTATAACCCAGTAGTCCTACAACTATTGCATTTCCAGATTTATTCCTTAGAGAAACTATTTCCAGAAGAACATTTACTGTAACATTGTTTGTATCAATAAAAATTAAAAGTGTTTTAATATACATAACAGGAGAATGGGTAAATCGTGGATTGAATACATCTATGTTTTAAGAACAAAGTTGAACAACGACAAAAACCAAGTTGAATATTGCCAGTGCAGTAGGATGATATTTATGATGATAACCAGGTTGAAGAATTTCTACGTTGTTTCTGGATGCAAATGTATTAATTTTATAAATAAGTCTGTGCATGGGGAAGATGAACAAACAACCTCAGGTGAGTGCCTATTTATGAGGAAGGAGGAAAGGTCATGTCACTCCCTTTTGTTATATAGCAATCACATAAAATTATACATGATGAAAGTAGACGTAATTTTACCAATTTATTTATAAAGAGAATACCATTATATCTACTCCTGTGTAAAATTAATTAAGCTTAGTGATCGGTAAAAAGGCTGTGAAGATTTTGATTGAGAGGAAAGCCTAACTTTCTACAGAGAAAATGTGTCTTCTTCAAGAAAGCAGAATAGCAAGGCCAGAGTGGCTCAGTGGTTGAGCATTGACCTATGAACCAAGAGATCAAGGTTCAGCCCTAGCCGGGTTGGCTCAGTGGATAGAGCGTCAGCCTGTGGACCCTCGGGTCCCGGGTTCGATTCTAGTCAAGGGCACATACCTCGGTTTCAGGCTCCTCCCTGGTCAGGCGCGTGCAGGAGATAACCAGTTGATGTGTTTCTCTCACATCGATGTTTCTCTCTGTCTTTCCCTCTCTTTTCCACTCTCCCTAAAAAAAAAAAAAAAAAAAAAAAAAGAGAGAGAGATCAAGGTTCAATTCCCAGTCAGGGCACATGCCTGGGCTGTGGGCTCGATCCCCAGTGGGGGGCATGCAGGAGGAGGCAGCTAACCCATGATTCTCTCTCATCATTGATGTTTCTATTTCTCTCCTTCTCCCTTCCTCTCGGAAATCAATAAAATGTATATTAAAAAAAGGAAAAAGAAGGCAGGGTAATGCTTTCATTCTCTCCATGCTTTCATAAGAATTGTTGAAAAATTATCTGGGTACCATTTATTGGAGAAATCAAAGACATGTACTTAAAACCTAAAAGCAAAAGTCAAGCCATTGTAAAAGTTACGGAAAACTTTTTTAAAGAAATGCATAAATCATATCCAACCCTTTACTCTTTTCTAGCTTCAAAATGAACAGTAATATGCCTTCTTATATTTTCTTAATTCATTTCTTAAACCAATCTTTTACCTCTTTGATCAAACTTCTAGGAAACAGAGACAGTGAATACATTTTCTATGCATCATCACCAACTCAATTTTTACATTGTCAGGAACAAGCACCAACAATTACCTACATTTTGCAAAGTCTAAAGAAGTGCACATAGGATTTTATAAAGATCGACAGAACGGCCATGTTGTAAACCACTGGAGTGTAAAAGTACCTTTCTGTTAGGAAGAAAAATATTAAATTGTCCTTACTAGATATTTTAAAAGCTATCTACAGTAAATCAAATGTCCGTAAGATTGAAAGTACAAAATTTTGCTTTCGGGTTGATTTTTAGAGAAAAAAAGAAAAGCATTGAATTCTATGTGCATGTAGATAGGTTGCCCTTCGTGTAATCCACACGTGTTAAGGAAATATTTATACTTTAGTAAACTGCACCTAGATTTTAAACTTCAGGGAATAACCCACTGAAATTTAATACAGAACTAAAAAAAATGACCAAGTGGTTTGTAAGACCCTGTTTTACAGAATGAGAGAGTCAGGGTAATTTGTTATATCAAATTTCGCCTCAAATATCAATGTGTCAGAGACTTCACCTCAGATATCAATTCATCAGGGACGCCTTTGGTCCAGTGATCACTGATCGCTGGGAGCTGCTTGACCTCACCATCGCCCATTTCCCCAGAGCGTTTTCCACAATAGCCTCTTGGCTGCATGTTGGCAGTGACAGTGTCTGCATTTGCTCACTGTGGAAGCTCCAATTACTGCCTTCCACAGAACTTGAAATATGCCAGAGATTTTCTAAGCAAATTGCAAACACTGACCTATTTAATCATCACAACAATTCTGTCAAGTAAGTATTATTATGTGTCCCCTTGTACAAGTAAAAAAGCAGAGGCAAGGGGTTATATAATTTGTCCCAGATTATAATATCTGCTAAGGGACAGAGTGGGCATTTAAATCTAGGAAGTAGGAGTTGCCTCTGAAGAACCAATGGCTATAGAAATTGCTCTCCCTTAGCAAGAAACAAACAAAAAAGGAACAGAATTTGACAAAATACATAAAACAATAGTGTTTAGACATTGGACAATGAATGAGCAGTGCAGGGCTACTAACCCGAATAAAAGGAAAACAAGCAAGTTGATCCCAATCATCAATCAAACTTTTTACCTGAAAGCTATTTCCAGGAAGTGTCAACCCCAAAAGAATTCAGCAGTTTTGCTAAATTAAGAAGCAGTGACCAGTACTTAGGAGTCCTCAGTGGCTAAGGGTATGGGGCCTCCCACCGGAAATCAAAAGTTAAAAAGAAAAAGAGCTCCATTCCCTGTAGGAGCACCTTCTTAAGCCTTTGGTTGACTGTCAGACTCCCAGTCCGTCCAGGCACACAATAAAACTGTGAAGGTTAAGGAGAAGTTACCACAAGAGAAAGTAAAATTGCCAGGAAGCTAAAATTGAACCACTGAAAAAACTCACATAAGGTGGTGAATCATTTAATGATCTTATCTGCTGGAGCAGGGACACCTTGATGAATACCTCGAGCACTAAATGGTGATGGAAGAGACATTATGTTTTAGCTCTGGGGTTAAACTAGCCCTCCAGTAAAGGCTACTCCAAACTCACCCTCAAATTAAAAAAAAAAAAAAAAAAAAAAAAGAAAGGAAGAAGAAGAAAAAGGAGAAGGAGAAGGAGAAGGAGAAGAAGGAGAGGGGGTCTTACATCTTCCCTTGAATGCTTTTTTAAAAATTTTTATGAAATACAGGTGGTTATAAATTCAGCAGAAAAAGATAATCATGACTGAAGGCAAAATAACAGAGGGGGAAGTGGAGAGATTATATTGCTAAGCACTGGAGAAGAAAACATAATTGCAAAAAAAAAATACATAAAAAGTAGAATTATACATTTAAAAAGAAAAATAGAGGTATTGTTTGACATAATCACAGTAAATGTAGAGGATAAGGACCAAGATGGATAATAAGAGAAAAGATAAAGATGACAAAATAAAGTTTATCGTAAAACGATTAAAAGGTTGATCTTAGAAGACAAATATACAGGTAGTTAAGAATAGACATCAGGAAAATGCGTTTTAAATATATCATTTAGATTGACTAGGGATCACAGATGATTCAGTGATCAATGGATGGGACTGGGATAACTGACTATCCAAATGGGGGGAAAATAAAGCTGAAATCTACCTCATTTTTTGCATGAATTAAATAATTTTTAACTGAAAATACAAGAAAATATGGTTAACTTCCTTTATTTAAATAAATAAAAGGGAGTGGACTGACAAATCTCTGGGGGAAAGGGGTGTGGGGGGTGTGGGAAGAGACTGGACAACAATCGTACAACCTGTGGATGAAGACAGTGGGGGAGGGGGAGTAAGGGCAGAGGGTGGGGTGGGAACCGGGTGGAGGGGAGCTATGGGGGGAAAAAAGAGGAACAATTGTAATAATCTGAACAATAAAGATTTATTTAAAAAAATAAATATGTACCAGCATTATTTAAAAATCTAATAAAAATAAGAAATACGCAGTTCTTAGTTAAAGTAAACAGCGTTTTTATACTGTATTAGCTCCAGTGTTTGCAAGTACATAAAGACACTTCCATGATCATAAATATTGTGTGAATATTAATTGGTGTAACTCTTTGGAGAGCATTTAGCATCATCCCTCAAAACTTAATGCATCCATCCCACTGACCTAGGACTTTACACTGAAAAATACCTAAATCTAAAATTTATGTTCAGCCGTGTTTATTTTAAGGGTTTTTGATAGAAAAACAAAAAATCAAAGCTGTGAACAATAAGAGGATCCCGTTAAATTATGATCCATTAATTTAATGGACTCAAACATTAGAATGTATGAGATAGCATTTAGTGTTCTGATGAGAAAGAGCAGAATGATGGGCTATGTTCTGAAGAGCACTTGCACTTCACTGCTATGAATAACCTAAGTGCTACCTGGCTCTGGGAGGTCCAGGAACTGGGCAACCGTGTTTGCCAGATGAAGTCCCTGACACAGGAATGATATTGATGCTGTTCTAGAGGTGGTGGCAGAAAGAAATTATGTCACTAGTGCCCTGTGATGTCTGCAGCCATGGTACTTATTTCCACATAAGGACAGTTTTGAACACTTCTATATATTTCTCAAGTCCTCCCACTGACTCTGGAGCTAGTAAATTTCTTTAATGAATTACGATGTGGCTTACGGTCATAAAAGTGAATTCTGTTATTTGCAACAAAGAACCTTGTCTGATACAGATCTTTGGTGGAAATATGTTTCATTTTGTTTTCTACCTTAAATGTTTATATATTTAAAAATCTACAATATGTTATATTAACATTAAGTAGAACCCTAAATTCGAAGAACTAAAAGATCCAAAATAAATTTGAAGTCCTTGAAATTCGTATTGTACAAATAGATAAGGAAAATATAGCAGATATAGCATATCATCTATTATCCCACACATAAGAATAGTATATGTAGTAGATAAGTGTATTCTGAACATTATTAGAAAAAGTTCACCTGTTTTAGGTAGATAGCTTTGAATTAGAATTAGATAAATCTGATTAAGACAAGGTCAACCAAATTTTAAACTCCAAATATCTCCTAACTCATGACATTGTTACATGATATTGAATGATTCGTGTAAAATATTACAAATATTTGAGTCATCTACTTTTGTTCTAACAATTAGCATTGCATAAACCTGTGTTATTTTGTTACATAAAAGCTTTCCAAAAATTCAATGGGATATGTGAACATTTTTACTAATTTCACTTAATATTTTGGGATGCAAAATGAGTGTTTCTATTACCTATTGAAAAATTAACTAATTTGGATTTAAAACTTTATAATTGACATAGTCTTAAAGATACATAAATTAAAAGCAATTTTAAGAGTTATACAATACATATTTCAATTTCTGTCTTCTATGATAGTAAAGAATCAATATTTCATCATAACTTGGTGAGCTAGCATCAATAATCCATAATTAGTTTAATCTGCAACTACTGCATTTAAAGGCTGTTACAGTTCTTTTTATTGACTTGCATTTCAGAGGCACCTTACATAAAAAATCATATAAATAAATGCTTGAAAATGGCATCTTATATCTATTATTTAACTTCTGTATTATAGGTTTTAACAAAATCAAAACATAGATATTGAACATTCAGGACAATATTTCTATTAATAAAAATTTATAAACAGAAAGCTGTTCAAACATATATCAACAAATATTGAGACCTCGATTTGTTATTTGGAGAAAAATAAATGAAAAGATTGAATACAATATGAATTTTAGGCAAAATATAAAGAATCAATCTGGCCTGGGAATAAGTAGAACCTAATTCTGAGAGACACTGAGGGACTATCATAAAGTATTTCTCAAATTTATAGCCATCTTTTCTAACATGGGTAAAAGACATGACAGATTTTAACTGTATTTTTCAAAACACCTTAAAATGAAGGCTCTTAACATTAAGATGCCTATTTATTTACTCACTAGGTAAACTACACCAAATTTTAATTTAACCTTAATTTTTAAAATTCAATTAGTGAAGAAAGATAAACATTTTAAAAATATAGAAAATAATTAATAATTCTTTTGACACAAGCAGTATTTGTTAAAGAAATGTCATGAAAGGGGTTATTAAGCAAAAAAAGACAAATAATATATATTTTTCTTTTTGTTATTTTTAGCAACTATGTTCAAAGCACTGTTATTGGAACTAGAGCAACAGCTATGAAGGGTAAAGTTCCTTCTCTGAAGTAGTGTATATTCTAGAGGAGTTTGGAGAAATAGTTAATACATGGGTAAAGATGTAATCTAATTTTAGGTAATAAATATTACTTAGAAGAAAATCAAAGCAGAATCATAGGGTAAAAAATAGTAGCAGAAGGTCATGTACAGTTGGAGAAGCAGATTGTCAAGGAAGGCCTCCTCAGGTGATGACATTATTTGTGCAGAAAAGATAAAATCAGGTTTTTTGTCTTGGTTTAAATTTAGATAAATATTTGATATCAAAATAATCATGTTAGATAAACTAATGAATATGGATCAGCAATTCAGGAAACAGACTGAGCCTTGATATATACATTTAAGCATCACATAATGTAAATATTACTTAAGACCCCAGACAAGATGTACTTACCTAATTTGTATTTAAGTGTAATCTGAATAAGAAACAGTAATGAAATAGAATATAGATTTTAAATTAAAAAACTACTATGACATTTTAAAATATCAGATTTGAATAATTAGAGATTAATTTGTCTTCCTACATTTGAAAGTTCCAAACATGTAGCTATTAATCCCACCAAAATAGTGAATATGTTTAATACCACTAAAATGTCAATAAGTTATTTTTAATTTTATAAATGTTTCTAATTCACATGGAACAACCATGGGATAGAAAAACAAACTGTTGAGTACCTAGAATGAAGACAAATATTCTGTATATTTTAAATTCTGGGACTTATAAAAGCATGTTTGTGGTGAAAGAATTGACATAAGATCCTTGGAACACAGCGGAAGATTGAGGGACAGATCCAGGCGGGTATAGGCCATTGGTAAAAACGTGGCATTTTGAATGAGTGTACAAATAGTAAATCAACCAATAAATACGTTTGGACAAATATATTTATATTGCCCAATTAGCCAATATAATTCCAGATGGTTTTGAAAGTTAAATGTACAAGCAAAACAATTAAAGTGCCAAAAAAATTGTCTACATGAACATTTATTTGATCTTGAAACTGGAAAAGATTTCCCTCAAGCATAAAAACAAAAGAAAGCAACAATCAAATAAATGCTGATGAATTTGTGAACATAGATAAGAAAATCACCACTGAAATGATATTAAAAGCACACAGTTAATCAGAAAAAAAATTTACAATGTGTATTTCAGGACTTAGACGAGCTTATAAGAATACAAATGCTTCAAAGAAAAATGACCAAAAGACATGAACGAACAATGCACAAAAATAATCATAAGTTGTAAAAATTTTTTAAAAATAAATGTTTGTTTGCCGGAAGCCAATTCCAGCATGTCATAATTATAAGAGTTTCATCAAAAGGTTGATGAAACTTGGGGGCTCAACAAGGGCTGAGTCACATATGTAATTACCTGTTGGAGTGGCTAGAGGGCACTTCCCCCAAACCTGAATAGGATGATTATTTGCTGCCAGACAGTTCAGGGCATCTTAATCTACATATTATTGCCTCCTGTTGACCAAACACCTGAACAGCTGTAGTCTATTCCCCAATCTGACAATGCTTCTGTAAGCCCTACCCTTTGAAGTGTATTATCTCCACCTTGCCTTAAGACAAATTGTGTTAATAAAAAGCAAGGGTCCTGAGACAAGGAGAAAGACTCCTTTAGCTGAGGCTCCTCTGACCCCCAATGCCTTTCAAAATTATCTTTCGTCTCTGTACTCTTACTTAATCTATGCACAGCCTTTCTCCAGATTGCTGAACCCTTGTTAATGCTGGGACAAGAACCCCAGCATTCGATCTCAAAGAACATTAAAGATGTACAAATGTAAATAAATTATTGTGATTTACCTATCAAATTGGCAAAGATTGAAAACAATGAAGATACCCAGAGTTGGCAGCATGTGAAGGAGTGTAATTTTTTCAGTCTTTTTTTTTTTTAATTGATTTTTGAGAAAAAAGAAGGCAGAGGGTGAGAGAGAAAAACATCAATGTGAGAGAGATCAATCAGTTGCCTGCTCCAACCAGGGATCAACCCCTCAACCTGGGTATGTGCACTGACCAGGAATCAAACCTGCAACCCTTTAGTGCACAGAACGTCACTCCAACCAACTGAGTCAAACCAACCAGGGCAATTTTTTCAATCTTTGTAAGGGTAATCTGACAATTAATGTCAAGACTCTTGATATTATATGTGCATACCTTTTAACCTCTATTTCTACTTCCTGGATTGTATTAGGAAGAAATAGTCATGAACACAAAGAGTTCTTTACAAAGATGTTGTGGCAACCAGTTAGTAAAAAGGAGATTGCTTGAATTAAGTGTACTTTGCATATATTAAATATCAAGTTCTCAAAATTGTGTTTGAATTTCAGAAATTGCTCAAGGTACATTATTGAATGAATAAAATATACAATCCCAGGTCTATAAATAAATGTATAAATATACAAAGGCATGAAAATATTTACTGTATATCTCCTGTTGGGCTGATTAAGAAAGATTTTATTTTATTATTTTTTCATTAGCTTTGCAATAATTTTATTACCATAAAAAATGTTCTTAAACGATAAATCAAGCCCTGACTGTGTGGCTTAGTTGAATGGAGCATCGTCCCACACACCAAAAGGTTGTGGATTTGATTCCTAGTCAGGGCGTGTTTGGGAAGCAACAAATCAATGTTTCTCTCTTTCCCTTTCTTCCTTTCTCTCTCTCAAAAAATCAATAAAGGTATGTATTTAAACACACACACACACACACACAAAAAAAAAAAAAAAAACAAACAGGAGATTCACTGTACATAAGATTTCAACTGGGAATAGAGCTTCAATGTCCTGGTCTATGAAATAATAATCTGTTTTCTGATTCTTAGGGAATTATTGTGAGAGACCAGAGAGATATGAAATAATGTGAGAGTGAATAAGAAGTTCAGAGAGGTTTTATGCATTCTTTTAAGATATTAAGTTACCACTTAAACATTGGATCAGTTGTTTTAAACCAAGCATGTCAAACTCAAACGCTAACACAGGCCAAATAAACAAGGTTTACGTTTATGTGGGCCACAAAAAAAACAAAAGCTTCAATTTTCATATAAACTTAGGTTTATTTCGATAGAGACATGCTGAATACAGAGGTTTGAAATAAATGAGTAATCGTTAACTTTAAATAATAGAACATTTAATAACAATTAATATTGAAGCAGGAATTTGGGGGGAACATAGGCAGGCTTAGGGATTTTTTTAGAATTGGGGTCCATGGGGGAAAAAGCGTGGGGCTGCAGACTGGGAGAAAGTACATTTCCATAACACAAGGAAGTCAGGTGCAGTTACATCTCCATAAGACTAGGAAGCAGCAACAGGTATATTTCCATAAGACAAGGGAACTGGAAGTAGCCAAGAATGGTCTATATTTACAAAATAAAGAGAAGGAAGAAGAAAGCCCAAAGGGAATGGGAAAACAATAAGGAAGGAGGGGGGAGAACCTCACGTGTCCCATGTGAGGTTCGACCTTTGAGCCCAGGAGTTACTATGGTAACCAACTCAAAGGGGAATAGTGACCAATCAGAGGGGATATCAGGTACCAGGATCTGCAGCCTTTATAAGCCATAGGAAAAGGGACCCAGTGGAACTCTTCCCCCTCCCTACATGGGAGTCAGTTCTGTGGGATTCCCCCCCCCCCCCCGCCACATGGGTGTCTGTACTTGTTCTTCAATAAATCTCCATCTTTGCTGTACCACTTTCTGTCCGTGTATTCATTCTTCGATTCTGGCGGACAAAGAATCCGGGTTCCAGTCTAAAAATTCGGTATCAATATTTTTTCTTGAACATTAACTTACCAGACACTGAATAACTGCACAAATTAATAAGCGTAACACAAATAAACCTATTTTTCTTGTTCTCCGAAAGTGAAATATTTCCCGTTGTGCACACCAAACAAGTCAGTCCAAGACTAATGACGTGGCAGTCGGCTGCTACAATATTCGCTGCTAGTATTAGTGGAGAGAAATGAATGCAACATGATTATAGTAATCAGTCATTAGCGAATGTTGTAGTTCATTATTAATAATTATGTATAACAGGATATTGTAAAAATTAAGTTATGAATTTTTTATTAAAACATTTCATCCCTACTGTTATATTGGCTGGGCTGCAAAAATATTCATTGTGGACCATGAGTTTGACATACTTGCTTTAAACCTTTTGTTGCAGAAGACCAAAGAAAACCAAGGACGGTTCTGAGAAAAAAGGAGGGACACCGTTTAATACGCCAGCGGACTCAGGGAAGAGCCTTCCAAATCTGAGTGAAGGAACATGCATGGGGCTTTCCTTTATATATCCCTCCCTGTGATCTTTGTCCCACAAACATGGATTATGCTTCCAGTCCTTTTTGCGGGCCTTGCGAGAAGGCCCCCAGGTGTTGGGGATCCAGGCCATATCTGATGGTCTGGCCTGGCGCCAGCGTTAATAACCCTCCCTCCGGGGCAGTGCACTGTTCACAGTCACAGGTTCTGCAAGACCAGTATCTGGGAAGGAGAGAGGGACTTAATTATAGGTTATCAGGAATGTACACTGAGCTTGCTGGCTCGATTCAGGTCACTAGCCCCGAATATTAGGGTTACATTGGAATTAGCCCTTTTAGCCTTCTCACTTTCACATGGGCAGCATTAGTGTACCAATTACAGTTGGTGACCTGAAGAAATAAGTTCACACCCTTCCTTAGGAGCTCACTCCTGGCGAAGCTGACTCTCTGTAGAGCATCGACTCTGTTTTAACAGCGCATGGCAGCAAGGCCATGCATTTGCCTAGCATTCAAGGAGCATGGCTTGGCAAGTCAAGTTTATAAGTATTGGTAAAAGGTTAAGAAAGGTTCTGATCTCCTTATTGAACTCGAGAGGTTCAAAGACACTCGTGTGTAGACTCACGTTCCACTAGGCAAGAACGTGTTTTACAGGCCCTCAGACACACGAGGCGGGGGTGCAGCAGGTGGTCTCAGGCGGGAAGGGAGGAGAGGGGATACGTTTAACAATGGGCTGCATTACTGGAATTCTACTCAGTAAAACACTGGACCTGCTATGGTGGGCAAATTGTAGAACAGAGATTTAGGCCAGTTTGGGTTATTAAAACAATCGCAAAGTGTTGCTTCTCGTGTCTGGCTGCTTTCCAACAGGAACGCATGACATTTCTCTACTCGGTCCCAAACTGGCTGTGATGTTCATATGACTTATACAAGCGTTGATGTGTTTACTTCACAAAGGGAATAATTTGAGAGCCATTTAGTATGCTCAATTTGCAAATTAACTGGAGTAACCGTACTCTGCCTCGAGGTTTCAGCAGAAAACAGAACTAGGAGTTATGACAGGTCCCGTATGTTGCAGTGAGTAAGCTGTTTGATGACTGACCCCCTGATTGGACCTACTTTGTTTTCAACTAAAATGTGCATAACAAAGACCATAGCATGATAAAAAGGGAATGAAATACAGGAGCTCATTTTAACTAAGAAATGATTATTTCATATACAAAATATTCAGAGAGTTCTTTTCAAAACAATTTATGAGCTATGTAATTAAGCACTCAATTTTGTTAGAAAGTCTGCTGTTATAATAATGTAACCCCTCTAATGTATGAAATAATTATTGTATGAAGTGTTTGCTGTATGGAAACCCCCAATACTCTGTAACTTCCAAAATTAATGAACACCCCACTATCTTGATGTAAAAGCTCTGAGCCCTTAAAGCGTAAACACCCTGCTCCCAGCATAAGGCACACCGTCAGGCCCACACTGATCAGGACACAAGTTGTTTACCATGGTCTATATAACGGTCTGTCTTCAGTTGAGGTCTCCTGCCAATAAGAGGAGGACTCCACATCGCTCAGAGAGACAAGCCCCTGACTGCTCTGCTGTGTGAGCCTGAACCAACTGCGGCTGCCTGCCTGTCTCTGTTTTCATCGTCTGTCCTTCAGTGTGCATCGCCGGGTGGCCTTTGCTGGAGCCTAGGACCCACTGGGTCCTCAAACTTTTTAAACAGGGGGCCAGTTCACTGTCCCTCAGACCGTTGGAGGGCCGGACTATAGTTAAAAAAAAACACAAAAAACTATGAACAAATTCCTATGCGCACTGCGGGCCCAGGACGAGTCGGCTGCTAAGCGGGACAGGCAGCGGCACCCGGCGGGCCGGATAAATGTCCTTGGCGGGCCGCATGGGCCCGCGTGCCGTAGTTTGAGGACGCCTGACTGGTAAATAAACCCTGTGTGATTGCATACTAATTCTGTCTTGTGTGTCGTGTATTCCGGTTCGGCTCAGCTGTCTAAACATTGAAGTACCAGGGGACAGGCCGTTGTTGCTGACTCCTGGTCACCTGCATTTGTCCCACTAAGTCTAGACAGATAATCAATTAATTGGGGCATAATTGGGACATCTGCTCATTCATTCATGCATTGTTTATTCAACTAATATGTGTCTCTCTATTATGCCCTTATTTTTCAAACATTGTTTTGTGAAAGAGATATAAAATCAGTATGCAATCTTTATCCACAAAGAGATTGAGGGTACAAACATATAAATAGATGATTCACCATGAAATAAGTGCTAATAAAAATATGTTGAAAGTGCTACACTTATTTTAAGACATAATGAAATATAGAAAGGTGATAATGTCCTATTTTGTTTTATAAAAAATGCTACAGTATATTAAATAACATGTCATTCCAGGCAGTAAATTGCCACTTCCCTATTGCACTGAAGGAACAGTCTAGCAAAAGATAATGAAAATGGACTTTTGAATGTGAGGGATTTGATACGGGATTTTTGGACTGGAACTTGTGGCGTTCCCCTGGGCAAGGATGGTCCCCCGGATTCTTTGTCCATCTAAGTCGAAGAATGAATCCACAGACGGAAGATGGTATGGCAAAGGTGGAGATTTATTGAAGAACAAGTATGAACTCCCACGCGGGGAGGGGGAAGGAGTCCCACAGCACAGGCTCGCACATGGGGAGGGAGAAAGACTCCCACCAAGTTTCTTTTTCCCAGTTTATGAAGGCTGCAGTTCCTGTGTCCTGATATCCCCTCTGGTAATATTCCCTTTGATTTGGTCACTATAGCAACTCCTTAGCTCAAAGGTTAAGCATCCATGGGACATGTGAGACCCTCTTTCCTCATTGTTCTCCCATTCCCTCTGGCTTTCTTCCTCCTTCTTTATTTTGTAAATATAGACCTTTTTGCTACTTCCAGTTTTCTTATCATATGGAAATGTTGCTGCTCCCTTGTCTTATGGAAATGTAACTGCACCTGGCTCCCTTGAGTTATGGAAATGTACCCTCTCCCAGCTCTGTAGCCCTGTGTGTTTTCTTCATGGACCCCCAATTCTTCCCTAAACCTGCCTATTTCACCCTTAAAAATTCCTATTTTAGATTTAATTCACATACTTGAAAGGTTCAGAGTGGGCCGGTGTCGCGCACCTATGACACGAGGCCATAATGTATCAAAAAAGATTTCATTTCGACCACCTGGGTGCAGGTGGGCTGAGACCGAGAAAGGCATCTGCAAAGAGAGTAGGGAGAGATAGGTTTTTATTAATCCTGCTGATTAATAAAAATTAAATTAAATTTATGTCACTCTGCTGACATAAGGGTCTGGTCCGTCGTTGGTTCTGTTGTAGTGTAACCCCCATCTTACAAAGGACGCCTCAAAAAAAGGTCGAATTATGGAGTCATTTATTAAAAGCCGGTGGCATACGAGGGAGCAAAAGCACTCCAGACCTCGCAGCCCCGAACAGCTTGCCACATCTGGCTCATATTGGCAGAATATCACAAAAGTATTGATTACATCTTTGGGTCTGGAATGAGGAAGCTGTTTCGCGAAAAGCATTTTTACAGAAGCAGAATTTGAGCAACTTAGTTATCTAAAGTATCTACGAATCACTGAATCAACAGAAACGCATTATCTGGGACCACCTGGACAATTTAGAATAATTGTGCTGTCCAGATTCCGGGACCACTGAGTCAACCGAAACTCAGTTATCTGTAGCTACTGAGACAATTTAGGATCACTATCTGTCCTGGGTCCCAGAGGAATGTGCTTCGATGACCAGTGAGATCACAATCAATGGGATATTCAAACCACCATCAATGGAGTTTTCAATCATACATAAGGTCAGAAAATCAAAATAACTTTTAAATGAGGACAGAACCCAAAACAGCAAGGTTAAAATATTAAACAGCAATTTTTACCCAAGTATGGTTGCTACCATACTTCAGTTCCTCCCATGCCAGGTGTCTTCTGGTTATCTGAGCTATGCTGTGCTCAAGGCTGCAAGCTTTTGGTGCAAGATATCTGCTACGCATAATAAGTCTTTCTCTGCCCCATTTTATTCTCTTTAACCCTTTCAATAATGAATGACATTTAATTTATCCGAGTCCTGGGTTTTTTGTTTTAAGGTGCATATAATTTTACTTACTTCACAAGGTTGTTATTTATTTATTTATTTTTTTTGTGTGTGTGTGTGTGTGTGTGTGTGTGTGTGTGTGTGTGTTTGTGTGCTTAGAATCTTAAAACAAAGAAAATAAAAGAAACAAAAAATAAAGTTGATATACTTTAAGAAGCCCCATGAATTTTTATCATTATTTTAATAGCAACAGTCTCCTAAGGACTCAGAAAAATTAATACAACTTTCACATTATTAGATGTATTAGATTTTGAGAATCTGAAAATATATCAAATCAAAATTTTTTTCTTTTTGAAAAATTTTGGGGCTTGTATGAGTCCCATAAACCTAATTTGATAGGAGACCATGTGAAGTACTTGCTATTCCAAATGGTTTCTATTTCTGCAGATGCTTCTACTGGGGCTACTATTTCTATTGCAACCACCATTCATACAAGTAGTTTACCTAACTCCAGATACTCTGTTTACATTGCCAGCTATCGCCCAGAAGGTGTGGCTCAGTGGTTGGGTGTAGATACATGAACCTAGAGGTCACAGTTCAATTCCCAGTCAGGGCACCCTGCCAGGTTGCAGATTCAATCTCCAGTGTGGGGGTGTGAGGGAGACAGCAGATTAATGATTCTCTCTCATTGATGTTTCTATCTCCCTCTCTCTTCCCCTCTGAAATCAATAAAAATATATTTTTTAAAAATAAAAAATTAAATTGACAACTACCAACTCTACAAAGACTATCAGAGAATATTGTCAGAAAAAGGTTAGTTCATTAGACTTATTGTAGTAAAATAGAACATTGCCTTGACATAGTCTTAGTAGTGTCTCAAAAGGGGCAAGTCAGGAGGTATGTATATTGTCTTAAGGTTTGGGATATGTGACTTTTAAGGTGATTCTTCAAGACTTGAGACTTGGAATTGGGCAGAAATTGTGATATAAAGCTTTAGACTGGTGGACATATTAAAGGAAGATCTTGAAATGAGTGCTGGAGAGCAGCCATTAGTTTTGATAGCCAGCTATTTGGAGGATTCAGTATCATCTCTCAAGAGCAAGTATTTCTTGGAGCAAGTAGTTAATTTTGTTTGTTTTCAGTAAATTTTAGCAGGGAAGTATGTTGGTTTAATATTCACAGATTTGGGCTTGAGGGAACATTTCAGAATTAGGCTACCAATTTGAATTTTTGATAATTAAAAGATGAGAAAAAGTATAGCGAAAGTAAATATAATAGCAATCAAAATGTTTCTAGCAATCCCCCACCAAAAATCAAATTTACATATGCATACATATGTATCACTATCATATCAAGTGAAGTTATACATATTCACAAGTTGTGAATACTACATTTTTATAATAGAAGTTAATGACCTGAAAAGAGATTATAATGAAATATGTTAGATATTTTTCCACATCACAAATTTAATTCCAAAATTTCAAAGAAGAAGTCACAGAAGAGCTGCCTGGATTAGAGGTGAGATTGTATAAGTCATTTGTAAGCCCATGTCTTTGTTATTTTTATAAGTGTCTTTTGAGTTGTAACTTAGCAAACCAAGTTTGGATATTATTTTCTATTTACTACTTATCCCCATGGAGCAGAGAAATCATTAAAAAAAAACTTTGAGGTATAAATAGCAATATTTCTTTTTAAACATATACATGCTATTTCTCTACCCCTGTCATTTTTTTCTATTTTACCTATTACTCATTTTTGTGTATTGTTCCCAATTGCACTACTGTTTTTGTGGTATGACTGACATACACAAAGCTGTACGTGTCTAATGCATCCATCTTGATGAGTTTGAAGATAGTATACACCCATGAGATTGTCACCATAAACAATGCTATAGACATAACCATCATTTTAAATCATGCCTTTTTTAGAATAAATATTGCTAGTTTGAGATATATGTCATTAATAAAACTTGTTTGAAAGTAGCATATATTTGGGGGAAGTTTCAGAAAGTCATTCTAAGGACATGGGGCTCAGAATCAGGTAAGTCTGAATCTTGGCTCCTGAATCTTCTCTCTGGCCATCTTATTTGCTGCACTGCAGGAACTCCCAGGGACGTGTGCCATGTGGAAAATTGCTGCCATGTCTAATGGGGGTTTTATGTTGTGAAAGCTCTTTCCAGGTCGCTCATTTTCCATGCCCATTGGCTACAATGTTACACAGCATATGGTAGTGGACAGAGAAATGACGGGGGTCAGGAAATCTGGATTTTATTGCTGCTTCTCTTCTGGCTATGACCTGTGCCAGCTTCAATAAAATGTCTTGATCTTCTTTTCTTTTTTAAGCAATTGGGACAGTTCAACATATTCCAAAGGGTTTTCTATAAAATACTATTTATAAAGACGCTCCTCAGAAAAATGTTCTATGATTATGTATGGTTACAGAAAGCTACACAATGTACTGTGTTCTTAGAGATTCACAATGCATGTGGCATTTTAAAGACTTTGTGAGTACAGCCAAAATAATAATAATAATAATAATAACAATAATAATAATAAATAATAATAATAATAATTCAATAGATAGCATGAATTTTGGGTGAAAATAAAGGGGAGGGGTACAGCAGAGCCCCAGGAATAAAATAAACCCAGGCAGTAGAATAAGAATGAGACTCTCTTCTTCTCTTATTTCTTCTGCATACCCAGGCCTGGCATTATCTTTTCCCTTAGTCCACATGATTGATAGCATGGTCATAGCAGATTCCAAGTTTACATGTTCTTGTTCAGTCTTCTGGAGAGCCCCGTCTCCCCAGTAAACTTTTCCTTGGCTCTGACATAACAATTTTAGGGAGAGCTCTGATTTTCCCAGCTTCAGTCAAGGATGCACCACTGGGCATGTTGCCTGTTTCCAGAGAAATGCATTTATCCTCCTATAAAAACATAACAGCTCCCATTGTAACATGTACATGGAGCAAGAACACGCAGGGCGATTCCCAGCAGTGGGGGTGTGAACTGGGCTCAGAAAGCAATCGTTGGTGAATCAAGGATTTTGTTTTAAGTCATTGGATGAGCCTATTAAGCCAATTCTGATCCAAATTCAAATTTGGGCCCAGGGGTTTTTGCATTTACGGCGATGTTTAAATGGGTAAGTCCTGGAAACATGTACTATGCACAAGAGAAATCATGACTGGGCCATCTCAAAGTGTCATTCGATAGCTTCACTGATGGGTCCCAAACCACACTGGACTGGGTGCAATAGAATATTTAGGAAGTGCTTAGCTCTAAAGATAATTGATTCTGTCTGCATGTCCTTATTTAAGTCTTTGGAACTATTGCTTGCACATTTTAACTCAATTTCTCAAGGCAATAGGCAGAAACGAATGGGTGTTTTGTGAGTCTGGTAACCAGTCGGCACTGTAGCACCATTCTATTTTACTGTTGACTTAGCAGCAGTGTGGCCATCATGGGGGAAAACAAGATTTAGCTTAGCCTTTTCTTAAGGGTAAGGCTATAACATGCTGAGCCAGGACAGATACAAAAGTGAATTTTGGATCAGGGATACATTTTTTCCACATCCATATTTTTTGTACTTTCTCTAGGAAGGGAAAAAGTTCTCTCTCAGACTCAACTTGATGGCATTAATTTCATCTTAAGTGCATTTAATTAATTTCAGATAATAGCTAAATTTGTCACATTACTAAAATAGCTAGAGTTGTCGCATTACACACATATTGTGCTTCTGGAAAAGACAATAAGAGCCATTCTATAGATTTATTTTTGCCATTAGAATGTATGCAGAGGGATTTTCCATGGAGAGTTTACATAACTAAATTCGACTCTTAAAACGTCATAGCAAAGTACAGGCATGTGAAAATCAGAACATCAATACCCATTGCCCTCATCTTGGAATCAATATTTAGTGATAAATTAAATTAAGTGGAAAATAACGAGTTGGGGCTATCATATTTTGTCATTCGGGTCAATGTTCAATCCCTCTTTGAAAGGCATTAGACTTAATTCAGTACTTTCAAGCTTGTCTTTCAGCAATTTTAAAAATATATAGATGTCATTCTGCAATTATTTTATCCAAATATGCCATTTTCACTTAGGGAGTCCCTATAAACACTGTTTAAGACTTAGGTGTAAATAATAATCATATTTCATGAAGGAACCAGTATGAATGCTGTAGCCTTACATAATCCATGAAAGAAGTTTTACTGGATAAATGCACATAACCCATAAGAAATAGAGACGATATCAATTATTACCTCCAAAAAAGGTTTACTAGAGAGCAGGAACTGTATCTTTAATTAACTTTATATTTTATGTATAGACCATCAAGAATAAATAGTACAATTCAAAGAATTTAAACTCTGAAAAAAAGGTTTAATATTTTATTATTGCCACTTATGACTAGACAATAGATTCCAAAATATATAAGCACATTTCTAGGACCATCCTCCCTAAAACCTCAAATACATTACTGTCCTCAGTTACATTGGCTGACTCAGAAGATGAGGAATGTAAAAGAGTTTTCCCATAATTATATACTAACAAAATACAGTTTGTTTCAATGCATGAACAATGTTGTTTCCACTGACTTCTTTTAAGTCAATAAATGTTGTGTCCTGTCCATAAACAGCCTATGCCGTTGACTTGCCATTTTTAAAGTATGGTAAAGGATTTTATTTTCCAACAAGATTCTGAGTTCCTGAAGAGAAATCATTGCCTTCTACTCATTTCACTATATCCCCCTTAACACCTGCACAAACTTGAAAAAAAATAAGAGAAAATTTGTCACATACTGATAATTGGAACATTTTATTCATTTACTTACAAATACAGAGTATCCCCAAAAATGGTATACACAGGTTAACAGCTGATGGCTCAATTTTCAAAATGAAATGTATTTTAATAAACACTGCCTTTATAATTATTCATAGTGTGTATATTTTTTGGGACACCCTGTGTTTATTTAGCACATCCCATGTACCTAGCTCTTTCAGGCACTAGGAATGCAGCAGAGAATAAAAGTTGCTCTGGTGGAATATATGATTGGTCAGTTCATTCATTCATTCAAAGATACTGTTGAACACTGATTAGATATCAGTGCTATCACTGGGAATATAAAAGTGAAATTTAGTCCATTTCCTATGTGAAGAGCTTTTGGTGTAGGTGAAGAAATAGACCATTAAACTTCAATGCTAGGATAGAGATAAACACATGTAATAGACCCCTAATTCACATTTGGGCAGAGACAGCAATAAAGAAATGCTTCCTGAGGGTCTGATGCCTCAGCCGACATAGGGAGTACTTGATTGCTTTGCAGGTGGGGACACTAAAGCGTGAAGAGGTGGGAGCTGGGAATGGAGGGTAAGTCCAATATGATCTAAAGGTATGTGCAAAGGAGAATACTGAGACATAGCATGACTAGGTATGAAAGTAGTTCAGAGTGGCTGGATAATCTATATCCTAATATATAAAAACCCTGGGTCCGTCACATCCACAACAACTGGAGGCTCGACCTAATGCCCAGGCTGTGTGCGCAGCAGCCTCTGGTGGGTGGGGACTTGTGGCAGTGGAGACAGGGATGGGGGAGGCAGGGCCAGCACTCACACTCACTCACAACCGAACATACACATGCAGACACACACAGTGCCCACCAGCTCACCGCCTTTTCTCCCTCTCTTTCCCTCCCTCTCAGCTCACTCTCAGAGCCTCTCTCAGAATGAGGAAACAAAACAGAATGGGCCTGAAGAGGCCTGGATGAAAGGGTGGGCGGGCAGAGGGTGTAGTGGCCCCCACTGGCCCTGCCCACTCCGAACTAGGAAAGAGGAAGAGGGAGACAGGGAGGCTTGGAGGACTGCTGAGAAAAACAAAGAGAGACAGAGACTGGGCGAGATCAGGCCAGCAGGGGAGGGCAGTTGGGGGCAACCAGGCTGGCAGGGGAGGGCAGTTGAGGGCAAGATCAGGCCAGCAGGGGAAGGCAGTTTGAGGTGATCAGGAAGGCAGGCAGAGAGGTTAGGGGCAATCAGGTAGGCAGGCA
This sequence comes from Plecotus auritus, assembly GCF_963455305.1. Classification (NCBI taxonomy): domain Eukaryota; kingdom Metazoa; phylum Chordata; class Mammalia; order Chiroptera; family Vespertilionidae; genus Plecotus; species Plecotus auritus. Next base: position 12,422,056 of record NC_137772.1, on the reverse strand, counting down.
AGTGAGCGGTTAGGAGCCACCAGTCCTGGATTGGAGAGGGTGCAGGCTGGGCTTAGGAAACCCCGCAACCCCCCCCCCCCACCGCCCAGTGCACAAATTTTGTGAACTGGTGTACTAACATATATATAAAAGCCTAAGCGACCGTTATAACTGAAGGACTGGAATGACTGATCAACCAGTCGCTATGATGCACACTGACCACCAGGATGCAGACGCTCAATGCAGGAGCTGCCCCCTGGTGGTCAGTGCACTACCACAGCCAACCTCCCACAACCTCTCCCCCTCCCAGGCTGGCCTGCCCCCAATAAGCCTTGATGGCCAGCCAGGCTGAGGGGCCCCACCTGTGCACAAATTCATGCACCAAGCCTCTAGTACAGCCATGGGCAAACTACGGCCCGCTCGGTTGTTCTATCCGGCCCTCGGAGCCGAAAGAACGGAGGGTTCTCTTGCTCTCCCCTCCACTTCTTTACTTTGAATTTATATTAGTTCACACAAACACTCCATCCATGCTTTTGTTCCGGCCCTCCGGTCCAGTTTAAGAACCCATTGTGGCCCTCGAGTCAAAAATTTTGCCCACCCCTGCTCTAGTAGAAACATAAAAGCACAGTGGAAGTAAGTGATGATGCATAGGGGAAAGCAGAGGCCAGATCGCAATGAGCTTTGTCCACCTGTGAAACAGAGTGCTCACTTTCTTGAGGCCAATTGGGAACCATTATGACCAGCACAGACAAAATGTTAGTGACCTGTAGTGTGAAGCTTAACTAAAAGTTTTCTCCAATTTTATAAATGTTTTGAACAGCTCTTGTGTCTCAGGCATTATGCTAGACCTGTAGAGAATAGAAAAATAATGTATTATAAATCTTATCCTCCAGAAATTGGCAGTTTCTTAGAGGGCATGAACTAAGCACAAAAATAAGTGCATACGTGATGGAATACAATAATGCACCAAGAAAAAGACCAGTTCTAAGGGACACGAAGAAATCATATTATTTTGATAAAAAGAGGAAACTTCAGGGTTGCATTTGAATCATATCATGAAGGATGGGTTTTATTTCAACAAAGAGGATTAGAGGAGAGCAACCATCACAAACAATGGCAGTAATGTGTAAAATTGCACAGGCAAGGTAATGAATCAGCCAGAAGTCAAGTTGTGGCTTGAGTACATAAAGTGTGTGGAGGCTGGTTAGCTTTGGCATTTTGTTTTTGCCTATCTTTGGCCAGAAAGGCTCTGAACTCAGACATTCTCATAGTTGGCTTCTTGCTGTTGTTCAGTCTTGGTTCAAATATTTGCTCTAGAGAGAGGCTTCCTTGGTTACTAGTACCTATCCAAAATGGAAACATCTCTCCTCATTGGTCCTCTGTCCCAACACCCTGTTTCATTTGTTAATTTTTGTTACTTTTTAAAGTCAACCTTTTCTGCTTATAACATAAGTGGAATGAATGTAGGAGCCTAGTCCACACTTTAGTACTATAACCTGAGCACATGTAATAAACCCTCAATATTTATTCTCTGAATGAATTGATCAGATTCATTGTTGATCAGACCAGAAACCGGCTTGAAGCAATAGCATAGAGCAGAGGTGCTTGCTACAGCAGGGCCCTTGGAGGGCCCTGTGCTGGGGGAACAGCCTGACTGGAGGTCTATTTCTGGACACTTGGAGGCCATGAGGAGGTTAGATTCAAAACCGGGAAGGTCAGAGGGGAAGAAAGCATCCAAGAACTATTGCAATAGCTGTGGGGAGAGACCACACGCTTCATGTGAGGGTAGAGGCAGGACAGTGAGGAAGAAGGCAACAGGGGCAGCCACAAGGACAAGACCTGGTAACTGATGCAACACAACAAGGAAGAGTGAATTGCTCTCACCTTTCTGGAGTGAATCAATGAGAACACAGAGATTCCGGGACTATTTTGAATTTACAGTGCTGGCAACATGATAGCAGAAGATGCTATCCATTTGGAAAATCAGCTCTTGAGTCCAGGAGAGAGATAGGGCTGCAGACCCACATCTGACAACTGATTTATGGAGGTGTGTCCAGGCTTCCCCACACATAGCCATCCTCCCAGTGTGAGGTCCTCTCAATAGGGGCCAAGGATTCAGCAAAACGCATGAGTTTATTGCACTCAGTCCATCTCTCTTAAATCATTCTTTTCAGCTGACAGAAGCACTTAAGCTACTTAAATTCAAGATGCATAAGCTGATATCACACTTGATAATCCCTGTTCCCCCCCACCGCCCCAGCAGGTCATTTTCTCCTGATGCATAGTCATGCTCTGCCTGGCCCATCCCTGGACAGTTTCTATCAACTCTCTACCTGGCACTGATATATTTTGGTTTTCGATGGTACTTACCTGAGACTTTAATATGACTCCCTCCTTCTTAATCTTTCCTCAGTACTGAGCTTTCTCTCTGTCTTGCACTCCTTTTTACTGCAATATACTTTTGTTATCCAGAAATGTATTGTATATTTATATTTCTGTTCAAGCCAGATACTGGATTTATCTAAAAAAGAAGTCCTGTGCAATTTTGAAGAACAAGACTAGTGTGGGAAACTGCTTACTCTTAATGATATTGTTGGTCTGCAGTACAGGAAGTTATTGGTTAGAATTATCCTACTATAACAGGTTGGGTACAATCTCATTGTTCTTGAAGAGAAGTTAAAATAGTGTCTGCCTATTTTTATGAAAGTTAATAATTTAATCCTCTCAGATGGATGATATTTATGTGAGAATCAAGTGAAAAATTAGCAAGACCATGATTAGACATGGGTGAGTTCATTAGGATATGGAAACAGAAAAGAAGGGAGCATTAACATAGGAGTAGAACTGGAATAGACTAGTGTCAGTGAATAATGATAATAATGTTAGCTAATATTTATTATCCTTTACCATGGAGCTGACATAGATCTAACCATATTATAGTATTATCCTATTTAGACTCATGAGCATCCATTATGTTAAAGTCCATTGGATAGTTGGAGGATAAAAGAGAGAAGCGAAGTAACTTGTTCAAGGTCACAGAGCTTATATGTAGATATGACCATTGATCTGTTGGACTTCAAATTTCCAAACCCTTAGTCAGTAGTATAAAACAAAGGTGAAAAAGAAAAAAGAAATATGTTTCAGGAAGAAATGACAATCAACTGTTTCAAAGCTGCAGATAATCAGTGAAAATAACAACAGGAGAATAAAGGCACTAGGTTTAATACCTGAAATGCAATTATTAATCTATGAGAGAGCAATATTTTAATATTCTAGAAAAATAAAATTATTTTTCTATAAAGAAGAGATTTTAGAAAGGCTGTAAACACAGTAATAAATTCTAAGCATTCAATTCAAATTCTCAATTGATTTTTTATTTCAAATTTTTATTCATATGTTCAGTATGCAAAAAATACACATTACTAAAACCATGGCTCCTGAAAATCAGAGTATTTTGTTCTCATCTTGGCGAAGAATGAGAGAATGGTTATGTGAACTATCTAATTTAGCCTGCATACCAATAGGTCAGTGTTCTGGGTAGAACAAAGTTTAAAAAGAATAAAATGCATATCTTTAGAAATATAAATTAACACTGTGAAGATGGCCCACCATTTATCTTCATTTCTGAGGTCAGAAGCTAAATTGAATTGTAATTCAAGATTTGGCAATAGAACAACCTTTAAGGTGAGCTGCTCCAGTCTCCGGCATGTCCTTGCATGTTTCTTAGTCTAAATGTTAATGCTTTAAGGAATAAGACCTTGTTTTTTTTTCTGTTAGACTTTTGTTAAAATTCAGAAACACATATTTTGGTTAATTTTACACATGGATAACTTAAAAAAGTAATATCTGTGTTTGACTTTAGTTCATATTTTGTAGCACCTGGAGAAAGCTTAAATGTCATAGGACATATATTTACCTGAAATCCAATCTTATTTCTTTGGGAAAATGTTAAGAGACTTGTTGGGTCTTGAATTAGCAAAAGATGCTTGTTCCTCAAGACAACAGTAATGGGGTTTCTACTCTGGAACTCCCTAGAGGCTCCTGCTATAATAATACACAGAGTGGAATGGCTGCCTTGGAAAATTTTCTTGCTAAAATGCTTATTTCTACATTTAGTCAGACATAAGAAAGTCTGCCATGAATTATGGAATATAGAAATTTAAAAGAATATCTTAATCTGTAACTTTATATTTTGAACTAGTGGTCTGATGCACGAAATTCATACAAGAGTAGGCCTTCCTTCCCCTGGCTGCTGACACTGGCTTCCCTCTCACCCGGGACCCGGGCTTCCCTCTTAGTCCTGGCTTCGTCCGGAAGCATGTTCAGTCTAATTAGCATATTATGCTTTTATTATTATAGATATTTAGCAATTTATAGATGACTATAGAATGAGAAATTAGAGTCACTGAAAAAAACAACAGTGTGCAATGGCTTAAATATGGATATGTGCTTAGAATAGTCCCAAGAAAAGTTACTTTTTAGTGACAACAAATAAGTTATTATTTAACTTGCATGAAACTCCAGAGAGCTAATGTGCATTACCTTTAAAACTACCCAATAGAATCAATCCTATTTAATAAAAGTGTAATATGCTAATAAGACCAGACGTCCTTCCAGACGACCTTCCTGACAAAGCCAGAGCTGCGAGGGAAGCCCGGGTCCTGGGTGCTGGAGGGAAGCCTGGGTCCCGGGTGCCAGAGGGAAGCCAGAGCCAGCAGCTGGAGGAAGGAAGGCCTACTCTTGCACGAATTTCGTGCATTGAGCCTCTAGTAAATAATAATTGCTTATTGCTTTGTTATTGATTGGTAGGTTGAAGAGAGATAACACAACTGATTTTAAATGAATTGTGGTTCATATTATATTCTAATCAATTGTACTAATAAATAGCAAACTGAACTTGACATTTTATTCAGTTGTGGCTCAATGCCAAATTCTTGAAAATACAGTAGTCCCCTCCCTTATTCTCAGCTTTGCTTTCTGTGGTTTTAGCTGCCTATGGTCAACCATGGTCCAAAGATATTTAATGAAAAATTCCAGTAATAAACAATTCATATGTTTTAAATAGTGGGCCGTTCTGATAAATGTGATGAAATCTTGACCTTCTGCTCTGTCCCACCCAGGACATGGCTCCCCCTGTCCTGGGTCTCCACTCTATAGACTCTCTCTGCCTCTTAGTCATTGAGTAGCCATCTGGGGGATCAGATCACTCTTCCAGTGCTTGTATTCAAGTAACCCCTATTTTGCTTAATGATGGCCCCAAAGCACAAGAGTAGTGATGCTGGCAATTTGGATATGCCAGAGAGAAGCTGCAAAGTTTATCATAGGTGTGCAAGTATTAGAAAAAACTGAGTATATATAGAGTTTGATAGAACTCATGGATTCAGGTGTCCACTGGGGGGTCTGTGAAAGTGTCCTCCATGAATAAGGGGGGACTTCTCTAGTTTGTTCCTTGAATAGTCAGGAAGTGTGGATAATCAAAAGTATCATTTTAATAATTATTATAAAATATTCATGTTTGCTTTCTATTTATTAACAGCTGTAGGTTGCTTTGCTCAATCCTACACGATCAGCCTCAAAATGAGAGGTATTTTCGTCTTTAAGAAAAGGAAAATACATTCATGACAATGGTATTATAATGGATTCTTACCTGAGCGTAGCTTTTTAGAGTTATTGTCCTACTTGTTTTTTAGGCATTTAACTCTTTTGTGCTATTTCTTCCTCCCCACCTTCTCCGTATAATATTTTCTTGCATTAATACAGCCTGCCATTTATCTAATAAAGTAACAGCTCCCTCTTTGTATCAATTACCCACAGATTTACAAACAGAATATTTATTGTGCAGTAGGTTTATGCTGAAAAGTCATTTTCTCATTAACATACATCAAATTCTAGCCTTGATTTATATTCTCTAAATGTTTTTACTTCAAAACTTCAAGTAATGTTAGACGGCTTTATCATGCTATTTCACTGGTCTCACTTGAGTCTGAATCTCCCCATTATCTTCTACAAATACCGGTAACTAAGAGGCAGAGCTTGTCCTTAGCAGTCAGTCTGGCCACTGTGGTTTCAATTTGTACCCAGTGAGTCAACAGGCTTCACTGTCTCTTCTGCCCTTTTACCTTTTAGTCATAATGTCGGTGCACAGCAAAACTGGATGTTTCTGAAGTTTTTGCATGCTAGACAAAGAAATCTTTTCAAAGCCATGGCATATTTGCCAACTGTGTCACTCTGTTCTCCTGAAACCCTGGTTCTGCTTAAACTACTTTCCTCACAAAAATTCTGCTATGTATGTGATGGTTATAATTTCCCTTTCCAGGAACGCTATTGCAGTTTATGTTTGTGTGGCTTGGCTAAAATTAACTTTGAAAGACTCATCCCATAAATGTCCTTTTCTAAATACTCTGGTCTTTGTCGCAGACATTGGAAGAGACAGGTAGTCAAGCCAAAGGGAATTGTCACTTGGATCAACACGTGAGCTTTGGTCTAAAACATCTCTCTGTTTAGAGATACTTGTGGTTTTACTCAGCGTATAAAAATGGTATAGTTATGGGTTTGTAATATCTATCGCATTGAAATTTTAAAAGTACTTGCCTATCCTTAATGAGCTTTATCTAACATTCGTATGATAGCCATGGATGCTCAGTGCAGTCCCTTTTGAAGAGGAGGGTGCATTTTCAAAGTAGCAGAATAGATTTGGAGAGAGAAGGCAAAATAGAGGAGCTGATATTTTGTATTCTATCTGGAACCCAGTATTTTGATATTTGTCTCTCTATGGAGACACCTCTATGGGTGGTTGGACATTATTAGGACAGCACCATGATCTGGAGAAGAAACTACAAATTGCCAGGGAGCTGAAGTTAGGGTAGGCACAGGGGCATCCTAGGTGGTAGTAGTAGCAGATCTCTCCACAAGATGGCGTGCATGGTTTAATAGTTGGTTTTAATTAGCATGTTCAAAATTTACAATGTTGACACTGCCAACAGAGATACATGAACAATGCTTATATAAATATGATTTAATTCTCTATAGAGTTTGATAATCTAGTATATTTTCAACAACGATATACCTTCCTTCACCTCTGTAACTTTGAAACATTAAGTAAGTTACACTATATAGGAAATACATTATGCAGGCAGTATACATACTCCTGTAGTTTCTTCTTTTGATCGCTATACTCTTTGCCAGGAACCACCAGCCCAACCAGAGAAACAGAATGTATGGAGAATAGATCATCAATTCTGACCTTGACTGGGGAAAGGGAGAGAAGAAAGACAAGATCACCTTGCAATCAGAATATGGATCAAAACAAACCTAGGCAGGAGCCAGGCCCTTTGAATAGTGGTCAATGTTTTGGGAGGAGTAATAGTTGATAAAGCTCACTCCTGAGCTCTGGTTCTTAGCTCTGATTATTACTGAATGAGACTCTCCAGACAAACCCGGCAGTCAGCTGTTGGGGCCCTGCCCTTAGATCCTGAGTCTTAAATCTTAGTTTATCCCAAGTTGTTATATATTCTACCTCAGTCCAATCAGACTGACTCAGCTATGGAGGTAACCTATGCCTAAAGGTTGATGTAAATCATCAGATTGGGTTGATGGCTAAAGAAATTAATCAAGAGCTAATAGTAAATCTGAATGTAATTGATTAGAATCCCCAATAAAAGATACATATGGGTCTAAATTGCATTCTATTATGACAAATTCGGATGAATATCATGAAATTTGGTCTCTGCAGTTGACAAAATTTGGAGATTTTTATAAGTGTTATTTACTTAACTAGTATAATTTTTACTTTAAATAAAGTAATGTGACTATATTAAATGGGAGTATCCTTAGAGCTAGAAATTCTCATTTGTATGTAGAAAATGTTTTAAGAAATTTTTATGTAAGTTAGACAATACCATGGTAATGGGTAATGTTTCACAAATTTTTAATAGTTAATATGTATATTAATAATGTGCATCAAATTAACTCATAGTTCCCAAGTCTAAAAAGGATTATTTTAAATAAGTATATATAATGGATATGTATATAAAAGTATAATCAATACAGCACCTTAAAACTGTGAAAATACATTACTTTAACTTTGGAAATTTCCTCAAGAGATCAACAAATCCATTCATCTTAACTCTTCTGTACTTATTACCTGCCAAAGCCTATACCTAATATATCTATAATTACAGGATATTTTCTCTAACCAAATTCTTATTTTCAGACTTGCTCAAATTTTCATGAATAAATCTCTCATCCTTATGAATGTTCTTCAGAGAATTTTTAATACTGAACAAAGCATACATCTCTTATGCTGAAATGTAAGGCCACTCCTAAACCTTCCATTCTAAAACTGAGAACTACTGATTGTCCTCTTTTCTGTTCAGTCTCTTGACTGAATTCAAGGTTTGTGGCTGGATTTTATCCTTATCGGAGCTGAATAACACTAACCTTTCTATTCTAGTTATTTAGTACTAGAGGCCTGGCACACAAAATCCTGTGCAGGTATGGTCCCGAGGCCTGGCCTGCGACCAGGGCCATCTTCCCCAGCTGTCGGCAGCCAGCCCCATCCCCCACTACCACCCACCCCCAGTTCCCTGTTCGCCATCAGACAATTGGAGCCTGCTAGCCAGGGAAGGGTCCTAGAGGTGGTTAGTGCGCCTCATAGTGACTGATTGAGCAGTTGTTCTGGTCATTCCACCGTTAGAGTCAATTTGCATATTACCCTTTTATTATATAGGATAGAGGCCTGGTGCTCAGGTGGGGGCTGGCCGGCCTACCCTGATGGGGGTGCTGGATCAGGGTGCTGGATCGCTGGGGGGGTGGGGCAGCTGGGGTGAGGGGTCATGGGTGGTTTGCAGGCCAGCCACACCCCTGATCAGGGTGGGGGTGGCCACTGAGGGGCGGGGCCTGCCCGGCCACAGTTGTTCTGGTCTCTGGTCCTTCCGGTCATTCTGCCATTTCGGTCACTGGGATTTTATTATATAGGATATTTGCCTGTTGGTTTCTTTAATTCTTCTCCGATCCTCCTTATATTAGTATTTTCAATATATGGTCATATACATATTAATAAAGTTCTGTCCAAAGCCAAGGGTAGTAAATGGATCTATCAATGGTTTTTAATAAACCAAGATATACATATAAATTGCTTTTTATATAAATACCCTATATAAAATTCTTCTCCCATAAACAGTCCTCTTTCCCATCAAGTCCAGAAACATGAAAAGAGGATCATCAGTCACCAAAAAAAAATGCCTAAACTTTCACATACCCAACCTCAGATCTTTGCTTGCAATATTTTTTCATGCTATTTATATTCCCTCAATGTGTTTTAAATTATTTAATCTGTTTTCCCATTCTCAGGATTACTTCCTCAATCACATCCTTCTGCATCCCTTTTTGAGTTTTTACAAGTATTTTGCAAGTGTTTACTATAAAGTCTTATTCTTAACATTGGCCTGAATAACTCCATTTTATACACAGATAGCAGAGTACTTTCCAAAACAGAAATATGGTAGATTACATTTAAAATTCCTCAATAAAACCCACTTATTTCTGATGTAAACTCCAAATGCTTTAGTACTGAAGACAAGGCGATTCAATCATTTTAGAGCTGAATCCATTAACATTCACTCACCCTATGAGAGAGACACACAGTGCTTTTTCAACTCTGCACCTCCAATATTTTAAAATTATTTTTAAATATATTTTTGTTGTTATTCAGAGAGGAAGGGAGAGGGAGAGAAAGATAGAAACATCAATTATGAGAAAGAATCATCAATCAGCCTCCTCCTGCATGCCCACTACTGGGGATCAAGCCCACAACCAAGGCATGTGCCCTGACCAGGAGTCGAACCATGACCTCCTGGTTCATAGATGGACACTCAACCATTGAGCCTCCAGGGTTGGGCCACACCTCCAACATTTTTTTACTGATAAACTCAATTACTGTTTACTGAACATCATTGTATACTACCTTAGCAATTATTTCATTTTACATGAGTAACACGTTCTTATTTACTTAATACTTTTGTTTGAATATGGTCTCTCTTTTAAGTTTGGTCTTAACTCTAAACAGAATACACTGAAACTAGGGTTTAAAATAAAACAGAAACTTTTGGTCATGTTGGAGAAATTGGTCCCACACCGGACTCACCTCTCCACCAGAAACAACTGGAAAACTACACCAACTATCCAAACAAGATGACTCTGGCAACAGACAGGCAAGGCTGTGTTCCCAGAGAGAGCCGTACAGTCACCTCCAGTTTCTGTCTGCTGACATTTTTAGACCTTGTGCAGGGAGGAGAGCCTCGAGCAGAGAGCTGTCCACTAGTCAGTGAGGCTGAGCCAGCTACCGTTTATTTTTTATTTTTTTTAAATATATATTTTTTTAAATGAATCTTTATTCAGATTATTACAATTATTTCTCCTTTTTCCCCCCATAGCTCCCCTCCACCCCTTTCCCACCCCACCTTCTGCCCTTACCTCCCCCCCACTGTCCTCATCCATAGGTGTATGATTTTTGTCCATTCTCTTCATGAACCCCCCCATACCCCTTTCGCCCTGAGAATTATCAGCCCACTCCCTTTCTATGCCCCTGATTCTATTATATTCACCAGATTATTCTGTTCCTCAGGTTTTTAATTCATTTGATTTTTAGGTTCGCTTGTTGATAGATATGTATTTGTTGTTCATAATTTTTTCTCTTTACTTTTTTCTTCTTCCTCTTCTTAAAGAATACCTTTCAGCATTTCATATAATGCTGGTTTGGTGGTGATGAACTCCTTCAGCTTTTTCTTATCTGTGAAGCTCTTTATCTGCCCTTCAATTCTGAATGATAGCTTTGCTGGGTAGAGTAATCTTGGTTGTAGGTTCTTGCTATTCATCACATTGAAAATTTCTTGCCACTCCCGTCTGGCCTGCATAGTTTCTGTTGAGAAGTCAGCTGACAGTCGTATGGGTGCTCCCTTGTAGGTAATTAACTGTTTTTCTCTTGCTGCTTTTAATATTCTCTCTTTGTCTTTTGCTCTTGGCATTTTAATTATGATGTGTCTTGGTGTGGTCCTCTTTGGATTCCTTTTGTTTGGGGTTCTGTGGGCTTCCTGGACTTGTAAGTCTATTTCTTTCACCAGGTGGGGGAAGTTTTCGGTCATTATTTCTTCAAATAGGTTTTCAGTATCTTGCTCTCTCTCTTCTTCTGGCACCCCCATAATTCTGATGTTGGTACGCTTGAAGTTGTCCCAGAGACTTCTTACATTATCTTCAACTTTTTGGATTTTTTTTTTTGCTTTTTGCTTTTTCGGTTGAGTGTTTTTTGCTTCTTTGTATTTCAATTCTTTGACTGGATTCTTGTGTTCCTCTATTCTGTTTCTGGGTCTCTGTATAATATTTTTTATTTCAGTCAGTGTATGTTTAATTTCTAGTTGGTCCTTTTTCATATCTTTGAGGGTCTCGTTATATTTATCGGCCTTTTCTAGGATATTCTTAAAAAGTCTTATAACGGTGGTTTTGAATTCTATATCCAGTCGTTTGTTTTCCTCCATTTCTTTCGTTTGTGATCTGATTCTTTGACCCCGCATTTTCACTGAATCCCTGAGTTGGTAAGGTAGATATTTGTGCTAGGTTTCCAATATGGCCCAGTGGGTCTGCTTCCCCAGTTAACCTGAGGTGGACACTCTTGGTGCACCCCTTTGTGGACTGTGTGTACAGCCTTGTTGTAATTAAGTCTTTATTGTTGTTGGTATCACTGGGAAGAATTGACCTCCGGGCCAGTTGGCTGTAAGGATCAGCTGTGTCTATGCTGGGAGAAGCCCGGTGCTGGAGACAGCCTTATAGGATTAGACTTGCCAAATTGCAATAGCCTCTGTGCTCAGCTTGGATGGGGTGGAGTCTCAGTCTTGGCTTCCTGTCAGCCCCGCCCCTGCGCGCATGTGCGCTTTCAGTCCTCCGCCTTCCCCAGCTCGAGTCTCCGCCTGAGAGTCCAGACTCCCCCCACAAGAGCGTGGGTCCCCAGGGGCTCGCCTGGAACTGGGGTTCACTGCAGTCAGAACTGGGGCTCGGTGCAGTCAGAATCCTCTGACTCCCCTCCACTAGGGAAAGCCTGTGGCAACCCCCGCAGCCTTTGTGCGCACCGGCCCGTGTGCGCCTTCAGACTTCTGCCTTTCCCAGCTCGCGGTCCGAGGCTTCCTTCCCCCTTCCGCCAGAGGAAGTCAGCCAAGCTCTCAGCCGCCCTTCCTCTCTGCGCGCACAAAGCCCCTTTGCCGTACCTCCAATTCTCTGTGAGCTTTTCTCCTTCCTTCTAGTTGTAGAATTTTCACTCAGCCTGCTTTCCTGTGGTTCTGGATGGTGTCCATTCTGTCTTTTAGTTGTAGTTTTGAAATTGTTGTGCGAGGCAGCAGTTTAGGTGTTTACCTATGCCGCCATCTTGGTTTCTCCTTTTTAAATATATTTTATTGATATTTTACAGAGAGGAAGGGAGAGGGATAGAGAGTTAGAAACATCGATGAGAGAGAAACATCGATCAGCTGCCTCCTGCACACCCCCTACTGGGGATGTGCCCGCCCTTGACCGGAATGGAACCTGGGACCCTTCAGTCCGCAGGCCAATGCTCTATCCACTGAGCCAAACCGGTTTCGGCGTGAGCCAGCTACCATTTACAGGAAAGAGCTGGAAAGAGGAAAAACCTAAGTAGCACAATTCCGAGTTCAGACTGTGCCTGGGACTTTTTTCTGACAAGGCATTTGGAGAAAACACCCTGGGCATTCATATGCCTCAGTAATATGTTTAAACAAAACCTAGAGAGATAGGCTACTCTCAATGGACTGTAAAATAATTTTAAAATGATTCTCAAATGACCAAAGGGATCTTCAAGTTGCTTAACTGAGGGCCCAAACAGCACTCGCAACTATTTAAAGAATACAAAACCCAAAACTCAATGATGTAGCATTTGTAATATCCAGAATCCTTTTTTTTTTCAAGCAACTAAATTGTCAAAAAAAAAAACCCACAAAAAACAAAACAGGAAAATATGACCCAGAACTGATAGGAAAACAATCAATAGAAATACACCGTGCAATTACAGAAACGATGGAATGAGAAGCAGGGCTTTAAAATAGCAATTATTAAGATACTCAGAAACTTCCCTCTTGCAGTTGATATAGGAGAGAGATTTCTTGAAACAACTGACTGATGTCTTCCTCATTACCATTTCTGGAGTAATTCTGATCTCTTCCTCTTGTATCTGTCTTTGGAGAAGAAGTGACAGTCCCTTCCTAGACATTTGCCAAACAATGATGCAGAGTCAGGGGGAAAGAGTGGCTCAGAGAAGAAGAGAATAAAGTGGAAAATTAATCAAAGCTTTCTGGGGAGACTGCCATGGTTAGCTCATTGAGTATAAAAATAGCTTTGAGAATAAAAGGAGGGAACAAAAAGCACAGAAATTAAAAAAGAAGAAAAAGCAGGAAACACATGAGCACCATAGTTACAAGAGAAAATATTTGTTTGAGAAAGGAGGTAGATTTAAATCATATTACTCTAATAAAAATATGATATGCAATTGAAGTACCAAGTTCCTGCTTTCAACATGTTGTTTTCCTATTTTGGCTTAAGATTCATCAACAGTTAATATATTTGTAAATAACAATAAATCACTACCATTCTCTTTAACTTCCAGCTAATATAACTTTCCTCCTCTTAGAAACTGGTACTGTGTATTTTTAAAAATATTCCTTAAGTTGAAAAATATTGATTATTTTCCGTAATAGTCTTAAGGGGAATTAGGGGGAAACATATTGTTTGTTTTTAATATTTCATTCATTTGAAAACTATTTATTGAGTGTTTACTATGGTCTAACACTGTTATAGTTATTTGGGATTGAGTGGCAAAATTAATTATCTTTTTGTGAAGTAAAATTTGGTTTTATTGATGTCTAGTAGTATTTTAACATTCTTGAACAATTTTACATTATCTAATGCCATGAGTTTTTATTATACTTTGGACATACTAGCAAATCCTATCTAATAAAAGACTAATATGCAAATTGACCATCACTCCAACACACAAGATTGCTGCCCCCATGTGGTCAAAGATGGCTGCCCCCATGTGGACACAAGATGGCACCACAAAATGGCCAGCAGGGAAGGGCAGTTGGGAGGGACCAGTTCTGCAAGAGAGGGCAGTTGGGGGCGATCAAGCCTGCATGAGGGGCAGTTAGGGGTGACCAGGCCTGCAGAGGAGGGAAGTTGGGGGCGACCAGGCCTGCAGGGAAGGGCAGTTGGGGGGGACCCAGGCCTGCAGGGGAGGGCAGTTAGGGGTGACCAGGCCTGCAGGGGAGGGCAATTAGGGTCAAACAGGCTGGCAGGGGAGCAGTTAGGCATTAATCAGGCTGGCAGGAGAGTGGTTAGGGGGTGATCAGGCTGGCAGGCAGAAATGGTTAGGGGCAATCAGGAAGGCAGGCAGGTGAACAGTTGAGAGCCAGCAGTCCTGGATTGTGAGAGGGATGTCTGACTGCCCGTTTAGGCCCGATCCAGGTAGGATCAGGCCTAAATGGGCAGTGGGACATCCCTTGAGGGGTCCCAGATTGGATAGGGTGCAGGCTGGGCTGAGGGACACACCCCCCCCTTGCACGAATTTTGTGCATGGGGCCTCTAGTATATATATGCACTAGGCCTCTAGTTTTAGTATATTGTTACAAAATATATATATTTTCTTTCATGCACTAGGCCTCTAGTTTTAGTATATTGTTACAAAATATATATATATATTTTTTTAATCTGATTTTTTTTTTTATTTAAAACCATTGTATAAATATCTCTCAAAGTCATGGGCAAGGCTAATATTAATATTTATTCCCATGATTTTCCTGATATCAGAATAGAAATTTATTATGTGAATGTACTATTGAAAAAGAAAAAGATAAGTATTGATACTAATTAATCTTAATCTACAAAGAGGATGACTCACGTCTGAGTGGCTTTCATTGATTTCATTTTTCATTGAAATCCTTATAATAAAAAAATACATATTCCTGAAGTCTGTCCTTCAATTTTACTAACTCAAACTTTCATTTTCTAACCATAAAAAATTAATTTTAAGTTCTCAATAAATTAGTATTTTGTTATAGGATTAACCCTACGCTTATTAAAACTTCTCTTTTGCCTGAACTTCTATTTAGTGAATTACAAGGGATATTTAAGTTAAAATGTAACACTTCGGACATATTTTTAATTCAAAATTGCTCCAAAAGTATAAATAATTATAAAATAGAAGACATAAGAAGTAGATTTTTGCTGAGCAAAATCGAATAGGTGAGGATTTTGCAAAGCAAAATACTTCTGCTTTTAAGTAAGCACTGAACTGTCAGTGAAGATAATTAAAGCAATAAGATGGTGCTAAGTTTTAAAGACTATCTTGTAGTGACCAATATTGTAAAGTTATCCTTGTTTGGTTTCAGTGAACAGAAGCAGCCAATTAAAAAAACCTGCTGGGTTTTTTGTTGTTGTATTGCTATTGTGATTATAGTGGTTAAGTTGCCTTAATAAATCTGTAGGTACTATCATTTTTGAAAAATGACCTCATTTCAAACTGAAAGGAACCGTGAAATATTTAAGAAAAAATTGATATTTGGAAAATATTTCATTAAGGCAAGTATATAAAATAAATAGTTACATGTTCCCTACCTTGATTGTGGTGGTGATTTCACGGGTGTATAAATATATTCAAAATTATCAAATTGTACATTTTAAATGTGTGATTTATTCCATGTCAATTATTTCTCAATAAATAAATTAAAAACACATAAGCACACCAGAGTGTCACTTGAATATAAAACTGTTCTGAGGTCTTGCCCTTTGACTGGACACTTTAGTGATTTTCAAAACATGACAAAAATCTTGCCATTCATTCCGTTATAAAGACCTCTTGACCAGCTATGTTCAGAACAGTAAGAGTTTTGTAATGAAGTTGTAATATATGAATAAATACTCCTGGTAATCCTATCTAATAAAATAGTAATATGCAAATTGACCATCACTCCAACACACAAGATGGCTGCCCCCATGTGGACACAGGAGGGACCAGGTCTGCAAGGGAGGGCAGTTGTGGGTGATCAGGCCAGCAGGGGAGGGCAGTTGGGAGAGACCAGGCCTGCAAGGGAGGGCAGTTGTGGGTGGTCAAGCCTGCAGGGGAGGGCAGTTAGGGGCAATTGGGCTGGCAATGGAGCAGTTAGGCATCAATCAGGCTGTCAGGGGAGAGGTTAGGGGGTGATCAGGCTGGCAGGCAGAAGCAGTTAGGCACAATCAGGAAGGCAGGCAGGCGAGCAGTTGGGAGCCAGCAGTCCTGGATTGTGAGAGGGATGTCCGACTGCCCATTTAGGCCTGATCCTACTGGGATTGGGCTTAAACGGGCAGTGGGACATCCCTCGAGGGGTCCCAGATTGGAGAGGGTGCAGGCTGGGCTGAGGGACACACCCCCCCACCCCCCTGCATGAATTTCATGCACTAGGCCTCTAGTTTTAGTATATTGTTACACAATGTAATTGTCTTCTGGATAAGTCAGGAATTTTAAAGCTTTTATAACAAGAACACACTTGTAAACTGAATAATATAAAGTTAGATTAGCAATGTACAAACTGACAACAAAACAGTACCAGTATTTCACTTGTAAAGACAATTAAATTATTACAAGCCAGTGAAAGTAGTTAGTAAAATGTCTCTGTTGATTGGAATTACACAGTAGTCGATGGCATATTATATCTGTTGCAACTTGAAAATATTACTTGAACTGACAGATTAACATTGGACTACTAGTACAAGCAACTTTTGGGTAGTTTTCTCAGTTTTGTGAAGGAAGAGTACTAGTAAAGAGCAAGGATTAATAAGCCTTATTAGTTCTTAGGAAGCCATTCAACTTACATAGAACGCCTCCTGTGGGTGTTAGAGATAAAGGGGATATGACAAAACAGGACCTCAGAAACATAACTCGGCTTTATAGGTTATAGATCCAAGAACTGATGAGTCTAGCTTTTAAATGATTTAATTTATGTAATGCATGCCTTATATAAATGTAGACAAATAATTTCTGAGAAATTATGTTATTGGGAATGATAATTTAATAAGTAAAATGATCTAAGTATTAGATTTAACTTATTGAAATTGCTATTTTTTTCACATCAAAGTGGTTACATATTGGTCATTTCATAGCTCTCCTTGTGATATTTCAGGGTAGGGTTTGGACCACTGAGCTTGACAACATAATGTGTCCCAACAGAAAATTTATAATGAAATAGTCTACTTGAATAATGCTATACAGCAAATGGACCTAACACACAAGTTCAAAACTTTCCACACACACCAGCCAATTATATATTTTTCTCAGGTGCACACAGAACTTTCTCCAGGATAAATAATTAAGTCACAAAACTGAATGTTTGTGTCCCCCAAATTCACGTGTTGATACCTAATTGCTAATTGATAGTATTCAGAGGTGGGGTTTTGGGGAGGTGACTGGGTCCTGACAGGAGAGCTCTCATTCATGGGATTAGTGCCCTTATAAACAAGACCCCAAAGAGATCCCTGACTCTTTCCACCATCTGAGAACATGGCAAGAAGCCAGCAATCTCTGAGCCAGGAAGTGAGCCGCCAGCACCTGCCAGCACCTTGCCCTTACATTTTCCACCCTCCAGAACTGTGAGATATATATGTTTATTGTTTAAGCCACGGGTCTATGGCATTTTTGTTGTGGCAGCCCGAACTAAGACACGTATTCTGACAAGGATGTGGAGACCAGAGAACACTTGTAAACTCTTGGTGGGAATGTAATTTATGCATCCACAACGGAGGGCCCTTAAGAAGTTAAAAGTTGAACTACCAGGTGGTGTGGCAATTCTAGTTCCAGTTATCTGTTCTAAGGAATTGAAATAATCATCTCAAAGTGACAATCGGGGCTTCCATGTTTCTGACATTGGAATTATTCAGACTAGCCAAGACCTGGAAAGAACCTAAAGTCCACTGATGGATGAATGAGTGAAGAGAAGGTGGTATTGACATAAAAGAAATGTTATCCAGTCTTTCCAAAGAAGGATATCCTGATATTTGTGACAATTTGGATGAACCTGGAGCATGTTATGCTATGTAAAATAAGCCACACAGAGAAGGAGAAATATTACATGATATCACTTATATAAGAAATCTAAAGTAGTTAAACTTACAGAAACAGAAAGTAAAATGGTGGCTAACAGGGACTTGGGGGAGAAGAAAACGGAGGTATTTCTCAAAGGGTACTAGGTTTCAGTTTTGCACAATGAATAAGTCCTATATGTCTATTGTATAGCGTAGTGCCTATAGTTAACAATACTTTATTCTATACTTAAAAGTTTGCTAAGTGGGTAGGACTCATGTTA
This sequence comes from Plecotus auritus, assembly GCF_963455305.1. Taxonomy (NCBI): domain Eukaryota; kingdom Metazoa; phylum Chordata; class Mammalia; order Chiroptera; family Vespertilionidae; genus Plecotus; species Plecotus auritus. The sequence continues at coordinate 12,403,691 of NC_137772.1, read as the reverse complement.
AGTGTCCTTATCACAAAAGAAACCAGTAATAATAAATAAAGAAGGCAAGAGAAACTGTGGGGAGGGGGTGATGAATATGTTTATTGCATACATTAAACATGTTCAGCTTTTTTGTATGTCAGTCACATCTTTAAAGTAGTTTAAAAATTACATTGTCCTGAATGTGAATAACGAATATAGTGAAACCTAAGGGATTCTTTATCTACCCCCCAAAACAGCATTATTGACCCTTTTTATTTAGAAAACACTATACTCATTCATGATAAAACTTTTCATATTTGTCTAGTGATAGATTACTGCAAAAGCATTCCTAAATAACCATCAGAAATATAGTAAATATATATTTACCAGAATAGGCAAGGGGTGATTATGCTATGAAAACAATTAAAAATAATTTCCATTGATGATCATGAAAAATAGCCATTAATACTTATAGAACATAATTATCCTGATAGTAACGTGTGCACTCATGGTTATATTTGTTAGAATTTTATAGTTTACCTCAGTAAACACACATTAGTGTCAAATCTAGTTTTACAAGTGGGCCTCATGAAGTAAGGGGCATTTTAATTCAACCAATGACTACTTCTCTTGATCCCCTGATAGACATAATAGAACTATAGCTTGTTAGGCTTTTTTTTTTTTTTTTTTTTTAATCCCTAGAGATTTTCTAAAAAATATATTTCTATTGATTTCAGAAAGGAAGGGAGAGGGAGAGATAGAAACATCAATGATGAGAGAGAATTATTGATTGGCTGCCTCCTGCACATCCCATATGGGGATCGAGCCCGCATCCCAGGCATGAGCCCTGACCAGAAATAGAACTGCGACCTTCTGGTTCATAGGTCAATGCTCAACCACTGAGTCAAACCGGGCAGGTATCCCTAGAGATTTTTAATATGAGTTGTTGTTGTTGTTGCTGTTTTTAAAATGTGTTTTTATTGATTTTCAAAAAGTAGAAGTGAGAGGGAGAGAGAAATAGAAACATCAATAATCAGAGAGATCATTGATGGGCTGCCTCCTGCACAACATCCCATTGGGAATTGAACCGCTAACCCCAAAATGTGCCCTGACCAGGGATCTAACCGTGACCTACTGGTTCATAGGTCAATGCTCAATCACCGAACCACCTTGGCCGGGCTTAAGATGAGGTGTTTTTTGTTTGTTTGTTTGTTTTTTAGTTTCTCATTTATTAATGTTTAAAGCATGACAATTTCAATAAATGTATTTAAGTCAAGTGTCTTAGCTTATCATCTCAATGAGAATGAAAATCAACACTGTCAAAATTCTAGAAAATCAAAACACATTTTGCTTTTCTCACCCCTAGGATGAGAAACAGTGGGTAGCTGACTTAAAATAGCATCTTTTCTTGTTACTCAAGATTATTAGTGTAGATAAGCAGCAGACATTATCATGCTGCTAACATAATTACAGGTTGAATTCAATTTTAACTTGTCTCTAATAACAGCCTATTATTACCTGGGTCAGTATTGAAAGGTACAAAAGATTTTCTCTTTCTGCTTTCAAAATTGTCAAATATATTGGCACAAAAAATATACCAAAGGGCAAATCATTTATATTTCTTTCTTTCTTCATATTTTCTTATTTCCCCCCACACCCACACCCCCAAAACATTGAGAGCACAAAGTAGTTGCCTCTCTAAAGAATATCTCAGGAAACTGCAAATAGAATTTCTTAGAATTAACCCTCCATGTACACAGAAGGAGTGGGGTTTCATTTGTTTCAGAACAATTTTTTTTTTTTTAGATTTTAGATTATAATTTTGATGATTTCTTGCTTGGAAAATTCATCAGTTTGAGGAATTGAGAATATTAGTGAGTTTGAACTTGGCTCTGGTAGAGAGGTTCTGTGAGTGTAGCTCTGATCTAAAAGCAGGAAACATATGCATTAACCTTGTGTATTTGCCCCAAGCCTTTTTTCTCATTACCGAAATGAAATAGAATAAGAACTCAAGCGCACAGTTTATGAGTTTGGATGGACTTCCCCTAGTAGCCAAATTAGTTCTCTCTATTTCCTTTGGTTTCATATTTTAGATTAGCTCTAAGGGCCACTGGAAACTCCTGTCAGCCTTTTTTCATGTATTTTTTTTTTTTTTTTTTTGTAAGCAATCGAATTTGCTTGGCTCATGTACTCTAACGGCAAGGGATCTCATAGCTGAGACCTTTGGGAACTCGCAAAAAATTTTCCTGTCTTAAGAGAATTAGGGGACTTTCTTAAAACTGACTCGGAGTTTGGGCTTGCTCTGATCCAGACCCAGCCTTGGCTGGTTCTTAGTGAGGTTAAAGAGCATCAAGATTCAGTAATCTAAGCCATGATGTCACCTCCAATGATAAGAATTTAGGTTCTTGGCTTAGAAATCATATGTCAGTAATGCTAGTGTCATAAATTAGCTAAGAAGATGCTAGTTTTGTCATCTCTTTTCTTTCCTGCCCATACTAAAATGCTAAAATTAGATTTTATATTTCATTCACTGAAAATAGTAGTACTTATTAAATGAAAGCCACAGTCATAACAGATGAGAATATGTAATGTTTGTGAGTTTAAGTCATTAGATGAATTAATAACAGAAACTAGCCTTATCATCGCCTGAATCTCAGCATATTGAAATCCAACTTTTTATCTCAATTTGTCCCAAGTTAACACTCTTCTGATATTAGAAATGTTGACTTTCTGCATCTCTCTTTCTCATTCAAACACCAAGTCCTACATATTCTTTCTTGGTAACATCATCTTCTAGGTAAAATACTTCAGAAGAGCAATATCACATAAGTATGAAAAAGTTTATATAAATAACAAAGGAAAGGTAGAGTTTTGGGGCAACAGTATAATATAAAACAGCATTTGATTAGTCTTTTAAGGTTTACATTTGTTTGCAGAATGTGAAACCCTTATAAGGGTTTGATCTGATAGAAAAAACTTTTGCAACCAGCTTCCGTTAACATGAGCACTAAGAAGTCAGACTGATTGCCCAATTTCAGTATCACTGCAGTTTACAAATTATAGCAGCACTAGAGGCCTGGTGCATGAAGATTCATTCACTCGAGGGGGGGGTCCCTCAGCCTGGTCTGCCCCCTTTCACAGTCCGGGAGCCCTCAAGGGCAGGAGGCAACCCGGCGATCAGGGAAAGGCGACGCCCCATCACACCTCTGCTGCTGCCACTGCCGGCAGCGTAAGCCTCAGCCAGCCCTGGTTACCTGAGCCTCGGGCAGCCCTGGGGGTCTGGGAGGCTGAGACCTGAGGCTTGCCTGCACCTTGGGCGTCGGCTGGGCAACCAGCATCTGAGGCTTGCCTGTGCCTCGGGCCGGCCCTGGGCAGCTGGGGGACTGAGGGGACTGAGGGACTCTGGAGGCAGGCAGGGCTGAAGGGACTGGATGCCGCTATCTTGTGGCTTTGGGCACCGCCATCTTCGAGGACGGGGCAGTCAATTAGCATATTCCCTTTTTATTGGCTGTGGGCACTGCCATCTTTGTGACAGCATGAGGGTCAATGAACATATTCCCTCTTTATTAGATAGGATAACATATCATATTCTCAAATGATGTATTTATTGTTTTGTTTTGTTTTAAGTAGGCCACTAAATGTAAACATCTTTCCTACTCCTATTAATTGTAGTTGGTCTAATAAAAATTTTTATTCTCCCCCAGTCCCATACTCAGTATGGATTATATGAGTAAGGTAAATAGAGGTGACTTTCCTGACATCTTACAGAAATATATATGCACAAATGAATGTAAATACATTAGAGACTGTGTTTAAGAGAAGTGTGTTCATTGTCAGAAGTCAGCATGAAGATAGATCAACAGAGGAGATATTCTGAGGTTGGGTCTTCAAGGAAATACTTGCTATATTTGCCACTACCTACTTCTTTAGTACAGAAATACAGATAAAGCATTTTAGGTTAAGTGATTTTAAGAGTAAAACAATGATAACAATGATAACATTTTTTTTCCATTCTTAGTTGCATGAAAAAAATGCAAAATATAACGCCAGGTAGCCACATGAAATCCTTTCAAACAAGGTAGAGTATTAATAGATATATCCATAGCAAAGAGCAAAATAACTAAGAACTAGCTTATAATTGATTTTTATTACTACACTTTTTCCTCTTTCCCTTAATTGATGAAATCTACCTTTTTCCTTTCTAGCATTTGTTGGATTGAGAGTGAACAATGTGTTAAAAAAAAAAAAAAAGAATACAGGACTATCTGTTTAGCCATAAGATGAAACAATCAAGTGATTTTGTTTTTCAAAGAAATGTGAGTCACTGTTCAAGTTACTAAGAAAATATAGAAGCAGATGCTGAAATAATAAACATCTTGCATTATATCATTTAGCGGAAGTCATATAAATACCATCATAAAATAAAGAACTTGGTGCACTCTGAGAAATATGTCATCAACACACAAATGCCTTTTTTATTGCTAGCAGGAAGAACACAGATGGCTCAGTCTGCTCATTTTGGTATTTATTAAAATAAATGTACTAAAGATCAGGTAGGTGCCTCATTATTTTCAAGATACATTCAAGGTGGTAGAAATATATCGAGATCTCTCTCAGAAGGCTGTCCAGGAGCCATATGACATGCCAGCTATTATGAAGACGTTAGATGGAAAAATTATTTTTTCTCCAAGTAATCCTAATGATCAGTATGGTTAAAATATTTTGACATTTTCAAATGACACCAAGATGAGAAGTAATAGAAAAAGTAACCTTATACATTCCTTTTCTACTACAAAAAAAGTATAGGTGTATGTATCTTACAATTTTCATCCCCACACTTCACTTTTAGACTGAATCACAGGCTGAAAAGAATTGCTCTCAGTTTTTCACAAGGAAACCAACCCTGTAGGAAAAATATACTTCCCATGACTTTCTGACCTGCATTGTTTAGGCTTTGGTGAATAAGTTTTGTGATTACAAAAATTAGAATTTATTCTTTTTAAAATATATATATATTTTTTTATTTCAGAGAGGGAGGTAGAGGGAGAGAGAGAGAGAAACATCAGTGATAAAGAATCATTGATCAGCTGCCTCCTGCACAACCCCACTAGGGATCAAACCCACAACCATGGAATCATGACTTCCTGGTTCATAGGTCAACACTCAACCACTGAGGCACATGGGCCAGACAGAATTTCTTCTTTATTTCCTGCATATTTTACCAATAGCTTTCTCTCAACTTTATTTTATAATCTTACCTTTGATTTTTAATAAGTTATTATAATGCATCTAAGCACTTTATCATTTTTATTTTTAACAAGTAAAATGCAATGCCACTTTTGAAAGTAAATGTTCAGAAAGAATATATTAGTTGGATTGCTTCAGAGTTTCAATTCATAAAATTATCCATTTCTATCTTGGGAAAAATACAGCTATAGTTTATAAAATGCACTGCTGAATATAAATAGTTGAGACAATAAATCACAAATGTATTTTGGCTTGAAGTTTTTAGATAATTGCCTCTCTTCCCTATTTCCCTGAAGTGAATGTACATAGTCAAAACCAGATGCTGCATTCAGTGCTCATGGGATTTGAAATGCACTCATCACGAAGGGAAAAAATATTTCAAGTGCATATAAGTGAACATTTGCAACACAAATAATTCTATATAATTAGTTATCATTGGTTTAGTGGTTATTTTCTGAAGCCAAGAATTATATTTACTCACTTTTCTATTAATACCTAAATCTAATGTGTTGTAAATTCAAATTCTTCTGGCCTGTTTATAAAATAGAAAAATCATTCTTTACCAACATTCTGAATATATGCAATTATTAATATAATTGGGCTGAAACCGGCTCTCCGACATCCCCTGAGGGCCCCGGATTGTGAGAGGGCACAGGTCAGGCCGAGGGACCCCAGCAGTGCACTATTGGGGCCAGGGAAGGGCGTGGAAGGTTGGCCAGCCGGGGAGGGACCATGGGAGGGATCCAGGGTGTGTCCAGTACATCTCGTTCAGTCCCGATCAGCCAGACCCCAGCAGCAACTAACCTACTGGTTGGAGCATCTGCCCCCTGGTGTTCAGTGCACGTCATAGCGAGCAGTTCAGCAGTTTTAGCATCTCATTAGCATATTACACTTTGATTGGTTGAACAGCCAACCAGTCAATCGGCACTTAGCATATCAGGCTTTTATTATATAGGACAATAATATATTATATGTATGTATTATAATAACATATATATATATATATATATATATATATGTATATATATATATATATATATATATATATATATATATATATATATATACACACACACTGAGTGGCCAGATTATTATGATCTCTGATGTCCCCTCCCCTTGGCCAGGCTGGCCAGACCCCACCCATGCACGAATTCATGCACCAGGCCTCTAGTGCATGAATTCGTGCATGGGTGGGGTCTGGCCAGCCTGGCCAGGGTAAGGGGACATGGGTGGTTGGCCAGCCTGCCTGCTGGTCAAACTCCTGGTCGAGGGGACAATTTGCATATTAGCCTTTTATTATATAGGATATACACTGAGTGGCCAGATTATTATGTGTTCAGAGATCATAAAAATCTGGCCACTCAGTTTATATGCAGGGAGAGAGCAGTAGCATAATTTTGAAAGAATTATAGCATGATATAAACTGGCACTTATGATTATTTTTATAAATCCTAAAGCACTTCATCCCTTTCCTCAAGGTTTTCACTTCTAAGATCAGTGTTTTTCCCTATTGGCAATACTACAAGATATATATTTGATGAATAACCCATAATATCTTTCCAATGGTGGCAACATAGCTATTGGTGATGGAGTGTATATTTGAAAACATCTGTTCTGTGGTACAAGTTATATTTTACTGAGCAGAGTTTTAATTCACTGTTAATTCAGAAACTCCCTATTTAGCCTCTAGGTTTAGCAATGCATGGCCATTAAAATTTTTAATATAACTCTGATATCCACCTGTCCTGGTTTTTAATGTACTTGAAGCTCCAATTGTATAATCTATATAATAATAGTATTAAAAATACTTGTTTCATAAAAAATGCTAAATGTCATTTATGAGAGTAGAACATATAGGCTTATTAAATTTACCTTTTCTAGTTTTAATTTCTAAAAAGAAAATGTAAGGCCATTCTCTGGAGGATAAAGGTGGTTTCCTTTTGAGATCCCAAAAGTTTTTCCAACAGGACAATGGATGTCTCATTAAATAGATAATTAAATTATATTTTTTAGAAAATATTTTCTTGACAAAACCAAGATGGTGGCATAAGGTATACACCTGTACGTGCTGCCTCTCACAACCACACCAAAACTACAACTAAAAGACAACGGCTTTTTTTCCGGACGGCTATCATCCAGAACCACGGGAAAGCTAGCTGGGTAGAAGTTCTACAACTAGAAGGAAAGAAAAAAATGCATTGAGACTGGGTAGGAGGTGCAGAGGTGCGGAAAAGCAGAGGTACGAAGGTGCGTGAACCAGGCGGGCAACTGGGTGCACTGTTTTTTTCAGTCAAAAGGGAGATACAAGCTCCTGGCTACTCTGAACTCCAGTTTCCAGTGAGACTCTGGGGACCCAGACTCCTACGGGGAGAAACTGGACTGTCTGGGATTAGGTCGGAAAGCAAGGGTGGCTTTCTCGCAGAGGTGCTTACACGGATCATTGTTACTGTGTGGGAGCACGGGATGCGGCGACGCGGAGACACAGGGACTCAGAGACACGGAGACACTGAGACTCGGAGACGGCTGACTGGCAGCCAACGCTGTTTGCTCCACCCTAGTGACTCCCAGAGACCCTGCCCCACCCAATTTACAACCCCACCCCAGCTGTGTGCAGCAGCTTTTGCATATGAATGGTCTGTCCTTTCGCAGCCTAACCTAACAAACTGCAGCTGGGTCAGAGAGCTCCAAAACTTCCAAACCCCAAACAAAGAGGAGAAATCTGCAGAAATCCCTGTAGCTCCTGCTGGATGGCCTCAGGCAGTGGTTGACTTTGCACCTCCTTGGAGATCCAGGAGCCAGTGTACCTAGTGGTCAGTGTGAGACGATACCAGATTGCAACTCCTCACATCCATAAGTGACACACTCAAGAGGCAGACTCAATGAGCACCAAAGCGCCACTGAAGCAAGTCCTGCCCCATAAGGGTGTCTCTAGCACAGCAGTTATTCCATTATAGACACAGCGGGTCCTCACAGCCAATTGGCCTGGAGGTCAATTCCTCCCAGTAATACCAATAGCAATCAAGGCTTAACTACAACAAGACTGTGCACTCAGCCCACAAAGGGGTGCACCAAGAGTGTCCACCTCAGGTGATTGGGGAGGCTGAGCCACTGGGCCCTAAGGACACCTACCACACAAGGCCACTCTATCAACACAGGGAAACAACCAAAATGCAGAGACAAAGAAACATGTCACAAATGAAAGAAATGGAGGAAAGCAAACTACTGGATATAGAGTTCAAAACCACAGTTATAAGGTTACTCAAGAATCTTCTAGAAACCTTCCAGGAACTTAGTGAGACCTTCAAGGATCTTAATGAGAATGTCAAAAAAAATGGAAAAGGACCAGTCAGAAATTAAGCATACACTGTCTGAAATAAAGAATAATATACATAAATTCAACAGTAGACCAGAGGATCCCAAGAATCAAGTCAAAGATTTGAAATATGAGGAAGAAAAAAAAAACCAACTGGAAAAGCAAAAAGAATCCAAAAATATGAAGATATTGTAAGGAGCCTCTGGGACAACTTCAAACGTACCAACATTCGAATTATGGGGATGCCAGAAGAAAAGAGAGAGCAAGATATTGAAAACCTGTTAGAAGAAATAATGACAGAAAACTTTCCCTACCTAGTGAAAGAAATAGACTTACAAGTCCAGGAAGCACAGAGAACGCCAAACAAGAGGAATCCAAAGAGGACCACACCAAGACACATCATAATTAAAATGCCAAGGGCAAAAGACAAAGAGAGAATCTTAAAAGCAGCAAGAGAAAAACAGTTAGTTACATACAAGGGAGTACCCATACAACTGTCAGCTGATTTCTCAACAGAAACTATGCAGGCCAGATGGGAGTGGCAAGAAATATTCAAAGTGATGAATAGCAAGAACCTACAACCAAGATTACTCTATGCAGCAAAGCTATCATTTGAATTGAAGGTCAGATAAAGGGCTTCACAGACAAGAAAAAGCTAAAGGAGTTCATCACTACCAAACCTGGATTATTTGAAATGCTGAAGGGTATTCTTTAAGAAGAGAAAGAAGAAAAAGGTAAAGATAAAAATTATGAACAACAAAGTGACAACAAATACATATCTACCAACAAGTGAATCTAAAAATCAACTCAATAAAAAATCTGATGAACAGAATAAACTGGTCAATATAATATAATCAGGGGCATAGAAAGGGTGTGGACTGACAATTCTTGGGGGGAAAGGAGCGAGAGGGGTGTGGAAAGAGATTGGACAAAAATCTTACACCTATGGATGAGGACAGTGGCGGGGGTAAGGACATGGAGTTGGGGGTGGGGAGCCGGGTGGAGGGGAGCTATGGGGGGAAAAAAGAGAAACATCTGTAATAATCTGAACAATAAAGATTTATTTAAAAAATAAAAAGAAAATATTTTCTTTATTGATTTCATAGAGGAAGGGAGAGGAAAAGTGAGTCAGAAACATCAATGATGAGAGAGAATCATTGATCGGCTGCCTCCACTTCACATTCACTAAGTTGGCTAAATTAAAAATTTTAAAAAGTGAAAAATAACAAATTATGGTGGGGATGTAGAGAAATAGGCATCCTCGTGTATTGCTGGCAGAAATACAAAGTGGTGCATACACTATGGAAAATAGTTGATTTTTTCTCACAAGTACAACATAGAATACCACATGACCCAGCAATTCTACTCCTATTTAGATGCCCCCCAAAAGTGAAAACAGATGGTCAAACAAAATGGATGTTTATTGCTGCATTATGAGCAATAGCCAAAATATAAGAACTTTGAAAATGTCCACCAATACATGAATAAATACAATGCAATTTAATCTATACCTTGAGATATTATTCAGCAGTTAAAAGGAATGAAGCTCTGATACACATGCTACACTATGAATGAACCTTGAAAACCTATTCTAAGTGAAGAAGCCAGACACAATAGGTCTGAATTGAGGGATTTATTTCTATGTAATTTCAGAGTAGGCAGATCCAAAAGGAAGAAACGCAGGTTAGTGTTACCAGAGACTGGGGGTGGTGAAGAATGGGGAGTGACTGCTCACTGCGTGTGGAGTTTCCTGCTGGGGTGATGAAAATGTTCTGACCTAAATAGTGGTGAGGGTTGCAGATCATCATGAATATCCTAAATACAATAAAATTTCACACTTCCAAATAAATTGTATGATATTTGTACTTTATCACAATTAAAATAAACATCTTTCAAGTATATTTGTTTGTCCATATCTGTGTTCTCTATTCTGTTCCACTGATGCATATGTCTGGGAAAGATGATCTGTACACCAGTCTTCACTTCAAGGTTTAATGTTTTCCAAACACAGCCACCATTTTACTTTATTTTAAAGAAAAGTAAGGTGTCTCTTATGTCATAAGATTGTAACTATAAATTTAGTTTGTTTATTTTTCAGATATTAAAATACTAAATAGATTTTTTTAAAAGATATTCAGAAGAACTCACACAACTCAAGCACTCACCCTACACAACCTAGCCGGAAATTAAATCAATCTCACACTGGGTTGAGAGAAGTTATATTGATGAGAAAAATTTTTTGAATATATATGTATTCTCTTTCTTATCCTGGGTATTTCAGATCAAGTTAGATAATAAGAGATGCACACATCTATGGCATATTGTTTGAAATCCTCACAGAATTTTCTGTAATGAGTTGATTTTCATAGGAAGGGCTTGTCTTCTTTGGAAATGTAAGCTATAGTCTTATGCTTTCTACAACCACGTTTACTGCAACAATGATTAAGAATATTGACTACTCTTTTCTCAATGCTGCTGCTCTAAGGCTTCAAATGAAAAATGATTTTTAGAACTTGTATCTAGGAAAAGTATTTGTATTGCTGTAAAAAGAGTCCAGTCATTCTTTCTAATCAAAGGATCCTTTGATTGAATATAGCTCCTGTGTCTCTCTGACTTAGTAATTTTCAAGGCTAAATTTGAGGCTGAACTATTATCAATTGTGTAGTCCTTTATGTTTTACTTCCTTTGGTCTTGCCTTTCTAACGTGGCTCAATTTTCACTGGTCTTATTTTTTTCTTGATGTTTATATTTCAGAATTTTCAGTGCTATTAATTATTTTGAATGTTATAAATTCTTATTAATTGCTTCAAAACAATTATGGAACAAACAGAGTACAGATAAAGTGAAAATTTCAAAATATTACTTAATGTATATTTTTATATCATAAGCAAGTTATGATAGTTCATTAAAATATTTGATATTTTATTATTGAAACTGATTAGAGTGAAATAAAAGAAACATAAAATGCAGAAAAAAATAAGTTAACTAAGTTTTCCAATATTTTTTAGAAATTTTATTATTTGATACATATAAAATATATTTTATTTATTACCATAACTTTGACAGCATATTTTAAATTAATACTTGAATATATAAATTAAGTTCAATGACATTTTTCTGTGAAATACATTCATTGGCTTAATTGTCTGTTTGTTTATTTGTTAAATCTCAAAGTTGAATATTTTAGTTTTGGGTCAAATACCCCATTTATGATATTAAGTTGCAATTACTCACCTGTGTAGAGTACTAGTTTTATGTAACTTTAAGTAAATAAATAGAAAAATAATGAAGTAAATCAGTAATGAAATATCAAAGTTATGTTATTTAAAATGTATGTAATCCCTTCAAATAAATGATACTAACACTACCTATCTGAATTGAATCTCTGGCCTCTAAAAATATTTAAATATTTAAAACTGCTGTACAACGTACTTTTCCTAAATAAATAATTTAATTGGAGGAAATTATATATAACTTGGACATATACTTTCTTTTAATATCAATCTTGTTTTTAAAAATAATAATGTTAAATCAGGTCGACAAATTTTCACTCAAACTTTTATTTATCAGTTATTAGCTAAAGTATTTGTCTCTAATTGGGTGGGCTTCTCAAAGTTAGCCAAGGGGTTTAGTTCCCAGAGGCACAAAGGAGAGCAGAAACAAATTTGTTGACAAATTTTCAGAAGAGGAAATTGGGAAGACAGAGATGGAGAACTAAGAGGTGGTTTCCCTAGTTTCTGCCTATAGCACTCTTTTTTTTTTTTAATGAGTGTAGTTAAAAGTATTTCCTCATTCATTTTTTTAATTTAAATTCTTTATTGTTTAAAGTATTACATATGTCTTCTATTTCCCCCATTGACCTCTCCCCAGCCGCTCCCATCCCCCAGGACATGCCCTCATCCCCCTAATGTCTGTGTCCATTGGTTTTGCTTATATGCACACACACAAGTCTTTTGGTTGAACTCTTTCACCACCTCCGCTTCCCACCCTCCTCTGCCTTCCCTCTGAGGTTTGACAGTCTGTTCGATGCTTCTGTGTCTCTGGATCTACTTTTGTTCATTATATTCCACAAATGGGTGAGATCATGTGATATTTCTCTTTCTCTTCACTTAGCATAATGCTCTCCAGATCCAGTCAGGCTGTTGCAAATGGTAAGAGTTCTTTCTCTTTTACAATGGCATAGTATTTCATTGTGTAGATGTGCCACTGTTTTTTAATCCACTCATCTGCTGATGGGCACTTATACTGTGTCCAAATCCTAACTATTGTAAATTGTGCTGCTATGAACATAGGGTTGCATATATCCTTTCTGATTAGTGTTTCTGGTTTCTTGGGATATATTCCTAGAAGTGGGATCACTGGGTCAAATGGAAGTTCCATTTTTAGTTTTTTGAGAAAACTCCATACTGTTCTCCACAGTGGCTGCACCAGTCTGCATTCCCACCAGCAGTGCACCAGGGTTCCTGTTTCTCCACATTCTTGCCAGCACTTGTCATTTGTTGATGATAGCCATTCTGACGGGTGTGAGATGGGACCTCATTGTCATTTTGATTTGCATATCTCTGATGATTAGTGACTTTGAGCATGTTTTCATATGTCTCTTGACCTTCTTTATGTCCACTTTCAAAAGGTGTCTATTTAGGTCCTTTGCCCATTTTTTTTATTGTATTGTTTATCTTTCTGTTGTTAAGTTGTATGAGTTCCCTTTAAATTTGGGAGATTAAACCTTTATCGAATATAACAATGGCAAATATATTCTCCCATGCAGTGGGCTCTCTTATTATTTTGTTGATGGTTTCTTTTGCTATGCAGAAGCTTTTTATTTTGATGTAGTCCCATTTGTTTATTTTCTCCTTAGTTTCCATTGCCCTAGGAGCTATATTGTTAAAGATATTGCTACAACATGTGTCTGCTATTTTGCTGCCTATGGCTTCTTCTAAGATTTTTATGGTTTCCCATCTTACACTTAAGTCCTTTATCCATTCTGAGTTTATTTTTGTGTATGGTGTAAGAAGGTGGTCTAGTTTCATTTCTTTGCATGTATCTGTCCAATTTTCCCAACACCATTTATTGAAGAGACTGTCTTGACTCCATTGTATGCTCTTGCCTCCTTTGTCAAATATTACTTGAGCATAATGGCTTGGGTCGATTTCTGGGTTCTGTTCCTTGGTCTATATGTCTGTTCTTGTGCCAGTACCAAACAGTTTTGAAAACAGTGGCTTTGTAATATAGCTTATTTCATTTAGCATAATGCTCTCCAGGTCCATCCAGGCTGTTTAAAACTTTGTAAACTAACCTCCTAAATATAATACATAAAATATGACTGAAGGAAAAGGCTAACAAAAGGATAGGACCTTTACTCTAGCATAAAAGACCTAGCACTTTGGTCTTTAGTCAAATCTTTCTTGCAATACTAACTTGAGAAAATTAAGGAACATCTGATGCAAGGTAAGTGAGAATCAAAGAAAGATCATCTATACCTAATTTCTGTGTTTATTTATCCAATAACACTTAAGTGAGAGTTCATAATCCTGCTGAAAGTACAGCTTCGACAGAGAATAGAGTTCGTCATGTACCCACAGCTTATGGCTCCACACCTTTGTAGTCTCATCTCCCATTATCATACTTGTCCTAATGTGAAATTACTAAAATATTAAGAAGGAACTCATACAACTTAATGAAAGGAAGATAAACAACCCAATAAAAAAATCAACAAAGGACCTAAATAGATACTTTTCGAAAGAGGAAATACAGAAGGCCAAGAGACATATGAAAACATGCTCAAAGTCACTAATCATCAGAGAGATGCAAATCAAAATGACAATGCGGTACCATCTCACATCTGTCAGAATGGCTATCATCAACAAATCAACAAACGACAAGTGCTGGTGAGGATGCGGAGTAAAAGGAACCCTCGTGCACTGCTGGTGGGAATGCAGACTGGTGCAGCCACTGTGGAGAACAGTATGGAGTTTCCTCAAAAAACTAAAAATGGAGCTCCCATTTGACCCAGTAATCCCATTTCTAGGACTATATCCCAAGAAAACAGAAATAACAATCAGAAAGGATATATGCACCCCTATGTTCACAGCAGCACAATTTACAATAGCTAAAATTTGGAAACAGCCTAAATGACCATCAGCAGATGAGTGGATTAGAAAACTGTGGTACATCTACACAATGGAATACTACACTGGTGTAAAAAAGAAGGAATTTTTACCGTTTGCAACAGCATGGATGGAACTGGAGAGCATTATGGTGAGTGAAATAAGCCAGTCTGTGAAAGATAAGTATCACATGATCTCACTCATTTATGGATAATAAAGAACATTATAAAATGAAGAACAAAAATAGATACAGAAGCAAAGAAACATCAAACAGGCTGTCAAACTACAGTGGGAAGGCAGGGGAGGGTTGGGGGTGGATAAGAGATCAACCAAAGGACTTGTATGTATGCATATAAGCATAACCAATGGACGTTAAAACACGTGGGATGGGGAGGTGGTGAGGGCATGTGAGGGGTGTAGGGGAGGCTGCGGGGAGGTCAATGGGAGGAAAAAATGAGATATATGTACTACTGTTTGTAATACTTTAAACAATAAAATAAAATTTAAAAAAAGAAAAATACTAAAAAAAGTAAGTCATGTCTGGAACTTTTGCTATGAAAGTTTCATTAATATTATGATTCTAGTTTATATTTTTTTCTTACAGTTAGATGTTGTCTGAAGCCTATATTGTCTCATGAGTTTTATTGTCCATCTGAACCCAAGACCTATCACTTCTCTGCCCTTTGGCTAAAATTGCGTAAACCCAAGACCACTGCTACTCTTTCAGCAGATTAGTCATTTCAATAATTCACATGTTTTTCATACATTGAGTGATAACCATAAGTATTCATTACATATGGTTTTGGTACTTTCAATGTTTATTAAAATATATTAATGGTTCTGTTTTACAAGGTTCTTTTTCTATTGTTAAATATTTTGTTTTCTTTGCATACTTAGTAGAGAAAAGATCTTCCAGAAAAATTTCTTGTACTTTTCTTCTTCTGTCATAAGATTTTGAGATGCAGGTAATTACAGAATTGCATGTGATGAAATTGTAACAGTGTTTGAATGTCACCTATTAGTAATATGCATATGGTTACATATCAGGTAACATTTATTTTTACTTCATTGAGGGTGCTTTGCTTGCTTTTTGAATTGCAGAGTACTGCAAAAAAAATAAAAGTCTCCAAAATATTTTTCCTTTCCTCTATTACTTAGATTAAACTTAAAAACCAAGAGACATTATTTTTTTTAATTTAATTTAATTTTTTAATTGTTTGAAGTATTACAAATAGTAGTACATATATCTCCTTTTTTTTCCCCGTTGACCTCCCCCCAGCCTCCCCTACCCCCCAGTACATGCCTTTACCTGCCCCCCCCCCCCCAGTGTCTTGTATCCATTGGTTATGCTTATATGCATGCGTACAAGTCCTTCGGTTGATCTCTTACAGCCCTCCCCCCCCCCCCGCCCCAACCTCCCCTGCCTTCCCGCTGTAGTTTGACAGTCTGTTTAATGCTTCTTTGCCTCTGTATCTATTTTTTCCATTTCTTTCCTTTAAAAAATCTTGCCTCTGCAGACTAGAAATAAACATATAATAACAAAAAATATTTGAGTTCCAATTTCAATGTCCAATAGTTCTGAGTCCCCGTTTCAATGTCAAACAGTTCCTTATATGTACATGTCAGCAATGATATCTGGATGGTGGGCACATGGTGGCAATGCAGGTCCGACCCTCTCTGGTTTGGTCCTAGGCAACCTGTTGCGATGCACAGCTGCTGACTGCTAGCATGGCAAGGCGTCGTCAGCGTCTTCCATCTCTGGACTGTTTCTCCTCTTGTCTTCGTGGTTGGAGCAGACCTGTCAATTCCTCTCTGTTGCAGGAATCCACATGGTCTTGGAGTTGTTTTCTGAAAATATACAAACATATTCTCGACCAAAAGTTAATAAAGGAATCTTTTCTTTATAATTGATTTGGGATCCTTTTTATTTTTGCCCAAATGATTTTCCTTTGTCTTATTTAGACACCTTATGTGTTTTTCATGGGTGTCTTGCTGTTAGCATTACAAATGAAAATTAATTTTGTAAAGTAAAAATTTTCTAGATGTAATTTACTTATAGGATATTTTTCCTTACATGATATTACCCTACTATCCCCCCTTTTTTGATTAATGGAGGCTTTTGTAAATTTTATAATGCAGTCTTGATAACTTTAAATTTTAATTTTTTGCACAAAAATATGACTGCTTTAGTTTCATTGCATGTTCAGGAATTTTACCATGAGATGAACTACCAATAGAAATTTTAGTTACTACTTTAGGAACAGCTTTTTGTCTAGTACAATTAAATTTTCTTGAATATTCACTTATTTCAATTAGCCTATTTAAATTAATTTGAAAACTTGATTATTATTTTACTGTCAAATTTAATACTCTACCAACAATCTTAGTTTACCCTGTAAATATTAATGGAAAGGATTATTTGCATTCTTGAGTAGGCCCTGAGCATTCCTGGTGCTAGGCTGGATTTAGATATAGGGCAGCTGCTGTCAGCCAAGTCTCTGTCTGTTACCTGGGTCCCAATCTGAGCTGGGCCAAGTCACTATCTGTCACCTGTGTCCCGATCTGAGCTGGGCGTGGGAAGCAAAGCAGCCATGGGGGCAGGAGACCTCCCTCAGACGGGGGGAGCGTTCAGAGGGGGGTGAGGGTCTGTGCCCCACTTCTGCTGATCCCCAAGTTCTCTCCTGATGGCCCCTCTGCGACTGTGCCTGTCTTAGGTTGTTCCTTCCCTGAGGAATCTTACCCGTCTCTGGCTAACCAGTCATCCTCTGGGGCCAAGCAGGGTGATGTGAGGTTCAGTTCTGTCTCCTTGGTAGCCTATGCCCCCGTGGCCTCCACGCCCAGCACCTGCCTTGGGATCCCCTGGCCTGCTGGCGGGGCCCCAGCACTGATCACATATCTCGGGGAACTCAGGTTTCTTCTCCAGGGAGGGCCCAGCTCACACAATTGGGCAAGAGACAGATCCATGGTACCAGCCACCACGAGGCTTCAAGCTCAGCAGGAACAGAAAGCTCAGGCAACAGCTGAGGGCAATTGGATTGTGAGAAGAGGGTCCCTCGTGGCACAAAAGGCAAGAGGTGGCCAATATAGAATGCTCAAGTGCCTTCCCAGCGCCCTAATTCCTTCTGAAAGGGATTAAATCCTTTCATGTCCTTTTTTTAAAAAAAATTGCTGCCAAACATTCAAAGAATTAGTTTATAGGTTTGTTTGGGATAATTGTACAATATGCTGTTGTAAAATATCTAAAATTATAATGACATTGTAAAATAATATCATGTAAGGATATTCTTTGCTCTAGGCCATGGCAATTCAATTTCAAACTGGCTGGCAATTTCTTTTTGTAACTTTATATAACTTTGTCAGGGAGGCAAAAACACAAATTATTACTTTAGTTCAAGAGGCCAAATATATTGACTTTCAATTACAATCCTTATGACTTTTGAAGGAAACTTCTCTTTGTTTCCTTCCAAAATAATTTTCGGGCTACAGAGAGTTTCATTTAAAAATCTTTGTCACATGAAACAATTTCTCTTAAGGTTATGGTGACCACTAGTCATACCTCAGAGAAGGTAGGGGAGGGTGGGGGTAAGGTGGAGAGATCAACCAAGGGACTTGTGTGCATGCATTTGAGCCTAATCAATGGACACAGACAACAAGGGGGTGGGGCATAAGTGGAGGGTGGGGTTATGGGGGAATAAGAACACATATGTAAAAAATAATTTTAAAAAGTTATTAAAAAATAAAATTAAATTAAAATAAAATATTAAATCTAATCCAAGAGACATTATTTAAAGATGTGAAGTTGTTCAACTGTGTACCCAACACAAAGAAGTACACATTGCATGGGTGACGGGTGACCAGCTCAGAAATGGAGTAGAACTGGAGAACAGTAACACACAGCTATTACTATATTAGCTTCCCTTACTAGTATTTACAATGGAATCAAAGAAAATAAAGACAAATGCACTTGGGTTAATAAGACATCTTATTAGTCCATTTGAGATTAGTAAATTTTAGTCATAAAGTTTAGGTTATAACAAAGGACAGTCTCAACGAAATTACTGAATGACTAATTCATCTTTGAAAAAAAATGCAATTGTTAACACTTTCTTGGATACATGTAACATTAAATTATATTAACATAGCTGTCTATTTGAGATTTAGGATTTATGCTTTAAACAAATTAAAGTATTTTTAATTAGTATATTGTTGATTTTGTTATAAATGAGAACTTTAAACTACCTAAGAAAAAAGACAGATTCTAAAATCATTTTTTAAATATATTTTATTGATACTTTACAGAGAGGAAGGGAGAGGGATAGAGAGTTAGAAACATCCATGAGAGAGAAACATCAATCAGCTGCCTCCTGCACACCTCCTACTGGGGATGTGCCCACAACCAAGGTACATGCCCTTGACCAGAATCCAACCTGGGACCCTTTAGTCCACAGGCTGACGCTCTATCCACTGAGCCAAACCAGTTAGGGCTAAAATCATTTTATTGTGATTTTATCATTTAGAGAGAAATTTGAATAAGAAAATTAAACACCAATTACAAATTAACACCTGTTCAAATATTTGTAATGAACAAATAATGGCTTCAGAAATCTAGTTTTGTTATGAAGTTAATATGAATTTAGTGAACTGAAAAAATTAAAATGTTTTTGCCAATTTTCCTTAAACTATATACTGAGTGGCCAGATTATTATGATTTCTGAACACATAATAATCTGGCCACTCAGTGTGTGTGTGTGTGTGTGTGTGTGTGTATGTGTGTGTGTATGTGTGTATATATATATATATATATATATATACACACACACACACATATATATACATATACATATTAGAGGCCCAGTGCATGAATTCGTGCATGGGTCTGGCCAGCCTGGACAGGGGGAGGGGACATGGGCAGTTGGCTGGCCTGCCTGCTGGTCGAACTCCTGGTCGAGGGGACAATTTGCATATTAGCCTTTTATTATATAGGATATACACTGAATGGCCAGATTATTATGTGTTCAGAGATCAGAATAATCTGGCCACTCAGTATATATTTAAATAAGCCATAACATCATGAAAACCAGAGTGAATATTTTCAACAATATTGCTCCGGATGAACTAAATGTTTTGCCTGCTATTTGCATTCTAAATCTTTCACTGGAAAACAGCTGCGAGGTAAGTTAATTTTCATGCTAACCTGAAGTTGGCAGGCCCCCTGCCTGTTAAATCACAGTTGACAAGGAAGCAAAATCAGAGCTCCACTTACAACACATTTTACTCTACTTAAAGTCTGACACACATGAATAAAAAAATAGCTCAGATATATTTTTGGATGCTAAAATATTGTAATATAAGTCACACTTAATAGTCAAAACATTTTTTATCTTGTCAACAAAAATCATCATTAAAATAATATATTGAAAAGCCTAATAGAGAGTTATCAATTTATCTTTATGGAGAGAGTCTACATACTTGCTGCCTGGATTTGTTGTCGGAGGCAACTCGGATAGCTTCCCAAACTCTTGACCTCTACACACTCAGTTCTGTCTAATGTGCAGTTCATCCTCAGAGCAACTGGAACACAGAGCAATAGAGGAGGAAAGGCCTTTGCTGACGACAACATTTCTTACAGCTGAGGATGAGGAACTAAGAAAAAATTCCTTCACCCATCATAACAAAGTATTTTTGTGGAGCTTTAAGTAAGCATTTAAAGTCTGGCTGTTTTCTGAGCTGGTCACCGGTCATCCATGCAATGCATACTTCCTTGTGTTGGTATACCTGCGGGGATGGAGTAGAACTGGATAACAGGTATAAATTTTGTTCAGGGACTCATGAGGGCAAGAATAAAGTAAATATTACAATGGTGATAGATCTGTTGTCCAGCCTGTCCTAATATACTAACTCTGAGCTCCATCAAAGAGAAGAATTAGGACTGTATCTTACAGAACAATTTTCATAAGAGCCATTTGGAGGGCCTGGCACATACAATGCTGCACATTCACCTCACTGCTCCACCGACCTGATGCCCTAGGTGCTGGTGCCATCTTTGGCTCAGGCAGCAGGACAGCACTGTTACCTGATGGATGACATGCTACCTTTACAGAGAAGCATGAGCAGCCACAGATAATTGGAGGCGACTTTAAGCTAATGTAAAGTTTATCCATCACAAATGTAAGCACCAAGAAAAATTGTCTTAATGTGGTCTCACTTATACCTACCCTGGTGAAGATTAAAGACGTTCAGGTTGCCCTTCTCTCATGGCAACTTCTAATGGAACTAGAGGCAAGCGTAAAATGTCTTTTCTGATTTTCCATTCATGATGTTTTGGGCTTCAGACATCCAAAACTAATTTACATTCTTCCCAAACCTGCTCCTTCTACTCTTCCCGTCTTGATTTAAACATCAACTCCAGCTTCCAAGTCGTTCAGACAGAAGAACAGTATAGTCATCCTTGACTCCATACTTTCAAACTCTATATCCAATCCATTCTTTTGGATGTGCATTCTAAAATATATTGAGTCTGGTAACTCCTCAATAGACCAAAGTTGTCTGGTCTATTGAGGAGTTATATATAAACTGAAAATAGAAAGTAAACCAAATATATAATTTAAAATTTTATAGTAGCCTCACTAATAAGGAAAAATAAAGAGGAGAAATTAATTTTATACTATATTTAATTTAACTTAAAGTATCCAAAATATCATTTCAACATGTAATCAATTTTTTAAAATATTAAGAATGTACTTACTATTTTTTTTCATATTAAGGGTTTGAAATCTGGTGTGTATTTTATGCTTAGAGTTCATCTCAATTCAGACTTGTCCTATTTCATATGTTCAGTAGCAATATGCAGCTAGGAGCTCTCAATCACCACTGCTCCAAATAATAGTTTTCTAAGATCCTTGCTTCTTACAATTCGTTCTCAATACATTATCCAGAATCCTAATAAAACATGTAAAACAGTTTTTATAAACTATATAAGCACAAAATGATTCACATTCTACATGAATGGTGCTTATTTCTTTAAATATGCAATTTCACATTTGTTATAAGTGATGGGATTCAGGACATGTTACCCCAAAATGCAGTAGCTTGACATATTTATAATCATAAACTGAAAAAATTTGAGAAAATGGCAGAAACAAGAAGGTCAGTCTGACCCCCACCTCACTCTTCTTCCCTGAAAGCAGGAGCTAAACTTCCCACACAAAAGGTACCCTCTCTGTACCAGGAGGAATACATCTTTTATCACCAGAGTTGTTGAACTTGGGACATTAAACCAATCCTTATCTTCCTAGTTACTTCTTTACCATTTACTACCATTAGTGTAAACCTATTTGTCTTGTTATTTCTTCACTAATTTATTGTTTATTTGTCTACAAGGTGTAAAACTTCCTGCTCTCGTTGCTTCTTCACTTCTTTGGGTTTTTATTTTTTTGTGTGAAAGCTCCCATTTACATGTAAAAATTTAATAAAATGTGTATGCTTTTCTCCTTTAATTTGTCTTTGTCAGTTTAATTTTCAGACCCACCTAGGGATCCTAAAAGGGTCTAGAAAAACTTTTTTAGCCCCTACATAAGTTACTAGTGATCGTTTATAAATAAAGCTATATTAACTTTTCACAAATATGTCATATTTAACAAATTACTTTACATTTATTGGCAGAATAGGTCATTTCAAGGGGGAAAACTCTAACCAATGCATAAAACATTTCATTGTTACAAAGCAATTTAAATGAAGCATGAATTCATTGACAATTCTTTTGTCTTTCCTGCCCCCTCCTCCTGCCTCTCCAGTGTCCTTGTGAGGCCTTACTTTTTCTAAAGTTATTTTTACCACATGAAGGAAAAGCTTCCCACAGGGGATGCTTAGGCTCTTTAGGATGAGAGGAATACGTCATAAATGAGTTTAAATGAAAATAATGTCAAGGTAAGATAAAACCATATTCTTCTTTAAAATCTGCCTCCAAATAAAAGAACAAGGGACAGCCTACTGGCATGGCTCAGTGGTTGAGCTTCAACTTATGAACCACGAGGTCATGGTCCGATTCCCAGTCAGGGCACATACCCAGGTTGCTGGCTTGATCCCCAGTGGAGGTATACAGGAGGCAGCTGATCAATCATCCTCTCTCATCATTGATGTTTCTGTCTCCCTCTCCCTTTCTCTCTGAAATCAATAAAAAATATATTTTTAAAAAAGAAAAAGGGACAGAGGAGCATGTTATATTTTTAATTGCATATATTTAAAAGTAAATTAATAGTAAATAATATAGGAAAAGAGTACAAAAATGCATAAATTCTTCTTAGCACCAACTGTCAGAATAAAAACTAAAATTAAATTATATCAGTACTAAAAAAAGCTCAAGGCAGTATAATATTTAAATCATATCTTTTCTTTTTTCTATTTTCTATTTTTTTAATTTTATTTTATTGTTTAAAGTAAGTCACATATTTTCAAATTCTAATCTTTCAAATTAGGAAGTATTGGTGAAACCTACCAAATGATAATCTTAGAACAATTTGCTTTCTGGTCAGGTATAGGTAGATGTAAAGCTTATTTGTATCAAAATACGCTTTAGATATTGCTAAATTAATGCTTTACTTATATCAGTAGTTCTCATACATATAATGTATGAATTACTATAATTAAGGAAAATCATATCACAGTTACATTCATTATCCAATCTTTCAGGAAAATAACATCTATTTATTAGTCCTCTCAGTGGGTATCTGTTGTCTTCCTGTTGTCAGCCTGGAAATATCTTCTTTAATTATTAAGAGTAGAGATGAATCCGTTGGATGAAACTGTTACTCTGTAATAGACAGAAGGAGTTTATTTTTATGCCCTTGATAATGAGGACCTACATGATGGAGCAAAGTGTTTTGGTGAAGTATGAACTTGAGCATCTGGTTTATGACCATATGTTCCATCATTATTAGCAAAAGAGTTGACCAAATAAAAAATTTCATGAAATGCTTTTCTCTGAAAGTCGGCTGTATCATTGAGCAGTGATTCAAGAGTAAAAAGGAAATACGTTGCCTTTCATATAAATAGGAAAATGAGTCTGAATCTATTTCTTTTTGCAAAACCATTCACCACTCTGAGCTTTAATGCAAGTCATGAATTCTAAAAAAGTAATTTAAATAGTTTTGAATATTAAAGGCATGGCAACTTCATATTTCTAAATAAAGTGTTTATGGCACTAATTGTCAATTTAAACATCATCTCTTAACTCCTTTTTGAGAATTTGTCTCTTTTTAATTCTGTCTCCTAACTTTTTCTCACACTTCATTATTGTTTAATCATATTTTTTTGGTTAAATCAATGAATATGGCCTGTAATTTTATTTATGTAGATCACCATTTCAGTTTTTTTTTGGAAGTTATTAATTTTTTAATTTGTTCATTGGTTTAGATTTTTATGTACTTAACACTATTCACCTCAGAACTACTGTCACATCAAACTACTCTGAAGTTTCAATTTCCATATCACAAGTCTATCCATCTATTTTTTATTTCTTGGAGACCTACTTCCTACACCCCCTGCTCCAATCTAGACTAATTTATTATCCTAGTTTTTAGGCATTTTTCTCTATTGGATTTTCTATTTCCTTAGTCTAATTCCCTTAATCATTCTGAAGCACAGTCTATGATAACATAGAGTTATATGTATTTTAGCCCTAAGATATTTGAAAATATTTTTACTCTATCATCACATTTAAACAATAGATAGTATGTATATGAGATTTAACTTTAAAAATGCCTTTCCCTGCCCGGCTGGTGTGGTTCAGTGGTTGAGCATCAACATATGAACCAGGAGGTCATGGTTTGATTCCAAGTCAGGGCACATGCCCAGGTTGTGGGCTCGATCCCCAGTAGGGGGCATGCAGGAGGCAGCCTATCAATGATTCCCTCTCATTGTTAATATTTTTATCTCTCTCTCCCTCTCCCTTCTTCTTTGAAATCAATAAATATTGTAAAAAAAAAAAAGAGGTGGAGAGGAATTTAGAAATTGCTATAATTTTATACCACATTATTTTATACTAAGCTGATACCCTGAGTAGAAAATAAGTTATTGTATACAGATTTCCTAACACACAATTGTGTGTGCTTTCCAACATATGGGACTGTTTTCTATCATTTCTCTACTATTGTCTTTTTGTGTAATCTTAAGGTGGGTATGCTCTCACTTGCAAATGTCTATGAATAGTGTTTAAGCTTCAGAGATAAATTTAATAAAATTCTGTGATTTAAAGGGTAATAAAGAATATCTTTCAAAGATCATTAAGAATAATATTGCATAGGATCGTACCTCAAAGATAATGGTAAATTGAGAGATGGGTATGGACAGACTCATACCCATCATTATTTATTAAAGAGCCCACTGAACAAATTCTAAAGGCACAGTTGATCCTGATGGGTTTTTGGTGTGTGCTGTGGAATGATTGGCCAAGAAAAAAATGCATTTCATTCCAAAGTTCTCAATCCAAAGGGACAGGTATGGTTGGGATGGTTGGATCTGATGGAAAAGCATGACCTTGGTATGGAAAGCCCAAGAAAGTAAATGGTGATATTTACAATAGCATGGAGAGACCATGTGAGAAGGAGAAAAGTGTGCAGTTGACATCAGACATGGATAAATGAACTAAATGATTCCACACTTGTGATGCATTCCCTACCAGTTCAGGTAAAGACATTCCCTAAATATCTGAGGACAGACAACCCTTCAGTAAGGAACACTTACACTTTCCACAACAAACCGATTCTTTTGGCTGACTGTTTTGTCATGCCCTGGCCTTAACATAAATGTAGTACCACAGGGTGCAATGCATTTTTAGGAAAATAAACTTAAACCACAGATTCAAATGCTAGTTCCCCTATGTGTCTGTATGACTGACCTTAGACACATTATTTAAACTCTCAGAGTTTTAGTTTTCCCTATCTTATCTAATAAAAGAGTAATATGCAAATTGACAGTACCTCCACTACAACACAAGCCACGCTCAGAGTTTTAGTTTTCCCTATCTTATCTAATAAAAGAGTAATATGCAAATTGACAGTACCTCCACTACAACACAAGCCACGCCCACCAGCCAATGAGGAATGAATATGCAAATAAACCTAACCAAGATGGCTGTAGCCACAGAGAGCAGGAGGGAGGCTGGGGTTTCCCAGCAATGGAGGAAGCCAAGCTTTCTGCACACCCTGGCAGTCCCAGGCCTCCACTCCAGGCTACAAAGTTTCAATTATAGAAGATAAATAAAGCCCAACAGAAATGGCAGCAGCCATGGAGCTGGAGAGAGCAGGAGGATGGAAGAAGCCAAGCTTTCTGCTTAAGGCTACAAAGTTTCAATTATAGAAGATAAATAAATCCTAACAGAAATGGCTGCTGCCATGGAGGGAGCAGAAGGCTTGGCTCCACTCCAGGCTACAAAGTTTCAATTGTAGAAGATAAATAAATCCCAGATACCAGGGCCTCCACTTGGGTCGCTGGGGGGCGCGGCCGGCCTGCAAACCACCACAGGTCCCTCGCCCAGGCTGCCCCACACCCCAAGGGAACCCCATCCTGATCCGGGACACCCTTCAGGGAAAACCAGCTGGTCCCCACCCGTGCACCAGACCTCTATCCTATCTAATAAAAGAGTAATATGCAAAATGACCATCACTTCAACACACAAGATGGCTGCCCCCATGTGGTCAAAGATCCTGCCCCCATGTGGACACAAGATGGCCACCACAAGATGGCCAGCAGGGGAGGGCAGTTGGAAGGGACCAGGCCTGAAAGAGAGGGCAGTTGTGGGCAATCAGGCCTGCAAGGGAGGGCAGTTGGGGGCGCTCAAGCCTACAGGGGAGGGCAGTTAGGGGTGAACAGGCCTGCAGGGGAGGGCAGTTAGGGGAAAACAGGCTGACAGGGGAGCAGTTAGGCATCAATCAGGCTAGCAGGGGAGTGGTGAGGGGATTATCAGGCTGGCAGGCAGAAGCGGTTAGGGGCAATCAGGAAGGCAGGCAGGTGAGCAGTTGGGAGCAGCAGTCCTGGATTGTGAGAGGGATGTCTGACTGCCCGTTTAGGCCTGATCCCAACGGGCCTAAACGGGCAGTCGGACATCCCTCGAAGGATGGGTGCAGGCTGGGCTGAGGGACACCAACCCCCCACCCCGTGCATGAATTTCGTGCACCAGACCTCTAGTTTGAAGATAATAATAGTATATCTGACACAGGGTTGTTAAAAGAAAAACAATTCCAAAGAAAATCTTAGCAAAATTCTTAGTAACTTATAGGTATGCTAAAAAAAATAATTTAACTGTATTTTTTCATTGTGGGAAGAAAGTTTCAATCCTGGCTATTGTGGGAACATATCATCTTCTCATCAGAAGAGGAAAATTAATCATATGATATCATGATAATCTTTTGTGTTTAAAATTTAATGAAACTATGATTTTTAAATTTAAATAAGTGCAGTATTGTATAATCTAATATTTAGAATGTAAACACTATGACAAAGCTACACTTTGTTACTGTACTCTCCAGAAATTTCATATACATCAAGTTATATTCTGATTCCATATTTTGGATCTGTAGTAATAAACATTGAAAATACTGTATAATAAAATTGTAGAAAAATATTTTATACTATATTTACCATTGAGTATCTGTTATAGAAAATATTTTTAAATGCACACTATTGTTTATATCATCTTTTCATTTTATTACACTTTTATTGTATGACATTTATCATACTAAAGAATTATGAATCTAAAATTGATATTTTTCT
The DNA here is from genome assembly GCF_963455305.1 of Plecotus auritus. Lineage (NCBI taxonomy): Eukaryota > Metazoa > Chordata > Mammalia > Chiroptera > Vespertilionidae > Plecotus > Plecotus auritus. Next base: position 12,376,295 of record NC_137772.1, on the reverse strand, counting down.
TTATATTTTACTTGCTTGGGTTGTTTTGTAATTTTGCATATATCTGTATATAGCATATCCAGATATAATGTCACAAATTAAACACTTTTATAATCCTTAATCTTGTCTATCAATGTCTTCCCAAATGTTTCCATTACAAATACTTGAGTTATATCTCTTAATAAGTTACCCATTCTCACAGATCTTAGTATCAAAAGAGGAATGAATACTAGCAAAAGTATCTAAAATAATAAAAGCATAATATGCTAATTAGACCGGATGTCCTTCCCGACGACCTTCCAGAGGAAGCCCGGGGCCCGGGTGCCAGAGAGAAGCTGGTGCCGGCAGCCAGGGGAAGGAAGGCCTACCCTTGCACAAATTTCATGCATCGGGCCTTAATAAATGTTGAAAATTGGGTAAGTAATCATATGTAGTGTGCTCTATAAATAACAGTGAATTTTAAAAGTGAGGTTAAATTTGTATCCGATTTCTTCACTATTTTACACTTGATATGAATTGTGGATTTGTGAACAAAAAATAAGGAAAACAGCCCCTTGCCAGTTTGGTTTGGTGGTTAGAGCGGCAGCCTGCGGACTGAAAGGTCCCAGATTCGATTCCATGCAAAGGTGTGTAACTTGGTTGCAGGTTCAGGGTGCTTGCAGGAGGCAACCGATCAATGGGTTTCTCTCACATGGATATTTCTCTGTCTTTGCTTCTCTCTTCCACTCTTTCTAAAATCAATAGAAAAATATTCTCAGGTGAGGATTAAAAAAAAAGAAAACCAAACGTAGTTAAATTATTAGATAGTAGGGAATTATTTTGGTTGAAATTCATAAACTCCACAGACTGAGACAGATATTCTTAAACCATTTATTTTAACAAGCATTGAGTGTAGCAGTTCTATACCAGAACATGATACTCCAAATTAAACGTTTGCATATCAAGTGACCTTTATGGCAGTCGTACAGTTCATAAATTCTGCACAATGTTGCTCTGTGGAATAGTTTTAATAAATCTTGATTCTGCTGTGAACATTGGCGCACCTACTTGAAATGGCATTTTCAGTCCTAACCAACACAAATGCAGGATTTGGTCTCCTCTGCCATATGGAGTATTTGCCATAGAGTTCATAAAAGATTAGCTGTAATGCCAGAAAGGAGCAAAAGCACTACAAATTATGTATCATTGCCATAGGGAAAACAAGTCAGGTACTCATTATTTACATCTATTTAAAACCGGCTTAAGAGTAACAAAGGAGGTTTATTGCGGGGGGTAAAGGAGGACCTATGTAATACTTTTTAACAATCAAGACTTTTAAAAAAGCATAAGAAGGTTTGACTACCGTGGGGGGAAAACAAATTTGTTAATGTTTTGAAGATTTGAGGTTACGCGATGGAGAGGGAAGAATTTAAGATATGAAAGTCATCACCCCATAAAACTTCTGTATTCAGAACATTAGACTGGTCAGCATATTGGTTACGTTTGATTGGTGGGGTCTCAGGCATTCTATTCGTTCTGTCACTATTTGTTTCACCTGGAATTTTAAGTTTGTGATCATATTTGGAGAAAATTAATGAAATCTCTACGTTGTCTAATTGGTGTGCACTCTTAGATCTGAGCTCCTTGATCAGAAAAACAGTGTTAACTGAAGGCAGACGAAAACGTTGAACTTGAATTAAATATCAGCTTTACCGCTTTGTTCATTATTACACTTCACAAGATAATTTAATGATCAAGGATATAAATAAACATCATTTGATCTTTTCAAACTATGATGAAGATGTTCATATGAAGGAGGTAAGGTTTAGAGTAGACTAAAAGGGAGGACAAAGAACTTGGATTATATATCCCTTTCTCATTTCTTTTAGATAATTCCTCCCCCATCCTTCCTATTTTCTCTTCCCAGACTTCAGAGAGATTGTTAAACTTCTGGATATAACTTCCAAGTCCCTTAACTCATCACCTGTTTGCTCCCTTTCCTTCACCTTTCGCCTGATATTCTTTAATATCATCATTTTACTTAATTAATTTTCTCTTTAGGATTGAGGTTATTTATCCTGCTATTTACTCCACCTCTATCTGATGAGCTTTAAGAAACACATGAAAATGTTCATTCCCAGAATGTGGCTTTGTAAGTTCTTCATTATGGGGGAAAATATCCTGCTGCCTAGCTCTGAAAATATACAGCTTTATGTTTTTTCTTAAGTCTCTATTGGCTCTATTTATTTCATTGGGTATTAGTTCTGTTGACATTGGCATCTTCTTTTTTTTCTTTTTATTGAATTTATTGGGGTGATACGTTAGCAAAAGTATACAGGTTTCAGGTGTACAACATATCATCTGTATACTGTATTGTATGCTCACCACCCCGAGTTAAGTCTCCATCACTATTATCTTCCCAATATCGTCCTTCACCTCCCCCCACCCTCCCTGCCCCCAGCAATCAACACACTTTTATTAGCCTCAATGAGTTTTTTCCTTTTTTTCTTTTTTGCTCAACTCCCGCCCAATGCTGCCACCCCTTCTCCCCCTCAAGGGGCAGGGACACCTTTTCTGCCTGTTCTCTATCAATGAGTCTATTTATGGTATTGATTTTCTTCCATTATTGGTGACTTGGGGTTGAATGCTCATGTTTGTATTTGAGAATTCTTATTCACCTTCCTATTACGTTTACTGAAGTATGAATTGGCAACTGAAAGAGGGGCCTGAGCTCCTGTGTGAGATCCCTGCCCTTTCCAGCATCAGCAATTACCTGGAAACTTTCCTGAATCTCTGGTCCTGCATTTGGGTTATAACCTGAAGATAATCACATCACTCTTTGCTGCTTAGTGTTCTTATAGGTGTCTCCTTGTATAATTTCTCATGTTTGTCAAATGTCCTAGCTTCTCTTGATTTAGCCTCCACTTAATCATGATGAATTTCCCAGGGCACATACCACTTCTTTCTTGCATTGATTCTGAACCTCATCTTTGACAAATTATTCCTATCTACAAAAACATCCTTTCCCCCACTTGTTTTAAGCATGTATTTCTCCATAGATTAGATCCCTTTCAAGAATCCTACATATTTCTTGCTTTAATGCCACTATGTCTTTTTTCCCACTCTGCATTGAATTCATACTATTACAAATTACATTTTCTTTCACATCTTGAAATTTGGGGCTGGGGGATATATAACCTGTCTTAATTCAATGTATTCACTAGTTTATAAATTTGCTCATTGAGATGGTATTATTAATGTCACTGATTAGTATAGCAACTGTCTAACAAAGTTTTATGAGAAATGTTTCTTATCAATTACTAAGTACAATGGAAACAATGAAAGTGAAAATCAAAGCTCTTTGAGCATTGTGCAGATTATTTAATACTTGGCATTTGAAAACCAGACCCCAAAGTAGGCCCCATCGAAAAGCATTTGTCCATTAAATACCATTAAGAAACTTTGCTTTTATTTTAAATGTATTTCATTATTCATGCACAATCATTTGTCTGTGTACTAGTCTTTTAAGAAGTGGGCTTTTCTAAAGGAGGACATTGCAAACAGTTTCATTAGATAACACAAACTTTTATAAATGCCATTTAAAATTTTTTTCTACTGAAGGGGTATTTAACTCATGAAAATGTTGCATTGATTCAGATTTGTAAGATTCACCAAGTAAAGAAGAAAAGGATCCTTTAGTTTGCATTGTTAAATCATTTAAAATACCTTTCAATAACTTAATTGTTAATCCAAGTAGTAAATTAACTCAATACTAGTTATATCTAAAGATTGACTTCTCTTGTGTAGAGACAAGAAATTCCGTGAAGTGTGTGTTGATTTTAAGGATGATTTTTTGCACTATGAAAAAAAGGTAAGCCCATGATAGCCAAAAGCAAAATGGGGCCAATTATACTGGAAATGCTTCTAATGAAATGAGTCCTTTATTTACATTGGCACAATGTCTATCCTTCTTTATGAGGCCACTACAGTTCTAGGAAGCTTGTTGAGAGCTAGCTTCATAACTTCTATGTTTACTACTAGAGACCTTGAGTAATGGTAGACAAACAGTAACACTATTGAGGGTTCTTGCCTTCTCATTTATGGACCCATAATCTTCAAGGAGGGGAAGGAACAGATCATAGAACTTTTTAACCATTCTTCCTTGTTCCAGAGTAAGGGAACATGGTGTTTGTTCATTTCTCAGTTCCAGTTAGAAAACTTCTAATGCATAAATATTTATAGTGTGATAATAATGATCTGTGTTCTTGAACATTGTGTTATGTGATTCCCAATTGCTCTTCGTGATCCAAGAATGGGAGGGAGAAATATGGTCTGAGTTGTCTTGGAAAACTGATAATTAGCAATCAAGAGGTGGGTCCTAGGAGATACACCACTATCCCCCACTTAACATCATTAAAGTGGACAGAACCTTGGTTCCTTGAATTTATCTAAGACTCTGTTTGTATGTGAAGCTTGTACATAAATCAAGTTTTATTATATTGATTTACATCTTTTCTGTTTCCATCTTTAATGCACAGAAAGTATTTAAAGTTGCTTCATTTGATTTAAGATCCAAATTAAAAAACAGAGAACTTTCTTGTCATTGTTGTAGCAGGAATAACCTCATAGCCCATAGACAAGGTGAGCTAAAATTAGAATCAAGGTTTTTAAAGGTTGGTGTCTTAGAGGTCTAACCTACCACTTTAGCTGAAGCTTGATGTAGGGTTGAACATTTTGTGGTGACTGCATCTATATACATAAAAGCCTAAGTAACTGTCAGACCATTAGACCATCTAACCAGTAGCTATGACACACACTGAACACCAGGGGGCAGATGCTTAATGCAGGAGCTGCTGAGCTGCAGTGACTTGGCAGCTGTGGTTCTCAGGTGCTGCACCTGGAACCAGAGAGAAGGGAGCCCAGTTCCGGGATGCGTCACCCAAGAACTGCCCTCTCGCAATCCAGGACCCCTCAGGAGATGTCAGAGAGCCAGTTTCCACCCAGTTCCCATAGGCCAGGCCGAGAGACCCCACCAGTGCACGAAATTCATGCACTGGGCCTCTAGTATTATATAAAGATCTGTTTCTCATCACACATGGAATGAAAAATCAAAATCAAGGACAAATAGTTTCTTAACACTGCTGGTGGTTGATGTCCCAAGGAAGAATAGCAAGATGATCTCTGAGTGCACTTTCATGCTGTACAGGATGGAGCACCAAATAATTGCAGTGTAGTACTGCTTAAGCTAGTGCCTCTCAAACTTTGCTGTACACTGAAATCACATGGGCCCTTTCAAATGATGCCTGGAACCCACTCCCAGACATTCTGATATTTTTTGGCATAGGGTGTGACCCAGGCCTTGAGAATTTTAGAAGCTCTCCAGATAGTTTTGATGTGTAGAAAAAATTGAGGACTATTGGCTTAAGTGTGAATTCTCAGCAATTTCACTTTCTCATTCATTGGTAAATGGATTAATAATAAAATATCTGCCTTGTAGAGTTTTCAGGATAATTAAAGAAAGTTATAACATGAAAGCATTTTGGAATGAGTTAAAGTGATATTTAAAGGTAAAGAATCAATTAGTACTTTATGAGCATCTGAAAATATTATTAAGATTTCTAGATAAGTTTGCAATTCTGGTGACGCTCATGTATTCATAGCTTTAGATTTCTTAAAACTTAGGTTTCTAACTATGCTTCAAAATGTGTTTCTATTTATATTGTGCTCATATGCCTGCATTGAGTTGTTAACTATGTCTTATGCAGCAAGGCGCACCAGGACACACACAGGTTGTTAGTCAGAGGTTGGCCCAGTTCTCTTTGACTCACTCTGACATTTCAGGCAAATATTTAACATGTCTCTGCTTCACTCGTCCATAAAATACAAAGAGTAATATGTGCCCTAACTATTTCACAAGTGCATGGGGAGAGAATCAGATGTGCTAAGAGATGAAATTCCTTGGAGAAGTAAAATTACTATTAACCATTTACAAAAATAAAAATCAGTTATAATTTCTAGATGAGATATAGGCAGTAGGATGTTGTGAGTAGAATATTGGCCTGGAAAATCAATATTGTTTCTCTTTATTCTTTTCTTTGTGTGTGAATGGGGCAGGGTAGAGTGGGGGCAGGAAGTCATCTAATTTATTATAATTTCTCCTTTTCTAGTACATGCACAGAAAGCCTGAGAGCTAACTGTTCATATATGTGCACAGACACACAGACACACAGACGCACACACACACACATATACATACACAAACACACACATACACTCATATTCCAATCTGTACTTTAATATGGCAATTGTCCTAAAATTGGTTTTAAATTGCTTTGTTAATGTAAGGATTGCATTGCTATCTCATCCTAAAATAGATGGCTACTACTCCTGCATATTTAAGTGGTTTAAGATAACAGCATTTAATTCTCATAATTTTGTAGGTGGAAATTTGGGCAGAACTTGGCAGTGGTTACCAGGGTGAATTGGCTGGTGTATACGGCTTCCTGAGTGTCCAATACAGCTTTGTTCACTGTCAGAAATCCAGGCCGGGACTTGGAGGACTGAGCTCAACAAGACTACTAGCCAGAGCATGAACAGGTGACCTCTCCTAGTGGCATTCCAGACTTATTACATGGAAGTTTGGGGATCCCAGGAAAAGCATTGTATAAGTTTTTTGTTTGTTTTGTTTTGTTTTGTTTTAGCAATAAATTGTGTATTTTCCTATTACTTTTATGATGCATGTATTTTTAATTTTAATTTTCTTTGTATCTGGTCTTAAGCCTTAGATTTAATTTTTCCAGATCATTTCTATTATAGTATTTCTTGAATTTCTACCTCTTATTTTCAAATACAGGGTGAAGCAAAAGGAGGTTTACAGTTGTGAGTATGCAAAATACAGAGTTTATTCTTGTATTATTATTTACTAGAGGCCCAGTGCACAAAATTCATACATGGGGCGGGGGGGGGGGGGCGTCCCCTCAGCCCGGCCTGCACCCTCTCCAATTCGAGACCCCTCAGGGGATGTCTGACTGCCAGGATGTCCCTGTGGGATGGGGCCTAAACCGGCAGTCAGACATCCCTCTTGCAATCTGAGACCACTGGCTCCTAACCACTTGCCTGCCTGCCGGCCTGATTGCTGCCTAACCACTCCCCTGCTGGCCTGATTGCTCCCAACTGCCTTCCCCTGCAGGACTGATCATCCTTAACTGCCTCTTCCTTGGCCCCCACTACCGTGGCTCTGTTCAGAAGGAAGTCAGACGTCCGGAAGATGGCCGGTTGACCCAGTCTAATTAGCATATTACCCTTTTATTAGTATAGATGCAGTATTTTTCCCTACAGACAACTGTAAACCTACTTTTGCCCCACACAGTATATGCCAAAAAGAAATGTTTTCTAAATAAATGTAGATTGTTCTCAAAATTTTCATTTACAGATGTATTTCATGAAACATGTTTAAGCAGCTATGCCCTTTTGTAATTGCCCTGTTTGCATTCAGTGCCAAACGTAGGTCTTTATTCAGCAAGCATTTTTAAGTTTAACCATATAACTATAGGTGTAATTGGTTGTATACTTAGGGAAATTTGAAAGTGATGGAGAAAATGGTCTCTATACTTTCGCAATTTGTAATCTATTGCAAAAAAGTCAGAAAAATATGGGGAAAAATAACTAAAAAAAGTCCAGTAACAAAAAAATGTTCAATCCATGCATGAATGCTATAAAACACAAAAACGAATGACTAGTTTGTGTAGCAAGAGAGAAAGCAGAAGTTTGCCTTGAGGTCAAGGACCCTGAGCCAGTTACTGAAGTAAGGCTGGCTATGGGTCGTCAGAGAGGAGGATGTGAACATTCTGCAAGATGTGAAGATAAGGGGGATATCTGGGCTATGGCCAGATATGACATAAATAATCATGATAAAAATGAGATGTCTAGAGGTAATAAGAATAAATAGTAAGAGGTTAAGGGACTTACATAGTAAAATAAAAATCATGTTTGCCTCATTTTCATGTAAAATGAAGCCATTTATATCTATTTTGATCTTCAAAGAATGAAACCACAACTATCTATCCATCCATCTATCATCTCTGAATTAAAAGTCTGACTTTCCTGGTCCCTGAGTTAATAGGATTACACCCTTTTTAATGCCCTTGTTGGACAATGGGGTATGGTATGAGAGATGTTGTAACTGGGGGAAGCTGCATAAAAGGTACATAGAAACTTGCTATATTTCTGCAATTTAAACTACTAGAAAATAAGTTATGCTCACTTTTTTTTTTTTAAAGTTTGCCTTTTTCTTGAGTATCGATTTAGATAACCAAAATATATTGGAAAGACAATAAGCATAAAGATTATTCACTTAGCCCTAGCCAATGTGGTTCAGTTGGTTAAGCATTGTTCCATGCACCAAAAGGTCACTGGTTTGATTTCTGATCAGGGCACATATCTGGGTTGTGGGTTGGATTCCGGGTCAGGGTGCATGCTGAAGGCAACCAATCCATGTTTCTTTTGCATTGATCTATCTCTCTCTCTTATTCTCACTCTCTCTCTCTTCCTTGAACTTCCTCTCTCTTTAAAATCAATAAAAATATTAAAAAAGATTATTCACTTAGATAATATGTCACAATTGAGGAGAATTTAAAAGTTATGTTTTTTGAGTAAAAGTTGATAGAGGTAAATATATCATTATTTAAACTAGATAACTGACTTTTTAAAGAGTTCTCTGAAAATCTGTTAGTCTTGAAAAAGCAATCCAACTTAATGTGGAAGAGAAATATAGGTCAAAGCAGTATTTACTAACATGATAAAAACATAGAATAGTATTTTACCCATCATTATAATTATTATATTCTTTTCCAATATTTAATATAAAATCAGTATCTCCTATGTTATTTAGTACCTAAAAGCTATCCTGAAATATTTGGGAAATGGAATGTGTTTTATCATCTAATTTTTGTGATTCTATAACTACATTTTGTGTTTTTATGAAACATGCTTATTTCTGTTTTCTTTGGCAGTTTTTGTTTACTTCCTTACAGAGTAACCAATCTTACTACATTTTAACTTTAGGAAGCAGAAGTTGATTTTTAGCAAAAAAGACATGTTTATAACTTGCTTATTTGTTTTCTACCCAAGTTGGCATTTTTTAAAGTCCTAAAATAATCATTTGGATTTTAAGATCTAAATCGAAGCACTTCTTAAGAATTCAACCTCTCTTTCAAATGGCTACTAAATGGAGTGTTTTCCTAAAATTCTTATCATCTTTGCATCTCACAGCAACTTTTATGTGGAAATCTGCTAGTGTTTTAGAAATCATTATTTCATTACCCACTATCCTCAAAGCTCTTCCAAAATGTTAGGCAAACATTTTTCTTTTAAATATTTCTTCATTTCCCAAGTGAAAAAGTTAAGGCAAGAATAAAAAGTGACTTTCCTGGAATAATTCCCATTTTCTACGGGAGCAGGTTATTACGATAGCCCTCTTAATGTATTCAAACTATTTTTTAGTGTGTGAGTTCTGTGTGTCTCCTAACCAGAGATGACAACCATGAACGAGTATTTCAGGGGAAGAATAGTGTTCTTAGGTGACCTGAGTATCCTTAATATCCAAAAACAGTGAGTGCTTTTTATGTAAGCAACAAAGGGAAGACATGTTCAATCTAGCAGGCCCTTAATGAATTTAATGAATGAGTATCTATTTGGACTATATACTGTTTTTGACCCGTGAGTTCCACCCACTGTAGTTCTTGAATAATAACTTTAGTATAATATTTATGTAGAATTAAACACAGTGCTGGTAGTTCATCTATTCTTTAAACAACATTTAAAGAGTGTGTACTGTGCACTATACACTGTGTATTAGGACTGCAGCATCATATATATCAGCACTTTCTTGGCCTTATCCTTTTACAGTGAGAGCATAGGACCATCTTGGTCAATTCCCAATAATGGTCTCTTATTTCTGCCCCAGGCAAACAGAGCGGGGCTCCACGGGAAATTTCCTGGATTCCTTATGCCAACTGGCATACCTGTCCCCAAGAACTCTGGAGAACTCTAGCTATGCTGTTGCCAAACTCTTGAAAAAAATGCTAGAGTATTTTGTCTTCTATTTTGTATAACTAGAAGGAACATTTCACTTCAGATACAATGTGAAAGCAAACCAACAAACACCTACAAAAACCCCAAATACCACTATGCTCTGGTGCTCCTCCTGCAAGACTTGATTACCTGGAAACCAATAGATGAAACCAAGTGAACAAGATTTCATTTTTTCTAGAGAAAGACTGGTGACTCAGTCCTGGGGACACATAGTTTATGCGTACATGTATGCAAAATTCAAGAAAGTAGGTTTTCCAAATTTTTAAAAATTAAAATAGATTTGTTTCATTTATTTTTCTATTTTTCTTTGGGTGAATGGGCACTGTGAATGGAATAAAATTTGTAATATATTTCAACATCACTAGGAGACCAAACAAAATTCTGAAGTGATTTGGAATAGGAGAGGACAGTGTATTATAGGAATCCATTTGTAAAAATCCAGCATTGGGAAGGCCATCCTCCCCAAGAAGTGGCCTGTGGAATGTCAGGGTGACCAACATTCTCCTGAAAAAATTATCCTATTATCAGAAATTCCCTAATTTATAAAAAAATGTATTTTTAAAAAATAATCAATAGCATAAAATGTGAAGAGGTTAGAAAAAAGCAATATAACATGCTGGAGTGTTTGCTCTTTAAATTGTTCATTAAGACTGCTTAATAAAAATGTACCAGCTCATTTTTCAAGTTATTTAAGATGCTACATTAGCAATGATTTGTAGCAAATGTTTCATCCAATAAGTTCTAAGTAATTGTGAAAAGTAATGAAGTGCCTGTTGGATATTAGAGTGCTCTGCGGGTTGTTGCAGTTTGCAACTCATGTTATTCTTATTTTAAAACTGTTCAGTTCTCTCTACAGGTAAATGTAATGCATGAATAATTGCCTATATATAATTTCAATTAGTTGCTTTAAGCAAAGGCAAATTCACTAGAAATGTGCTAAAACTCAGCAGGTATATTGAACCAGAATCCAAAAACTAAATGTGAAATAAAACGTATTTTGGAGAGATCTTTTGCCCTATGAGACTTCTACATTTTCAATTCCTAAAAGAGAATTACACATATATTTTCCCCAAAAAAATGTAATAAAAATTTTATCTATCAAAGCTCAAGAAATTATCAATAAATACTCACATTTGTTATGAGGTGCTGTCCTGTGCATTGTAGAATATTCTACATTATTCTTACCCTCTACCCACTAGATTCCAGTGATATCCCTCCTGAGTGTGACAATCAAAAATGTCTACAGACTCGGACAAATGTACCCCAAGTGAGGAAGGGGGCAAAGTAGTACCAGTTGAGAATTAGTGTAAATTTGCAGTTTTATCCATAATCCGTTGAATATTTGTATTAAGATATTCCCAACTACCTCCTGAACTTTGAATAGATATGTCTCTATCCTCCCCCCTCCAACCATTTTAACTATGTTGATTGTAGACGCAGGCAAATTCACAGTCATCCACTGTGTCAGTAAAATTTCAACTTACTGTGCTGAATTCAGACCATGTATCTTCGCAAGTTAGAGTCGCAACCATAAATGTTCTATTTCTATTTATTATTTTTATATGCCTACATAAATGTTTGAGTATTAGAGTGTTAAAATTAGCCTTTTATGACTATAAAATTCATTCATTTCTAGTTACAAAGCTATGCTATTTCTCTAAACATATAACTGTTTGTTTGTTTTTTCTGGTGACATTTTATTTATTTGGAAAACTTGTATCCAACATCTACTTTGTATCAAGTACTAGCTCATTTTTTTGGGAAATTGATGCATAAGACATGGATTTTTTTTTTTTGCCCTTAGGAAACTTACTAATTCAAATTGGATTAAAAATAATAATATATTTATAGGTTTGTAATAGATTCCATTAGCAAGATATTTGTGAGATGTTAATGTTTAACATGCTGAGTAAAGGAAACACCTCACAAATTTTAACAATTTATTTTTAGGATCAATAATAACTTTTGAATACTTACAGTGAGAAATTCAAGCATAAATTTGCTTCTTTATCCTAAGCTATCATATTTGTGCTGCCTACCAATCTTCTAAAGGACCCGGCTGAAAGAAAAGAAACACAGATTTGCCATTATGGGACTCCTGAAAAAAATCCTGATTACATCCATGATAGTTCTGGGAGAAATGTCTCATTAAATCACAGCAGGTTAAGTAACAGCTGATACATAAAACTTTTAAGTTGTGCTTTCTAAACAAGGATTTAAAAGATGTGAATATGTTTCCAGAGGCCCCTTTCGTGACTTTCCCATCTTAAAGCATATTGGAAAGGAATCATTTCAAGTATGACAGAAAGAAGCGCAGTTGTTGAACTTATGGCCAAGTTCAAAGCATTAGACAGAAATGCTAGCTCTATCAATTCCTTAGGATGTTGTAATAAACAATTCAAATGATTACTTTATTATTCTATGAGAACATAAAAAGAACAACGCTAAGAAGAACCCTATGGTCGGCCCCTGCCACCCAACCCCCATCCCCGTGCTATTCATGATCTGAGGCTGAGCATCCATTGGCTGAAATGCCACCCACACACCAAACTCCCCGGTTAAGCCACCCTTTTCCTTTTTGTCATCACCCCCCATGTTGTTATACTGACTCCAACAAATACTATAAGATTTATAGTATATCTATGTCACTTTCAATAATACATATTTTATTTTTAAGTTACTGCCCTTAAGTTTGAAAAACCTTCCATTTTATTGTTTAATAATGTGAAACTATAATTCTACTTGAAGTCTCAATATAATTATGCCATTTTAAAAGTGTGAGGTCAGTTTTTAATTAAATGAATCTTAAAAAGAGCGAATGACCAAAAAAGTCTGCCACGTACTATCAAGTAAGATGTCTAAAGAGTTTGTCATATAAATTACTGTATGGTAATTGTGCAGTATGTTTCCCTCAAAGCCCCAATAACCTTCCATCTCTGGAGGCTTTGTGCTTCAGAGTCCTTTGCATTTCACAAATATTCATATCCTAATTAAATAAAATAGATGCTCAAACACTATTTATGCATAAATTACTAAAGAATCTAACTTTCTCTCTTATTCCTTCCCTAGTTCCCTCCTCTATCACACACTCAATATGTCAATGGAAATTCTGGGTTTTAAGCCCCTAAAAATGACTTGTCAGTGCAACTTAAAATGTCAACCAAGAGAGAAAGGCAGGGGTCCTCAGGCCTGAGCTGGTGACAGGAGTGAACAAGGAAGTGAGAGTAAGGACAGCATTCCAAAGGTGAGTGGGAGTAGAGGAAGTGGTCTGAGTTTCAATAATCTATTTTATGGCATGTATTCTGACATTCTTTCCATATTAATATTTTGATGGGGATATTGCAAGAAGCCACTGACTCTAGATCCTACCCCAGTTGCTTCCACCTGTGGATTCAGGTCATGTTTACGGGACACCTCCCAGCTCGTCTCTCTGATAGCATCCCCTGTCCTGAAACGTGACTAACAAAATAGGATCTTAAGTGAGAGAGAGAGAGTCTCCACATGGTTTGAGTTTAACATAAGCTAATATCGGCGATAATTATCCAAGTATCGGCCTGACAGTGAATGTTCTGGCTTCTGAATTTCAAATTATTTCGTTTGCTAATGACAAGGCTAAAGCTAAGACAGATGTAGGTACTGGGTGAGAGTGTCTTATCTGTGTGAGAATTACAGCTCACACTACACATTAATCCATTGGCCTTAGTTCTCCTGGTGCATTAATCAAGGGTCTGCGCTGGTGCCTTGAATAAGGAGAGTTAGTCTCTGTGAGGGTGACATGGTGGACCATGGCCCCAGGGGTCTGCAGGGAGAGGCAGAGAGAACCAGACTTCCCACTTTTGCCTCTTACTAACATTGCTGGAAACATCTCTTAAACTCATATTGATAAAGTATATCTTCAAATTTAAAGAAGGATGAATCCTTTTTCACAGCAATAATGTGCTGTCACCTTTTGCAAAGGGACAATTTGAGTGAAAACAGAGCCGTGTTTCTGAGCTGCCTGATTGCAATGGCATTCATTCCCCAGGAGAATGCTAACGAACTCTGCATTTCTCACAGGTGAGTGTCTTATTGTTTAACAAGCCCTAGTGTTCATCTTATCTTTTCAAAAACATTTTTATGTTACTTGAAAATTTCCCCCCAAACACATTTTTTATGAAGCTGTCATTTGATTGAGTTTTATATCTTTATATCTTCCAGCACCCAAACTAGCAATTTTCTTCACCCATGTTTTATCTATTTTCAATACTTGAATTTTTAAATATCCTGCAGTAGAACATGTCTGAATATAGAAAGTCACAATAAACAATTAGAGTTGTATTCTTAACACATCATTCACTCAACAGGAAATTATTTAATCTAGTCTCATATGTACAAAATACTAGCTTTAAAATGTACTTCTGGTGAACATTGTGAGAATTCTCTTCTAGAGAAAAGAATCTATTTATAAAGATAATAATCCTTTATCTGATGCTGAAAGATAAAACTTCTTATAAGTAGTATTCAACTGACTGCCATTGTAAAGTAATTACAGACTGGAAAATTAATAGTAGGGCTAATGCTGCTCACAACGTTATCTTAAAGTCTGTTGCTAATTACGAGTCACCGTTACTTTTAATATAGTTTATACATTAAATGCTTGAGACGGTGCTCTAATTGGGAAGATCCAAGGGGTTCTTGCCTGAATGCAGGATGTGACTGAAGCGTCCATATGCAAGCCAGTCCTGCAGGCTTGCTGCCCTGGGGAGTGTGTGAAGCAATAGCAGGACTCTGGCAAGGAGCAGGAGGATGTAAATTAAAAGCCTGGAAGGATGTTAGGGAATTGAAACTTTAGTTCAGGCGGCAGAGGTTAGGCAAACACTCATTGGCAAAATTACAATAAAGGTTAAACGCAAACACATATTCTACAAATCTTGGTAATCGGAACCAGGTCTGAACCTATGCCATTTCTTTGACCCCAATTCCACCATCCCTACGATTGAGCCCATTTAAACTAGACATACGAAAGCTGCTAACTTATCCAAGGAATTTGATCTAAATGATGTTAATGTTGCTGGCAGGCCTGTGTGGTTTCTGACCCAATGGAGAATATATTTGTTGTTTTACTTCTGCAACTTTAAGTTGAACAATTTTTTCTTCAGTGTTTTTTGTTGGTTTGTTTGTTTGTTATACAAATATGCAAAGGGATGATGATTTCTGAAACCCCATTTCTGGGATTCAAAGGAAATTAATTTCCAGTCATTTGCATGAGTTAGAATTTTTCTGTAGCTGCCTGACTGTTTGCCCCAACTTCATCCCAGGGGAACAATTCTAAAATGTGAACTGAAAGACAGGGGTCTGTGGATGCTAAACTGAGACCAGGCTTTGACTTCGACTAAACTTCCTGAAGAGTGTTGCCCTCTGAGATTGTCAGAAAATCTTATTTTAGTACCACAATGTACCCCAGAGTCTGGGGCATTAGCAGGACCCTAACTCAAGCTTTTCAACTTAGATTTTGAATCTTTCTTAACTCTGATAATAATGGAAAGTTGTCAATTGAAGGAAGAGTTACCAATTTTTACCTCTGGATGGTCATCAAAGTAGATTCACAAGTAGAATTAACTCCATGAATCTAATTGAAAGGCACTGTTGCCCAGCTGAGTGGCTCAGTTGGGTGAGCATGGACCCATGCATCAAGAGGTCACAGGTTTGATTCCTAGTAAGGGCACGTGGCTGGGTTTCAGGCTCCATCCCCAGTGAGGGGCATGCAGGAAGCAACTGATCAATGTTGCTCTCACTGATATTTCTATATCTCTCTCCCTCTCCTTCCCTTTCTTTCTCAAATCAATAAAAACATATTAAAAATAAATGGGAGGCACTATCTATGGAGGAGGACTGGCTATGTAAAACTTGAAGACAGATATTGATAACTAGAGGCCTGGTACACGAAAGTCATGCACGGGGGTTGGGGGGTTCCTTCAGTCTGGCCTGCACCCTCTCCAATCTGGGATCCCTTGGGGGATATTCAACTACCGGCAGTCGGACATCCCTCTCACAATCCCGGACCACTGGCTCCTAACCGCTTACATGCCTGCTAGCCTGATCCCCCTAACTGCTCTCCCCTGCTGGCCTGATCCCATTACTGCTCTCCCCTGCCGGCCTGATTGCCCCTAACCACCTCTGCCTCAGCCCTGCCACCATGGCTTTGTCCGGAAGGATGCCCGGAAGGTCATCCGGAAGGCGTCCAGTCTAATTAGCATATTACCCTTTTATTAGTATAGATGTTCGTGCATGGGGGTGTGTGTCCCTCAGCCCAGCCTGCACCCTCACCAATCTGGGACCCCTCGAGGGATGTCCTACTGCCCAGTTAGGCCTGATCCTACTGGGCCTAAATGGCCAGTCGGACATCCCTCTCACAATCCAGGATTGCTGGCTCCCAACTGCTTGCCTGCCTGCCTTCCTGATTGCTCCTAACTGCTTCTGCCTGCCAGCCTGATCACCCCCTAACCACTCCCCTGCCAGCCTGATTGATGCCTAACTTCCCTCCCCTGCAGGCCTAGTCACCCCTAATGGCCCTCCCCTGCAGGCCTGCTACCCCACAACTTCCCTTCCCTGCAGGCCCGGTTGCCCCCAACTCCCCTCCTCTGCCGGCCTGGTCACCCCTAACTGCCCTCCCCTGAAGGCTTGATTAACCCCCAACTGTCCTCCCTTGCAGGCCTGGTCCCTCGCAACTGCCCTCCCCTGCTGGTCATCTTGTGGCAGCCATCTTGTGTCCACATGGGGGCATCCATCTTTGACCACATGGGGGCAACCATCTTGTGAGTTGGAGTGATGGTCAATTTGCATATTACTCTTTTATTAGATAGGATAGAGGCCTGGTGCACGGGTGGGGGCCAGCTGGTTTGCCCTGAAGAATGTCCCGGATCAGGGTGGGGGTTCTCTTGGGGCAGGGGCAGCCTGGGAGAGGGGCCCATGGTGGTTTGCAGCCTGGCCACACCCCCCCGGCGACCCAAGCAGAGGCCCTGGTGTCTGGGATTTATTTATCTTCTATAATTGAAACTTTGTAGCCTTTAGCGGAGGCCAGGGCAGGCAAGGCTGGGTGGGAAGCTTGGCTTCCTCCATTGCCAGGGAAACCCACGCCTCCTGCTCGCTCCGTGGCTGCAGTCATCTTGGTTGGGTTAATTTGCATACTCACTCCTGATTGGCTGGTGGTTGTGCTTGTGGGTGTAGCGGAGGTACGGTCAATTTGCATGTTTCTCTTTTATTAGTATAGTTGTTATGTGCTGTGAAGCTAAAACTTAACCTACATGACAAACTCAGCTTCAAATTTAGCTCATGAACCATTTGCAATCATAACAATTGGAAAGTGTCTTATTCAGCTCAGCCTGCTCTATATAGCAAAATACCATAGACTGGGTGGTTTGAACAACAGGCATTTATTTCTCATTTTGGAGGCTGGGAAGTGCAAAATCAAGTTCTTATATTCAGTTCCTGATAAGGGCTCACTTCCTGGCTTATAGATGGTCGCCTTTTTACTGTATCCTCACATGGCAGAAAGAAAGTAAGCAAGCTTTCTGGTGTCTTTTTATATAAGGACACTAATTCCATCATGTGATCCCTGCCCTCATGACCTCTTCTAACCCTAATTATCTCCCATAGGCCACATTTCATATTGTTATATTGGGAATTTGGGCTTAAACAATTAATTTTGGGCTAACACAATTCAGTCCACAGCAAGACAGCATCCAAGATTTTAAAAATCATGGTGTCGAGTTTATATTTTACTTCACAAAAAGTCCAACACAAAGTTAAAGAAGAGATGCATTAATAGTTATATCAGGAAGAGTCCCAAATATAGCTCACGCTAAGGCATAATTTTAGTTAAAAATCATGTAATGTTTAATTTAACAACAACTAGTTTCAGTAAGGCACCAAAAGGAATTGTTGCTGGGGCCACTATCACTCATTGTGACCTAGACTATGAATAGAAAATCCCGGTGTATTTTTCATCAAGACGGCGCTTTACAATGAAGTAATTTGTACTTATCACTGACTCCCTTTAAGAGAGAAAAAGTGAAGCTGCTCTGTATCAGAGCCATTCTCCACCTCCCTGCAGAATGAGGAGTCTTTAACATTTAGAAGATTTTTTTTATTTTTACAAAAACACAGAGGTTTATTTTGAGGATTTGTTATAATTTTTTTAGCTCTCTGTGAGCCCCCCAGGAAGTGGGGGAATTTACAACCTGTATCAGCAGACTGAACGACCAAGAAAGGTTTGAGTGCAGACACTGTCCAGAGTACATGTTGTGGGAGCTGCACAGAAGAGTAAGATGCAGACCCTGCCTTGGGCTTCCTCCCCTAAGAGAAAAAAATAGAAGAAAGACAGAGAGAAGGGCCCTCCCCTCCAGGAAGCGGGCGCCACAGGAGCTGGATGAGGACATGGCAGCGAGTCCATGCGCTGTGTTTGAAAATGGCGAGCCGACCTTGCTGTTCCAGCAGCTCCCTTTTCTGGGCTCGTGGGAAACATATAAAAGATGAAGAGCTCAGCCAGGCCAGCATGGCTCAGTGGTTGAGCGTTGACTTCTGAACCAGGAGGTCACAGTTTAATTCCCGGTCAGGGCACATGCCCAGTTGTGGACTCAATCCCCAGTGTGGGATCAATAATCCATTTGACATAAGTCCAAATATGCCTTAATAGGAAATTATCCTTTCTAGAGTGTATTTAATTGAAGAAAGACATTTAAAATACTTTTTTTTTTTTCAGGCAATCAGCAAACACAACAGAGAACAACCCACTTCAGGACTGGGAGATTATATGCTGTCATTCCAAACAATTAAGAAGAGACATATTCAAAACAAAAACTTGGTGGGGCACAAGAAGCGTATGGGCTATTTTTTTTCATTTTCTTTTTAAACATCACTTACTGCTTTGTGAGGCATGAAATGTTGAAACAGGTTTAAAAATAGTGTAAGCGAAATGCCTAGCATGGTTTGTAGCATATGGTAGATATTCAATTATTTTGATTTTCTTCCATGGTTGGGACACGTCTGAGGAGGGGGCAGGAAGGGAGACAAAGGCCGGAGAGAACAGTTTGAAAAGGAGGTCAAGGTTCTTATTGCGACAAATGACTTCCCAGGCTGGCCGTTGGCTTGGATCAGGAGCTGACGCACAGCTCTTATTGATCAGCTGTGGCAGCCGTTTCACTTATAGAATTGATGCCTCCTCTGGAGAGGCAGATCCCTCTGAGCTTGAAACATAGCCGTCTCTTTTCTAGTGTAAAGAAGCACACGTAGGAGACATCATCTTTGGCCTCTTGGGTTACCACAGTACTGTGATCTCCTGCATGGTCATATCTGGTGTTCAAGCAGAATAAACACATTTTTTTTGCAGGGAGCTATAAACCAGACAGGAGCATTTTCTTTAAAAACTTATTTTAGATAAAGGTGCCATGGGTCTGTGAACAGAGCTGTTTTTACAAATTACCAAAAAAAATATATATATGATTTTTTTCACTGCTATAGTGATAAACACATCATAGATTTATTTTTTTTATTTTTTAAATATATTTTTATTGATTTCAGAGAGAAAGGGAGAGGGAGAGATAGAAACCTCAATGATGAGAGGATCATTGATTAGCCGCCTCCTGCATGCCCCCTACTGGGGATTGAGCCCAGAACCTGGGCATGTGCCCTTGACCAGAATTGAACCTGGGACCCTTCAGTCTGCAGGCCGATGCTCTATCCACTGAGCCAAACCGGCGAGGGCGATACATCGTAGATTTAATAGAGTCTCATCTTTATCATGAATAAATAGAACTTTTGAAATAAAACCATGCACCCAGTTGACCTCAAATGTAAAATTTGCCTTTAAAAATTGGTGCAATGTCTTTACTATTAAAGTTGCATAAGTAGAGCTAGTATGCTCCCTCCTAAAGAACTATTTTCCCCAAACATTTTAGTGCTGTTTTACATTCCACGTGAAAGGGTCCCCCCAGTTTACAGATGCACCAGACAGGGTGTAAAGCTAGGGATGCCTTTCCCTTAACTGAAACATGTATTGTTTCAAAAGACGTCTCTGTTAATCAGATATTATAGGCTGTGATTTGGTTCAAGCTGTGAGGCAAATCTGGCAATTCAGTTAAAATCAACATGAAGGTTTGTAAAGCAATTTGTGGTCTGCAGTAAAAAGCTCTGGTTGGGCTCTAAATAAGTAAAGATGTGTCTCCTGAGGGCAAGACGTGCAGGATAACGCACAGCTAGGATTCTGCGTTTCTTCACATTTCCCGGGGGGTGCACATTGCACTCAATTAACCGAGCACTGTACACATGTCACAGATATTGCAGAACTTGTATTTCTAGTTCTCATTCATTAATTCATCTTTCCTCACTCTGTGTTTTCAGCACATGTATACTTGGGCCAAGATATTATTATTTGTTTTAGTTTCCCAAAATGTGTATCTTTTAATCCATTCTTGCAAGATGGAAGAATTGTTCTCCCTCAATTAGTCTCCGAGTTCGGCCAATACACTCCCTACTGAGCTTGTGTAAGCCTCAGAAATGATGAAGGGGCCAGCATGTTCATTATTGAGTTGTCATAGCAAATGCTTCTTTAAAATTGCTCCTGACTTTCAAAATAACAATCCTTTTAAAATTGGCTATTTACTTTCCGTATGTAAGGCTTGTGCTGCTATAGAATTTTCTTTCATCTTTCTTCCTTTATTTACAAGGCTGCCTATCATCTAACATAACATTAATCAGACACATACTTGACTTAGGGATAAATATCTCTGTGTCTGATCAGATATTATGGCTGGCAAGCTAGCTGTCTAAATTTTCTCAGAGTACATGCACATCTAACTAATTCTAGAAATTTGTTTTAACTAAACTATATAATGGCGAGTCTAAAGTGGATACTGAAAGGCTTACTCATTGATACTTCAGATCTATTTTTCCTTATGTGGTTATTCTTGTTAGACAAATAGGATGCTACTTGTCATTTTTAAAGAAAATAAGCAATAGCATAATTCAACTTGTTCTTTTAAATTTTATATTTGTGAAGATTTATATTTTACTAGAGGCCCGGTGCACAAAAATTCATGCACTGGGGGGCGGGGTCCCTCAGCCTGGCCTGCCCCCTCTCACAGTCCGGGAGCCCTCAGGGGATGTCCTGCTGATGGCTTGGGCCCACTCCTCCTCTGCGGGAGGCAACCGGGCCAATCAGGGGAAGGCACCGCCCCCATAACCCCGCTGTTGCTGCCACTGCCGGCTGCTGTGGCTGCGGGCCCTCCTCGGCCCTCGCAGCCACTGAGTCTTTGTCCAGAAGGATGTCCGGAAGACGTCTGGTCTATCCAGTCTAATTAGCATATTACCCTTTTATTAGTATAGATGAGGGTCTTTGTAGCATGGGGACACCAACTTTTACTGTGTCCTGATTAATTTCACCAGTAAAACTTAAGAAATCCAGGTTTAAGTCATGTTGACCATAATTCTCCACTGCATAAATCTGATAGAGCAGTTCCTACTTCTCCAAGGCTTAGTTTAATGTCCTTTGGCAAATGGCCTTCTCTTGTAGCTATGACATTTGGAAGGTAAAAGTGGGTTCATTATCCTGTTTTGCTGACATGTTATTACAGCATTTGACATTATTTCGGGCACCATACATTGCAGTTCACCCACTCAGGAGCAGTGTAGCATCTGCCACACACTGAAGTCATGGATGATATACTAGTATATGCATGGATAACAACTATATGTAGCCTGAGGACTCCCATCCCAGTGTATCATAGCCATCAACATGGACAAACACATCTTAACAACACTACTCCTATCCATAGCACAAGCTACTGATACCACTTTAGTTTCCAATGGGAAGTAGCATCTACCAGTGGCTCCAAAGACTGATTATTTTTTTTAATATATTTTATTGATTTTTTACAGAGAGGAAGGGAGAGGGATAGAGAGTTAGAAACATCGATGAGAGAGAAACATCAATCAGCTGCCTCCTGCACACCTCCCACTGGGGATGTGCCCGCAACCAAGTTACGTGCCCTTGACCGGAATCGAACCTGGGACCCCTCAGTCCGCAGGCCGACGCTCTATCCACTGAGCCAAACTGGTTTTAGCCAAAGACTGATTATTTGCAAGTCCCCAGTAGCATTCATAACCTTGGAGGATCTGTTGATTTATTGAAGATGCAGCGAGAAGTATGCAACTAATCCCATCAAGTCTGACATTGACCTAGCTGCCTAGGACCGATGCTGGTTTCTTAGGAAAGATCTACACTAATAAAAGAGAAAAATGTTAATTGACCATACCTCTGCTATGCTCACAGCCAATCAGGAGTGATATGCAAATTAAGCCAACAAAGATGGAGGGTAAATTTGCATATTCAGGAGGGGCGGGCTGCGCCTGACACCGCCTGTGGGGTCCAGGCCACCATCGGGGACCAGGCAGGCCAGGCTGGCAGCGCCTGACGCCACCCACAGGATCCAGTCCACCATGGGGGACTGGGCAGGCCAGGCAGGCTGTGCCTGACGCCGCCCGCTGGGTCAGGGCTGCGATGGGTAACCAGGCAGGCGGGGTGGGGGGGGGAGCAGCGCCTGATGCTGCCCATGGGGTCCAGGCAGCCATCGGGGTCGGGCAGGCTTGGCGGGCTGCGCCTGACACCACCTGCAGGTCCAGACCGCCATCGGGGGCCGGGAAGGCCGGGCGGGCTGCGCCTGACGCTGCCCGCGGGTCCAGGCAGCCATCGGAGTCAGGCAGGCCTGGCAGGCAGTGCCTGATGCTGCCGTGGGGTCCAGGCCGCCATTGGGGACCTGGGCAGGCGGGGTGGCCAGGGTCTCTGGGATCACTGTCTGCCCCCGGGCTGCCTGTGGACACCAGTGGAGCAGGCCGGGGTTGAACATTTTAATGAAAATGGGATGCCTGTGCCCCGCCCACTGTGCCCCATCCCTGGTGAGGAGAGGGCAGTGGGCAGTTAGCAGGCACCAGGGCTTGGAAGGGACTGAGAGCAACGTGCAGGCGTGCTGCCAAGAAGAGGTGCTGAACCATGATGATGCAGAGGGCTGGCTGATGGAGGCGCGCAAAAGTGCAGATGAGTTGGCTCTTGCTGGTGCTGAGCTTGAAAAGTGCATCGACAGCCTGATGGACTAAATCGCCTTTCTGAAGAAGGTGCATGAAAAGGAGATCCCCGAGCTGCAGGCACAGATCCAGTATGCTCAGATCTCCATGGAGATGGACATGTTCTCCAAGTCTGACCTCTCTGCCGCGCTCAAGGACATCCGTGCCTAGTATGAGAAGCTGGATGCCAAGAACATACAGAATGCAGAAGAGTGGTACAAGAGCTGCTTCACCATGCTGACCGAGAGCAATGCCAAGAACACCTACAGGGTGCTCGCCACCAAGGAGGAGGTGTCTGAAAGCCGCCGCCTGCACAAGGCCAAGACTCTGGAGATCAAAGCAAACCTGGGCATGAACTAAGCTCTGGGAAAGCAGCTGCGAG
The DNA here is from genome assembly GCF_963455305.1 of Plecotus auritus. NCBI lineage: Eukaryota > Metazoa > Chordata > Mammalia > Chiroptera > Vespertilionidae > Plecotus > Plecotus auritus. Next base: position 12,352,768 of record NC_137772.1, on the reverse strand, counting down.
AGCTGGAGGATAAGCAGAACTCTGATGTTAGTGCTATGCAGGACACAATCAACAAATTAGAAAATGAGTTGAGAACTACAAAGAGTGAAATGGCATGATATTTAAAAGAATACCAGGACCTCCTCAATGTGGCTTTGGACATTGACATTGCAGCTTACAGGAAACTCTTGGAAGGTGAGGAGACCCAGCTCAGTTTCACCAGCATGGGAAGCATAGCCAGCGGCTACTCCCAGAGTTCCCAGGTCTTTGGTTGATCTTCCTACGGTGGTTTACAGACCAGCTCCTACTTGATGTCTGCTCACTCCTTCCCTTCTTAATACACTAGCCACGTCCAGGAGGAGCAGATCGAGGTGGAGGAGGCCATTGAGGCTGCAAAAGCTGAGGAAGCTAAGGATGAACCCCCCTCTGAAGGAGAAGCTGAAAAGGAGGAGAAGGAGAGGAAGTGGCTGAGGAAGAGGAAGGAGAGGAAGAGGAAGAAGGTGCCAAGGAAGAATTTGAGGATGCAAAGGAGGAAGAAGAAGGTGAAGGAGAAGATGCCAAGAAGCTGAGGATGAGAAGAAAGATGAAGGTGCTGGGAAGGAGCAAGCAACCAAGAAAAGATTGAGCCCCCTTTCCTTAATTATTACAGGAATAATCCTCCTGAAACCAGGTCAACCCCATCACCAACCAAGCAGTTGAGTTCCCGATACTATATGAATTAAGAAGTCAATATATATAACATTCTGAGGTGACTCAGGTTGGACATTAAATATTTTGCTATTCTCCTTATGCAGAGTATCTGTTTGCTTGCAGAGTGGCTTCCTGGCTTGCTGCCAGCCTGTGCATGGTCCATGCTTATGAGTTCAGGATCTATGACAATGTGAATAATTCAGATGTTTACAATAAAAACACACGAATACATGAATTCACTGATGTTAATGTTAAACTTCATGGAAAAAATAGTCCTTTGAATCTTTGGTGGTTAGAAATGAAAGACCTCAACTCATGTGCAATAAACAGTGAGTGAAGTTACACTGAATGACAAAAAACAAAACAAAACAAAAAAAAAACCCAAAAACATTAGGGGCCAGGAAACATTCAAAGAACTGGGGAACCATTCCCAAATCAGGAAGGGAAGTCACAGGGTGTATATTATTGCTATGAATACAGTATTTCCTACTACTTACAACATATACAATGTAATATATTAGATGCCTTCCTATCACATGAAGTATGTATTCTCATAGAGTAATACTGGTACATATGTTATAGTTATGGCAGTATGTCATATTCTATCTATATTAATAAAAGGGTAATATGCTAATTAGACCATGAGACCTTCCAGAAATCCTTCCAGACAAAGTCATGGTGGTGGGGCCAAGGCAGAGGTGGTTAGGGGTGATCAGGCCAGGAGGGGAGGGCAGTTGGGGGTGATCAGGCTGGCAGGGGGGGGCAGTTGAAGGTGAGCAGGCCAGCAGAGGGGACCAGTTGGGGGCAATTAAGCCAGCAGTCAGAGTGGTTAGGGGTGATCAAGCAGGCAGACAGGTGAGCAGTTAGGAGCCAGCAGTCACGGATTGTGAGGGGATTGTCCAACTGCCAGTTTAAGCCCGATCCCACAGGGGTCTCAGATTGGAGAGGATGCAGGCTGGGCTGAGAGACACCCCACCCCCATGCATAAATTTTGTGCACCAGGCCACTAGTTAGAATACAATATGTTAAGTAAGAGTAGAGATTATGGAACCAGATGCCCAGATTTGAGTCCTTTATATACTTCATTCATGTTTAATTATGGGCCCATTACTTAAACTCTCTGTGCCTTAGTTTTTTTAATCTGTGAAACAGAGCTAATATTGTTGTCTAAGTCAAAGAAATATTGATGACATTAAGTATAGGAGATGCTCAAAGCAGTACTTGGCACTGAGAAAGCATGCAATAAATCTTAGATGCTACTGATGCTATTTATAATGTTATTATTATTAATTATTATTAAGGGTAAAGTGACTTTCATTTCATTTAAGGATCTTTATTTGAGTGCATGCTCACACTCAAACCATGCATCCAGAAAAGAAACTGAGATTCTGATGTTAGCATTGATTCTGTGATTATATCCTCAGACCTGCAATAGCTCCTATCTGTTCAAATTTTGTTATTTCTAGCATATTTCCAAGGATGAGACTGTCATGGTTGAGGCATGTCCTTGGCTCAGTCTAAGGCAAAGCTTTTAATCTGAGGAGCAGCTGAATGCTGCAGCTTAAGTCTCAAATCCTAGATACTTGCCCCTTAATGTAATCTTATAAAACCAGTAGCTCACATGGAGAGTTCATAAAGGTACACAGCCCCGTCAGCAAAATTGTGATTGAAGAGGAATTCCAATACTTAAATTGTGCTTCTGGGAAAAGGTCAGTAAGACTAAGTCAAAACCCACAACAATAATTCTTGAAGTACTTTTTTTCTTTTACTTATTCTTTCCCAGCCTGAACTTCCTACTCTTCACTTTCCAGTTCCTTTATAATGTGGATTGAGTTAGGTGCCCTGGCTAAGGAACCAGATTGATAAAAAAAAAAAAAAAAAAAAAAAAATGTTTCCCTTTGTGTGTGTGTGTGTACTTGTGCATGTGTGTCTGTGTGTCCTTGTGTGTGTCTGTGTGTGTATCTCTGTGTGTGTGTGTCCTTGTGTGTGTGTGTGTGTGTGAATCTGTGTGTATGTCTGTGTGTGTCCTGTGTGTCTGTGTTTTAGGAGCATGGGAGTAGGGGAGATGAGTGCAGAGGCATTAGACACATATGTCAATAAATTTGGTCCTAAAATAACCTTAGCAAATTGTTAAATATAAAATATGAAACCAGGAATCTTGGGAATTGTAAATATCCATAAAAATGCTATTTTGAAACATAAGAAAGGCTCAGTTATTGAGGATGTTTTGAGCAATTTCTGTGTTAGAAATTAGAAAGATTTGGTCCCTGATTTTAATTCAGTCATAAAATAATGGGAGAAATGCATAAGTAAAGCAACATTAATTTGATGATAGAATTTTGCATAGTAAGTTATGAAAGTGTGAGCCTAATGAATACCATTTAGAGTGGCCTGTTTATTGTAAGTAGAATGACAAACCAGGGAAGAAAAGCTTCCTCAACTGAGGTGGCTCAGAAAGTAACTGCCTATTATCATTTATTTCAGACTAGAGGCTCAGTGCACAGATTCTTACACATTGAAAGGAAATTAATTAGAAGAAATATTTTAGATGCTGGGGAGGGACCGTAGGAGGGCTCCAGGGCATGTCTAGCCCATCTCGCCCAGTCCCTATTGGCAGGACCCTAGCAGCTAGCTAACCTACCGGACAGAGCATCTGCCCCATGATGGTCAGTGCACATCATTGCAACTGGTCAAAAGGTCAAATGACATTTAGCATATTAGGCTTTTATTATATAGGATTGTTATTACCTCATTGTTCTTAGATATGTCCCATTCCTATTGGTTTGATTTGTTGTTGTTTTTTTTGTTCTGTTTTAGTTGCTTCTTTGTTTTGTCTTTTCACCATCTAACTGTCATAGGATATCAATTGCTCCTGGAATATTTTCATTTTTAATGAACTTATCTGAAAGAAGCACCTTTACGATAAGTATTGTCCAGATATATGATGCTCTAGTCCAATAGGATCCTAAAAGTCACATTGTAGATTAAATTGGCTTCTCTGGCCCAGCAGGCATGGCACAGTGGTTGAGCACTGCTCTATGAACCAGGAGGTTATGGTTTGATTCCAGGTCAAGGCACATACTGAGTTGCGGGCTCAATCCCCAGTGTGGGGTGTGCAGGAGGCAGCCAATCAGTGATTCTTTCTCAACATTGATGTTTCAATCTCTCTCTCCCTCTCCCTTCCTCTCTGAAATCAATAAAAAATATATTTTATAAATAAATAAATAAATAAATAAATAAATAAATAAATTGACTTCTCTGGGTTGACATACACATCAAGACATCATTTATGGCATAGCTTTTAAAGGAATTGAAAAAAAAATAACGTAGAATGGAATGAGGGAGACTCTAGGGTTAGAATTTTTCCTAAAGGTCATGTTCTCTTTGCATTATGCTAATTACTCCCTATAAAAAGCCTATTTGCTTTATTTTCTGTTAAGTTTCTAACCTGCTAGTTTTATCCAAAATATACGGTTGCATATTTTCTTATATTTTCTATTTAATGCACTGAAATAACAAATTGTGTTTTAGTGGCTGCTGGTTATTACACAGTTAGATACTGTATTTATTTTGCCCTCTGTGCCCTATGTTGTCTCCTCTGCTGGTTTTACGTTTATTTACCTTCCCGGGAATTGAGGATGGTGAGAGAGATGAAATGGTGCAGGTGAAACCTAATCACAGATAATGCAACAACTGCTGCTGATCAAAGTGGCCAAATAAGCCTCCAGCAAAATCAGACTCTATCCCCAGCAAAATGAAACTTCATAAGATGCTGACATTAATAGGAGAGTGATATCAATTTATTTTTTAAATGTAGCAAATAAAACCCTGAATGTATCCTAGAGAACTCAAATGAGGTACATTTATTTCAGAGAATTTTTATTTAGTTCAAATAATATTGATCTGTTTAGCTCAATGTAAAAATTCATGAAAGGCAAACATTTTTGTTTTTTTTTTTTTTTCAAAAGTCAAATCTTTCATTATGAATTAATGTGAGATGCTTATGTTTTTACAATTATATTTTTGGTAGATGAATGAAAAATAGGTTATAAAAGTTCTTTAAAACAAAACTATTTATCATGTCAGATGGGTTCTAGACTTATTGGGGCAATTATTCCATAAGATATATAAATGTCTAATCACTATGCTGTACCCCTGAAACTAATATAGTATTGTATGTCAACTCTAATTGAAAATAAAATAAAAATATAAGGTTTAAAAGAACATGTGTGTTTTCAGAAAAATATTATATGTAATCTTATTAGCTCATTTGGACTTTTACCATTAACTCTGGGGAGCGATAAATAGCTTTTTTATGAAATTCATGTTGTCCTTTGTAATTACAGGAATTTAGCAGTTAATTGAGTTTTTTTAAAAAATGTTGAGCCTAAAGAAAAACAGAAAGAATTCTTAGGTTAACATTACTAATAAAATTTTGATATAAGATACTGTTTCCCAGAATTATTTCTCATCATTATAGATGTTTGCATACAATAATTCTGCATTTTTATTAATTGCATATGTACATATAAAATTATATGAACATGGAGATTTTAATCTAATTTTTCAGTTACAAAAATGTTTAGGCCATATTTAAAGACAAAAAATTAGTTGTGTAAATAATTCACTTTTTAAATATTTATCAAACTAAAATTTATTTACAAAGTAGTTCATTTTTCACAAATATTGACATTTCAAGGAAAATCAGTCAATTAAAATGTTATCTATTATTATAATTAATATTTGAGTAAGCAAAAATGTGTTTCCTGTATGTTACTATCTTTCTTACATGAGTCTTAATGATATTAAAATGAATGTCCTCTATGAGATTAAGATATCAACCCCGGATTCTCATTAGTTCTCTCCTAATATAATATTTTTATTTGTGATTTTAAAAATTTATTGCCATACACTTTAAAGTTAACTCTTGTGCTTTTATAATTATAGTAATATATCAAAGCAACTAGATGTCTGTCATCCAAAATGAGTTTATACTTACAGAATAAACTTAGAAAAGTTGCATGAAATCTTTTGCAGCATATTTAATTTAGATGACAAATGTGCAACTTGATATATTTTAAAAACTATTTTCCTTTCACAATTCAGTTGCTATGATATTTGAAGAAGCTGACAAAGCATTCACATTTGCAGGGCATGTTTTTCAAGGCTTTATTTTACATGCTCATTTGTAGCCCTATTCAATCAATTTAATTAAATTGATTCTATGTAAAGTTGCCCTTTGAAAGGAACATCCAGACAATTCTGCTTAGTGTCTAAGTAGTAGTAATTTAGATGTGCAGGGAAGTACATAATTTCTTTCAAAGACACAATTTACCACTAATGAATGACTTAGGAACAAACAATAGCAAGTGAAGTGACATTATATAACAAACTAGAGGCCCGGTGCACAAAATCCATGTACGTGGTGGTTGGGCGGGGGGTGTCCCTCAGCCTGGCCTGCCCCCTCTCCAATCTGGGATCCCTTGGGGGATGTCTGACTGCCAGTTTAGGCCTGATCCCACAGGAATAAGGCCTAAACTGGCAGTCAGACATCCTTCTCACAATTCCAGACTGCTGGCTCCTAACTGCTCACCTGCCTGCCTGCCTGATCGCCACCTAACTGCTCCCCGGCTGGCCTGATCTCTCCCCCAACTGCCCTCCACTGCAGGCCTGATCTTGCCCCCAACTGCCCTCCCCTGCTGGCCTGGTCACCCCTAATTGCGCTCCCTGCCAGCCTGGTCCCCCCCAATTGCCCTTCCCTGCGGGCCTGGTTGCACCAAACTGCCATCCCCTGCAGGTCCGGTTATCCCCAACTGCCTTCCCCTGCCAGCTGATCACCCCCCAACTGCCCTCCCCTGGTGACCTGTTCACCCCCAATTGCCGTCCCCTGCCAGCCATCTTGTGGTGACCATCTTGTGGTGGCCATCTTGTGATGGCAATCTTGTGATGACGTGGGGGTGGCCATCTTGTGGCAGCCATCTTGTGAAAACATCATGCGACGCCACCTAGGCTTTTATTATATAGGATAATGTACCCCCTATTGTACATATGTATGTGGTCAAAGAAAGGAATAGTTCGCTAAATAGAAAAATTGTCCACATTCATAGAACAAACTTTGATGATATCTCTTCTTTTTAAAAATTGTAGTTAAATTAATCTCCTTTATTGTTGTACTAGGGACCCGGTGCACGAAATTTGTGCACTGGGGAGGGGTCCCTCAGCCCAGCCTGCCCTCTCTCACATACTGGGAGCCCTCAGGGGATGTCCTACTGATGGCTTAGGCCCGCTCCCTGTTGGGAGCAGACCTAAGCCACAGTCTGGCCTCCCTTTGTGGGAGGCCACAGGGCTGATCAGGGGAAGGCACCAGCCCCATCACCCCACTGCTGCAGCCACTGCCAGTCACCGCAGCCGCCAAGGTATTTTCATCAACATGGACTCCAGTCCCTTCACCATGAAAAAAATGACAACTTTTTTTAGACATTTTCAAGATGTGCCTTTCATAGGATATGACATTTCTTTCTTTATTTTTCTTTTTATCCTCACCTGAGGATATGTTTCCATTGATTTTTTTCCCCTTCCCTCCGATCCCAGGCTCAGCCCCTTCCCAAGCCTACAGCCTCCACTCCAGGCTGTAGGCTTGCGAAGCAGGCACCCCCCCCCCCCCCCCAGCCCTCTGATGGCAGGCTCAGCCCCTTCCCAAGCCTACAGCCTCTGCCCCAGGCTTTAGGCTTGGGAAGGGGGTACCCTCCCCCCAACCCTCCAATGGCAGGCTCAGCCCCTTCCCAAGCCTACAGCCTCTGCCCCAGGCTTTAGGCTTGGGAAGTGGGTACCCCCCCCAGGCCCCAAGCCTAAAGCCTCTGCGGGATGGCCAGCTGGGAGTGACCTGAGTGCCGAGGAGGTTCCCAGGACCCAGGTATGTATGCAAATTAACCACCATCTTTGTTGGGTTAATTTGCATACTCACTCTGATTGGCTGTGGGCATAGCAGAGGTACGGTCAATTTACATGTTTCTCTATTATTAGGAAAGATATTATAGGTTTGCCTGGCACATATGGGCAGGAATAGTCACATGATATGAGGAGATACACATTCAGCATTTGATCACATATTGGTTCTTAATACATAGAGCTGCTAAGGTAATGATGATGGCTTCGCAACTGCCACCCTTGATAAGTCTACATGATGCTATTTATACTATTAAAAGCACAGAAGGACACTGTTGCCAAGACAGCAAGCTCCTGACTCCTTCACCTGATCTCAGCCTTGCATTTATTTCATTTGATCCCCGTGCAACTTTGAGGTAGAGAGAAATAATCTGTGTTTTTAGTAAACACATTTCGACATAATGAAATCTTCCAAGTCTTTTTTGACTGAGCAGCATTAAAAGGTACTTCACCATTAAGGCTTTTTTTTTCTTCAGCAAGCCTCACGGAAATGGTGAAATTTTAAGTTACACTTATCTAATAATCAGTTTTTACAAATAACCATATTTGCATGAAAACAGGCATATTGATTTCTCAGATGTCCTGGATACTTTACAATTCACCAATCAGTATATTTTCAAAATGTTTATTAACCATATTAAGAGACTTAAATGTTAGAATGGGCTCTTATTTTATTAATGAGTCTTTATCTGCCAGTTATCTTGATGAGAATTTGGGGTTTTCCACCTTTAGGTGTGTTCCTTTAAAATATATTTTTATTGATTTCAAAGGGGAATGGAGAGAGAGAGATAGAAATATCAATGATAAGAGAGAATCATTGATCGATTGCCTGCCTCCTGCATGCCCCCTACTGGGGATTGAGCCTGCAACCCAGGCATGTGCCCTGATTGAAAATCAAACAGTGCCCTCCTGGTTTATAGGTTGATTCTCAACCATTGAGCCATACCAGCAGCCCTGCCCCCTTAGTTTTAAACCATGTTGTAGGGATGTAAGAATGGGGTGTATTAGTTCACTCTTATCAGAAAAGAATACCAAGCAGGATGAGCCCTGTAAGTAATTTACTGGGGGGAAGCTGAGAAAGATAAAGGAAGAGAAAGCTGGAGCAGGCAGAGAGAAGGTAGGACCAAGAAGTAGGCCTGGTACTATGAATGGGGATAGAGAAGGAATGCCTGGTTAGAAATAGCCTCAACTGAAGAGCATTTCTAAAAAAGCAGCCCAGCTGGCGTGGTTCAGTAGTTGAGTCTCGACTATGAACCAGGAGGTCTCGGTTCGCTTCCTGGTCGGAGCACACACCCAGGTTGCGGGCTCAACCCCCAGTGTGGGGTGTGTAGAAGGCAGCCGATCAATGATTCTCTCTCATCATGGATGTTTCTATCTGTCTCTCCCTCTCCCTTCCTCTCTGAAATCGATAGAAATTAAAAAATTAAAAAGTAACAATCAAACCTACAATTCCCCCACAGAAAAGTGGCCCACTGGAGAGGGGTTTCAGACCAGTCCTCGGTAGCACCCTCCCTGTTCCAGTGGCTGATCAGAGCAACCTGGGGAAGCAGGGCCTCTGCAGGGAGGCACAATGGCCCAGAGAGGAAGCCTGCGGCCGTCAGCCAGCTGTGGGCCCTCCAGCAGGTGCCAGAAGGAGATGTGAGAAGCATGCCTCCGTGACTGTAAGCTCTGGATACTGATCCACACCAGTGAGGCCTCTTTGCTGCTAACTTCACTTGTTTATTTGTTTAGCATCTTGGCTAGACTATTTTGGTGACGTCCATTTCACAGGCAGAGTGACCTCTCTGATGTTAACCCCGAGGAAAGAGCCTTGGTCAGTCATGAGCACAGTCATCCTAGGATTATAGTGATTTTAACTGGGCTCCTTTGACTGACTCCTCCTGATCTCTCTGCTTAGCATTCTGCCTGTGTATCTCACCCGACCTTCTCCTCCACTGGCTTATAGCTGATTGTCCTGTTGTTTTCAGTGATGCCTTGAAGCATCAGTTGTTTCACAATCTGATTCAAATGTGTTGAACCTCTCTGCTAGGGTACCTTTTAAGGTCAACTTTTTAAAAATATATATTTTTTATTGATTTTAGAGAGAGGAGAAGGGAGACGGATAGGGAGATAGAAACATCAATGAGAAAGACAGATCAAGGGCTGCCTCCTGCAAGCACCCCCCTGGGGATTGAGCCTACAACCCAGGCATGTGCTCTAACCAGGAATTGAACTATGATCTCCCGGTTCATGAGTCAATGCTCAACCACGAAGCCACACCACCAGGGCTAAACTAACTTCTGAGGTTAGTTCTGACCCCAGAAGTGCTCTTTTTAGCAGTCTCTTTCCATGGTACTCTCCAGTAAACTAGATGGCCTGTGGTTTAGCTTTTTTGCTTTCATGGAGTGACCAGCCTTCTCTTAATTGCTCACTGCTAAAATCTCCATTGTTTTCTACAGCACCTTAGACTTTAATTTACCTGTGCTCTGTTTCAATTAAACTTCGCTTCTTAAAGAAAATCTCCAGAGCTCTCTTTTCTTCCAGGCTGCCTCATTTCCTGGGCAAAATCTCTGAGTCACTGTTCTGAGCTGGGGTCAGGTTAGTGATCACTGTCTCTCCCAGAAACACTCCTGCTTTTTTAGTGTCCTCTGCTCTCTTAAGCTTGCCTCTTAAAATTAAAATTCTGCCCTAGAAAGGATCAGGGACTGGAGCAATCGGAGCCCTAAAATTCTTGGCCTGCCAATCTTGGTGTAGACTCTACAACCTATGAATGGAGGCTAAGAGGACAGAGGGACTCACTGACATTTTTGGCTGCGCTCAACTGGAATTTAGCTTCTGCCCCACAGAGCTGGGTGGAAGGTGGAGGTAGAAATTCAGGTGGCCCGCCCTGACCAGTTTGGCTCAGTGGATAGAGCGTCAGCCTGCAGCCTGAAGGGTCCCAGGTTCGATTCCGGTCAAGGGCATGTACCTTGGTTGCGGGCACATCCCCAATGGGGGGTATGCAGGAGGCAGCTGATCGATGTTTCTCTCTCATTGATATTTCTAACTCTCTATCCCTCTTCCTTCCTCTCTGTAAAAAATTAATAAAATTTATTTAAAAAAAAGAAATTAAGGTGGTCTGCTCCTCCTGGGAAGACACCAAAACCATAGACTGAGAGCTAAGGGGAGAGGGAGCCCCACCTTCTTGGCCACATCTTCCCAGAGAGGATCTTCCATCATCCTGACTTGAGGATGAAGGTTAAGAGGCAGCAGGAAGCAACAGATCACATTGCTCAATTATATCAAACTAGCTTTCTTACTGAGATTTAGTCAATTTTTTAAAATAAAAAATTGTTTTTACATTTTAAGTCTTCAGTATGATTTACAAAGGCTGTAAGTTCTTGACTTTTTTCTGATAATTTTCCAAAGTTACGGTTGTTTTCCTGCAGAGCAGATTTGGGAAGCTCCTCATGTTATCAATTCAGAAGTCCTTAAACAACTTCACAACCCATGCAGATTGAAGAAAAATGTTGCCCAATGAATTTGGAAATCCACAAGAATTTTGTCCACTATCTAAGGATGTTACAGGGGAAATAAAATTAAAGAAATGAAGAGGTGACCCAAATGAATCAAAATCTCACTTTTAGAGCTCACACTGCCTCCAGAAAAAGCAAAAACATCAGTGTAAAAAAAATGTGACAACCCAGACACATGTAACGGCCACAATATAAAACATCCAGAGGATTTTAAATCACAATTTAAAAATTAAAAGCCACATAAGAAAGCGTATTATTGAAACTATTTGAAAGAGAGTTTTAAAAATCTGAGAAAGGGGAGAAATGTGGTCAGGGAGGAATGAAAAGAGGGTTTGAACCACATTTGTGTTGTTTATTACGTAATAAGTGAATCACATATGTAAATATTTACAGCTATTAAAATTTCTTGGTACATGTATCTTATTCTCTTGAATTTCCTGCTTTAAATATTTCATTTAAAAATCTCACATAAATTCAAATTTCATTCTGATCCTCAACATTATTATTTCTAAGTGTCTTATACATAATATGTGTAACTATAATAATTAAATTAGAGGGAAAACATTTTTATATGGAGAAAATAATTGACCAGTTTCAATATTAACCTCCTGAGAACAAAAGAATGTACAATATTATTAATTTTCCCTGTGGAGAAAAAAACTTACTTTAACTTTCTCTGTATAGATTTTAGACAATGTGGAATCAGCATTAACTATTCCCAGAAGACTTAACATTGCATGACTTGGTATAATGAATATGACCGTGACACTAAATTCCTGGCAAAGGTATTGAGACCACACCTCAAATAAAGCTTTCTTGCAGGAAACTGAAAACTTAATAAAATCAAATAATGCATACTGAGTTTAAAAACAAGGACATGATTATGATTATAATAAATCTCTGTGGGGGAATTTATGTTTAGCTATCCAAGATTTTTTACTGCTAAGATGTTGATTTTGGATGAGGAATCAGATTGCAATTGATATTAAATTGAAAACTAAAGAAAATATTTCACCCAAAAATGCAGGTCTAAAAAGATATCTTCTACTCTAGCCAGTAAAGCATTGGCCTGTGGACTGAAGAGTCCCAGGTTCGATTCTAGTCAATGGCATACATACCTGATTTGCAGGCTCAATCCCTGGCCCTGGTCGGGACACATATGGGAGGCAACCATTCTACCTGTCTCTTTCACATCAATGTTTCTCTCTCTCTCTCTGCCTCCTCTCCTGCCTTCCACTCTCTCTAAAAATAATCAATGGAAAAATATCCTCTGGTGAGGATTAATAACAACAAAAAAGATATCTTCTGACTTCTAGGATCCTGGGTACTTTGAGATCTAGTCATTTATTTCTTCAAAAATATCTAATCTCTTATAACTGAATTTCTGTGGCTCATTGGGAATGGACTACTTTTAACTCAATCTTGATTCCTTACCCTAATTGATTCAATAGTCCCCAGGAAGAGTTTCTTTCAGAAGTTAATTTTTTTAAGATGAACTAATTTTCAAAGATAAATACTCACTTAAAACCATTCTCTCATCAGATCAAAAGAAGAATTTCACAGTATTTATTTTCCATTGTCAATTGTCTAATGGTAGAAATTTAGATTCTAGATACAAGTCCTATGATATTAATACTTCTTCAATGCTGGTTTACTAAATCCAAGTTGACTAAAACTATTAGATCATACTTAAATGATGTACCTAAAAGGACTATGTTCTAGCCCAGCCTTTCAGAAACTACATTTGAAAAAAGTTAAAACAGCTACTAAATGCATGTCTCCAGATATACCAAACAAGAAGAAAACATCTTCTTCCATGAAAAAAAAAAATCTTTGAACTACTTGAGCAATACTGTCTAAAACAATTTATTGTCACTAAAATTAAATAATTACATTTTGAAAATGTACTCCCACAGTAATGTATATAATACTAAGAACTCTACTCAAAAAATGTTCTATTTAACATATTGAGGCCATATAATAGTATTAAAATCAGGCCTGTGTTCCATATCTGGTCTTTTCATTAACTATGTGACTTTACTTAAAGTACTTCCTTTAACTAGTATTTTCCTCGGTTCCTCAACTGTGAAGTGCAAGTGGTAAAAGGCATATTTGTATTATGTGACAATTATAAAATGAAATGGTATTGAGGAAGATTTTGGTATGTAGGAAAATTCAGTTAACAGTCCCTATTTTCACTTAATTTACAGATGACCTGATAGAAAGTTAATCTTAAGTAAAAATTATGAAAGCTATGTGATTAAATCTTTTTGATTAAATTTTTAGATATTTTAGACTAAATCTGTCAATTTTATGTTAAATGGCAGTGTTCTCCAAAATTTCAAGAAAATTCTTGCCTCACTTACTTGACCATCCTATATAATAAGAGAGGAATATGCTCAAGGCATAACGACCAACCACATAACAACCATATCACGGATCTGCAGGAGGGTGGGGCAGCGAACTACAATTTGGCAGTGAAAAGCTATAGGAGGGGGCAGGGCAGCAAGCTCTGAGGGGGGGAGGGGCAGGGGAGTGGGGGGAGTTATAGGAGGGGGGGCAGTGGGTGGAGAGCTACAGGAGGGTGGCAGAGAGCTACTGGCACACCAATTTGTGCGCAGGGCTACTAGTGTGTTTATACATAATCTGCCACTCAGTGTATTTCCTTATAAGGATACCTTTGATATGTTTTGGCTACATCTACAAAGAAGTGGACTGACCCAGGCAATTGACAATTCTAGATCTGAAATTATTACAGCATAATGAGAAATTCTGCCAATACCATTTGAAACATGTGATATTTGTGAATATGTCAAATAAACATTTTAATTAAACTTTTCTTCAGATCCCCGAGGCCTATTCTTATATTAAGACATCATGAATTAAAATATGTGGGCCATATTCTTTCAGGTGTTCAAAAAATAATACCTTCACTGCGTTATGATTTTAATACCCAACATACAAATATTAGTGCAAGTGGCCACTTGAAATATTCTTTGCACCATTTCTTTTTATATCCACAACTTGTCCAGATGGCTTATTGTTTCCTGATACCTCAAAAGTATATCCCTTCTTTACTATAATTCCTCTTTGAATTCAAAGGCAGTATAAAATATTTATTTTTATAAATGAATTCATATGTTTCTCCCTCCTCCTCCTTTTTCTACCTCAACTTTTTTGCCTTGCTTTTTGTTGTTTTATTTTCTTAATCACTCTCTTTTTAGTATTTCAACGTGTACACGCTACCACAAGACTTGTAAAAAATACTGGTATATAACATACCATCAAGTAAAATTAATCACAAAATAAGTTCTTTCTATTATATATATATATAAGGCTAATATGCAAAGTGTCCCCTCGGGAGTTCAACCAGGAGACCGGGAGTTCGATTGCTCACTATGATATATGATGACCACCAGAGGGCAGCGCAGAACATGGCAGGTGACCAGCAGTGGTGGCAGCAGGGCACTGAGGGAGCAAGGAAAGGAGGAGGCAGGGAGGTGGAGGTGGGGAGGCAGGGAACCTGATCAGCCCTGATCCTGGCCAGGCCTAGGGACCCTACCTGTGCATGAATTTCATGCACTGGGCCTCTAGTATAATATAACTCTAGAAAAGTTTTATTTTCTTCCTAATCTTCTGTAACTTCTACTGTGGTCGGCCAGAGCAAATTTCGGTGCAATGTAGTTATAAATTCACTTCACTGAAATCTGAACTACTTTTCTCTCCTTCCTACCATCATTACATGATTTCGCCTCATCACTTGAAATAACTTTCCCCCTGATTTTAATTTCTTATTATATGTCTCTTGGTTCTAAAATAGCAAGGTATGATTTCAAAAACTTTATAAACAACACTTCAGCTGAATCATCTTGCCAAAACATGTACTTCCTAAGAAATGGCAATAGAGAAATACATCCTAGTCTTTCTATTCAAATCAACAGACCTCCCTACATTTGGAATCATATCTCCTGCCTTTCCTTTTATGTAATAAAAAGTTGTTGGCATCAGAAACTAGTTTCTCTCTTCTTGTTTCCATCCCTTCATGTTCTATAAGACATCATGAGTATAGTTATCCCCTATGTGTCTAAGTATTCTTTTCTATGCTGTGTAAATTTTATTCCCATCCATTCAACAAATATTTTATTAAAACCTATTTTTCCCAGATACTCTTAGAAGCACTGAGAATAAAACATGGAACAATACAGAAACAAATCCTTCTCCACCAAAAACTCTCATTCCAGTTGAGAGGTATAACAAACCAATAAATAGCAAATGCATAAACAGAACTATATTTACTCTTGAAAAGTAATGCCCCCTACAAAGAAAAATAAAGCAGAGAATAGGGCAAGTGCATGTCAGGAGTAGTTTGAAAATGTAAATAGTATATTCAGGCAAAATCCTCCCCTGACAAGGTTTTATTTTTGCAAAGACCTGAAGGATGAGAGGAAAGCACATACCAAGCAGAGGAAACAGAAGATGCCTAACTTGCTGTCTGTGTTTAACGGGGGAAGGAAGTCTTGTTTGCCTGGTGCAAAGTTAATTAGGGGGAGAGTAGCAGGAGATAGAGAAGGAACAAGCCAGAATGTGTAGGGCCTCGAAGGACAATATCATGACTCAGCCTCCTTCTCTGAGTATGATGAGAACACTTAGAAGAATTTTGAACATAGAAGTGATGTGATTCGTGAGACACTTTAGCAGAACCATCCTAGTTCTTCCATTGAGTATAAACTGAAGTGGGAAAATGTAGGCATTGAATGAGTCTCTTAAAGGACAGGAGAACTAGTGTCATTGATGAACAAATAGTATAGTAAAATTTTAATTAAAATATTACTGAGTTATATATGTTCCATCATAAAGTAATGGTTGACAGAATTGATCAGCATATCTAACATGTGTTATTAAATTTTGCAAAATAAATTATATCTATTTAACATTAATCCCAGACCAATTTTCTCCTCATATACTTCAAGTTGGAAATTGTTTCTAACCAGCAAAACAATGGCAGACAATCTTAATTGGCAGAGGTTTGGGTAAAATAAATCAGACTGGAAAATCTAAAAACCTGAGTTTATTGAAATTATTAGTGAAGATAAGACAGGGTGAAGAACCAATTTAAGTCATTCTTTTTCAATTGCTGAGTAATATTTAATTATAGTAATACTAGAGGCCCAATGCACAGAAATTCATGCAAGAGTAGGCCTTCCTTCCCCGGCTGCTGGTACCGGCTACGCTCTGGCCCCGGCTTCATCAGGAAGGACGTCTGGTCTAATTAGCATATTACCCTTTTATTATTATGGATATCACTAGTTTATTCATTTTATAGTTAATAGTATGCATTTCTGTTTGAAACTATCCTAATATATAAAAAGCCAGGGGCCCTCACAACTGAAACAACTGGATGGATGACTGAAAAGCAGGCTGCATGGGGGTGACCAGGCTGGCAAGGGGGGGGGGCAGTTGGGGGTGACCAGCCGGCAGGGCGGGCAGTGAGGGGTGACCAGGCCAGCAGGGGGGTGGCAGTTAGGGGTGACCAGGCTGGCAGAGAGGGGCAGTTGGGGGCAACCAGGCCAGCAGGGGAGGACATTTGGGGGCAATCAGGCTGGGAGGAGGAGAAGTTAGGGGTCATCAGGCTGGCAGGCAGAGGTGGTTAGGGGTCATCAGGCTGGCAGGGGGGCAGTTAGGGGTCATCAGGCAGGTGAACAGTTAGGAGCCAGTGGTCCCAGATTGTGAAAGGGATGTCCTGAGGATCAGGCCTAAACCGGCAGTAGGACATCCCCTGAGGGGTCCCGGATTGGAGAAGGTGTAGGCTGGGCTGAGGGAACCCCCCTCCCATGCATGAATTTTGTGCACTGGGCCTCTAGTTATAAATAAAGCTGCAACTAACATTCTTGTGCATGTCTTTGGTGCACATTTATATGCATTTCTATAGAATATATGCATGGGAGAAAAACCTTTTTGATCAAAGGCTACATAAGTTTTGGTACATTCTGCAGTTTTCTAAAGTGTCAAAGTGGTGTCACCAATACAAGTTCCTTCTAGTAATGGATGAAAAGTCCTTTCTGGTTCAAATACTTGTCAATATTTCTGAATATTAATACCAGGCTGATTTTTCCCCCATTTTGAGTGAGGCCTGTTATACCTTAACTTTGGATTTGGTTGAATATACCTGACTACTGCTATTGTTGTGCAGCTTTTCATATTTTTATTGGCTTTTAGAGAATATTTTTTGTGAAGCTCCCATTTAAGTCTTTTTTCATGTTTCTATTGTATTGTCTTTTCTTCAAATTAATTTATGAGTTCTTTATCTAACATGGATATGAGCTCTTTGTCAGAAATATGAACTACAAATATATTTTTCCATTCTGTGGCTTGCTTTTTATACTCTTAATGATGTCTTGTGGTAAAAAAAAAAAAAGATGTTCTTAATTTTAACAGTCTAATTTTTCAATCTTGTCTTTTGTGTATATGTGAGATGCTAATTAGAACTTTCTCACTCCAGGTTTATAAAATTATTCTTCTATTTTATCTTTCAGATGTGTTATTGTCTTTGACACTTTAGTCCATCTATGGTCCATCTACAACTGGCTATTGTATATGGTGTCAAGAAGGAGTGAAGGTTCATTTTCCCCCCTGTTGAAATACCCAGCAATTCATTGTGACTATTTTAAAAATCATATATCCTCTCTATATTATAATGTTACTTTTGGTGACCACACCTATGTGACTCTGTTTCTTTAATTTTTTTTTCCATTGATACAATTTTTCTTCCGTTAATAAAATACTGTGTTCAATACTGTGTTTTTTGAGTTGGTATAGTTAGGTTATTTCCCCAAATTTTGATATTTTTAAAGATCTTATTGACTCTTTACTTCATATAGTTTTTACATCATCTTGTTAATTTCCACAAAATTTTAATTTTTATTTGAAATTATTTAAATATATGGAATTATTAAGACAGTGTTGACATTTTTATACTATTGTGTCTCCCAAGCTATACAGGAATTATGTAAAGTTTCTCTCAATAATGTACCGAGATATTGGACTTTTAAAGTATTTTATTTGTATCATTCATAAGCATTCAATAAATATAGCATGCTCTATCGTCTGCTTGTTATACCAGGTTGGGAAGTATCCTATGTATACAACACCAAGCTCTAAGTTTGACTCTTCTAGCATTGAATATTGTAGGTGGTCTTTAGAGATATTAGAATATGCTTGTCATTTTTTATTCATCAGACCCAAACCTAGAGAGGATTTTTAGTACCTCCTCAAATAATATTCTCATTTGAAAATAGTCTTTATTCTTTTAATCCATTGAGATTTAGTCATGTAGTCAAGTAAACTGATATGAGCTAATTATTAAAGATTATTTCCTTAATGACTCAAATTAATAATAACTATTTTAAAACCTACATATCATACTTTTATTTCAAGGCATAGGACTTGATCCCATCTTTATTTTATTTTTTTTATATTAAATGGTGGATGGGCAGGTCTAACTATTATTTTAATTTAAAATACTGAAAAATAATCGTATTTAAAACTCAAAATGCTATCTTTTCAGAGGACTATTTCTTAGCAACATCGATTTGATGAGAAGACACAATGTTATTATAAGGAGAACTTCAGATTTAAGTTATAACTGTGGTTTAGTTAAAAAATGTGGCGCATAAGGAAAAAGCTATAAATATGTGCTAAGTGCAGAGATTATTTCATGAGCAGGAAAGCCAGTGATGGGCTCTGCATCATTAGCACAAATTGTCTAATTCCACGATGCAGTGTCTATTCAAGTGATGGCATATTAGTGGTTATCAACAAGCTAGCCATTGCCAAATTGTCCACATCAGCGATTCAGAACCTGGGAAGTTGGTCAGCAAGCTTTACAGACAGTTTCATTAAAATTGTAAAAGAGCAAGGGTTCAGGAGCAGACATGCCAGTCTCTGGATAAACAGATGGAGGAGGCAGAATGAAAGACCTTGATATGAAATACGAGATAAGAATATGAGGTGGGTGAATTCTGAAAAGAGATCTGAAATAAGAGGAGAATTGGAGTAAATGCACCAATCTTATATATCCGAGAAAATGAGTTATCAAAAGCACTTTCAAAAGAAGAAAATGGGATACAATGTGACCACAATTGCAGAGAAATTACATTTCCGAAGTCAGAACAGGTGTGTAGGAAAATCACCTTGAGGCTGACTGAACCCCTGACCTGGTCCCCTCACCGTAGTTCCCCTTCCCCGCTTTGTTATTAGTGAGTATCCTGTGAGGAGATGCTCTGAAGCTGTGTTAGTATCCTGTTATTCCTCACACTTTCACCTGTTAGTGTCAGCATCCTTGGTGACTCTGGCATAAATCAATTTTTATTATGATGGCTGTGAAATGGTGATTTTCTAAAATGATCAATCCAAGAAAATGAAACACTTCAGGGATTTGGGTCCTTCCTGTGATGGGCCATGTCAATCTTTTCTGTTTTGTTCTAGTTTCAGTACATGAACTTGTCACCAAAGCGAGATCACTAAGAGAGAGGGAGTGTACTTCATAATCTCAGTCCTTATACAACTCTTCATTTCATCATATGCTCTTCCATTCTTTGTGTACTTATAAGCATAACATATAGTCTGTGAACATAACATGTATAAACTGTTCACTTGATATCAAATTTTCAATACAATTCTTCTAAAATATTCTTAATGTCTATTAACATTCATTCTTCACTCTGTATCTCAGGAACTGTTCTTCTTTTAGATTCTTCAAATCCATCCTTTCTCACCTGTCTTATGGGCTAGTCCTTGACCATAGAACGAATCCCATTCTCCCCCCAACCTCTTAGTCTATATTTCAATGTAAAATGATATTGTAATGGAGCTTAAACTAAGCCATACCCTTCTGTTAAATATGTTTCCATATTTCTTCTTTAAATAATTATCACAATTTATATGTACATATGTCTTTAAATTATCAAAAAAAACATCTGTCTCCCTGACCAGATTCTGAGTTCCCAGAGGCTGAGGACCCTGGCACCTAGGACAATACAACACAGTCATAGATCCCGCTGAACGCAGATGGAATGAATGACTCAGTGCTCACTGCTGAACATTTCAGTTGTCTCTGTTTTGTGTTGCATGTACTGATAACGATTGCCATCAACACTTTAACTGCATTAATCTTAATGGAACAAACATACATTCACTTTATATTATCGCTGGTGCAATTTTGAATTTGCAACTCAGACTTCAGTAGTCACGCCCGAAGGGCTTCTCAGCAGCATCCATTTCAACAGTCCTCACTTTTACCTTGGATGCCGGCTCCTCTAATAGGCTGATAGAAATAAACTCTCCTTTGATTTAACTAATTAAAGATGCTGCCTCCCTAAATTCCTGTTCTTTCTCATCTTAATTGCCATTTTATCAGAAATAATCACTTAATTTACCAGAAGTATTCCACCTCTTATCAAAGTATCATTTTATTTTATCTTCTAGAACCTTGCTGTGTTACATCCTCAAATTGAAAGAGACCCAGAGATGCCTCCCCAGGATACCTCTTTCCAGTTAAACATCTTCACAGGTCTTTACGTCATACAGATGTGGCAATTATGAACCAGACAAATTAAGCAAACCTGGGAAATCTGACTAGGGAACCCACCCTCCTCTCCTTTATTTCTCTGTAGAAATTCCCAATAAATAACTTAGCTTTATAAAGTACTTTTCATTGAAATTGACCTTCAGTGCTTAGTGCCCTTCAACCCTTTCACTCCATGTATATGTTTTCTTTTCTTCTTCTTCTTCTTTTTTTTTTTTTTTTACAAAACCTCTCAGTGAATACCATTTCTCTTGTGAGATCTCCTCAACTGTGTGTCCAAACACATTCTTAAAGCCAAAAACCTTGAAGGACAAAGCATTTACATGCTAAGCCACATCACCAAGGAGTTTTCCACAACAGTCTTCTCTGCTAGCATTTTCCATGTGCAATTTTATTTGTAATAAAGATGACGTAGGTAACTAGTGCTTGCCCTTCTCTGATCTCTTATGCACTTATGCATAAACTATTTTCAAGCTTCCCACTTCGACTATTTTCTTCCCAGTGCTATTCAGGGCAATCAAAATATAGGCTGAATTTAAAAAAAAAAAATGGCCACCATCTATTTCCTTGACTTGTTATGATCACTGCAACTGTGTTAGATGAGGGCAAGTTACCATGAAGAGAAGCTATTTTCTGCTTAATCTCTGAGTGGCTACGCTAATCAATGGGAGAAGCATTAACATGAACTTTTCCTACTTAATGAATATGAATTCACTTAAGTCATAATTACACGATTTAAGTATCGTGTGAAGCTTTTCACAAACCATTCTACCATCTCCATACTATGGCTCCTGAAATAGTTCAGTGTGATACTCACTGATGATGAAAAAACGCACCAAAGATTTTATGTGCATTTGTGCCACTTAGTCCCATTGGTTAGGGTTGCCTCAGTTACTGTTTCTTCAAATCCATAACACTGAAAAGTGAAATCCAGTTTCATCAGTACCAAAATGCAGTGCACATCATTTTTATTATAACAGCGGGTTTGCTTCTCACATATAGTTATCATGAATGTTTCAATGATCTTAATTTATATGATTACTGCAAATAGCAATATTTGCAGATTAGCTTATGTGATTAATTTGCATTTTTACATCTGTTTCAAGCTGAGTAGATGATGTGATATTTCTTTTCACAATTACTCATTTGCTTTCAAATGACTTTAAAATATTCTATTATGGGATAAGAATTAACTCTAAATGTGATAAAAAATGAGTCTCAGTCCAACTGATTCAATGTTCCTTTAAGCAGCCAACAAGTATACTGAACGTCTGTTGTGTGTTTACTTTCTTTGCAGAGGGAAAAGCTCACTGGATTTTATTTCAAAGTTTATTTGAGCTTAGGTCTCTTAAAAGTTTTAAGGGTGAAGTTTCAGGTGTGCAAGAAAAAGAGTAGCTCTGAACCAAGATATTTAATATTAGTAACAAAAGAGGTCATTTCACTAATTAAGAATTGTAAATAATTTGAAGTTTTTCATTTCTGCTATTTATGTTCTATTTCTTAATGCTATAAAATGATTTCATGAAACATAAATGTAGCAATTAATTAAGCAGCATATTTTTCTTTAGAATTTTAGCTTTCTTGTAAAACCAACCAAATGCAATCAAAAGCTGAAATATCAGTAACACTGTTTCAACAATGAGAACAAACATGCATGGCTATATGTTTCCAATAATTAATAAGCCTTCAGGGGAGAAGAAACTCGGTCATTATGCTGATGTCATAAAAACAAGTTCAGGCTCTTTTAGTAAGTAAGGGTCCAACGTATAACGTTTTTATGACATCAGCATAATGTGTGTGGCTTTTATCAGACTGAAAGTGCTTCATTTTTGCAACTTAAGGAACAGTTTTGTAATTCTATCCCTTTATTTTCTTTAAAGGGAATATTAGTTTACGTTTAGGAGAAAGCCACAGAATATATGCAGCATAAAAACTTCTCTTTTTAGAACATAAGCATAAAACACATATTTGTTATGGATGCTTTAATTTCAGATATATTTTTTGAAAGTTAAACAAATTCCCTAAAACATGAAAGCTTAAAAACACCTTTATTGGAGGATTTAAAAAAAAAAAAAAAAAAACTCCTCAGGAATATCTATGATAATTTTTATTCATAAACCACTTGGGGACGTTTGGTTACTTGGGGTTATTTTATTTACACTAGAGCACATAGCTAATCTCTCCAGGACACCTTGATGACTGTTTCAGGGGCCCTTGAATAGAAATCAGTGTAAAATGTGATTGAGGGTGGGAATGATGTCAGGGAAATGGAGGGGATCACCTTGAGAATGTCTGATTGCTGTGTAAGCGTCGAGGCAGAATAAAGCGTGTTAGGTAAAGTTAGTCCAAGACACACAGTTGTATCTGTAATGAGTGAAATGCAGAAACTGCGAAGGCAAAGCTGTTGATGCCTGGAAGACCACACGCAGCGAGAGGGTGAGCTTTGTTATGCCAGCTGTGCACCCAGTTCAGTGCATCAGCCCTCCCAGGTACCAACGGATTGAACTGAGCCTGGCATTTCTAAAGTATGAAATAGTTCATCTTTTCAGCAGTAACTATGAGAGATCACCGCTCACAAATCACTTGGCTGATGAAACTTTGCTCTTAAACTGCAGTAAGACCTGTAAGGTTTTTGTTGACTAAAACATTAATTGTCTGAGTTGCAATTGCCAGACTAAGTCAGACTGGAAGGGAGTTAAACCCTGTAAGGCATGAATGTCAGCCCAACTACAAATTACTAGGTACCCTGAAAATGTGGGCAATAACATAACGTATTCTCTAAAAGTAAACTTGCTTTTAAATACCTCTTTTCAGTGAATCTCATATTAAAGCAAAAGAAGATTTATTTCTTGCATGTCTGAAATTTGATAGGCTCTGGTACAACCTGGATGAGAAAAATACGGCATGGTTATAAAATTTTTATTTGATGTACAAACAAGATGACCTAGAATTAGAATAAATTTTTTTAAAAACCCTGCATCTCCATTTAAATTTAAATACACATGTATAGGGTTCAGGAAGAAAATAAAAGATAAGCTCACTGTGATATCAAAGGCATACCAGTTAAAATTAATCCAGTTATGATTCTATGCCAAAAATGATGCTCTTATTTAGGGTGGCAATACCACCCTATGCGTTTGGAATTTTGTCCTCAGTTTTGTGGGGAATTCTGGGAAATTAGAAAAAGATCATCTGGAAGATGGTAACTAAAATCTCCAAACCGCGGAAGGAAATGATGATGGTGAGCATGAAGAATGAGAGGCATGGGGAGAAAATGATAGCATTGTCAAATGCAACAGAAGAAGAGAGCATTGTCTGGTAGATTGTGAAACTTCCTGCCTTCTGATGGAGGCTAGACTCACTGACCCTTTAACATAGTGTCATCCTTTGAGATTCTCTGCATCGCTTGTCCTGAAGGAGACCTACATGGCTTCAAAGAAAAAAAAAAATGTCCTGAAATAAACATTTTTATTCTTTTTCACTAACAGAAATATCACAAAAGCAATCAGTTCTTCAACTGAACCTTTTCAATAAGATATTTTAGTTCCTCAATCTTGTTGAGCCAAACATATTTTTTTCTTATAAATGCTTGTCTACCTTGCAATTGAGGGAGGATTACAGTTACCCGATGCAGAATCACTGTGTGTAATCTTATCTTTCCGATGCTTGTAGAATATGAGTATTTTCCCAAAAGATAAATTTGCTTTCAACCACAATATTTGATGAGGCACTGTACTCTAGATTTTTCAGATTTGGTTCCCAGATTTCTAAAATGAATTTATAAGCTATATTTGTATCTGAAGCAATTTGAAGCCGTCACTAGTTAATGGGGTAGATACATCAATTCAATTCACAAAAATACTTCAGATATACAGGTTAGAATGAATACTACTAAAAGTGTGAAGCAAAATTATTGACTTTATTTCAAATATTTTCAATGGTCTTTTTTCATGTAAGTATATAACATAAAAATGGAATTAAGCCAGAGTTTATGCTTAGGTCTGACAAGTATTTCTGGATACCGAAAATTTCACTATAATATTTATGTCAAATAAAATTCCTACATCCCTAGCCAGTTTTGCTTGGTGGATAGAGAGTCTGCGCACAGACTGAAGGGTCCCGGGTTCAATTCTGGTCAAGGGCACTTACCTCAGTTGCAGGCTCGATCCCTGTGTGGAAGGCAACCAATTGATATGTCTCTCACACATTGATGTTTCTCTCTCTCTCCCCCTCTACTCTCTCTAAAAATCAATGGAAATATATTCTCAGTGAGGATTAACAACAACAAAAATATCCTACAGATACTTTGTGTCTGATGCTTTCCCCAAAAGTTGTATAATTTATAACTACAAACTATAGTTAATATTCAGGTAATAGAATTAATACTAGAAAAAAGTACTTAATTTACATATTTACAATTATGTTTAAAATGTTTATGATTTTTAGCCCTAGCTGGTTTTGCTCAGTGGATAGAGCATTGGCCTGCAGACTGAAGGGTCCCCGGTTCGATTCAGGTCAAGGGCACATGCCTGGCTTGCAGGCTCAATCCCCAGTAGGGGGTGTGCAGGAGGCAGCTGATCAATGATTCTCTCTCATCATTGATGTTTCTATCTCTCCCTCCCTCTCCCTTCCTCTCTGAAATCAATAAAAATATATTTTTAAAATGTTTATGATTTTTGAAGATTCATAGTAAGATTCTATTAAATTAATCTAGACATATTTTTGAGTCTTTGACCACTTATCTGTTGTCACTATTTCAAGATTAACTATAAACATAATGTGTATCTAACCACCACCTTCCACATACCTGAATTTTGATATTTTGGACATAATATGAAGTATAAGTCCAGATTAAATATGCTTTCAGTATATACTGACTACAGAAATGCCTTGGTGTTTACACAGTACTATCAATAATGTGGGCCTACATTGAAATGAAATAAACTACAATTTAAAAAATATTTCAAGTTAGAGTGCATATATGTATCACAAGATTTCTAGATTGATTTCTTCATTTTCTGTTTTTGACCAGGCAAAACTATTCATCTATATATATATATTTTTGGAAAACTTGAAATTATTAATGAAAGGGAAAATAATGTATTGGCCTAACACAATCTTTTTTAATAGTAAGGTATTTAATGCGAAGCAATATATTTTTCCACCTTTACAGAAAATTTTCTTTAGCTTTAATACTGATATTATTACCCATTTGCCTCTATTAAAGAGCATCCAAAATTAATTATAAAAAGCCCACAGTCAAATGTTTGGATGAGTTCAGCACTGCCATACCTGGTGTGTTTTCTTGAAATAAAGTGACTTGTTTTTTATAAGTTCTGTATTCCTGCCCAGGACCAAAGTATGTGCCCTGTTTACATTTAAATTGCATGTACATTTGATTTCCTACAGTTCTAGCAACTATTCTCATCTTTTAATCCAGAGTAGTTCATCTCGTTAGAAAGATGATATTCACTGATATTTCCAGTGAATAATTTTGTCTGAGAATTTTGTTTGGTTTCTCACACTTTACCATGAAGTAGTACCAATGTATGAAACAACCTTTGGCATTCTGGAGAACATCATGCATTGTGTACTGCAAATATCGTCCCATTTTATGTTCACATCAAGTAATATATGAAGGAAAGAAAACTGAAAACAAGGTATTAGTCATGCCAGTCACTACTCTTGGCAAATTGTTAACTTAGCTTTTTAATGTCAATGTGAGATAAATGGTATGATTCTCACTCCCTATTACATTACCATTTGAGTGCAATGTTTCCCTGGTAAATGTTTGAAAGCATTCACAATAACATTGATTAGTAGCTGAGGGAGGCTCCTTTCATGAACACAGGTTGTCTAGAGCTCAATCACAAATCTCATACTAAAGACAACTCCTCAGGTGGCCTCAGAGGTCTGTTTCAGCATTTCCACACATTTTATTCAAAGTGGTATCTTTAATGATGCTGTGAGAGTGTGTCAGACAAAAAAAATGTGTCTTTCTAATATCAATGAAAGTTTTAACTAATGTAAAGATTTTTATTTTACCTATATGCCTAATGTAGGACAGTTGCTGGGGAAAAAAAGAGAGGAAAATTCAATTTAGTCTGTCTGTCAAGCCTGTCTTGAAAATCATTGTGATTGTGTCACATTAGTGGACATTTGAATTTGACATCATTCACTTTTTAGTATAAAATATGCTATTTTTATTTTTCAACAATTTGGGAAAAATTATGATTTCTGGCAGTTCAATTATATTGTAGCTGGTAGTGTTATTATAGATGAATCATTGAGAGATATTTAAGTAATTTTAGTATCTTGGAAATGAAAAAATATTAATATTATGTAAATGCAGTATTCATCAAGTAACAACTGTTATTAAATAACAGACCATTTACCATGGATTTACACAACTATTTTCAGACATTACAATATAAAAGGAGGTAATAGAGAAATTATTTAAGAACATGACTTCAAAATAAAACTGATTTTATGTTCTAAAGGTAATACTTCTTGGCTACGTACCCTTGATCAAGCATGCTACCCTCTCTGTGTCTCATTGTGTTAATCTATGAAATAACTGTAGTCTACTCTTAAGGTTGTTTTGAAGACTAAATTAAATAATAGAGGGAATTATGGCATAAAGCACAGTACCCGGTGGCCATATATAATTATTAAAGAAATGGCATGTATTGTTGTATTTCTTTATACTTTAAAAGAGGAAGCTCCATATCCATTTATCTTCATAGTTTTTAGACATCTATTACATAGAGTACTTATTATTTTATTCCTAACTATTTAAAAAGAATAAAATTTATATTCATATAGTTTTTAGACAGATATATAGCTTAGATTAACTTAAATAACTTAATCCAATAATTTATATTCTTAAAAATTAAATTATGTTTTAAAAGTGTATTTAGGAAGCATTTATTCTTTCAAGATTCCTGGAAACATCTGTACAAGGAAAGCAGAGATAAGTCCACCTTTATCTTCCTATGTTCATTTTTCCCAGCGATACTACCCCACTATAAGTTTATATATATGGCTATTGTTGATGGAGCAGCTGCATAAGAAGCTAAGTTGTCTGGGAACAAAACAGAAAATGTTAAGATTTTTGACATCTTTTCCTTGCCTTTGAAATCGATAAGCAAGGTGTAAATATTCTTATCAAGCATAATGCCCCCCCTTCCTGTTCCCCAAAGGAGATACAGCCTTTCACTTTTCATTTTGAAAGCCATTTGGGATTATGAAGATGGGGAGACAATGATGAAGGGAAAAAATTACTTGGAAAGCTTGACATAACCTATGTGGCTGCTAAGGAATGCTCAGAAGGTAGTCCTATGAAACACGCAGTATTCCTCAGATTGAAATCATCCTTCATGCTGTGGCCTGTGATACCCTTAAAGTTTCTGCGGTCGATCAGAGTATAGAAAATGAAGAAAGAATTATATGTAATCACCATTGGCAAAGGCTCTTTGAACAAGGACAGTACGGAGAGGATAATTGAATAATCTATGTGAAATGAATAAAGTATTAACTGGGATGTTATAAATATTTTATTTGTAATATTTATCAATTGTATAGAGTTGATAAAATTGAGATTTAGGAGGTTTTTGTCAAAAATTGGAACTTTGCAGTATTCCTAAATTAGGAAAGTCACCTTGAAATGTAACTGAGTCACCTGTCAAATATTTAGAGCTACTGCCTGGCAACTGATGTACTTGTAACAAGTAAATGCAATCTGACAGCCTGATCATCTTTTATGCCTGTTGATAAACTTTGTAGACCATTGGGATATCCAAGCAGTGCATATACCAGCTAGGAGTTCAATTTAAAGCAAATGTATTTAGATGAACAGTAATTTGTAATTTACAAAACAAACAAACAAACAAACAAAAAAACATATCCCCCCCTCCTCCCTCTACAATTTGATTATTGGCCAGAAGGAAACAGGACAGCTCTACATATTAGAGTTTGAAACTCAGAATGTTCAGTATGACCCCATCCAAGCCAACTGTTCCAATTACCTATTAGATTCATAATTATCACTTACACAAATGACTTGTTTCAGCAATTTTTCCTTCACCTGAAATTTAATCTTTCCCCTCTCTCCTGAATCATTCAAAGTAGCATAAAATACAAAAAAACAAAAAACAAAAAAAACAAAAAAAAACAAAAAAAAAACACTCTCATTACAAAATAAAGTCTCTCTTTATGCCATGTCTTCACCTGGCTACTTAACATTCTTCTACTCCCCTTTAAACAACCCTCTCTGCCCCAAACTCCTCTACTCTTACTCTCTTTGAAGACTCTGCGATCAGCTGAGTATATTCTCCACTCCACTGAACTGTCATCTATTCAACAATGGCCTTCACATTGCTAAAGGCAGTGATCAACTTTCAGTCTTCATCTTACTCTTCCTGTCAGTAGTATTTGATACAGTTGATTGCTTTCTCCTGTATTGTTTGTTTGATTTTGCCTTTAGGGAACCCAAACCTCTTGGTTTTCCTCCTGATTCATTGGCTACTTATTTTCAGTCCCCTTTGCTGGTTCATCTTTTCTCCCCTAAATTCTAACTGTTATACTTCTGTCTGTCAACATCTTCCCTTCTATATTGGCACTAACTTTCTAGATGATCTGTACTGTGACTTCTGTGTTGATGAATCCCAAATTTTATATCTTCAAATTGGATCTTCCATGAATTCCATAGTTTTACATCTAGATACATACTCAACAATTAAACTGGATTTCCAAAAGAAACCTTAATATGTCTAAAACTTAACTCTTGACTCTCTTCCTTTTGTTTTCTCCAATTTGTATATATCAGTAATTTGTATTTTATTGGAGAATATCTCAGAGTGCTATTCAGGGATTTGAAAATTTCTAAAGACTTGATGACTTTACTTTGTAAATGCCAATTATCTATTCTACCCAAAATTACCATCTTGTATTGTAATCCTTAGTTTTCCTCTGTCTATAAAACAGAGAGAGAAAAAAAATGTAGTCCAAACAAACAATATTAAATCTATATGTTATTTTATAAATTGGGGAAGACTTTCACACAATGATCTTATTTGATCCTCCCTAAAATATTAAAAATTGGGGAAAACACACTTTTAAATTATTCTTATTTTTCAATAACACTCGTAGACTAAGAAGTTACATGATTTATCCAAGATCACTGGCATTCTGTCAGGAGAAAGACTAGAAACTATTTTCTTTAAGTTATAGTTCTATGGTTTTCCAATAGTAAGCAATTTCATCTATCTGACTTTTGAATTAAGAATGCATAGAAATTTCAGAAGCTTCAAAAATTTTTCCCATAAAGTTTTAACTACAAAATGCTAATGTATGTTTTATCTACTTCTTTACTTTTTAATTCTATTGCATTGATCTATTTGTATACTTCTGCATCTAAGCTGACTATTTCAATTTCTAGGGTATGAACTAATAACATGTAGGGTCATCGCACACTCACTGGACTGCTTTAGAAATCATTGCTTCATGTTGAACATTTTCTTTTCTGAATATATGTTAGAATCAGCTTGTCAAGTTCCATAAAAAATCCTGTTGGGACTGCCTTTCAGCCTTGCACTGAATTAATATTTTAATCAGAGATTTCACAGATTCTTGTCAACCAGAAAATGGTCGATTTCTCCATTTCACCAAGCATTTGGGCATGTCTTTTGGTAGATTTTTATAATTTTTATAGGTTTAATTGCATTTATACTTTTCTTCAAGTTATCTGGCATATTTTATGTTAGGTTTAGTACACCCTTCCTTTTTTAAAAATCTTAATTGCTATAGTGAATGGGGTTATGTTTTATCCCATTATCCAATAAGTTTTACTCTATCAGAGGAAGTTTTAAATTTGCATATGTTGATCTAATATGTGACCACTTTCCTAAACTGAAATCTTAAAAGCTTTTCAGTTAATTATCTTTAAAATTGTAGGTTGACAATTTTAACACAAACAATTATGGTTTTGTCTCTTCTCTTGCTTTACTTTTTGTCTGATAGTATTGTCTTAATCATCTAGTTCAGTGATATAGTACTAATAACAGCATATTGTCTATTCCAGACTTTAATAAAAATGTTTTTAATATTGCATCATTGTGTGTGATAATCTGTGGGTTTCTGGTAGATAAACTTTATCAAGTTAAATACAATCCCTCAATATCTTTTAATCTCCCTCTCATAATTTTTACTCTATTGCATTCTATAAGAATGCTTCAACTCAATTTCATAGTTTATTAATTTGATTTTCAACTGTGTTTAATCTCCTATTCTGCCCTGTTAATTTTGGTTTTAATTTCATAAGTAATGGTTTTATTATCCAAGAAATCTGTATTCTTCCCTTTTAATAGCAATTTGAATCTAATTTATAAAAATAGGTTTCCTGAATCTCAGTATGGATTCTAATTATAAGAACTTATATTAACAGTTTCATTTATTTTTCCTAACATCTTTTACTTTGGAGTCTTAGTTTTTGTTGAGTTTGGTGCCTTTTTATTTTTTACAATGTTAGGTTTTCCCAAATGTTGATGATTATAGTTGTTGTTGTCTTTATTATTAAGTGCATAAATTATAAATATTTCCTCAGACTAAGCAAAGCACCTTTATGAGAGTGAATGCATGTTTTTATTCTGAGAGCTTCTTTGATTGATTCTGTCAATATCAATAGTGCATAACTTCTCCGTTCTTTGTGATGTTGAGTCAGCAGCTTAATTTCTCTGGGCTTCAGTTTCTCACTGTTAAAATGAATATAACACCTACCTATCAATAATAAGAGATATAATGAATATACTTAAGTAAACATGGAGGTAAACACCCAATAAATGGAATGAGCAAGAAAAAGGTTAAATTTTAGTCTTTTAAAATA
The DNA here is from genome assembly GCF_963455305.1 of Plecotus auritus. Classification (NCBI taxonomy): domain Eukaryota; kingdom Metazoa; phylum Chordata; class Mammalia; order Chiroptera; family Vespertilionidae; genus Plecotus; species Plecotus auritus. The sequence continues at coordinate 12,321,195 of NC_137772.1, read as the reverse complement.
TCAAATCAACTGCATGATTGGGATAAATAGTGACAAGTATTTCTTCTACTAGAAGATAGCATGAGTGCTGTGACCTATGTGATGCTGTGAAACAGATTTCCTGTCTCAGGTGTTCTCACCTATGATTGAAGGGATTATCATACAGCAGCACTTACTTTGTTCTGTTTTGCTGAGCATTTATTACATGCTTACACTGTGTTAAGCGTTGTTCTAAATACCTTAAATGTATTAACTTTTGTAATCACTATAATAACCACGCAATGTAGAAAGTATTATTAACTGTAACTTACAGATGAGGAAACTGAAGTAGAAAGGAATTAAGAAACTTGACCATAGTCACATTTTAGTTAGTGACAATTGGATGTTCTCTACTATATTATCTGGCTAGCTAATGAAATAGAATATACTAATATGTACACTAGTAGCCTTGCGCACGAATCTGTGCGCCAGTAGGTTGCTGCCACCCTACTGTAGCTCTCCCCACCGCCTCCCCCATAGCTTGCTGCCCTGCCCCGTCCTGTAGCTCTGTAGCTCTCTGCTGCTCACTTGTAGTTCACTGCCCCACCTTCCTGCAGATCCGTGATCAGGTCGTTAGGCGGTTGGTCGTTACGCCTCAGGGCCTAACAGATAATTAGCATACTCCTCTCTTATTATATAGGATATATAATATATATATATGTATATATATATATATATGTATATATATATATACATATATATATATATATACATATATATATATATATATATATTTCCAATTAACTAAGTATGTAGTTAGTTACATGTACGTATTCCCCCTAGGCTCTGCCGACTATACATATGTCATAGTCATCATAGCATCCACAGATACTATGGATATAATATCAAAGCATGGTAGTAAATACTCTTTGAAAAAATGGCTACACCTACGAGAAATCTGAGGTAAAGATAGTGGATTGATCTCACACATTACCTTTGACCTCTCAAAGAAATATTGCTAAAAAGAGAATGAGAAGACAGAAAATAAGATGCAAAAGTTAAAAATAACATTTGTAAACAGTAACTTATTCAGTGTGCCAGAAAAAGCTGTAAGCTAACATCCTGTGGGCAAGCCAGGAGGGAAAAGGTAGATGGAAAACCAGGACGCCAGTCAATGCCCATTACAGTCCCAACTATGTCTCGGAAAACAGAAGAATCAGCATCTTGGACACAGAATGTTCGATAGAGGAATGTTGAATACATTGAAAGTTTCTAGAAGTTAGATCTCTAGATTGCTAAGGCATCCTCACACTCAGACAACTGGCATTGAATCACATTTACAGAAGACTAGATAATTATTCTCTGAAGGGTTTAAACCAGAGATTTGAGACTAGAGGATGATTTAGTTAAATTCTCCCTGTGGTCATTGAATATCAGAATCAAGACTTAGAGCCCCATACTGGAGATGAAGAATTTCTTTTTGATAAATTAATCTCTCCAAGGGGCAATACAAAGAGACTCTGCCAGCTGTGATTCCCCCAAAGTAATGGTTTAAACTTTGCCCAACTACTCTTTAGAGAAGGCCATCATTCTCCTTTAGATAGACTCAGAAATTCACATTTCCTTTTTCTTACCTCATTCCTAAATAAAGTGAGAACCAAAAAGTGCCAGATTTTGAAGACTGTTTCAAATATGAAAGACAGCGACAAAAACAAAACAAACTAACAGACAGAAAGTGCTCCATGAAAATTGTGATATTTCAAGGAGAGAAATAAAAACTTAAAAATAAATTATCCACTCTGAGATAATGAAAGGGAAAAAATGTTGTGCCATGAAGCTACAACAGGATTTAACTTTATTTAAAAAAAAGAATTTTTACAATTAGTTATATATTTTATATACAGGGTGAGCCAAAACTCTGGGTTCACACAAAACACAGAGATTATTCTTGTATTATTATTTATTAATTATTGTAATATTTTCTATAGCAACAACTATAAACCTACTTTTGCCCTACCCTGTAAATTCAAGTGTACTAGCAGAAAAATCAATAGAAGATGTAGATGATAAATTTAAAGAAAAATCACTGGAGTTGAACAGAAAGAAAATGAAATTTAAAAGTGCATTGAAGAGATAGGTGAATGGGAACATCTATCCAAAGCATCAATAGGATGTTGCCACCTTTTTTAAAAACATATAATTTAACAGAACACTTCATTCTCCCATTAGTACTCTACATTAGCCATGGCACAGCCTTCTTTAAAAGTCATTTTTCAGCATAGAATGGCTCACTGAATGGTTACTGATTCAAATGACTATATTTGATTTAACATACAGGCTTCCTGTAAAATCCACTTTCAGATGTTTACAAGGCATGAAATGTCTTTCACATTATCATATTCTCCTTCATTAAGTTCACTTGAGAAAATGCAACAAGGCTGGCTAAATCATCGGGTTGCACTGCCTTTTCCTGTGTGATGATAGGCCACGCTGTTTCCTTTGCTATTGAAAGTCACTGAATGTGATGAAGAAAATCCTATTTTTTTCCACATGCAAAGCACAATTTGAAGAAGGCTGAAATGTTGGTACATAATTAATTATATTGCTGATTTGAGGAACTAGCCTCACTATTGATCATCTGATAAATAATAATTATAAGAGCAAGTCTTCATTGAGTGCTTATTATATGCCAGGAATTACACTAAATGTTTTAGATACGTTAACTGAATGAATTCTTAGTCTAAAGTATGAGTATTATTATTACAATTTTAGAAGTGAAGAATTAGTGACACAGAGAAGTTAAGTAATTACCTAAAAAGTTTTGGAAATTTTGTAGTTATAGATATTATAGACATAGGTATATTTTAAAGCACTATATAACTTCCAATATGGTTGAAAATAATGCATCTATTCCAAAACCCTATGATGAGCTACTTTTTGTACATTTATTCTACTATTGAACTTCTAGTTTTTTTCCTACATGTGTTCAAGTTAAATGTGTTCAAGCTTAGGTAAGTCAAAGTTAAATTTTTCAAATGAAATGGTTCATTTTAAACTAATGCTATATAATAAAAGGGTAATATGCAAATTGACCAGAATGACTGCTGGACCCATCACTATGAGGTGCACTGACCACCTCTCGGTCCCTTTCCCCGGCCAGTATGAACTGGGGGTGCGTGGCGGCGGGGGGCAGGGCCGGCTGCAGGCAGCCAGGGAAGATGGCCCTGATCACAGGCCAGGCCTAGGGACCATACCCACGCATGAATTTCATGCGCCAGGCCTCTAGTATGTATATGTATGTGTGTGTGTGTGTGTGTGTGTGTGTGTGTATATATATATAATACTAATATATGCATGTAAATGTGTACTTGGGGTCTTTCAAACTATTACACTTCCTGAACTAAATTTCAATATGATTCTGCAAACTAAAAAACTATTTAAAAATGAAGATTAGATGTCATCTGAGCTACAAGTATGAACAAATAATTTGTTTTAAAAGCTAGTACTTATGTTAATATTTGTAAGGGACCAATTATGACACTATCATCCCTCAGGACTAAAGGAAAAATTTTAAACATATGGAACTCCAATGTGTTTTTTCTTATGTTTAGGATTTCAAATTAATGTTTTCAAAGATAACAATAGATTTTTCTTTTTAAGTCTAAAGGAATTCCTTTTATAATAACAAGTACTACTTTATAAAGAAAAACTCAAAAAGAGTTAGTAATAAATATGTTGTATTGGTAATTTAAACAGTAAAATAATAATTTTTAAAACTGCACCTGATTGTCAATATTTTTCTTAATATTTACTTTTCTAAATAAAAAATTACATTTTTATTTAACATACAAATAAGTTTTGCTACTGTTGACCCATTTCGGTAAAACCTATCACTGTATATTTTAAACCAAAGCAAAGCTCTATTCTCTAGGACCAGCTATCAAAAAACAGAAAAAGTTTATAACATTCCTGGATGGACACACATCTGAGCATTTACAGAGGAGGGACTAGTGACAATACTCTAAGAAGAAAGCTAATTTATATGTAGTAGTACTGAAGTTGTTAGATTTGTAAGATATCAAGGGAGAATAGTTGATAAGAGGTCAGTAGTGATTACTGCTCTGTAGACATTGACAAAAGTATGAGTCTGAGAAGCTATGTCTAGGAGTGCATTGTTCTTAATGCATATAGCAAAGAAGAAGTATTAATAAGGAGGTCCGACAATAAAATGTCAACATACATATTCCACAGTTTATAAGTAATAAAAAATATTATTATGTTATCTGAAATAAGGGTTTTAAAAGACTCCTTTGTGTGAATAACAGCTCCCAAAACAGTTTTTTTAACAACACAAACAGCAACAACAAATGAATCATCCATTTCACAGAAATTTCTACAGCAGATAAGAGTAAGACTGATGATTTTGTGAATGTTCTCAGTTTGCCACTTTATTAGAAGAAGTTTTATTTCAAAGAGAAGTGTGCCTTTTTTTTTTTTCACCATCCATTGAGGGACAGGAAAGTTTTCCCTTTCTTATCTCTGAGATTCTTTTCATCAGCAGCAATTTTCAAAGCTAAGCACTAGAATTCCATTTGTACCAACAGAAACAAGTAGACCCAAGAAGGTGGAATTAAAACATGAAAGATAAAAAAGAACATAAGGTAATTCTAACAAATGGGATTTGAGCTTTGAAGTTTTGTTCAAAAAATCAATTTTAACAATTTTAATCAAGTTCATATCTTTTTTTTTCTCAAGTCAAACTACCAATTCCGAAGTTAAAATTTTTATTCTGATTTTTAGTTATGATGTTGATATTAATTGCTTTGTTTAGTTGGAAATTTGTATCTAACAATATATATTTTTTAATTTCACTAAAGTCATTCTACTAATATAAGCAAAACTAGTAGAAAATTATTTTATCTTTCAGATCTGATGTAGATGAAAGATACATCTCAAATCACAACCTTTTTCTATATTTGGCTCCCTGGACATGATGGTTTGTTGACTTGTCTTACTCCAAAGCAACCTCTGACATCCTCAAACTTGATGCCCAGTGTCTTATACTGGTCTCATAATATCTTTTAAAACCATAAAATCCAATATTTCCTGGCTGTGGGCACTGATATTTTGGCTATGTACAGAAAGTTAATCCAAAGAAAGACATAAGAGCCAGCCCAGCCAACATGGCTCAGTGGTTGAGCATCAACCACCTATGTACCAGGAGGTCACGGTTCAATTCTCGGTCAGGGCATATGCAACCCATGCTCAATCCCCATTGTGGGATGTGCAGGAGGCAGCCAATCACTGATTCTCTCTCATTGATGTTTCTATCTCTGTCCCTCTCCTTTGCTCTTTGAAATCAATGTATGTTTATATTTATAAAATAGACAAGAAGAAAGAGAGCCCCTAGTTCCATTGGTTCCTGATGTACCGCAATACTCTTCCTATACTTTGCTACTTCTGCAAGTTTGCTTATTATTTCACCAAGAAAACCTCATTTTATGTAAGCTAATTACAGTGGTTTATTATCACACTAAAGGCTCCGTGCACGAAATTCGTGCACTGGGGGGAAGTCCCTCAGCCCAGCCTGCCCCCTCTCACAGACTGGGAGCCCTGGGGGAAGTGGGCCTAAGCCACAGTCTGGCCTCCCTCTGCAGGAGGTGACCAGGCTGATCAGGGAAAGGTGCCAGCCCCATCACCCCTCTGCTGCTGCCACTGCCGGCCACTGCAGCCGCCAAGGTACTTTCATCAACACGGACTCCAGTCCCTTCACAACGAAAAAATGACAACTTTCTTTAGGCATTTTCAAGATGTGTCTTTCATAGGATATGACATTTCTTTCTTTCTTTTTTTTATCCTCATCTGAGGATATGTTTCCAATGATTTTTAGAGAGCTTGGAAGAGAGAGGGAAAGACAGAGAGAAACATCAATGTTAGAGGGACACCTTGATTGGTTACCTCTTGCATGAGCCCTGACCTGGGCCCCAGCCAGGGAGGAGCCTGCAACCTAGGTACATGCCCTTGATCAGAATTGAACCCGGACCCTACAGTCGGCAGGCCAAGGCTCTATCCACTTAGCCAAACCGGCTAGGGCAGGATATGACATTTCTTAGCCCCTCCAGCAGTGGACCTTAGTTTTTTTCCTCCAGAAGTGTGGTGGAAAAACCCTAGATCACCTTCTTGGATTCTTATTACCCAAGTTACCAAGAACACTGTGAGTGGCAGCATACAGAGAGCTTGGCCAATGAGTGGTCAGAAAAGGTGTTTCCTCTTCAGCTCACATGCAGAGGCCCCCCTGTGTTGTGTCCACTGGGTTGGGGGTGTGCTGCCTGCCCAGACACCCTCCCTCCCTCTGCAGCCAGGGTGCAGGACACTGGCCTTGTTGCTGGGGCGATGACGTCAGCGTCCCACTCCGGCCGCTATGGGCACCACCATCTTTGTGATGGAGTAATGGTTAATTTGCATATTACCCTTTTATTAGATTAGATGCAAATATATCAATTATAGAATCAGTAAATACTTAGTTTAGTATTTACATGTAAAAATGTTATAATTTTGTAGTTATAAAACTTTGAAGACGTATAATATTATTATCCCTAAAAAATAAGAATTAAAGTATTGAAGAGTTTTCCTCTTACTTTCAATACAATTAACTATAAGAATGGGATGTATTTCAGGAAATGCAGTGAGTGATTAATTTATACTATGACTAATTCAGATTAACCCATAGTTACTCATCAGAGTAATTACTATATTAAATTTAATTACAAATAAAAATAATGTAACCTTAGAAAGCTAGACTTTTGTAAGCTATATGACATAATAAGCAACATGAAGAAATGGAGTGTAAAAACAATCATTCTAGAATCTGTTCTTTTATCGAAGTTAAGTCACGGCTGTGCTATCTCACAGGATGTATTGTTTAATTTGCTAGCCGCAGCTGTAAGCCAGCATATATCTGAGGCTATGCCTGTAGAGGAAGTTGCCTCCTGCCTTACTTTGATTTTAATCAGTGAAGCACATTGGGCAAGTCATTTAACCTTTTGTGTATCCGTCTCTATATATGTTAATCAAGAATATTCTCTGGAGTCATTTCTAGAATATTTATCTAAGTAACTTTGAGAATATTTAGGAAAAATGTCCTTCAATGTTTTTATATTAACTTATTATTAGTTAAAATATTTTGGGATATGTTGTTTGCTTTCCACTTAGTTTACATCAGACTTTTTTCTTTCTGTTTTTATCCTTTGGACTTCTCTTTATACCGTCAATGACACAAGCTTCTATGAAATGTCATGTCTTCACAGAGATGGATATATGTCTTAGAATTTTCACTAGATTTGTTAATAAATTATCCTATGGCCTTTGGGAAAGGGCTTGTCAGTAAGAAACCAAATTAATAATGTAAAGTGGAAAGATGATTATATATAACCTACCTGATTAATATTGGTTGTCTTGATCACAAAGTTTACGTTATAAATTGGGCTCAATAAATATCTAACTTGGGGAGTGAAAAGTTAAGTGGACAAGTTCATAAGACCATCTGCCTTGGCTTGTCAGGGATTTCTGTAGTTATTCTATGTCTTTGGGAAACATACTGAGCTAAAAGTTGTCAAATCCAGCGCAGTAAGATCTGGCCATAAATTGTTTGAAATTAACTTCAACAACCAGGTGGATAAGAGATATTAAGATACGGGACTTATGATTAATAGATAAGTTTTTGTACAATTGTTTTTAAGCTTTGCAAAAATGGCTAAATTAACTAAACCTATAAAAGATAAGACTAACCATACTCTAAAAATTACATTTCATGACATAGTTCAAATATTCCATTATTAAATGTGTTTACTTTTAAAAACAGTAGCATCACAAAATTTTTTTTTAATTTAGTATTAATCTGTTCTTCAGTGACAGTTTGAAAAAGAGATATTGCAAACTGTTATTATTACTACAAGGAGCTTAGTCAGTTCTTCTGTGATCTATGGTATTTCTAATGTCGTACTTAAACCTTTTGAAAGTGTTTCAATACCCAACGTTTTAAAATGCACAATATATAAAGTGACAATTTAAAGGCAGGTTAACAATGTAAATAAAACTCCTTTTATCTTAAATATTTCTTTCCTCACTACTTAATATATCCTATGTAATAAAAATATTAGTTGAATATTTTAAATATAAAGAAAATTCTGCAACTTTATACCAATGTAAAATCTGGGATATTCAACTGCAAAAAAAAAAGGCATACATTATGAGTGAAAGAGGAATAGATGAAGAGGATACTCTAAAAAATAGCTGCTGTGGTATCTAAAATTGAGTAGTTAGGAAAAAAAAATCGAGACAGAAAGAATGATGCATTTGCAGTGATGTGAAATGAAGACAGGAACTCTGATCTCTGAAAGCCCCAAATAGCAACCTGGGCTGCAATGCAGGAGTGATTTCTCAATAGGTGCTCATTGAGTGTCTCATGCTCAATACAGCTCTTCTCTCCCACCTTCCCTTCAGTGTAATTTGGTCTATGATGCCGAGCACCTAACAAGTTAATCTGACTTGCACGTCTCAGCTCATTTAATGAAATGATGAGGCAGTCTGTTCATTTATTCACTCAATAAATATTGATTGAGAAGCTACTAGGTTCTACATGCTTTAGTCACATTAAATAATCAACGTTCCAGCAGAAAGATAGAGCGTTTGTCAAAAGCAGAAACAGTTACCTGAAATCGTAGACAGATGCTAGATAAAAAGTCAGACAGTCTTCATAGATGAGGTGATTTCCTTTTCCTTTTCCCCAAATTGATTCAAAGAGTGTCTTTTTCCATAAATGTATACTACTCTAATCAGTCACTAATCAAGGATTATGAATTAAAAACTTGAGCTGAATAACTGCTACAGTTTTAAGAGTGTATTTCTCTAGAAATGTATAGGTGTCATGGAATTATTATGCATGTCAGAGGTCTTTAGATCTGGCTCATATCCCTGAACCTTAATCTCTTTTAAGATACTGTATGCCTTAAGAATTGTTGAGGCAGAGCTTGTTGCCTGGAATGAAAAATGATTTCTGAATTGTATGGCCTTCTCACATGGTATCTATCAAATGGTCTCCAAAACTATCTTTATACACGTCAACGGTTCTGCAAGCACAAAATGGACAATGTTTAAAGGGTCAAGCGTTCCCAACTGTATATATGGCCTCTTCACTGCCATTTGGCTTTGGGGTCAGCTGAAAAATTGATCTGATTTTCCTTTTCAGTGTCCTAGGATAGATTTAACACAGTTTATCTCCAAGAATGCAGTTAAGCGACAAGCTTTAGCTCTAGGGCTTTGGAGGGAAAGAGGAGAAAAAAAACAACAAGGGATTGGAGAAAACAGCATATAAGATCTGAATTTCCCTATTAAATAATATTATGAAAAATATTTCTAGATTTTCAATTTAAGAAAAAATGTTAACTTTTATATCCATGAATATAGGACAAACCATTCAGAAAACTTTTTATCCTTTACTCCCGTTTTAGGGTCTTATTTTGGACAATCTCAATTAATTTTTTCATAAATTTTAAGCCATTATTTCCTCATCTTTATTCATGGTACACTATTAATAATATCCTATCTAATAAAAGAGTAATATGCAAATTGACCATACCTCTGCTAAACCCACAAGCCACGCCCACCAGCCAAACAGGAATGAGTATGCAAATTAACCCAACCAAGATAGCTGCAGCCACAGAGAGAGCAGGAGGCTTGGGTTTCCCTGGCAATGGAGGAAGCCAAGTTTTCTGCCTGCCTTGGCCTCCGTTTAAGGCTACAAAGTTTCAATTATAGAAGATAAATAAATCCCAACAAAAATGGCTACGGCCATGGAATGAGCAGGAGGCTTGCTCCACTCAAGGGTACAAAGTTTCAATTATAGAAGATAAATAAATCCCAGATACCAGGGCCTCTGCTTGGGTCGCCAGGGGGCGTGGACAGCCTGCAAACCACCACAGGCCCCTCACCCAGGCCACCTCAAGCCCCAAGGGAACCCCCACCCTTCAAGGCAAACCAGCCAGCCCCCACCCATGCACCAGGCCTCTATCCTATCTAATCCTATCTAATAAAAGAGTAATGTCCAAATTGACTGTCACTCCAACACAAAAGATGGCTGCCCCCATGTGGTCAAAAGATGACTGTCCCCATGTGGACACAAGATGGCTGCCACAAGATGGCCAGCAGGGGAGGGCAGTTGGGGGTGACCAGGCCTGCAGAGGAGGGCAGTTAGAGGCAAACAGACTGGCAGGGGAGCAGTTAGGCATCAATCAGGCAGGCGGGGAGTGGTTAGGGGGTGATCAGGCTGGCAGGCAGAAACGGTTAGGGTTTAATCAGGAAGGCAGGCAGGTGAGCAGTTGGGAGCCAGCAGTCCTGGATTGTGAGAGGGATGTCCGATGGCCCGTTTAGGCCCGATCCTACCTCGAGGGATCCCATATTGGAGAGGGTACAGGCTGGGCTGAGGGACACACACTCCCATGCCCGTGCATGAATTTCATGCACCAGGCCTCTAGTGCTATTAATAACTCTACAATTTCTTTCTGCTAAAATCTAGTTTACAAAAAAATTCAGGATTTTTCATATAAACAATAGTAATTGAATCACCTTCCAGGATATGCTTTCATTGAATGTATTGATTTTATCTGCTGGGAAATGTAAGATAATAGAGTTAATTTTTTATTCAAAATATTTATATTGAAATAGAGAATAATACTACCAGTTATAATAAAAAATAATAATTCTATAGGAAAGTAAGCAAATGATATAAATAACAATTTTAAAAATAAAGAAATACAAATTTGTAGTAAATATTTGAAAGGATAGCCAAATATAATTGCAGTTATTATCCTTAGACATTAAATCAGCTAACATTAAATAAATAAATAAAATATCACCTACATCCAATGAGGACTGAAAACAGATGATCTTTTCTGAGGAATGTGCATCATACCAGCTATTTTGGAATGTCTATTAGGAAATGTCTATTAAAATTATATATATATATATATAATTTTATATATATATATATCTTTTGATTTAACATTTTCTCTCCTGAGGATCTGTAACAAAAATAAAGCTCCATGTTTTAAGGATTTGTGTACAAAAATGCTTAATGAAGCATTATTTGTAGTGTTAAGAAAACTAAAAACAATGTTTTAACAGGGGAATAGTTGTGCTATATACACATCATGAAATATTCAACTACAAAAAAAAGAAGAGTTGAGTTTCACTAGTTGACAAAGAAAGAATTTCTATAATGCACTGTCAAGTGAGAAGAGCAAAAAGTAAAAGTCAGTATAAAACTTGTGAAATGTGTGTGTGTTTGTGTTGTTTTGCATTTGATTATGTTGAAATGGAGACATAGATAAAATAATCATAGTAAGTTGGTAACACTGGCTACCACCTGGTAAATTAAACTGCCTGAAGAGAGAAAATTAAAAGAGGAAGTAGGGATGTTAAAATTAAAAAATACACACACACACACACACACACACACACACACACACACTAGAGGCCCGGTACATGAAATTGGTGCATGGGGGTTGGGTCCCTCAGCCCAGCCTGCACCCTCTCCAATCTGGGACCCCTCAAGGGCAGTCAGACATCCCTTTCACAATCCAGGACTGCTGGCTCCCAACTGTTCGCCTGCCTACCTGCCTGATTGCCCCTAACTGCTTCTGCCTGCCAACATGATCACCCCCTAACCACTCTGCTGCCAGCCTAATCGACGCGTAACTGCTCCCCTGCCGGCCCAGTTGCCCCTAACTGGCCTCCCCTGCCAGCTTGGTCACCCCTAACTTCCTTCCCCTGCCGGTCACCCCAACTGCCCTCCCTGAAGGCCTGGTCCCCCCCAACTGCCCTTCCCTGCTGGCCTGGTTGCCTCCAACTGCCCTCCCCTGCAGGCCTGGTCCCTCCCAATTGCCCTCTTCTGCTGGCTCAGTCAACCTTAACTGCCCTCCCCTGCAGGCCTGATTGCCCACAACTGCCCTACCCTGATGGCCATCTTGTGGTGGCCATCTTGTGTCCCCATGGGGGCGGCCATCTTTGACCACATGGGGGCAGCCATCTTGTGTGTTGGAGTGATGGTCAATTTGCATATTATCTCTTTACTATACAGGATTATATAGGATATATATATATATATGTGTATAGGATATATATATATATGTGTGTGTGTATATATATATATATATATATATATATATATATATATATATACTGGAGGCCCGGTGCATGAAATTCATGCACAGGGGGTTCCTCACAGCCCCACTTGCACCCTTCCCAATCCGGGACCCATCGGGGGATGTCCGACTGGGGATCGGGCCTAAACCAGCAGTCGGACATCCCTCTCACAATCTGGGACCACTGGCTGCTAACTGTTCACCTGCCTGCCTGCCCGATCGCCCCTAACTCCCCCCCCCCCACTGGTCTGGTCACCTCCAACTTCCCCCCCTGCCAGCCTAGTCGCCCACAACTGCCCTCCCCCCCTACTGGCCTGATCATCCCATGCAACCTGCTGCTCCATCATTTGGTCACTCCTCACTAACACCCCTGCCGGCCTGGTCGCCCCATGCAGCCTATTCGGTCATCCGTTTGGTTGCGATGGTCGCTTAGGCTTTTATATAGATAGATGGTAACAATGTTTACAAAGAAAAATGTACATACATGGAAACAACGCTATATAGAATGCTATCTCCTGTGTCTAAAATTTTGTATTTTTAAGAACATTTTTGAAAAAATAAAAATTAAATAAATAGTTTTAGAAAAGAATAGCCACCAAAATGTTATCATTGACTTTTGGTTTTTTTTATTTCCTTACTTAGTAAAAACATAATAAAAGACTTGCTCTATAATTATACCATAAGATGGAGATGATGTTATGATTTAAAATTATTATTTTTTAAATTATAAAGGGAGGAAAGTTTAAACCCCATTGTTGTAGCTTCATTCATTTTTAGATATCACTAAATTCCCAAACAAAATTAATTTTAAAATATATGATGCAATTTAAATATATCTGCTACTTTTTATAGCCTAGAAGTATTAAAAAAGGAAGCCCTGGTAAGGCATCTCAGATGTAGAAGCTTTGAATCACTGTCTAGAATTTCTAGTCTCATAACTTCTGAGAAACAATGGGTGAATGTGGACAGCGATAAAAGCTAAAGAAGTGGCAGTTTCTAAATTTACAAATACATTCTGGGCATTTCTTCAGGCAAACTTTTTCTATCCCATATATGAGGCCTGGGTGAGACATAACAAAACAGGGGAAATCTAAATGGAAATACTAAGACACAGGAGTCTTGATGGAAAAACTAAGAAACTGTTGATCTCTATTCATTTGTCTACTTTCTTGGAGGACATATATATCAAGGGGAGATTTTTTAAAATTGCATACAACAGTCTGGCTACTGTGGCTCAGTGGTTGAGCATCAATCTATGAACCAGGAAGTCATGGCTTGATTCCTGGTCAGGGCACATGCCCAGGTTGTGGGCTCAATCCCCAGTAGGCGGCATGCAGGAGGCAACCAATCCATGATTCTCTCTCACCATTGATGATTCTATCTCTCCCTCTCCCTTCCTCTCTGAAATCAATAAAAAAATATTTTTAAAAGCATTGCATCCAACAAAGTATAGTGCCCCCTCATTTTAAGAAACTATCATTGAACAAGAAGGCCCTCCTCTTTCCTTTAGATGTCACCCTGTGCGTTCTGATGAACACATCCACCTACCCTCGCAACTCTTGCCCTGTGTTTCTCTTCATCTAAATCCTTTACCACATCCTTTGTGACATTATAATAACGAATGGCTTCATTGTGAGCCATTCTAGCAAATTATTGAACTCAAGGTGCAGGTCATGGGAACCCCAAGTATAGTCTATCAGTCAGGAATACAGGTAACAATCTGGGACCTCCAGTTGGTAGCTGGAGTGGGGGCAGTCTTGTAGCCTGACCCCTTAACCTGCGGGATGTGATGCTAATGACAAGGTGATAGCGTTGGCAATGATTGGATTGCAGGACATGTAGCTGGTGTCACAGAATTGCTTGATGCATGGAAACCCCACATCTGATGTCAGGAGAGCTGTGAAGGTGTTAGTTGTGTGAGAGTAAAAGGAACACGTGGGAGTGTTCTTTTGTTGTCTTACTCAATGGCATTACCAGTGAAGGGCAGAGAGCGACAATTTGTCACGCTCATCACTAATCATGGTCTAACTGCTACAGAATGCATGAGAGACTTGCCCGGGAGTCACTGAGCTAATACCCCAGCTGAAGCCTGCGGTGTGACCAGGCTGCTGCATTCCTGCTCCATCTGGAACAGAGGACCACAGAGGGGCAGAGGTTGACACAGCACACCTGGTATCCTGACTAATTGTGTGCAATACTAGGGAGTGACAAATAATTTGTCATTGATAATATTTAAAGTGCCAACATCTGAGAATGCTTTGCTTTGTAAAATCTATAATAATAAAAGTGTAATATGCTAATTAGACTGGACGTCCTTCCTTTCAGACAAAGCCGCAGCAGGTGGTGGCCATGGCAGAGACCCTCGGCCACGGAGGCGGTGGATGGGGGCCAGGGCCAAGGCCCTTGCACGAATTTTGTGCATTGGGCCTCTAGTTATTAAATAACGAACAATGCATCCCCCACATGTTATTGCCATGTTTTATGTATGATAAGGTAAAAAGAAAATGTTTGAGCCCAAGCCAGCTTTGCTCAGTGGATAGAACATTGGCCCACGGACTGAAGGGTCCCAGGTTTGATTCCGGTTAAGGGCACATGCCTGGATTGCAGGCTCAATCCCAGGCCCTGGTCCAGGAACATGCAGAAGGCAATCAAATCAATGTGTCTCTCTCACATCAATGTTTCTCTCTCTATCTCTCCCCCCCCCCCTTTCACTCTCTCTAAAAAAAAATCAGTGGAAAAACATCCTTGGGTTAGGATTAACAACAAAAACAATAACAAAATGTTTGAGAACTGCTAATCCAAAGGAAAATAGGTTCTATAACTCTTCAGTTTGGCTTCAATGCCAAGTTTAAGTTGGTTTCTTCCCTTTGTTGTATGTTCTTGTGGGTAATAAAAGGAGCTTCTTTAACAGGAAGCGGGGCTATGAGTAGAGTTTCAGAGTGCACCCAGGGACTTCCTAGATAAGTGGCAGAATTGAGTGTGTGGTTCCCTCTTAGCCTGCTGATCAGACCAGGAAAGCTAACAGAGGGGAGTCTGTCTGTCACTTAGGAGAATAAGGTCAGGAGAACCACTCTCAGAAGAAGGACCCAAACTCAAAATGGATACAGGACTTAAATATAAGACGGGAAACCATAAAAATACTAGAGGAATCCACAGGCAGCAAAATCTCAGACATATGCCGAAAGAATTTCTTCACTGATAATGCCCCTAAGGCAATGGAAGCCAAAGAGAAAATAAACAAATGGGACAACATCAAAATAAAAAGCTTTTTCACAGCAAAAGAGACCATCAACGAAACAACAAGAAATCCCACTGTATGGGAGAATGTATTTGCAAATGTTATCACTGATAAAGGTTTAATCTCCAACATCTACAGGCAGCTTATGCTAAAAGGAAGATAAATGATCCAATAAAAAAATGGGCAACAGACCTAAATAGAATCTTTTCGAAAGAAGACAGAAGGAAGGCCAAGAGACACATGAAAACATGCTCAAAGTCACTAATTATCCGAGAGATGCAAATCAAAATGACAATGCGATACCATCTCACACCTGTCAGAATGGCTATCATCAACAAATCAACAAACGACAAGTGTTGGCGTGGATGCGGAGAAAAAGGAACCCTCGTGCACTGCTGGTGGGAATGCAGACTGGTGCAGCCACTGTGGAGAACAGTATGGAGTTTCCTCAAAAAACTGAAAATGGAACTCCCATTTGACCCAGTAATCCCACTCCTAGGAATATATCCTAAGAAACTAGAAACACCAATCAGAAAGGATATATGCACCCCTATGTTCATAGCAGCACAATTTGCAATAGCTAAGATTTGGAAACAGCCTAGGTGCCCGTCAGCAGATGACTGGATCAGAAAACTATGGTACATCTACACAATGGAATACTATGCTGCCATAAAAAAAAGAAGGAATTACTACCATTTGTAGGCACCTGGATGGAATTAGAGAACATTATGCTAAGTGAAATAAGCCAGTCAATGAAAGAAAAATACCACATGATCTCACTCATTTGGGGATAATGAAAAACAGTATAAACTGATGAACAAAAAGATAGATACAGAGGCAGTAAAGCATCAAACAGACTGTCAAATTACAGCGGGAAGGTTAGGGAGAGGTGGGGGAAATAAGATCAACTGAAGGACTTGTATGCATGCATATAAGAGTAACCAATGGATGCAATACATTGGGGGGTGAGGGCATGTATGGGAGTGGGGTGGGGGGGCCAATGGTAAGATATGTACACATATAATACCTTAATAAAAAAAAATAAAATAAAATAAAAAGTTTGAGGACCCCTGGGCTAGAAAAAAAAAAAGAAAGAAAAGAAGAAGGACCCACATATGAAAAAGTCCGAAAGGGTAATCCAACATCATGTACTAAAAGAACTAGAATTACCTAGCCAGCATCGACCTATGAACCAGGAGGTCATGGTTCGATTCCCGGTCAGGGCACATGCCTGGGTTGTGGGCTTGGTCCCCGGTGTGGGGCATGCAGGAGGCAGCCAATCCATGGTTCACTTTCATCATTGATGTTTTATTTCTCTCTCTCCCCTCTCCCTTTCTCTCCGATATCAATAAAATATATTTTAAAAACAAATAAATAAATAGCTAGAAGCAATGAAATTTGAATTGCAAGAGATTAAATGACAAAATGAGCATTAAATACAGGGATGTTATACATTTCTATTCTCACCCATTTCTAAGAGCTATTGTGATGAACAAATGAAAGAACCTAGAGTCACTTTGTAAACCTAAAATGTTTGTAAAAATAATTACCCTAGGATACTTTGCACATATATTGTTTCAAACCCGAAAGAAATATAAAAGAGAACCTTGTGATAATTTTCCTTCAATCCATATT
This sequence comes from Plecotus auritus, assembly GCF_963455305.1. Taxonomy (NCBI): domain Eukaryota; kingdom Metazoa; phylum Chordata; class Mammalia; order Chiroptera; family Vespertilionidae; genus Plecotus; species Plecotus auritus. The sequence goes on along the minus strand of NC_137772.1, from coordinate 12,304,164 downwards.
ATTGAAACTGTTTTTGTTTTTATGTTGAGAATTATACATGGGTTTTTTTCTTTACATAAATAAATTAAAATACATTTTAATGTCTATTTTAAAAATATGGTCTATTGCTTGGCCACTGCCAATTATATCATTGGTTTCCAATGAGGCTAAACAAAAATTATCTGTGAAGCTTTTTAAAATACACATTTCTAAGCTCATCCAGCCTAGTTAACCAGAGTGTCTGTGGATAGAGCTTGGGCATCGCTGAGGCTGTTGTTGTTTGCCAGTTGCATTGGGCTGAGGACTGTGTTTGGGAACCACTGAATGACAACACCATAGCCCAGGATATAGTATAGAGCCATTCAGGAGGGCCTTATGGATGTTTTTTTAAAACTTGTCTTTTGATATCCTTGGATATGTTTCTAGTTTTTGTCATTATCACATTGTATCTCCTCTCCTATAATACTGCCATTATTTCTGATTCTACTTTTTTTAAAAATTCAAATTATTCTCCCGGTTTCTGGTACTAAGCTCTTTTCATCATTATACCTAACTCACTTTAAAAGACTTTTATTATAAGCAATGTTATGAGTTAGTAAAAAAGTAGGAAAGAAGAAGCAAAACAATTAGAAAATAGAAGGTATGACCTCCATATTTAATATTATTTTCAGATAGTATACTTCTTTACTTTGAAAAAATAGAAAAGAATCAATTTAAAAAGTTGTCTATAGTCAGGGAGAATATATTTTTTATATTGTGATCCTGGCCACTGATATTACATTTTAGCACTTCTCTATTTCTTTAAAATTTAGATTATGGAGATAAGTGAGAAATTTATAAAAAATAAATATTTTTATCTGACAGGAACTCTGCCAACCACTTGTGACTTGATGAAATCAAAATAACGGAGAGTAGAATCATGGTTACCAGGAGGAGAAGGGAACTGAGGAGAGGTTGTTTAAGGGTCCAAACTTGCAAAGGTTGGCAGATAAATAAGTCCTGGAGATCTAATGCACAGTTAATAATACTGCATTATAAATTTAAAATTTATTTAGAAACTAGATCTCAATTGTTCTTATCACAAAAAAGAAATTACAATTATGTGACATGATAGAATTGTTAGCACAACCCTATGGTGGTAATCATATTGCAAATACATAATGAATCAAATATACATGTTTTATACCTTAAATTTATATAAGGTGATTGCTATACTCCTGTATTCTTAAGAAAGGAGTTTTTTTCTCTCTATGGGAATAAGAGAGGAAAAGAGAAGCAAAAAGAGACAGCAGATATAGAGTGGGAGAAAAGAAAAGAGAAATTAGGAACTTGCATGACAATAATACATAACACAGTGCCTCCTATAACCACCAAATAGTACTTTTGGAAAAGTACACTAATTTCACTGGATGCTTGCTGAAAGTGGTTGTTTTTTAAATCAGTTCACATAATAAGTTCTCATTAGTGTTTGATGGTATAGAGCAGGTGCAGCTACCCACAGACACAGGAGTTCAGCGAAATGGACCATGTTAAGTTCATGATAATTCACATAAATGAGCATGAGGGCTGGGGTTCACACAAGCTGTGGAACTGGGTGTTTCAAGCTACATTTACCTCTTCTCCAAAGGGCAGGGACTTAGCAGCTGTCTTCTAGCTTACATCCAAAGCAGAGGAAGACTGCCCTGATTGATTGGTGGTCAAATCTCAAACAATTGATTCAGTTAAATAAGAGGCTATAACTTCAATTTCCTTTTTGAGTTAAATTTATGATTGCTTTCCTTAGAAAAACAAATGTTACCAACTGTCTGGACCACAGAAGATTATCAGTATTTTGCCCTTCTTAGCCAGAACTGAGAATAAAGGTAGAGCTTGGAAAACAATTCAGCTTGATAACCTTCAGGAGCCCAGATGCACGTGTACAAGATTTATACTGCTGTTGTCACTGTTGCTAAGACAGGTCTCACTCACAGGCTGACACTGAGTTACAGAGCAATGAGGGTTGCAAAGAAAGGCAAATTCAAGTTATATTGGTAGAAGAAGAGTAACACTGAAGACTAATGACTTCTGTCCCTTTATATTATGGCTGGCAAGAATTTGATCTAGCAAGGTGATCCCTCTTGAATAGCCCATCAACTTCACCTCAACTGCCATCAGCATCACCATCACTTTCCCCGCCAAGCTTTAGCTGGACCAGTTCTCTGGAGGCCTTCAAGTTGGGGCTAAGTTTTAACTTTGAAATATTACAAGGTTTACAATGGATTGGAAACCATATTTTCACTTTTTGTTTTTTAGGTAAAATTTGTGAAATGTTCTCAAAAATGAATAGTGAATATAAATTCCAGACTGACAAGAGACCAAATAAATGGTATTTATACTTGGTACAGCTCCGTCCCCATCCTTGGCCCTCCCCCAACCAGGCAAACATCCTATTTCTAACAATGATGCTCAGTGGTGACATGAAGTGCCCACTGGATTACCCTGATTTCCATTCTCTTACATTTTCCTGCTCCTATATCAATGTTTCAAACATGTTAAGACTATTAAAAGATAAACTGAGGCATTTTAGACAGTAAACAATTTAAAAGTTTATTTGAGCAAAAATCAGTTCAAATTGGGAAGTGCCAAATCAGAAACAGTTAGGAGGACTCCACTGATGGGAGCTCTGGGAGAGACTTTTATAGAGAAAAGGCAGAAGCAAAGTAAGGAAATCATTGATTGGCTGTAGCTTGAAGCTTGGTTGGCTGTTTGTAATTGGTTATCCTTTGGATTTCATAATCTTGAGGTATTTACAAGCTCAGATTTTAGTTTGCTTACTTAGTCCTGAGAGCCACATCAGTCTAATAGCCTCCTTATTTAATTCCATTAAAAGACCTAAGTGTCCATCAGGATCAAGTTCATGGAACTGGAAGTGAACTTCTTTTGCTTTTGGCAACATCTGTGAGGAGGATGAAACCTGTCTAGAAGGGACACTGAGTTCGGAGATAACAGTGCAATGCATTGCATTAAGGGGACTCGTTCCCAACAACTATGAAAGACAAATTGTGAACCATCGTTTTTGCTGATGAGAGCTGAGTATAGAATCACCTTTGTCAATGTGAGAATATTTAGAGAATATGCAATCCTTTTCCTTCTTCACATCCCAAAACCACCTCAGCACCCTTTCTCCTTCCACCAGCCTTTCTCTGGCTGCTGCATGTTTGCTGGCAGCTCTAACAACACCTTAATACTCTTTGGAGACGAGACAGCAAGTGCAATGCTTTGTTATTGGCAGCTGGTACTCGTCACTACTCTCTGGCCTCAGCTCTCCCATTCCCATGACACTTGGTTCATTTAATAAGCTCAACTCCGTGTTCTGGCTTAAGGGGAAATGGATGATCTTTTGCTCCAGCCCAAGCTTATGTAGAGTATGCACTTCTGTGCATTCATATGGGAACTCTCAAAGATTCCGCTACGACAGGTAGCTAACTGGTCACAAAGGTAATTTCAATAGCTTGTTTCTATGGTCTTTCTCTCTGGCCTTAGTTATGCTATCGGACACTTTCCAATTAATAGATTCAAGTGCTTTGTCCAGAGGAAAGGTTTTACTTTCTTTAGGCTTCTCTTTGTCAGGCTTTTTCATACTCCTCAGATGCAGAGGCAGGAGACTATCAGGCATCTCAGAGTCAAGGGAGGTGAAGCCAAGAACCTAAAGCTAATTTGACATTAGGCTGTCAGAGAACAGAGCATTCAATAGAATTAAGTAAAATTAAGCACCTCCTTTTTTATTTTCCTGTAATGACTAAAGACACAGAAAGAAGAACAAGGTAAAAGAAAGACGAGCAAATCTGTATGTCATCATGTACCAAAAGCAGAAGGATTAGTACACTTCCAAATGCCTGAAATGTTTCTTTTAACATAATGTATTTTTTCTTCTGCTGGTTCACATCTAACTCTAAAATCAGTGTTTGAATCACTATAGGTAATAAGTAAATTAGGTAATAAGAGATGAGAAAAAACAAGAAGTATTGGCTATTTTTTTTACAAATTCAAGAGCTATATTTTTATGTAAATGATCTAAATATTAATCACATTTATTTCCCTTATGGATGTAGAGCAGAGATAAAATTTGTTCTGGTGACAAATGAGTTTCAGTTCCAATTTTCTCGACTCACAATTCATAACCACAACTAAATGTTTTCTAATGCATTTTTAAAATGAATCCTATTTTAAGAATATGAACTTTACTAAAGCTTTCAGAATTGGATCTTTGCTGCAATTAGGGTCAAGCTCCTGGGAAGAACGGCCTGATATTTTCAAACCAGCAACATGAGAACAAAGAAGGTTTAAACCAATATTGTAAAAAGAAAGGTCTCATCATTGATTATATGAATCAAGACCCATACTTACCTGTTTACAGAAGAATGTTGAATGCCAACTAGTAAGTGTGTAAGGAGTGCTGGAATTGGAAAATCATTTTACAACCATCATAGTTATGGTTAGTTCAGGCAATAATCATCAATGAATGTTAAGTCCAAGGCAGTATTTTGATGAAAAGTGGGACATTTGCATGGACTTAAAGAGTCTCCACATGAATCACTTGTTAGTTGCCTGTAAAATATTATAACTATACAGTGGAGAAATTGGATGACATCTTGACAAAGTGACCAAAATTAAAATCACGAATGAGGAATAGGGAACATCATGCACCTCCAGATGTGATGTGGCCAGGAATTCATAACCTGAATGTAATTATCAGAAAACACTGGACAATCCCAAAAGGAATAATATATTCTTTAAAAATGTTATAAAAGACAAAGAATCCTGTGGAAGTATTCTAGCTTATTTTAGATGAAAGACGAGTAATGAGACATTAAAACTAAGTATAACACCTGATCTTAGACAAGGTTCTGAGTTAGAGGGGGAAAACATTACAAAGTACATTAATAGTTCATTTGAAAAAATTAGAATGCAGATGGTAAATTACATTAAACATTTTTATGAATGTTAATTTTCTTGAAGTTTATAAGGGTACTGTGCTTCTGTTAGAGAATACCTTGATTCTTATGGACTAGACATGGATATATTTAGAGAGAAAGTTAAACCAAATGGAAAACACAGATGAATAAAAACGCTAAAAGAGATTATTGTGAGTAAAAGACATATGTATCTTTTTCCTTATTTCTTAAGTTTCCAATAAGTTTGAGATCATTTTCAAGTTAAATGTTATCATTGGCTAAAATACCACACACACACACACACACACACACACACACACACACACACACACACACATATATATATATATACATACATATATATATATATATATATATATATATATATATACACATATAGACATACACACACACATTTAGCTCTGTATTTATTTTTTCCCCTCAACACAGAATCAGTGTTGTACAGATAATGGTCACTATAGCCATGCTTGCTTTGATTTAGGTTAGACAAATATAGTCAAGAGATAATACATCCTAAGGGCATGAAAACCTTGCAGGAAAGAATACAAAATCTCAGCAAGTAAAAATGTGCAGAGATTCCGAGTATAACACAGTATCTGATACTAGAAGTCTAACTGGGTGATGGACCCTGCCCCCCTACCATCCTCCTCTGGGACCCTTTGACAGAGGCACACAGGGAAGAACTACAGTGTCCTCCGCCTCCCTAAACACAGGACACCTTGCAGCGTAAGCAGCGGGAGTCATGATTGAACCAGAGAACAATAGGGCTGTAAAGAGAAGGGGTGGATCTGATGTCTAACGAATGGCTGAAAGGAAAAGAAGTCCTGTGTATCATGTGATCACTCACATGACAGCTGGCCAGAGTTGCATGAAATATCCACTGAGACTCCCAAAACTGTGACCTCAGGGGACTAAGGTCCATTCATTGCCATGACTGCAATGCCATTTAATACCCACAAGCTGCTGACTTCTTAGGAAACTTACCACATACAATTATATGTGAAGTCCACATCCCCACACTTTCCTCGGAGAAAAGCAAACTGTCACCCCAATCAGGAGGCAGACCCAAAATATCCACATAAAATAAGGCAGATTTTCTTAAAACATTTTTCACATTCATAAACACAAAGGCCTCAAAGTAGAACAGAAAATCAAAGTAAAGCTAGGAGGAAAATACAAGTCTTCTGTTTTTGTAATCCAATATTCCGCCTGGAGAGCACTGCTTTAGGGAACATAAATAAAAAACAATGAAAACTATTCATCACAGAGACACCGTTCCTCTACTGCTCCTGTATCAACAAAACTATGGTGAACATTGAACGGGTGGCGCCTTCTCTGTCAGTGATCACACCAATGCCCACCGAGAAGAAAGAAGAAACACTCGTTAGATTTTAATCACACACCTGTGGAAGAGCTTCACAAAGGTCTTTCCTAGAAGAGGACCATTTGGGGAATGAAAAAAGGGGAAGATTGGAGAAAGGGAGGTGGAATAGAGTAGGTAGGTTAAAAAATATTGAGAGGAAAAGAGTTTATTTGAGGGGAAGAAAGAAAAACGGAAAAGAAGAACGACAGGTCATAAGAAAAGAATTTACTATGCCTCTGTTTTTGTTGAATTGATTTTGAAAAAAAAAATATGCTCTTATTGATTTCAGAGAGAGGGAGGGAGAAGGAGAAAGAGAGAAACTTTGATGGGCTGACTCCTACACCCCCTACTGGGGATTGAGCTGGAAACCTGGGACCTGGAATCAAACCTCCTGGTGCATGAGACGATGTTCAACCAACTGAGTCACACTGGCCGGGCTACTGAATTGATTTTAAGTCTCTAGAGTGTTCATTGCAAATAAGCAAATAAAAAAAGGAAGAAAACCCCTAAAGTTTTGGAAAGAAGTGCTTCTCTATATAATTTATTCATTAAGAAATAATAAACCGGAAAGGCCAGGGTTTGGTTGCCTCCTGCTCTGACTCTGCCACAGAGCCGTTGCATTTATAAAAGAGCAAGAGGCTGTTACCTAAGCTTCTCCAGGGATGAACCAAGCACACCTGTATGTATTTAGAAATGAAACCTGTACTATTTTTGTGAGTTCATTATAAAAACAGTAACTCAAAACCCACAACTCACAAATCTTGACTTAATAAGATAATATCTTTTCCTTGAAGCTAAGGGTTAAAGATATTTATAAAGAAATGTAAAAAAATATGACTAAAATTGTTTATGTTATCAATTTCGTGATGGACTGTTTTACCATGAAGATACTCTAAAGCAATAAAGTTTCAATGAACTGCAAATGTCTTCATGTGTTGTTTACACAAGGATGCTGGAGTCATCTAATAATATTCTGATACCCTGGAGTTCCTGACCATTATTGATGACACACTTAGGAGTAATTAATGGGCCCACTGTCAGGCTGATGTGGCTTAGTGGTTGAGCATTGACTTATGAACCAGGAGGTCATGCTTTGATTCCCAGTCAGGGCACATGCACAGGTTTGCAGGCTCAATCTCCAGTGTGGGTGTGCAGGAGATAGTCAATCAATGATTCTCTCTCATCATTGATGTTTCTATTTCTCTTTCCCTCTTTCTTCTTTGAAATCAATAAAAATGTATAAAAAAAGAGATGGGCCCACTAAACACACATGGTATCCAGCCACAGTCTGGGCACTAACACATTTTCAATTCTATGGCTTTTCACTACAGACTCTCATTCCTCTCAACACTTTCATAAAACTTTAATACTGACTTTGTTTTTATACCATTGAAATCTCTCTTCTCTCAGAAAATAAGCCTGCCTCCTTCTCCACTAAGAAAAATAAGGTTAATGGGCAAGACCCTCCCCTACTCAGCTTCTGTTAATCTACTTCCTATCCCCACCCTATTTGTGCAGAGAGATTCTGATCGGTACCTTTCTGTCTGAGGTGTCTCTTCAGCCTTGGGAAGCTGTTGATAGCCATTTCTTATTACACACAATGGCAGAGAAAGTTGGTTTACCATTAGGGAGGAGAATGGAGCAGAGTAGAGAGATGAGCAGAGATGAGAATAAAAGAGTTCCCCAGTTCCCTCCAACCCTGCTTCCCTTGGTTGGCTTTTGTTCATAATGTCTAGTTCCAATGAGGGATAGTCTGGAGTCCTTCCCTAAATATTTCATCTTTTGCTTTCTTGGTTTTCTGGTGCATGACAACAATGCCTTAAACAACATAGCCACTATTTTTAAAATGAGTTTAAGCAATTGTATGAGTTAAATTTTGTTGCTCAAAAAGATACACTCAAGTCCTAATGCCAAGAACCTGTGAATGTGATCTATTAGGAAATGGCGTCTTTGAGAATGCTATGATGAGGTTGGACCCTAATCCAATGGCTGGTGTCAGTATAAAATGAGGGAAATTAAGACATACACACACAGAAGAGAATGCCATGGGAGGACATAGGCAAAGAGTGTGAGAGGGAAGACAACAATGTGAAGACGGAAGCAGAGGCTGCATTGATGCATCTACAAGCCATGATGTCAGTCATTGCCTGCCTTTACCAGGAGCTGGGAGAGAGGCCTCTCACAGCCTCCACAAGAAACCAACAGCAACGACACCTTGATTTTGGACCTTGAGCCTCCAAACTGGGAGAGTTTATATTTCTGCGGTTTAAGTCACCCAATTTGTGATGGAAACAACTACAGGAGTCAATATCATTCTGGGTTTAGAGCTGAGAATACCAGGCCTAAAAGTTAAAGTGACTGGTTTAAGGCCAAGTCACATATCTGTCAGGAGAAGGCCATGTTCTGTGATATTGCTTTCATGTCCAGCAACTTTCACAACTGAGAAACTCCAACTGAATGTAATATGTCTTCTAGTATTCTGTGATTGACCTCCTGCTTCTAGGCAATATATCTTTATTTTAATCAATCTATTTTATAGAGAATAGGAAATAAAACATTATTAAAAGCAGAGGTGCTAAGCAGGAAAGCTATAATGTAAAGTGCTCTCACCATTACGTGTGACATTTTGTGAAATCTCAAGGTAGTCCTCGGCAGTGAAAATATGATATGCACCATTACCTAAGCTGTCACTCTGTTAAGCCATTTTGCAAATATACCAGGCCTCACTGAATCTGTAAGGATTTTTGCACTCTGACTTTCGCATAGATTTTGGATTTTATTAAAGAATCAAAGTTTTACTTTTTCATAAGAATGCAGGCACGTTGATGGTCATTATGAGAAATATAGAGGGGAAGAACAGTCATTTCTTCCATGTAAGTTATGTGCCAAGCGTTGTGATAAATATTTTCATTTTATCTTTATATCTACTTTTGGTAGTCCATATTATTACTTCCGCTTTAAAAAGAAACTGAGTCTTGGGGGGGGTGTATTATTGGTCTTAAGTCTTATAGGTCATAAGTGGCAGAGCTGGTTGGGATGTCTGTGACCATTTCTACTGAGCTGGTTGGGCACTCGCAATCAAGGTGAGAACTTAATACATAGGCTTCCCGCCCCGCCCCCCTCCCAGGAAAGGAATGAAAGAACATGTAGATGTAAGAAGAAAGGAGACATGACAGTACAGAAGCACAAGAAAGTGTCCTAGGAATAGACTAGATGCTTTAAGTTCTACGAAATCAGCAGATGAGACAGGGTTGACATTTTAAAAGGTGAAGCCATAGCACAAGACCAGAGGAAAATGTGGGTTTCCCCTCCCATGCAGTAAATAAACAAAGTGTTTGTCATAGGGACAAGGAGGTAATCACAAGACAATTTAATAAAAGAGTTTCCCAAGACCGTTGTCTTCCTTCACTCTGAAGAAGGATTGGGCGGTAGCCATTGCTTTTGACCTCAAAAGAAAATGAAAAAAAGGACTGGGACTTTGTAAAGAAATAGGCTACCTGTCCAGGGAGGCCTGTAGTGGGACCCAAGAAAGAAGCAGACCCTGAGAGAACCCTGGTTCTCTCCAAAAGAAAGACAGGAAAAGCCAAAGTGCAGAACAAAGCCCTCCTTACTTTGCAATGTGGAAGTCCCCATATTGTCCACACTCCTGTAATGGGCCATGTTGTGAAGGACTTGTTCTCCCTGTGCTGAGAGTGTTTCTCAATAACAGGCTTCAATTATCTGCACGTTAAAGGAATCATCTTAGGCTAATCACCTTAGAAAGCTGTTCACCAAAGTCACATTCCCTGCCTCCAGCAGCTTGTCTCCTCTGATGAGTAGTGTATGAAAATATGAAGACTCAACCTATTTGGCCAACTCGGACAACCATGAAGGGCTTGTCCAGTGTTAGAACTCCTTGTGGGACTGGCAGAAGCTTTGTGTTGACTGCATCACACCCCAGTTTTCCCTCTATCCAAACCTCTTTCCTTTCCTTCCCCAACAGGAACTGGTCCTTAGAGCAATCCCCAAGTGAACTTTGTTGTGCTTGGTTATGTTGAGCCAGCTTTCTGAGAAACCCAACCTGTACCACTCAGGAGATATTTCTAACCATGTGAATTTACCTGGGATTCCTGGTTACTTTTGCATTCAAGGGAGAACCCTATTGGAGAACTAAGACTTCTCAACAGTGGAGAAAAGCAACATGAGCCACATCACACTAGTCCAACCTTTTCATTCATCAATGCACATGTACAACTATGAAAGTCAACAGATATTTGAGAAGAAGTATCTATGAAACATAGTGATGAGAAACCACCAGAACATGGAGTCCAAAAGAAACAGGTAAATTAGATTCAGATGCAATTTTTCAAAGTATATCATTCAGAGCTTGAAAATGGTATTCCACATATCAATAAGAATATTGTAAACAAACGTAATAAAATGATTTCTTAAAATTTGAAATATAATTTCTGAAGTAATAAAATAAATTCTAATTTTAAAGACTGCATTTTAAAAAGGAAACTTGAGAAATCATGCCTAGAAAATAAGACCACAAAAAGTTGGAAAATATAGAAATATGAACAGTTGTGGAAGTACAAGAAGTTGCCAAAGAGAAAGTAGAAACAATGAAAGAGACAAATAATTAAAAATTATAAACAAAAATTTTCCCAAGCTGAAGGAAACTATAAGTTTTACTGGGAAAAGAAAGCCTTTCAAAATGATTCTTGGCCGGTGTGACTCTGTAGTTGAGCATTGACCTCATGAACCAGGAAATCATGGTTCAATTCCAGGTCAGGACACATGATCAGGTTGCAGGGTTGGTGCCCAGTAGGTGGCCTCCAGGAGGCAGCCAATCAATGATTCTCTCTCATCACTGATGTTTCTTTCTCTCTCTCCCTCTCCCTTCCTCTCTGAAATCAATAAAAATATATTTTTAAAAAATTATTCCTGGGAAAGAAACAGAAAAGCTATGAAACAGAAAAGCATAGATGCTTCAGAAGACAAAACTCTCCAGGAAAGCTGTCTAATTCAAAGACTTGATAATGATGTGAGTGAGGAATGAACTTTTATTCTGCTAAGCCACTGAGATTTGGGATTTGTCTCTATTAATAGGTAGTATTATATTGACATAAAAGTCAATTAAATATATTTGTTAAGTCAAGGAATGGAGATTTAAGTAGTTTACTAAGTTAATAAAAACAGGCATTAAGTTTTCAAATATTATTACTACTAATAAAAGTGATGATGATGATAATGGCAAAAAAATTCAAAAGCAAGAAGAGGAGGACTTGGAAGTTTGTTAATGTGTTAAGTTCCTCATTATCATAATAGGAGAGAAGTTGAAGGATAAGAGATACTATATAAATTTGATAAAATTAGGGAACAGATAAGAGATATAATTGTCTCCATTACAGTAGTAACGACCATAAAATCTGAAGACTGTTAACACTGTGGTCTCTGAAGAGTGCAATTGGCAGTAAAAGATTATTGCTTCCCATTTTAATCTCTTTTGTACAGCCTCATATCCCTTTTACCATGTGTATCATTACTTTAAAAATGCAAACATGTTTATTCTATTTCTTTTTAAAATAATGTACAGCCATTCAACGGAACACTATCCTGCATCGTGGAGATAAACGGAATGAAATAGCGCAGCATGAACACAAGGATAACCTTAATATACTGTTAGGAGTGAGTGAAGTAAGATGGCCAATGGTGCATATAAAATAAATGCAACATTGTAAATATAAATTTATGCAAATAAACATACATACAGATAAAAGGAGGGGTGGAAAGGGAGAAAGAAAAGAGGGAGGGAGAGGGTGACAGAGAAAATGAGAGAGAATTCTTCATGGGGAGATAACCAAAGAAGGTACAAGCTCCCAAGAGTGAATAGAGATGGAAACAGCAGCAGCGACTGCAATCGAGCAGGGTTGTCAATAGGCCAAGGTTTCTAGAATAACAATCATTTATTCCCCAGGTTTGAAATTTCCTGGATGTAGGTATTAATGTCAAATAAGTAAATTTCAAGCTTCTTTATTGAAAATCATAAATTACTTTTACATGCTGACTAATAGACTTACTCAAAAGCACCATATGTTATGAATCTCCGGGAATTGGCTTGCTGACATTTTCTTCAGGGGAAAAACTATATTTAAATGTATACCTCCTTTATAAACACGACTGTTTGTTCGGAGTTTTATTTGAAATAGCATAACACAAGAGTTCTTTTAAATTCAATTTCAGTGGCCATATTGCAATTGGGATTCGATTGAAAATTAATCATATCCCAAGTTCTTACCAGAAATCCTCATTTCACTCTTTGGAGGCATATGAAGGCAATCTAGTTTCCCTTAGCCACGTTACTCATCTTTCAATAAACGAGCAGCTGGCCTGGAATCTGGCAGCGACACGTAGGTGGTTTTGTTGTTGTTTTGTTTTCTTTTGTTTTCTCCCCAGGGAAGTTCTGAAAAGACTCGGTGGTGATGTTCTTGGTCAAAACATAATGAGAAAGTCCTGGCTGGTAAATGGAAGCCACACATACAGTAGATCCAGCTTTATTTTCTTCTTACGAGCAACTAAAAGGCACTGACAACAAGAAAAAAACAAACGAGTGGTGAATAATGCTTTTCACTCAAGGGATGTGATGTTCCAGCCGTGAAATAGACAGGTGCTCCCGCGGTCACCCGGGAAGTCACGCTGGACAAGCACTGGGTGTTCAGGGTCCTCAGGACGCAATTTTGAGCCACTTTGCAGAGAATGTCAGGCTAGGAACCATCGTACACCTGCAGGAGTCTGAGGTCATGTAGCAATTTCTAGTGCACAGATCCTCCATTACTCCAACAGATGTTCCCTGGCAGAAGAGTGGCAAAAGCTGTCATCAGCCTCTGTCATCAGAGGGACACACTGTCTCCTAATTCACTGATGGAAACACGAGGCAATAGACCAGATCCGGGCAGTGTGTTATGTTGTTCAGGAGATGGGCAGAATCGGGGGCCAGTGTGGCCACAGCCGTGTCCCAGTCCCACATGACACGGACTGCGGTGTGATGAACTCTGCCGCACATGTCCCATTTGTCACTTGGAGCGATCCCATCGTGTCACTTCTGAGTCCCCCTTAGCATCCACGCAGAACACAAAGTGCTTCTGGAAGGCTGCTACGTCCCTGAGATGGAGCTGGGCTGGTGAAATTGATCCTGCTCAGCTCTGCCAGTTGAGAAAAGACACTTGTCATAGGAAGCTGACAAAAGATGGGAAACAGAAGAGAATCCACAGCAGTGCATCCATGACAGTAAGAGGAGAGATGGGAAAGACACAACAGCCTCAGGAATGTGCAGTGACAGCGTTGGCTTCTGGGACACAGAAGCCCAGACAACAGCCTGGGGTGCAGAAATCGGAGGGGTACAGAAATTGGAGGGGTGCAGAAATCGGAGGTGGGACTTTTATAGGAATTTCAACCCATTTACTCAGCTCTGGAGTATGATGATCAGCAGATTCTTTCTCCCATTCTAAGTAGTGGGTACCGATCACCAAAATTTTTCTCCCACTCTCTCTCTCTTCAATAAAGAAATTTAAACTTATTTCAACTCCGTGTTTGTACCCGCTTGCTATACCAGTATGCCTGCCAACATGCAAGTGAGCATGACAATGCAAAATAAGACTGACATGCTTCCTTCCTGGGGGACCCGAGTAATTTTGGAATGACATGATCCATGAAATGTTGGGCAAAGATATAAGACAGGATATAATCAAGTGTCACTGAATGTACTAGAGGAAATAAGTGCCATGGCAGGTCAGGAGAGGGGAGATCAGATTTTAGACCCGGAAAAAAAAAGAGGAGGTGGGCCAGCAAGGGCACGGTGAAGGAGAGAAAAGATCTGGAAGAAATGAAAGAGCACACAATCCATTCAGGAGGTGGGCATTTTCACAGGGGAGACAGTGAGGACCCTGGGATGCCCCAGGGACTCCTGGGACAGAAAAGTAGATGTTGCCCCCCTGCAATCTGGTCGTTGAATGAGAGTTGCAGTGCGTACGGCTTGATGAACATGGATCTGGTCACTAAAAAGCGTGCTGATCACAAAGCATATCAGTAATGAGTGGGACGTAGACCAATGGAGAATGATGGCTGGAATGTTCTATCCCACAGATGAAAAAGCTGAGACAGAGCCTTTGTAAATGGGCTGATGCGGTTTATTTTCCCTCGCAACTTTTACGTACCAAGATTGTTGGTGAGGAATCGGTGTCTTCCCTTAAATCTGGGATGAAATATTTTTTTGCAACATTAAAAACCAAAAGAAAAGATGTGTTGTATAGAAGTGAACCCAAACTTTGCAATAAAATAGGGCCATTTAATTTTTTTTTAATCATCTCAAGTATAAGCTCAAGCTTTACAAAATGCAAGAAAGGTATAAAAGCAAATATGACACCTCCACCTGTCTCAGTTGCAGGTAATTGGGCACATCATATCCCGCAGCTGGCACAGCAGAAAGCTACTGTGCACCCTAAGATAAGCAAAAACCAAATTCATTCTCCCTGTCTAATTCACAAAGTCAATGCAGCCTTGAACTATCATTTCTATAAATTACTGACCATATGAGGAAATGGCTTCATCTCCAATTTCTGCAATCTATATATATAAAAGCCTAATATGCAAAGTGTCCCCTTGGGAGTTTGACCTACTGGGAGTTCGATTGCTTGCTATGACATGCGCTGACCACCAGGGGGCTGCATGGAATGAAGAAAGGAAGGCAGCCAGGGAAGGGAGACCCCGGCTGGCAGCCAGCAGCCACTAGGGACCCTACCCGTGCACCAATTTCGTGCACTGGGCCTCTAGGAGGTTATATTATGAGACTTGCAGATATGATAATAATGTAAGAAAACTATTGTTTTTCCACCACAAATAAACTAGCTATAGGTTCAATAACCTTGGCAGGTTCCGTTTAACCATTTGCTTAGTTTCCACATTAGCATATAGAGAGCTGAAACACATATAGCTTCCAACCTTACAACATGCAAAGAAAAAAAAGAACACTAGATAAATAGCAATTTAATAATTTTTCTGGAACCCATCATAGAAATGAGAAGAGCCACCAACTGGCTCAAAATCTAAGGAGAATCCAGATGCCAAAAGAAGATGAATCAGTCCTAAAGAAGATGTCTGGCCAGCAGAAGGAGATGGAAGGCCAGCACTACCTTAAGAAGGTAAGATGCAGCCAGTAAGAACCCTCAGCTAAGGTGGTTGGCAAAGTGATGGAGACGGCCGAGAGAGGGTGAGGAGTCCACCTTCTCATACAGAATTTCTCTGCGTGAGTCCTACTGGGCACTAAAGAGAGATATTGGGAAAATCCTGAGAAATTCTCCCTCATGCAAAACTGAGGGAGGGGTGGAGCAGCCATGGCAAGAAATGTGAGCACCTTCTCACCTGTCTCCCTTGTGGAACAAAACCCTTAACTGGGTATGGGAGGGGGTTGGGAGTGGAGACGGGCAGGATACACGAACAGCCAGGCATATAGCTATGAGAGGAGCAGGCCACGTCCCCAGGACCCAGGGGTATTGTGCCTGCTTTAGGGTGAGGCTTATTCAGAACAACAGAGATTGCACCCATACACCACACACACACACACACAAACATTGCCAAGTTAGCAAGCATCTAGTAGCATATAACGTATAGGCAAGAGACAGACTCTCTCTTGGACATAGCTCACAGGGAAGACCAAAAACAAAAAGTTACAAAAGTCATTGAAAAAAAAAAAAGCCTTTTGGCAAAGCAACTTGCACCCTACACACAGTATATTTCTACAGGAAGTTTAAGCCTGTGGAGACCTGGGGGTGACCAAAGCACAACACACTTCAAAATCAGCTTACTAGTAACTCGTGTGTGTGTGTGTGTGTGTGTGTGTGTGTGTGTGTGTTGAATTACTTTATTTTATTTTTTAATCTTTTTTGTTGAAAGTATTACATCTGCCCCCTTCTACTCCCCATTGACCTTAGACTAACTCATGTCTCCACACTAACGGCCAACCAGAAGCAAAGCATACTCATTGCCACGTGTGAAAAAGAGCAACCTCAGTTTCTGTAGTCGTAAAGGAGATGTCTGGCTTTCAGCAACAAAACTAAGAAAGTATACAAATAGGCAAGACAGAACAACACTCTCCCAAGGAAGTAAGCAGTCATCCAAACAGGACTCAGATATGCCCCACACCTTGAAATATCTGACAGGGATTTTTTAATAACCATGATAAACATGTTAAAGACTAATAGAAAAAAAGGAGCATGAAAGACCAGATGCAATACTAGTAGAGAGAAAAAACTTTAAGTAAAAGTCAAATGGAAATACTGAAAATGAAAATCATAATAACAGAGATGAAAACGGAGTTCTAGGAGATTGCTAGCAAACTCCATACAGCTAAAGAAAATATTAATGAACTTGAAAATCTATAGAAATTACCAAAATTGAAAGAGCTGTGGAAAACACCAGTCTAACAGAGGTGTAATTGAAAGTAGAGGAGAAGGGAGAAGAGGGCATAAGAAGTATTTGAAAAACTAAATACCTCTTGAACTTTGGTTGACAAGCCAGTCCATCCAAAGTCTGAATCTCCTTACAAAACTCTCCACACACTCTCATTTATTTGTTTAAATGCTCTTATCTCTGTATATTCCTTTGGAAAGTGACAAATAACATACAGATTAACTATAGATCTAGTTTTGGGTTCGGCTACCCATCTCTCTTCATGCAGATCTTTTTTATGGCATTTGGCTAAGAAATGTAGTCCTGGTAGACAATCTATGAGAAAAAATTATCAAGGGCAATAAATTTGAAAAAAAGAAACACAAAACACCTCTGCCTTAGATTTTAAATAAATTAGATTATGAAATGCTCTAAGTTCTATAGTAAATAAACATACTTGTTTAATGTTTTTTAAAGCAGTATTCCCTAATTCTGTTTTATGTAGTACCTCTTCTTTTTACATGAAAATTGTGTAAAAGTAAAATTAAAATGAATCAATTTGGGGTAATTATACACAAGAGCTTGGTTTTCCTTTCTTTTCTTTTTTTTTTCCCCGGTTTATTTTGGTCTATTGGTCTTACATGAACTGGCCCTTAGCTATTTCTCAAACTGTATTGTCCATTGTTCTCCACCTCACTTACTAGATTTTAGTCACAAACGGTCTGTTGTCCCTTAAATGTTCTGAGTTCATTGACTCCTTAAGATCTTTACACTTTCTGTTCTTTCTGCTCAGATGCTTTTCTGTTAGAAATTTGTACAACTTACTTCTTCATTTTATTCAAGGCTCTTGCAAACATCACCTCATTAGCAACTTTTTCTAAATTACTGTCTCCCCCCATTTTTCTTTATCCCTTTATTGTGATTTTTGTTCTTCATAGCATTTATTACTACCTAACACTGCATTTTGCATTTTTTGTTTCCCATATGACTTCTGTAGATGTCATCAAGTCAGGGACTTTGTCTCCTATCTTTAATCACTACATCCTCATTGCCTAGAATGGTACTGGGTATCATTCTAGAATGACAGGCACTCATAAACATGTTTGAAAGAGTGAAAGATTAATGAATCAGCCTGAACACATCTATTAGGTTGCATTCTTCTTTGATCCATCCCTAATTGGCCTGCTAGTCTATGTCATATCAGAAGAGATACACTAATTGGGAAGCATTCTCTGTCTCTTAGTCTTAAAAGATGAGTCATTACATAGTATAAATACTCTCTGACTTCAACAACTATAGTTCTATTGCTCTAATTCTTTATTTCTTAATTGATCTCGCAATTTATGCAATGTAGGACCATCTGAACATGTGCTCTGTTGATATCTTCCATAAAAGATAGTATAAGACTGATTTGAATGATGTTGAGTAGCTTTCCTTTACTTTAAGGAAAGAAAAAATTATCTTGCTCTGAAAGGTTATTCACTACTTGAAAAAAAAAAATGATTTCTGGTCATTCATTCTCAAATTCCCTGAACTGAGCAGCTGCATTAAATTTAGTCTGGTACCTTGCAATAGAATGCAAACTAACCATCATGTTGCTTTTTAACTTGTATTACTTTATAGCTACTACTAGAGACCCAGTGCATGAAATTTGTGCACTCAGGGGGTGAAGGGTGGTCCCTCAGCCTGGCCTTCACCCTCTCATAGTCCAGGAGCCCTCGGGGGATGTCCAAATGACGGCTTAGGCCCACTCCCCATGGTCTGACATCCTTAGCGCTGCCACGGAGGCAGGAGATGCTCCCGCCACCACCACTGTGCTCACAAGCCCTGAGCCCGTCTTCTGGCTGAGCAGTGCTCCCCCTGTGGGAGCACACTGACCACCAGGGGCAGCTGCTGTGTTGAACGTCTGCCTCCTGGTTGTCAGTGCACATCATAGCGACCAGTCGTTCCACCGTTTGGTCAATTTGCATATTAACCTTTTATATAGGATATGCAAAGTTTGACTCTATCAGCTCAGTGCAATGGTAGACATTAAAACACCAGAGAGCTTTAAAAATACTACGTACACAAATGCCCAAGCCTTACTTCCAAGGATCCTGATTTCATTAGTGTGGTTGAATTTGGGCATGGCCATTTTTAAAGCTCCCCCCATTGATTCTAATGTGTAGCTAAGTTTTCAGACCAATGGTCTGGCTCATGGACAAATTAGGACCATATATCAGGAGGCTGAATGCAGGGAGGATGTGGATCAGGCCTGGCTGGGACTACGGGGACAAGCTGAAATGAGGAGAGGAAGGTTGAGGCAAGACCAGACATAACACAGTTGCCTTGGTAGAGAGCACTGACACACTACTCAATCCTGGAATTCTGTGGGTTATAGTTCTAAGACTTGGAGAAAACTTATTCTTCTCAGGCTAGCAGAAAGCTGAGCAGGGGCCTCTGTTCTTTAAGTCCTGAACACAATCAGTTTTCGCCCTGATTGTTAAATGGCCCATGCCCAAATGGTTTCTGTGAGGGGGCTGGCATCTTCCTCCTGCCTTGAAAAGCTCTCCATGGCTATTTTGACGAGGAGTTTCAAAGTCTGTGGATGACTTCAAGGACCCAACATTCATACTCAAGCGTGTTTCATATTGCACATCTGCTTGTTCTCCAGGTGCTTCTTTCTCTAGAGTTGGAGAAGGATGACTCAGGCTTCAGTTCCTGTTCTGGGTTGTCTAAGCCTTAAACCATCTTGACTATGACTAAATAATATTAGACTTTTTAGACTTTTCTCTGACACCAACTGGGTATCCTACAACTCAATTCATTCTGACAGTAACTACCTAGCACAGACCCATTGGTTAACAGCAAAATCCTTCACAAGACTGACCCCACTTTAGAACGTTCTTTTTACTTAACTATAGTAGAGATAGATGATAGATAGATAGATAGATAGATGATAGATAAACTATGTGCAACTTATATAAGAAATTTATTGCCTTGAAAAGTAATCTCAAAATCAATAACAACCAAAAATGTAAGAGTATTAAATTGTATATGGCAGAACAAAATATTAAAAGCTCTCTATCAATCACAACACTAGATAAAATTAGCACATAATAGGCATTTGTGATATAAAAATATATCTAATGGTCATCCCCAGTACTTGGCACAGACTTTCAATAACTCTTGGACTTTCCTGAGTAACAGGAGTGTTTTTGTTGGGCCAATGAATGAAGTTGGGGTTTGCCTATCTAGCTTCCATGGAGACATCACCATAAAGACCAATCATGTAAACAGAGGGTTGTAACTTTGGGCCTCTGAGGTGGGAAGGTGGGTAGAGATTGAGTTCAAGTAGCTGAGCAAGTACCAATCATGTCTGGGTAATGAAACTTCCATTAAAAACTCTGATCTCAAGACTCAGGGCCTGGTTGGTGGACCCACCAGTGAACCTGCACAGAGGTGTACATGACCCCACAGGGACAGAAGCTCCTGTGCACAGACCCTCCCACATGCATTATAATATTTCTTTCCAAAAATAAGGACCATAGTTAATATATTATAGTAGCGATGGAACCTAAAGTTATTAAGTCATGAGTGTAAGATTAAATGTTTATGTAAATACTTGTATTTTACAGCCAAATTTTCTATTAGGATGCTACATTCTGACATTAATTCTCTGACACCATCTGGATGTCATGAAATTCATTTTTTATTTCTTCCTGATCCAAAAGTAAATTAATTTGTTGCATAGGTTTAAGGAAGGGGAAGAGGTAAATCCCTTGAACTGTTATGAATTATTTATCTTTTCTAAAACTTAAGACCATTGAAAAACTTTTTAAAATGTTTTACATCTTTTTTATGTTTTGTTTAAGCAGTTGAAAAAGTATTAATTTTGCATTCACATTTTTCAATTTTTATTATGAAGTCTTAGGGTAACATTTATAATAACTATGTAACTCTTTAAAATAAAATATAAAAATATTTCAATTTTTTAAGAATTAAATGCATTAAACATGAACTCTCACTCTCTTATTCACTATCTTGCTCTTAAATATTCTTTTTTTACCCTGACTCCTATACAAGAAAGATTTTGTACTGATGGAAAAAAAATGCAAAGCCATAGGTTTTAAGAGAAAGGTTTGTGACTCTAGGAGTGAGCAGGCAAAACTGACAATCTACCACTTCAAATGGAATGTTGATGGACTGGATATTTTTTAACTGGGAAAAAAGAAGTTAACTCCCCATTATTTTTTAATTTTTTAAAATATATTTTATTGATATTTTACAGAGAGGAAGGGAGAGGGATAGAGAGTTAGAAACATCGATGAGAGAAACATCGATCAGCTGCCTCCTGCACATCTTCTACTGGGGATGTGCCCGCAACCAAGGTACATGCCCTTGACCGGAATCGAACCCAGGACCTTTCAGTCCTCAGGCTGACACTCTATCCACTGAGCCAAACCGGTTTCGGTTGCCCATTTTTTTTAAAGGCACATAAAGGCCTGAGATAATGAAGAAGAAACACACACACACACACACACACACACACACACACACACTGTGGGAAAGTAGATAAAAACAGTTGTTAATAAAGTTGAGTTGAGGATTAGAAACATTTTGAAATAGGCTCTTTGTCAAATTACAAAACTGGGCTTTTAGAATATTGAGAGGCATCATCATGTCTAGGTTTCAACATGTAAGTTTTCAAATCAAACACTTTGAGCATGTTAGCTGTGTGAATCTGGGCATGTTAGTTAACCCACGTGTGAAAAATGAGGATAATGTAATAACTGGCATGAGGATCACTGATAATGTGAAACACCTAGCTCATCATTGGCACCAGAGAATGACAGCTAATCTGCCTTGAATGTAGGGTCATGAATGTGAGAGAAATGTTTAAAGGAATGAAGCTAGATTTTTACAAAGGTTGCTATGGACTGTGGATTAGATATGGATAGCCTTCATCTTTCCAAGTATGAAAACAAAGGATGGAGTTTGTTTACAATGATGTTTTACCTGTTCATCTTTTTTCCTAAACCCGATGCCTCTCTGAGCCTGAACCACATAGGTTCACGCTTGCCCAGGTTATACAAGAAGATGTGAAAAATCCACTCTGCTACATAATCACCAGGAAGAAGAGAAAACTCCTTTATACTTCTAATTTTCTGGGAGAATCATGTCAAAATGATGCGGGAGAGGTAGGAGGAAA
Source organism: Plecotus auritus (assembly GCF_963455305.1). Lineage (NCBI taxonomy): Eukaryota > Metazoa > Chordata > Mammalia > Chiroptera > Vespertilionidae > Plecotus > Plecotus auritus. Next base: position 12,282,251 of record NC_137772.1, on the reverse strand, counting down.
AACTCCCATATTTAATCCAGTTTCTCTGTACATTTCAATCCATACAATAAAGAACATTTGAAACCATTTCATTGACTCTGTAATAGAAACATGAAATTATCACCATCCATTTCTGGGGTTCAACAGTTCCTCATCTATTTATCTTAGAACAGAGCCACAAGAAACCTGGAGCCCATGAAGTAGGTAATATAATGCTAAGTTGAACTTGAGTAAGTGTTTGAAACAATATCTTTTAACATTTCTTAAACTGTCAGATATTATAACAAAGACAATGAAAGCATCCTTAAAAATAGTCACTACCCATTCATTTCAGGAGATATACTAAGAGGAGTAATTATGGCTACTGATTTAACTATTACAATAATAGATTACTTCTTGAAATTATTATTTTCTGAGACAAACAAAATGTTTGGCTCATGCTTATAAAGTTAAATTTTTTTCATAGCCTGACTCCTTGTAAAACATCTCAAAATTATACCAACTATTTCTCAGGATAAGTCACTTTCCCAATCCTAGAAAGACTTTTAGTCCAGGAAAGCTGATGTGACTTAGCTTTCATTGCATTTGCCAAATTAAGTGAACCTGAATGTCAAAGTCAGCTAATAACCATTCTAAGAAGCAAGCTGAACAAATCTAGGTTCAGACCTCCTCTTAATTACTTTGCAGTTTATTCTCTTAGTTGCGTTCAACTAAAAACACCTTAAGCTTTGGCAGCACAAAAAATGAAACTTCCTTTCCTTGACTTACTCTTTCTTAGACTTCTCTAACAACATGGTGTCACAGTCAGGGTTTTTTTGGACAGTCTTCATGGATGAATGAAGTGTGCCTTCTAGGCTGGGGATCAACAGCTTTGCACCTGCATTGAACCTTCTAAAGCTGATAGTCACTTTCTATCTGTAATGAATGGAAGGCACTGTCACGTTGGAAAGCCACAGCACGAAAAATATTAGCAATCCAAGCCCAAGGTGCAATTTAAATTTCAAAATGCGCAAACGTTTTTGATGAGAATTTTGTTTTCCTCGGAAGAGTTTTTTTTTTTTTAATCTGTGCTATGCCTTCTGTTTAATGTACTTATTTATATAACAACATATGTTGACATATTTATGTTTACGTGAGCCCAATAAAATCTGTTGGAAAACCGGAATGAATTGAAAGTCCTTTGGATGTTTGCTTTAACTAAGAGAGATTTCATTCTAGGTAGATGGCAGAATATACTAGAAATGTTTATCTAAATTAACATAAGTCTTGCTGTAACTCTTGCACAAAAATTCTTGCTGAAACTCTTGCACACCTGACCACCTCACTTCTGGATTCTTTCTCTTCAATGTTATCATTTTCTGACTTGCTGTAAACACGTTACTCACAATAAAACACAACGACATAAATCAGGACTACAGAATGAGGCAGGAGAGGCCGGAGCACATTAATCACCTGTGATGAGCCGGGGAGATCTAGCAGAAAGTGCTTGAGAATCGATTCGCTCTTGGTTCCGTCACATATCAGCTGCCAGGCTTCAGGCTACTGACTAGTATGCTGTTGTGGTCTCCTCTTCCGCCAACATGTGGATAAGAATACAGAAATTAGATGGTTGCTCTGAAGATTCAATACGATTTTGAACAATATTAGCTATCATTTGTTTCTATTGTTTGCCTAGGCACCATTATAAATCTTCACATCAATTAATGTTCACCACATCCATGGGAGGTGGGTATTATTAGCCCAGTTTTACAGATAAAGCATTTGAGGCATAGGGAACCTAAGAAACTAGACCAGTGCTACTCAGCAAACAAGAAACATGGAATGGGCCACACTGAGAAGTCGGCTTCAGGAAGAGTCTTGCTTTCTCAGGAGGTCTCAGCAGTGTAGAAGGGACTCAAAGAGAGGGCACTCTTCCTCCCCTCCCTCTGTGGCTGCCATAGGGACATGGCATAGCTGCCTAGTCAGGCCCGTGATGCCTCTGGGACTGCAGTTCCTCATAAGATAACAGCACTCTTTAAGAAACATGTTCATACTATTTTCAATGGCTGGTTTGGGATAACTGTCGAGTGCACCTCAAACCCAAGCCCAAACTGACACCCCAAGTACAGAAACTTCTTAATAGAGAAGCAAAAAATTATACACTGTTTTACAGAAGTAAAAAATGGTGAAAAACTACTAAGACTCCAAAAACATATTGTTAATTATTTGTGAAACATTTAACAGAATAGTTCAACATCCTGGTCAAAGAGGAAGCTCTCTAGCAGCATTGAAGAGCAACCCTACCACTCCCGCAAGGAGACTCAAGACTCAGTTTTTTAAACCTAAATCAAGGTACATTGGGTTCCAAAGGCAAGAACCAAGCATTGATTTTCAGGATACCTATGTCTACAGTTAACACCCATTTGTTCCTCAAAGAATATAAGCAAAACAGAAGAAACCCTTCTCTCAACTAAAAAGTAGCTTAGAGTTAATTCCTAAACAATCCAAAACAGACTTCTGAAATTTCTTCTCTTTTCTGTAAAGAATGAACTATAAAAATAAGAAATGTTTAATGCAATTTCTGTAACTAAAGTTAGTCAGGAAAAAAAAACTTTTTAAAAAACTTCTCTTAATTCTTTTTTTTGAATATTTTTATTGATTTCAGAGAGGAAAGGAGAGGGAGAAAGAAACATCAATGATGAGAGAGAATCATGGATTGGCTGCCTCCTGCATGCCCCACACTGGAGATCAAGCCTGCAACCCGGGCATATGCCCTGACTAGGAATCGAACCATGAACTCCTGATTCATAGGTTGACACGCAACCTGAGCCATGCCTGCAGGGCTAATTCTTTAAATGTATGAAAATGTAGCCCAAGAGCAAACTTTTCTTGGCATCCTTCAGTGCTTATGGAGAAAATACCTAATTAGGATTAATAACTGAAACCTGCCTACCTCAAAAGGTGGTGAGGATCAAAAACATGAAATCTATTGAAGGACACTTCAGTGAGTAATGCTGCAATGAACATAAGGGTGCCAATAAATGTTTTCAAATTTTCTAGTAGACACTCAGAAGAGAGGGGTCATATAATAACTCTAGTCTTAATTTTTTTTTTTTGAGTAACCTTCATACTCTTTTTCTCTTTCTATATTCCAGTCTCGATTCTATAGCTAGATTGATATTTCTAAAAAGAAAATATAACCATGGTAGATTAAAAATCTCAAGTGGTCGCCCATTAATTTAAATTTTACAGGATTCAGTCTGCCTTACAAGACTCCCACCCCCCATGACTCAGTCCTTTCTTACCTCTCCATGTAGTCATCTCTCACTGGGCCCCTGACAAGCCAAACTTCTTTCCACAATCTAATCATAAATTGTTCTCACCTGTGGCTTTCTGTTAGCAACATATTTCTTTCCATACTCTCCTTTATCTACCTAGTTCCCACCAATGCGTAAGGTCTCTATCTGATAATTACTCTGTAGAAAAAAAGTTCTGATACTTCTATTTGAATTATCTTCTATCTAATATTTATTTCCATAGAGTCCTGCACTCATCAAATCATTAATATTTTAAAGTCTATATTTCATCTATAGTTTCTCAAGAATCTCAAATTCCATGAAAAGCATTTAAATATTGTCTTTTAAAATATATCCGTTAGCCCATACCGAGACCTATTATTTAAAAAATAAATATTTGTTGAATAAAAGAATGGATGTCTCACTTTCCCTGAACATGCCACTTTAAACCTGACATTAATAAATAATTTATTTTTTAAAATTCTATTTAGAGTTTTAACTTGTGAAAAGAGCCAACTACTCAATTTTTAGGTAATATCTCGTTTTTACATCATGGGTAGAATTTAGTACGTAAACCTGAGTTCACTCTAAAAGTAATTTTTCTGTTTTTATAAAAACTTATAACATCTCTTTGTATCTCCAAACTTTGAAATTTGTCTTATCTTAAAATTCAAAAACCATTGCACATTGAATAATAATTGTCAATTCGGACCTGTCCGGTACGGCTCAGTGGTTGAGCATCAACCCAGGAACCAGGAGGTCACGGTTTGATTCTGTTCAGAGCATGTGCCAGGGTTGTGGGCTCAATCCTGGTTTGGGGCTTAAACCCCAGTAGTGAGGGTGCAAGAGGCAGCCGATCTATGTTTCTCTCTAATCATTGATATTTCTCTCTCCCTTCCTCTTTCTGAAATCAATAAAAACATATCTTTAAAATAATTTATCAATTCTGATATTTTTCAAGGAATCTCCTCCCTCTAACTCGGTTATAATTTTATTAAAATGTAGGTTCCCAGTAATCCATGTGAGAAGACATCATTTTTACAAGAGGTACAAAACAAACTATACTTTCTTTGCAATTATTCTTTCAGGGCCATGAAATTAGACCAAAGTCTTCAATATACAGTGTGACATAAAGCCTATTAAGGCCCTTTCCTGGGCGGTTGGAGACCATCACTCACAAACATTGGCGATTATTCCCTTCAGTGCCTTAGGCTACGCTTTTCCATGTAACCCTCTGGAACAAAGCTTCAAAAGACCTGGCCTCCATCTACCTGTAAGTTCACTTTTAAGAAGTGTATTTTTACTTTTTTGTAAATAGAAAACTCAGAATTAAATGTCAGTCCTCTAAATCAATTTTTCTGGAAGTGTTATCTGAGGACTAGCTTTGGGAATTTGTCTAAAATCCAAATTTATGGGCCACATATAAAAACTATAGTAACACGGCCTCCAGTGATTAATGCTTTGTAATAGTAACAGGAGGAAAACCTCTTAATAGTGTATTTCTCATATGAAACTACTCTTTACACATAACTTTGTAGGGGGTAGTAGGATTTATTTTTTGAAATAAATGTTTTATACACATTTACTATAACTATACTTTCACATTATTTCAGCAAATAAATCACTTTATTTGAAGAATATAACAAAATGCCCTAGGGTGTAAAAGAATTAAAAACAAAAGACTATAGATACACTGTGTTTCGACAAGAGAAAAAAATCATTTGAGGCAAATAATTGCCTATGAAATTTGTTTATTGGACACATATTTCATTTAGAATACAATTTATAAGTTCAATTAGGCAATATACAATGTAAAAATGCATTATCATCTATAAATTGATGTTTAAAAGCTCTTTTGTCTTGTTTCCTAGAAAAACATAACATTATACTGATTTGGTTTTATAAAAACAAATAGTATATTTAACATGCTGTATATTTTTATGCATATGACTTTATTCATCGTATATATGAATATATGCAGGTACAGGCATGTTATAATAGCATTTAATGATCCAAACTATTTTTTAAATAGTATAATAATGTGTATTTATAGTTCTACCTGCATAGTGCTCAAATTTTTAGCTTATTTTATTGAGTATTTCTGCTATAGACTAGAAAGATAAAAAGTACTCCAGGGAAAAACTGCAAAAGAAAATATTACTCCCTGTAAAATGTGAATACCTGTGTGGCCTCGCAGGTGTAGGAAATACATTTATTATGGGTTAGTCTTTTCCCAAAGGGGGGTGACTATGGAAATAATAGAGGAGAATTGAAATAAGTGGCAGTAACAATAGATGGCTATTTAATTATTTTATGTTAGTTCTGAAAAGTGGCTGCCTTCTCATCCTATATAATAAAAGCGTAGTATGCAAATTGTCCCCTCGACTGGGAGTTGTTTGGGAGTTCGACCAGGGGGTGGGGCCAGCCAGGGGAAGGAAGGGAGTACCCAGCCGACAGCCAGCAGCTGCTAGGGACCCTACCAGTGTGCAAATTTTGTGCACTGGGCCTCTAGTTTTATAATAAAAGGACACACTCTAAAAATGGCTATTTCCCTTGACATGGTCCTCTGATTTTATTTCCTCACTTCCTGTTGAAATGAGTAAATAAAAGCACTTGCAAAGTCCTTACAAAGACTGTGACTCTCTTATTGTTGCTGAAAATGATAATATTAAAAATAATTTATAAAATACTTACAATGTATTAGACCTTGTTTCCTGAAATTATATATAAAATGTCAGGTAGTCTTCACAATAAACTTGAAAGATAGGTTCATATTATTATCCCTAAATGAGACAAATGATATCATGCATTTAAGCTAATAATCATAGTTCGAGCACTTGAGATAAATCTGTCTGACTCTCTAATGTCTATCAATTAAAATTACTTCCCAAAGTATTTTTTCAAAAATTTGCAACACTAAATTTTACATCTGTGATTACTATTGTCTCTCAGGGAAAAGAGTAGATAATAGAGAAGTCCCAATATTTTGAAGGTTACATGCCTTACATGAATACATTAGACTGAACATAGAAGATTATCCAGCTGTTTAGTAAAGAGCAACAGCCTATGGAACTGAGTAAGATTCTATCCCTGTCATACTCTTTTTGCTTTAACTGCAAAGAATGAGTTTATGAATCCTGACATTATCTTTAGGACCGTCTCAGAATTTTACACTATAATAATAAAAGCATAATATGCTAATTAGACCGGACAGCCAAACGACCTTCTGGACATCATTCCAGACTAAGCTGTGGCGGCGGGGGCCAAGTCAGAGTGGTTAGGGGCAATCAGGCAGGCAGGCAGGGGAGCAGTTAGGGGCAATCAGGCAGGCAGGAGAGTGGTTAGGAGCAATCAGGCAGGCAGGCAGAATGGTTAGGGGTGATCAGGCAGGCAGGCAAGCAGTTAGGGGTGATCAGACAGGCAGGCAGAGTGATTAGGGGCGATCAGGCAGGCAGGTGAGTGGTTAGGGGTGATCAAGCAGGCAGGCAGGTGAGTGATCCCTGTGGGATCAGGCCTAAACCGGCAGTCAGACATCCCCCAAGGGGGTCTCAGATTGCGAGAGGGTGCAGGCCGGGCTGAGGGACCCCCCCCACATGAATTTCATGCACCGTGCCTCTAGTTCATATATAAGGCAGAATCTAACTAAAAATACCCCCCTTCCATTTATATGGCTTTTTATTTTACTTAATCTTAACTGTTTCTCATGTGTCTTGATTTATACTACTTATACTATTCTTTGGAACCTCCAGTGGATGCTGGTTTAGCCCTCAATCTCTATGCAAATAAAACTATTACAGAGAGAAATCCTCTCCTGTGATCTAACTTCAGTCAGGTTCCTCTCATCTGTACACTCCACTAGGCCCAATCTCAGGCTTCCATCTCTGTCCTTGTTAAGTACAGTTTTAGTAAGAATCCTGTTAAGTTTATTTAGAGAGAATTCCACCTTTGATATGTGATCACCCAGAATACCTGACTAAATTCCTCTCCCCACATAATCGCCCAGGTGATGTCTAAGCACCCTGGACTGCCTCCAGTTAGAATCCTGTTACCTAAATTTAGCAAGAATTAGCCTACTTTCTTAGTCTACACTCCTAGTAATTTTCTACCTACCAATCACCCTCTCCCTCCTCTCCTTGGCTATAAATCCTTACTTTTCCTTGTTGTATTTGGAGTTGAGCCCAATCTCTCTCTCCTAGTGCAAAACCCTAGTAATCCCTTTGAATGAAATCTTCTTTACTATCTTTAACAAGAATCAGAGTAATTTATTTTTCTTTAATGTCTAATTAGGTTTATCACAAACTTACTTTAAAAATCAACATAGTCTAAGAAAATCCCCTCAGGATTCAGACAGGTGACTAATTAATCTTTTATCTCTCAAAATTTTACTAGCAACCTGAATCTTAAGATGAAATGGACAGCGAAAAAACAATTATTACAAGAACAAATGAGAAATTGATAGGAAAATCCGCTCTTTCAATTGAATTAACAACAACAAAAAAGAACTTTCTTTCATTAACAAGCTAACTAATAAAATGTTCTCTTGAAATCAGCGTCAAGCAAAAAAAAAAATGACATTAATTACTTGAAGAGTCCTCTTTTAAGTAACCAAATGTAATATGTAGGTAGGGAATCATTGCTAGTGAGGGAGAAATTATGGTTGAAATGCCTAATAAATATGTAATGGAAGTTGTAAGAATGGAGAAGAAAGAAAATAGCAATATTTATAGAGATAAAGGCCTTGAAACTGATGAAATGCCTGAATTTATGAAGTGCAACAACTTCCAAGCAAGATAAATACAAATAATACAACAGATGGGGACATCATAGTCAAATTGCAGCAATTCAAGAATAAAGACAAATATCTTAAAGACATTCACAGAAAAAATGAATATTATCTTTAAAAGAGAAACAATAAGATTGAGAGTTGACTAGGAACAAAGCATATAAGCCAGAAAGCAATGAAATATGCTGGGGAATATATATATAATTAGATTCTATCTATTTCAATATTTATATCATTATATCTATCTACAAATTAGAAGTTTATATCCTGTTAAAATACTCACTTAAAATGAAGTCTAAGTAATGACATCTTTTAGAAATTAAAAGTTGACCTATTTTTAGCACTCAATTTATATTTCCAAGAAATACTATAGAAAGTATGCATGCTAAAGGAAAATGATCCCAGTTTGGAGAGATAGAACTCCTGAACTGAATGAAGAGCATCAGGAAAGATAAATATGTAGGTAACTTCAAAAGAATATTGACCATAAATGAAGTTAAAGTATTGTAAGGTTCTTACATTCTTTGAAAAAGAATGACAGCGGGGTCTTGGGTTTGATTTCTGCTCCAGGGCATGTACCTTGGTTGTAGGTTCCATCCCCAGCCCTAGTTGGAGCACATGTGGGAGCAACCAATTGATATGTCTCTCTCACATCAATGTTTCTCTCTCACTCTCCCACTCCTCCCTCCCTTCACTCTCTCTAAGAATCAATGGGAAAAAATATCCTTGGGTGAAGGATATTGGGTGAGGTTTAAATGATAATAATAATAATACTGTTATCTTTTTGTATATCTTTCAGTTGATTTATAGACAAAAACAGAAGCTTCTGGAAGGATTTGACGTAATTTTTATTTTTAAAGAAAAAGCAACCAAAGCCCAAAGGTGATGTTATCATCAGTGGCATAGGGCTTGTTAGTGAGTGAGCTGAACCTGGAGCACAGTGCTCTGGCTGTTCCTGTGGAGTTTTTGCAGCACAACAAATAGGTGTAATGGCAAACATTCCAGAACTTTCTTAGTAATGGAAATGGCAATTGAAGCTGACAAATTTGAATCTGCCTATTTGCTGTATTTTATTTTTTTTTTTGGGGGGGGGGCAGGGGCATGGTGAGGAAATACAATAAACAAGAAGAGCTATCAGTCATATTATCAGACGAACCATTGTTCAAGTCCTATTTTTGCCATTTAATAATTTTGTGACCTTAACCAAATCCCTTAATCTCCCCGAAGCTCTTCCCTGCAACTGTAAAAATAAGATAATAGTCTCTCCTCAAAATTTGAAGGGGAAATAAAATTATTAATATGATATTTATAATGACCAAGCACTTAGCACATGATTGATTAATCATTGCTAATTCCATCCATCTTCATCCTGGGTAAATATTAAACAACTATTAACAATTCTCCAACGTGCACAACCTAAATGTTGCTTCAGAAAAGTTGTTGATTGAGAGGTCCCTATAGGGTAATAGTTGCTTAGTAATAGTTAGTTATGATAGTTTGCCTATTTTATTCAATTTTGGGCTTCCTCAAGAGAAAATATAACAAAAAAACTTCTTGAGTACACATTTATTTTTAGCTTCTCTATACATGTGTATTAAGAAGATATTATAGTGTTTCATATATTGTTTGAAAAGATCTTACGGTTATTAGAATAAAAATTGGTAATTTGGGGAGGATAAAATAATCATTTTACTTTTAAAATGCAATTGCCAATCATGGTCACTTTACTTTCAAAATGCAGTTGCCAATCATTGTTTCTAGTAACAAACATGTCAGCGTAATATGTGCTTGAAGGGAATTGTACATATAATTTTTCTCCTCTTCGCCAGGATGCAGTTTTTGCAAGTTGCAACAAACCTCTATAGAATCGAGTTTAGGCAAAGTCTATCTGTATTAAATTAAAATGATATGGAATTATATTCACTGGTCAAGCCATTTTCAGTACACAAAATAGCATTTCCAACTGAAAAGCAGAAAATGAGCACCTTGCAAATATTCGTAAACACAATCAACAATTCATTATGATATCAAGTATCACAAAGTAGGCAGGATCAAAAATAGACAGGGGAGGTAATTACAGCAGTGAGCTTCAGTTTGTTAAGTCCAAACTTATCTTCCGTGATGCCAATCTCCTTCCTGTTGCTTTTATAAAGAGTCAGTAAAAGGCACCATTTTTTTTTTCCTTTCTTCCCTTCCTTCTACAGTGGATTAGCAGTCATGGGATGCTGTCGTGTATGAGAGAAATGTTTGTTTACTTCCATGTCTACATTCTTACATTCCTTTTGTATATTAAGAACTGAAAAGGGGAAGAAAACAATTCCAATTCATCCTGTGAATATAATTGCATATTATATTTTACTTATTTTGTAAAATGAGCTTTTTTGGTGATGATTTTGAATACTCAATCACAATGTGCTTGTGTCTACAATGACTTCTTCTATTGGTTTTGTTGTTTTCTGTTTGTTTTTTATGAGGGACGTGAGGGAAGGGGGCTTACATGAGTTCACATATTTAAAGTCATATTTCTTACTATGATTCTTCCCTGGGTCTTCAGGAAGTGAGTTGAATCTTTGTTCTTGTCTTAGGTTGGTCTATTTTTCCTATCACCAGTGAGTCCACATACTGGTGATTTGGTGACTTTTGTTGGACTAAGAGAGCTCATTGCTGGTTTTTCCACTCTGGGAATAACTGAGATATATGTGTGTATGCCTCTGCCTAAATTGAAAATGAAAAACTTTTACTCATTTACTTAGAAATTTACAAAGGTTAAAGTAAATGACATTTTTTTTTCTTTTGTAAGATGGTGGCTTCCTTCCTTATAAAATTATTAAAAATTATTTAGAAAATCTTTAAATGTATCCCTAATTATTTCATACTATTTCATAGGAGTTTTAGATACTATTTTAATTTTTTGCATGTTCCTAAAAATATAATTGTTATTTATAAAGGGACCATGTATCATATAACTTGCTAAACTCATTTATTAGTTCTGGGTAGCCTTTTTTTTTTTAGGATTCCTTGAGATTTTTTAGTAAATTTTATCACATAGTCTACAAATAAAAGTGACATTTATCTCTTCCTTTTTGATCTGTAAGCATTTCGTTTTTCTTTTTCCCTTTAATAAAGTGGCTAGAACTTTCAATATAATGTTAAAAGAAATGATAAGAGAAACATACATGCCTTGTTTCTGAACTGCAGGATTTTTGTAGGATCCCTTTATCAAATTTAAAAAGTCCTATTACTAGTTTGCACAAAAATAATGTTTGATTTTGTCATTCCTTTTTATGCAACTATTAAGATAGTCCCATGTTTTTGTTTTAATGTACTGATATTTTGTGTATTATCAATTGCTGCATTAATATTACCACAAATTTAGCAGCTTAAAACAACATGTATAAATTCCCATTTTTGGTTCAGCAGGTGAGGAGCTTAGAAATCATCATTCCATTCTAACAAGTGGAAAACTGAACCAACTGAAAGTCAAGAAATCTTCTTAGATCTGGCAGAGAACTGAGGCTACAGGACAAACCAATGCCCCCCAAATTAGGGAGACAAACAAGCCGATCGAAAGAATCCCAACTTGCTGAGCAAAAACCCGCAAGGGTAGGGAAACCTAACCTGTAACTGAAGTATAACTGGAGGCTCAATGTGGACTTGTCTGGAAGTTAAAATCTCAGGGGATAGGGATAATGATAATGGGGCCTGAAGATTTTTGTGAGTTTTATCTCTAGGAGCTATACCATGTTCTAATAACAAAAATTGGAGGAAAATGCCCTCATGTTTTAAGCAGGGAGAGGGGCTGTGCAGGAGGCATCTGATGGATGTTTCTCTCCATTTCCTTCCTGCTCTCTCAAAAATATCAATAAAAATATCCTGTATAATAAAAGCCTAATATGCTAAGTGTCCAGTTGTCCAGTGACCTGTTGACTATTCAACCAATCAAAGCGTAATATGCTAATGATATGCTAAGGCCGCTCAACTGCTCTCTATGACGTGCACTGACCACCAGGGGGAAGATGCTCCAACCGATAGGTTAGCTTGCTGCGGGGGTCGGCCAATCGGGACTGAGCAAGACGGGGCCGGACATGCCCTGGAGCCCTCCCATGGTCCCTCCCCAGCCAGTAAGGTTCCTTGGCTTGGCCTGTGCCCTCTTGCAATCCGGAACCCTCTCAGGGGATGTCGGAGAGCCAGTTTCAGCCCAACTCCACAGGTCACTCCCCTCGGGAGGGCGCCAGATGCAGGGCTCACGGCTGGTGAGCGCTGCTGCAGCAGAGCAAACCTTTCTCTCGGGACTGATTGGGCATGAGCCTGCGGCAAGTGCAGTGGGGCCGGAATGAGTGGGAGTGGCAGGTAGGAGCTGTGGGTTTCAGCCCGATCCCCACAGGCCACCCAGAGGGACCTCACCTGTGCACAAATTCGTACACTGGGCCTCTAGTTTAAAATAAATAAATTAATGACATGCTCAATTGAAACCATAAAAGACAGAAAAAGAATGGCAAACAATAGGAACAAAGAACAAAGGCAACAAATAGAAAACAGTAACACATATGGTAGATATTAATCTATTTATATCAGTAATCACATTGAATGTTAATAATCTAAATATACCAATAAAAAGACAGATATGTCACTGTATTAAAAAAACAAAAAACAAGGCCCAACTCTATGTTGCCTATAAGAAATCCACTTTAAACAAAGACACATATAGATGAAAAGTAATGGGATACAACACCAGAAGTGAACTCTAATTCATCCAGTCAATTCACTTCTTTTTAGTTTACCTGTTAAGATAATTTCATACTCTTTTTTTTAAAGACAAAACTTTACATATTATTTAAAAATTTTGAATTTTGGTAAAGTTCACTGAAAATGTACAGGTACCACTTCTTCCTCCTCCTCCTCCTCCTCCCCCTCCTCCTCCTCCTCCTCCTCCTCCTCCTGCTTCTCTTTACCTTTGGATATTTTTTATTTTATATACTTTAATTTGCTATTGAAAATATATATACCTATATGCCAAAGTTAGATATTTCACTTGATTCAATTGTAGGTTAAGCATTTGATTTCAGCTTTAGGTCAAAAGTTTGAGGAATGTGATGCAAGCAAGGCAGTCATTTTTAAGATGAAGATTCTTACCCAGACTTCTCTTTTTTGATTTGGAAATCATTTTAAGTGCACAGAAAACAGAGACAACCAGTGACTCAGAAACCACTCAAATCATAAGTATCTAAAAATGAGATTTTCCTCAGCTAATATATCACATTTGGTGGAAAATTGTGAATTGATCTCAATAATAATATACAAATCCCCTAGAATTATCTTTCTTCAATTGTAAAACTGAACCAGGGCAGACCTATGGAATTATTCCCCTCAAGGCTTATGCCGTAGTCATATACTAAAGTTAGGCATTCTCTGATTTTCCTTTCTTCTCTTCCATCCTAATTTTATTGTTACCTGTTCTTGTTTTCCCTTAAAACTCTCTGCCTTAATTTATCTAAAATTGGTTATTTTCTTTTAGTAATTTATTTAGTCCCTTTCTCTAAATTCTAGCTCACTTTTATCATGTGAATGAAATAATTTAGAACAATTTATCTAGATTCATTCTTAATCAGTTTTAAAAAGAAATTAAAGTACCTTTGGATACTTCAGAGTAAATTGCCACAGGTTGGTATCTTCATTAGCCTATAATTTCTATGTCTCCTAAGACATAATGGTTATTTGTATGTGAGAGTAAATTGTAAATTTGGTTACACTTAGGGGATTTCCCCATTCTATGGAATTTGGATTAAGCTCTTATTTTGACCCCAACTTTTATTTCCACATAAATCAAATTCAAGCAACTTGACCAAATCATTAAGGCTGTTTCTACCCAGTAAAAAAGAACAACAAACTTATAAAACACTAGATTCAAGTCACAATTTTTTTCGTTGACATTATTGACTGAGTATATTTCCTGGGTTATGCTCTCTTCCTCACATGAATCTCACATTTAAAAAAATCTTATATAAGAAAAATGGAAATGAATAAAAATTCTCTGAAAAATTCCATAAAAAGTGGTTCTTGGGATTAAAGATAAAAGCTAGAGTAATGTCCAGAGTTTTTATTTGTGATTAAACCTCTGGTTATATTTATGAACATAGAAGTGAACTTGTTTACTTACAAATATAACTTGTCTCCTAAAATAGAATAAATAAAAATAATTGTGTTCAATTTTTAAATTTTATATGTTAATAAACAGTCCTCTTCAATTAAAAAGAAAGAACACCTTAGACCAGCAATTTTCAACCCAGAATGTTGTAAGAATTTTTAAAAGATGCAATACCTAAGTACTTAGGGCACTGACCTCTTTTCCCTTAAATTGTCAAATTAAAAAATGACAATAGCAACACAATAGTCATTCGGTGGGAATGAATCAAAATTATTATTTTGTCAGATCAGCAAAAAATCTATTTTTTGGTGTGCCGCAGAATTTTAGTAATTCATTTATGTGTGGCATGAGATGAGAAAGGTTGAAAATCTCTGCCTTAGACAAGCGTGTTTCACACTGCAGATCACACACAACCTATGATACTGGGAGTAAACATTGACTTGTGGCCACGAATAAAATTAAATAGAATAGAATTGCAAAGAAAAAAAAAAGGGGGAAATATCAAAGTACCTCCCATGTGGTATTGTCTTGTAAGTCACTTAAACTATATATGCCTATTTTTGTGTGTCAGGATGTAAAATGTAGGTTGTGGTCCAACAATCTGAAAGCCACTGCCTGAGATAGCACGATAGCAGGGACCCAAGTAACAGGGTGCTGGTGAAAGCATCTGTTGGCGGTAGGCAGGCCTGGCAAGCTTCTGCTCTGGTGAGTGACTGTCATCTAGAAACATTCTTAAGTCAAAAGTTCTTAAGCACAAGAATTTGTGCAACCCCAAAAAGCCAGACTTCAACCACTGGAATGTGTCTTAGCAGAATTCTAACCTTGCTCTGGCTTGTCAACATGTCCTCAGTTTAAGAAGCACAACAGTCTGGTGGGGAATTTGAGAGACACTTCGATGAGATTCTTTTGCAGCCGTTACCATGGATTTGCCTTTTTCCTCTCACTGACTCAGCAAGAAAAACGTAACCAGTTCACCTTCTGTCTTCTTTCTTCATCCAAGCAGAGCTGAGGGCTCCATTAAATCACCTCCCCATCATTGTCTTTTCTGACTTTTAATTACTACTTTTCCAGACTATCCATTTTCCAATAACATAGTCTCAGAAAATACATTCTGAAGAGAGACTTGATGGAAATCTGCTATTTGTCCTCTTTTAGTCTATTCATTCCCTATTTAACCACAACTAAAGCAATATCTGGCTGTGCTCCTTTTATGTACTACTTTCAGCAGTTTAATCATTTCATTTGTGATCAGGGGTATTTGTTACCAGTAATAATGGGCACAATGGAAAGTCTATGTGAGCCTTAATGCATATGACAAAAGGACTGCCCCCTTTTATTCTGAAAGCTGAGAGTAAATTTGCTGAAGTTTGAATGAGGTGATGCTCTCGGAAAGTGGGTAGGGAGAGTTTCCCCAGCCTCCCAACAGTTTTCATGATCCTCTTGGTCCCACAGGTGGTTCCATCAATGCCCCATGAAAATGCAACACTGCCCTAACCCAGTGGTCGGCAAACTGCGGCTCGCGAGCCACATGTGGCTCCCGAGCTGCGGTTTGCCGCTCTGTTGACTAATGAGTTTGCCGACCACTGCCCTAACCGGTTTGGCTCAGTGGATAGAGCATCGGCCTGTAGACTGAAGGGTCCCAGGTTCGATTCCAGTTCAGGGCATGTACCTTGGTTGTGGGCACATCCCCAGTAGGGGGTGTGCAGGAGACAGCTGATTGATGTTTCTCTCTCATCGATGTTTCTAACTCTCTATCCCTCTCCCTTTCTCTCTATAAAAAATCAATAAAATGTATTTTAAAAAAATGTAACACTGAGCTCATGCCTAATTTTGACTTTTAGATAGGACATTAAATCACAGTGAGTTGTTAGTCCCGGGGGGCCAAGTCCTTCCTACTCTCTCTCTCCCTACCCCTCTCATTTTGTTCTATCCAATCTTTCCCAACACCCCTTTTCCAGGAGTGATCATCAGTGGACTAATAGAGAATTGTGTTTAGATAGAACAGAATGTTTACTCTTGACCAAGTGGATTTTCAACCTTTTACAGCTATGGGCCATTCATATCCATCTGTCCCCAACATTTTAATTTTTCTGCAGCTTAATACGCACAGAGTCTGAACCCAGTCTCCCAGCTTGAAGTTACTAAAATTTCTCAGGATGGCATTTTACAGCATGATCCTTTAGTATTAATCATCAAGTGTGGTCTACACTTAAGTGGTTCTTAAAGGTATCAGTAGTTTATTAGGTCTAAAAGTAACTCTGGCTAATTTATATCCTTTAATACACAAATAGGTCTAGGTTTAAGTTTTCTCTGAATGTCTTATTTATTTATTTATTTATTTATTTATTTATTTATTTATTTATTTATTTATTTATTATTGCCGCTGTGCTTTTAATGGAGGGAGATATAAAATGCATCAAGGCATGAGACTGTTTTATATACTCATTAGCATAGTGGTTAATGTAAAATATTGGAATACACAGCCTCTTAAACCTCAAAACTTTAATGTTTCCTGCAACCTCAGGTAATGGAAAGGATTCTTGGTGTTTTACCTACTACCTTTATTAAAGTTCTAAATAGTGTCTGGGGTGGGGGCTGGGACTAAAAATAATAGAAGGTGTTTTTCAGCTGCAGGTCAGTAATCCCAGTGAAGCTGTATGGTGAACAGCACTGCTAGATGTGAAATTTCCCCCAACGTGCTTTCTAGATGACAACATCACAAACTTTAAAAATAATTCCAATACCATATACCAAAGCAAGTGGAGTCACTTAATAGCTTAAAGGTCTGGAAAGCAGCTATATCAGAGAATTTAAAAACATTATAAATCCCATTTCTATCCTACAGAGAAACTTTTTAAAGCATGGACATGACTTTAAGTGTATTAAGAAAACATCAGCTTTCATAAAGCTTCAATAAACTCCCTGAGGCACAAGTGTTCAAAACGGCCCATTCACTAAAATGTCACCGCATTATACTTCTAGAGGTAAGGCTTGCAGTAAGAGGACGTTAAATTTATCCCTAGTTACTAGTAAAAGCACCACGTGTCAAGCTCAACTTCTATTTACACGGGACGCACCAATAACCAGCCCTTAGGATAATGAATAGTTCAAATACTACATTTCCAACATGTCTTGCCTTTTGCTCTTTGATTAGTTGGCACCGGGGATCCTTTGCCTGCATTTCCTCAGAATATTTTCAAACAGGTTAGGATTACCTAGGACAGTGATAGGCAAACTCATTAGTCAACAGAGCCAAATATCAACAGTTCAACGATTGAAATTTCTTTTGAGAGCCAAATTTTTTAAACTTAAACCTTTTCTAACGCCACTTCTTCAAAATAGACTCGCCCAGGCCGTGGTATTTTGTGGAAGAGCCACACTCAAGGGGCCAAAGAGCCACATGTGGCTCACAAGCCGCAGTTTGCCTACCACGGACCTAGGATATCATCGTGAAGCAATTCAGAGCCCTTCTAAAAGAGCTCACTAGATTCTTTAATACTATTTAGAGAATGAAATAAAGACAAAATTTGTAGCAGTTAAATTTATTCCAAAAGAAAATAATATAGAAAATAATGTGGGCTAAAATGTTGTGTAATTAATGTCAAAAATTGCCAAGATGTTGGTACACGTTTTGGCTTAAAAGAGGTCACTATATTCTCAAGGTTAGCTCTTTGTGTGAAATATCCTATATAATAAAAGGCTAATATGCAAATTGACCGAACGGAGGAATGACCGGTCCCTATGATGCGCACTGACCACCAGGGGGCACACACTCAACACAGGAGCTGCCCCCTGGTGGTCAGTGTGCCCCCACAGGGGAAGCACTGCTCAGCCAGAAGCTGGGCTTATGGCTGACGAGCCCAGCGGTGGTGGTGGAAGCCTCTCCTGCCTCCGTGGCAGCACTAAGGATATCCGCCTGAAGCCCTAAGCCATCAGTCGGACATCCCCCAAGGGCTCCCAGACTGTGAGAGGGTGCAGGCCAGGCTGAGGGACCCACCTCCCCCAAGTGCATGAATTTCATGCACCGGGCCTCTAGTCCTATATATTAATCAAGCAGAAGAAAATGATTTCCATGACTAACAGAAGAAAATCTACAGCAAGGGAAACATCTAGAGAAGGATAATCAAAAGGTTAAGGAAGGTTACTAGCTTTAATCAACAGCTTGTTACAGAGTTATCTCATTTTTAAACCTGCAGCATTTTAATGTACTAGTAACAACCCAAGCTAAGGAGCCATGGAGGCTTATGAAAGAAATATCCACCAAGATGTTGTGTTAATAGGTAGGGGTAGATTAAGTTAATACTTTGTAAGAAGGAACTGAATCGCCTCAGCATCAACAAGCAGCCATTTTCTTTTACACAGTAACTCATAATTTGATGAATTATTTCTGTTCACTAATTCAAAATTAGGCAGGACAAAACTAAGCTGACTGGTCACACCCAGAAACACAATGATTTGGCAAGCTGCAGTCACTCTGTTCATGGAAGTGTGATAATTTCCTTGACACTAGTACTCCATTCCTTCCCATCTATAGAGGAATTAGATACAACTTCTTTTCTTCATCAACTTTGAGCTTCATACAGGCAAAGAGATTGGAAACTACTGGGAGGCCATAACAATCTGGGGAAAGTTATGTTCCTCTTGTAGGGGTGAATTAAGTGATACTTCCTTGGCCTTCTTTTGAAGTAGCCATTTATCTTCTGAGGATAACTGGCTGAGGTTTCCTATCTTCTTTCCTGGCAAGATCTAGTCAGTTGTGTTAAAGGAACACCTGGAAGTGGTCACAGGACTCATAAGCTTTTGTTTGCCAGCTCTGTCCTCAGTACTAGGCACTTCCCTGGGATATCCTTCTTTACATGAGGGTGGGATGAACCACGCTGAGAAGGGATTGTTCCTTATCACGTGGAAGGAATAAGCAATTCTAGAAGGATCCAATGTGTTTGGTGTCTTAGCTTGTTCTGTTAGCTCTTCTCGGAAGGATAGAGTCACATATTCAGGGAATCTATATACTTCTCAGATTCAGGTTTGGAGTCAACAGGCCTACCATTTTTATCCTTCTCTTCTTTCTCCAGTAGCTATTTACACACAACTTCCCTCTCACAATTTTCACCACACACACTCTGCAAAGCTTGTACAGGGTTCATTGGCTTTGCAGACCTCCTCGATTTTATATGGGTCCTGAAAGTTCTGGACAAGCCAATCCTCAAAAATCATGCTGGGAGTGGACAAGGGTTTTGTGGCCTCTGAGTGATCATTCAGACACTTCAGATTCCCCAGGTTTTCAATCTCCACACCTTTGGGCTGCTTGCCCTCACAATGGGTTCAGGAAACGGGCTTGACAAGCCAATCAATCATTCCCACTGTAGGACTCCTGGAACACCTGCAACAAGGACTTAAACTTCTCTCTCATTTCACAGCTTCCATTCCCAGGCTTCTCCAGATTTTAGGATTCTAAGGGAGCCAACAGCCAATCAGAAAGATTCATGTCATCTTGATCAAGAAGCTTTAGATCTTCAATCTTTTCAGTATCAATGAAGTAAGAACTGGTGGTAGAATAACTGTTACTCTTTTGGTAATGAGTTTTCAGGAACTTCTTGCTGATTCTTGTGGAGCCAGTTTTTCAAACCCTTTAGGTTGCGCCAGACATTATTACAGAAATTGAAGGCTCTGGCAGAAGTCTAACTATTCTTCAAGGTCTGCTTTTGGGTGAGTCACTTCTGGAGATTGGTGCTGAGTGTGTAAGAAGCCGGATAACCATTAACAGGTTTGCTTCCAAGGAGCCATTCACTGAGAGAGACAACTGTGGTGCTGGATGCCGACATCTGCTCTGGCAAGCATCTTTTTTCCATGAAGGGCCCAATATTTGATGAATTAGCATGAGCCATCAAGTGCTCAGGAGTTCAGGTGGTTTGGGGGACCCCAATGTGGTGATGGTCTGGCACAGAACCATTGTGTCTGCTTCAAAGAGTAAGACAGTCAAATCTTAGGTCTGAGGGTCAAACTGCCAAGTCTCTCCAGACACACAGAGATTTGATTGGCTAGCTCTTTATCCAGTTGATGAATAAGATAATTGAACTGGCCCAGAAACCACTAGGGCTATTAGGCCTGCTAAAGTGTCTCCTCTTTACATTGATAGATGAGATCTACCTATTCATATAACCACACCTCATGGCTTCAAAGGCATTCTGAGTGATGGCTTATGTATCTGGGTTTTGATCTCTCACAAGTTACCTATAATATGCTGCTCAGCCCAGAGAATGCCACCAATAGCAAGCTCCAAGTTCCTCTGTGCATCACAACACCTCAAAAGGGGCTCTCTATTAATTACTGGAGCCATTCTGATCCTGTGAGGTATTCATTCTGCTCATTGTCCCAGCTACAAGTGCAACTCTGGGTGATCCAAGGAGACCTCCAGTGGAGAGACACCACTTGATGCAATCCAAGGGCCAAAAAAGCTGTCTATGTTTTTTAAAATAAGAAAATATTGGTATCAAACTTACCCTTTTCTCTGAATTTCTTCATCTTCATGAAAAGGTAGAAGAAAGAGCCTGCACGCTGGGGAAGATTAAATTGAAAAATAATTTAATTAAAATGTATCTGTTCTTGCCAGTCTGCCAGGATCTAATCATTTCAAATGGTACTCTTCCAGTCCAGTGGGGCCTTTGTTCTTATTTTGGAAATAACACAAATCTTAATATTTCACAAATATCTTTTATTTTGTAAATCCAATAACTCGCCCTCTCAAAACCACATCTATAGAATGTCATAATAATGTTTTGAAAGTGGAGAAGAAACCAGAAGAAAAAAATTATTTCATAATCTTTCTTAGTTTTCAGGAAATATTCATACTACATAAAAATATATGTGGCATATATCAATCATAATTCATTAGTCATAAAGTATAAATTATTTTTTAAATATTTTGTAAAATTAGAAATACACGTTCCCCTTTATCTTGAACCATAAATAACCTCTTCAGACTTATAAAATTAATCCAACCAATTTTAAAGACAATGAAGCTTTGCATGTAATGTTCCAGAATGCTGCTACAGAGCCCCAGAGTGCCAGTCATTTTAGGAACATCCACCAATTGAATACCAGTTAACATGAGAATAAAAATAATTTGATAAGAAATGCAATCTAGGAATTTAGATCTCATTCTTTCTGACACATATAAAGAATCTGAGGATTTGCAAGCTTGCCTTGGAAAAACAGGACAAACTACAAACCTACTCTAAGTATAGTGTAAGGTGGGCAGGGGCAAGGGTTATCTTTTAGATCCATCAGGTTAATAAGTAACCAACTAATTTAAGCTTTAGCAAGTTATGTGATGACTGATAATTGAACAGTTGCCACCCCACTTGGGATTGCCCCATATCACCTCACCACCTCTAATTATCCCCCAATTCATAATATAGAAAGATGATAATTCACCATTTATTATTTATGATAGTATAGATTTTATTAATTATGATATTTATTAAAGTCTGTTATTGATCCACTGCTTTCCTTGTGAACTGCTCTCCAAGGGCAATTTCATCCATTCTACTGTCTTAGCATCATTTACATGCAGATGACTTCTAAGTTTTCTTGACTAGCCCGGGTCTCACCCCTGAGCTTCCAGGTAGACATCTCACTAGCACAATCCACAGGCATCTCAAATTCACTATGTTCAAAACAGAACCACTGTCTTCTTTCTAATCCCCTTCTTCCATCAGCATTCTCTTTTTATTTCAGTGAATTTACAATCTACCCAGTCAATGGAGAGAATGGAGGGATTCTTGGCTCTTCCTCTTAGCTTTCATAAATAATCCCTGAGGTCTCAATATTTCTGAGTCTGGCCTTTCATTTATTCAGCAAGTGTGTAATAAGTGCCTACCACATGCAAGGCACTCTTCTAAAGTTGAGTTTATTTGAACAACAGCACGTTAAAAAAAAAAATCCCTGCCCTTCTGGAGCTTTCATTCTCATTGTAGGAGACAGAAAATAAACAATAAATATAATACATTAATTATAAGATGTGTTCTACAGACTGACATAAATAACATATGATAGTGAGGATCAGAAATGTAGAGAGTATTAGAACTTTGTGTGCTGGTCAGAGTAGACCTTATTGATAAAGTAATAGTTGAGCAAAGATTTAAAGAATGTATATAAGTTAGTTATACAAATATGGGAGAAGTGTGTGGAGGATGATGATAACCAAGTTAGGGTGTGTGTGATAGTTGGAAGAGTAGCAAGACCAGTGAGCCTGGAGATCACTTCCTTAGTCAAGATCATACTTATTCCTTCTAAATACTCCCTTTCCAGTTGTGTCCTTCTCTACTCTGTCTTTTACCAGTCTTAAAAGTTATTTCTCTGCTACTTAAATTGCCGTGATTCTCCCCTTTAAACTTTCAATGACTCTACACAGACCACGAGAAGCAGTTAAACTGAACTGAACTGATGTATAAAGATTTCCATAATCTGCTTGTGTTTACTCCTATAGGTATATCTCACTCTTCATCCCATCTGCTTGATGTCAAACACTACTCAACTCTCTGTGGTTTCAAAGACATCATTTTTTGCTTCTATAACTCTATGTTGTGCATTCTTTGTGAACTTTCTATCCATCTTTCATCTGGCTAAATAATACTCATCTTACTTCATCTCTTTCCACCTCCAACACAGATAAAATTCAGTACAGCTCTTTTTTTTTTCTATCTACGCATATCTTTAGTTTTGCTCTTACTAATTATGTTATAAATACATTTTTATTTAGGCCTGTCTGAGTGTAAAGAATACATGCCTTGTGGAGAGTAGATGCCCAGTAAATATTGGTTGAATAGATGAATGATTATTTTCATGTCTAAATTGCTATAAAATAGAGAGATTTCAGTTGAACTTTAATATGAACTTTCAAACGTTTCCTGTTGTTTTAAGATAAAATTTCAGTTTCTTTGCCTGGCTTGGGTCTCAAAATATTAGATCTATTTGGCTTTTCAAATTACATGTGTATAATCATTCACCTGTTCAGTCATTTTTTTAAATGGGTATCTCCTATGCAAAAAGCATATAGTCTTTATGCTTAAGGAGTTAAAAGCTTAATAAAAGCATTTTATATAGTGTATATACTGTCCTCTACTTACTATACTTCAGTTAGCTGGTTGCTTGATAAGGTCTTTGTTTTCCCACAAATACGCTGTTCTCATTCCAGCCTCTAAAACTCTGCTTTAATGTTCTCTTATTGTCTTTCTTGGGAAACTTGTGTTTTTCCTCTCTATACTCCATAGTGTCATTAGAGTGAATATTTGCTGAAGAACTTGGTATATCTAATACTAGAATGGGCTAAAGAGGTCTATGGATTAGTTATATTTGGAGATGGTTAATCAAAGCATGGAGAATTATTGTCCCAAGCCCATTTGGAATTCACCTCTGTGTAAGAAGAACACAGAAAATAATGTGATGAAGGCCTGGGGTGGGGCAGAAGCTAGGAGAGAGGGGGAAAAATTGGGGGACATCTATAATACTGTCAAAAATTAAAAAAAAGAATAGTGATCGATATACTTCATTGAAGACAATTCTAGTTTCAAGATTCTAACAAAGAAACTTCAAAATGTAAGAAAATAAATGAACACATCTTAATGAGGAGGAAAATCAATGAGAAAATGGTCATGTAGTTTTGTTTGTCTTCTCATTGAAGATAACTTCAATTCTTTTCTATTTTCTCCATCTGTTCAGCATTCTAGGTTTAGCTTTCTTATGACTAATTGCAATTGCTTAGTATTGATTCATTGTGATGAAAACCAAGAAAATACATAGGAATTTAACCTTGATTTGAAACTGTTATATTTATATTCTCTCTTTTCTTTTTCTCCTGACCTTCTTTCTGGCAAGTAGAAAATTCTATGTACCCTGATGTGTCATAATTTCCTTGAAAATACCAGAGTCCTTGCATTAACAATATGTAGAAAAAACAATAAATCAGTGAAATATTGCAACACATTCCCCATGAGGAACATTATTATGAATGATAAACATGTAGAGAAAGACCCACTGACCCAGAGTGCAATTAGCTGGTTTGCAACTTCCTGTATTTGAGAAACTAGTTCCCTTTTCAATAGCATTAGAGATCTAATTGTTTTAGAAAAAGCTATGAGGATAATAATGAGAAAACCCTTTCCTAACAAGGGAACATTGCTAATATCTACTTCATTTTGTAGGAGGAAAACATTATAATCTTATGTTTTCAGGTATCAAATGTATATGGTATGCCCCTTTATGATTTCTAATCCTTATAGTGAGAAGTGATCATAATGACTACAAGTTTTTATTAGTTGGTTAATATACCTTGAAGTGATGTGAAGGCATTATTTTTCTGACTCTTGTAGTTTTAGGTAGATTACAATGGACTCTTCTCAATAAGTCAGCCTTATTCACTTAGTTTGTTAAAGATCTGAATTCCATACAAAGGATTAGTTTTAGAATTAAGCAGTCACTCACATGGTGTGTTTTGGAGCCATTTCTCTGCACACATGATTGCCCTCGCACAAATACTGGATACCTGAAACTTTACCAAGGGAGGTATGTGACCCTAGTAAAAAAAAAAGAGGTATCAGCATCCAGGCTCTGGCATTAGTGCTTGGATTATACTTCGAGTCTCATAGTTTACTTTTTTCCTCATCTTTCCCATCTGTAAAGGAGAATGATGATACTTATCCCTTAGAGCAGAAGATTAAATGAAACAGTCCTAGCCAGTTTTCTCAGTGGTTAGAGCATCAGCCCTAGGACTGAAGTGTCTCAGGTTTGATTCTAGTCAAGGGCACATACCTCAGTTGCAAGCTCAATCCCTGGCCCAGATCAGGTGCATGTTAGAGCAACCAATCCAAAGTGTCTCTCTCACATTGATGTTTCTCTCTCTCTGTCTCTTCCCCTCCCTCCACATTCTCTAAAAATCATTGGAAAAAATATCCTCCAATGAGGATTAACAAAAATAAATAAATAAGTGAATGAAATACACATAAACTACTTATGACTATAACTGGTCAACAGTAAATGCTTTAAAAATTTTGCAATCGTTACTATCATAAAATATTCACCATTTTGACTTGCTGTATCCATACCCTGTCTCTAGTGAAGATGAAGCCTTAAACTAATACACAGCAAAGTGTTCCTTTCTTACTGGATGAGAGAACATATGGATTAAACTTCATAAACTGCAAAGAGCTCTAAGGGCTCTATAAAAACAAAGAAGTGGTCTAATTAGCATTTTAAAGGGCAAAGTGAAAACAAATGGTTTGGTTACCTGGGGATAGAAGAAAAAGACTGAAAGGAAATTCAGTTATTTCATAGGTTTTCCAAGTGCCTTTCTTTGTCATGTATTAGAGAATAAAATTCATCTTTGTGTGGTATTCAATTGAAGAAGGCCCATGAGAGATGATTCATCACATAGACTGAATTGAATAAATCCAGGCCAGCGAGCCGGCCCTGCACTCGGGGCAGAGGGAATTGCTAGCCTGGGCACATTCTGACCAGCCAGAACTGTGCCAAGGATAACACGAATCTCTGTGAGCCAAGGGAGCGAGAACACTGAAAGTTTTAACATCTGGGAGCAGCTGTGTGCTATGAAGAGAATAAAAGTGAGGTTGGCAACATATCCCTCCCTTTGTTTTGCTGCCCAGCCACCCACCCTATGTAATGGAAGTCAGGCCTGGATGTGGACAATAACATTTGTAGGTGCCCAGCTTCATTGTAAATATATCTAGACAGTTTTAGAACTATTTGTAGAGGGCAAAACTTGGGGTGAGAGGATCAACAGTAATCATGCCATGATCATTTCCTTTATTCCTACTATCTTACACAAAATAAAACACTAAAAAATTAAATACCTAATAACTGCTCAATCATTATTTTTAGTACATAAAAGAAATCATGCAAAAGGTTGTCTTTGGAATTGCCTGAAAATTACATATATACTGTATATTGAAATACAACAGAGTGACTTAGAAATGTGGTCACAGCTCAGATTTCACCAAAAATCCCTACCAATTCTCTGTTCTACTGTGGTGAGACTGAAGCCGATGACTTACAAATCAGGATGTTCATTGTGATTCCTCTAGCATCTCTACCTAAATCTGAAAAGATTCCAGATGCTAGCTTAAGCCAACATGATTATCTTCCAGGAGAATCAGAATACACTTTGAAAATACCATAAACCCAGAGGAAGAGAAAATTTTCCTGTAAGGAACTACTCAAATATTTTAACTTATAAAATATTTAATAATATGCTATTTCTTAAGGACTTCCTTTTGTTACTTTACTTAGTGCTACAGATTAAGTACCTTCAGCAAACATACTTTCAAAATGTATAATAAAATATATGTATTAAAGTATATTAATCTAAAGTCTTCTCATGCAAACCCTGAAAACTAACTCTTGTAATTATGTACCATAATATATTTAGCTGCATTTTGAGTTCATTAAGCAAAATGAATCATTATAACATGTTCATATCGATGCACAGCAAATTGCATTATGTTGATAATATATTTATATGGGTAGCTGATCTCTCATTAAAATAGAGTCATCTCGGGAGGGAAATTCACTATAAAGTTGGTATCAGTGACACTGCACCAATTGTGTTGTGATGTGATGTATTGTTCATAAACAATAAAGTTTAATAAAACAACTTCAACTTTTTGTCTTATAGAAATGTTGTCTAAGTATATAGATAAAGAGACAAGTGTCTTGTTGATTATTTTATATGGCTTTTATCTAAGAGCTATTCAGAAAAGCTAGTTCTACTTTTGGGTTGGGAATCATGTCAGTCTTGGAACATATAGTTATCCTTAATGTGTGTTAGCATCTCTGAAAATAAAAACTACTCTGATAATTTAAATTGTTAAAAACCTAATTTTATCAAAAATGTTATGATCAAATAGAAGTATACATATACATCATCATACCTTTTATTTAAAAAAGAAATGAAATGAAAAGAAAAAAGACACCACAATGAGATCCAACCAAGACATTGTAAAAATTGGGATATTTGGTATTTGGTTTCCTAGTTCACCTTCCCACTGTCTCTTGAGTTTTCTAGGAAACTTGTCAAAATCAAACATTCCTTATTCTTTTCTCATTACGATCAGAACACTTTCTGTCAGTGGACAACAAGAAAAAATTGCCCAGAAATACAATCTGTATTTTTCTATAGATATTAATCATATTTAATGTTTTTCTTAGATTGCCTTAGAAAGATATCTCTGACAGTATATAAACTCACATATATAAAATGCCCATTTCATTGGCATCCAGCTTTTTCTTTCTCTCTTTCTTTCTCCTTTCTTTTCTGCCTTTCTTTCCCTTTTTTTCTTCCCTTCTTTCTTGTTTTCACACAAATTCTAGCATTCCTAGCCCTAAAACCACCACTTTCTCTGAGTTGAAAGTTTTATTTGTGACCACCTAAGACAGTGTTTCCAGATTATAAAAATTACCTAGGGATCTAATTAATATGTAGATAGCCAGGATCAAAGGGAAAAAAAACTTCAAATAAACTCCCTAGATCATTCTTTTGATTAGAAATTTTTGAGAAACACTGATATAAACCCATCCCCAGTGGGTGCTGTTTTTTCTCGGCCATTCTGACATGTGGTCATACAACACCAGGCACAACAGAGTGATACTTAAGAGAAAGCCAATTTCTCTGTTTGTCCGCTCTAATTATAGAAAAGGAATCTACTTGTATTGTTCTTAAATCTATTTCCTATTCTGCAAGTTACAGTTTTATCATGGCAACATACTGCTACATAAAAAAATAGATGCATTATAAAAAAATCAAAAGTGCTATAATATATGTGATTTGACATGAGCAGACTTTTGCCAGCAGGAAAGCAATGAAAATGAGATCAAGTCTTACCAGCAAAAGAAATTAACCAACAGGAGTCTGACAATTGCAGGCTTATTTTAAAGGAGCAGTGATTAATATAATAATAACCTTCAAAAGATTATTAAGATGTAACCACTTATTCATCTAGAAAGTGAAATGTTTCTCCTTGAGAAAAATATTTAGAAAAATTACAAATTCTTTCCCGTAACAGGAGAGTTCACAGAGTATTGCTACTATAACATGATTTTAATCAGAAAATTTGGGTTTAAATTCCAACTAAGACACACTAATTTTCCCACCTTGGATACATGATTTAACCCCTTTGAGAATTAGTTTTTTGTGTATGATATATAATAAGGCAATTCTGACATAATTATAATAAAGATTAGAGGTGAAAATGAACATAAATTGTTTAGCTCTATAAAAATATGAAATGTTCACAAATTTTACTGAACTGCATAGTGAAATGTGTCTGGTAGAATTCTATCTCCAATTAATTGAAAAAAAATTTTACAAAGCTCCACAGTTCATTGGCATGTTCATATCTAAAAGGACATGTCTCTGGAATTCACGCCCAGGGCTCTTGAAATGTTATTTCATCAGCAGCAGATTTCTCTTTTGTTCCTTATTAGGTTTCATTAATTGGGATGTGAGACTAGAGATAAGGAAACCAGAATGAGAAAAGAGTGTATATTAAAAACCAAATTAGATACTACTTCTTTATACTGGCCATGGAAGACAATGAAACTATAGGAAAAATCAATGCTTCTGATCTAAAAGACAATGCAGGAAATGGAAGGAAGGAAAGATGGGACCTTAAGTCATCTTGAATAGATCCCACTAAAAGCAATGGCAATGCATTCAGTGCAACTGTTTTATTATTTTATTGCATTTTTGTGTGTTTTTAGTTTATTGAACAAATATCTTATCTAATAAAAGAGTAATTTGCAAATTGATTGTACCTCCACTACACCCACAAGCCATGCCCACCAGCCAGTCAGGAGGGAATATGCAAATAAACCCAACCAAGATGGCTGCAGCCACAGAGAGCAGGAGAGAGGCTTGGGTTTCCCTGGCAATGGAGAAAGCCAAGCTTTCCGCCTGCCCTTGCGGCCCAGGCCTCCACTCAATGCTACAAAGTTTCAATTATAGAAGATAAATCCCAACAGAAATGGCAGCAGCCATGGAGCTGGAGAGAGCAGGAGGCTAGGGTTGCCCGCGGCGATGGAGGAAGCCAAGCTTCTGCAGCCCTGGCCTGCTTTGGCCTCTGCTTAAGGCTACAAAGTTTCAATTATAGAAGATACATAAATCCCAACAGAAATGGCTGCCGCCACAGAGTGAGCAGAAGGCTTGGCTCCACTCCAGGCTACAAAGTTTCAATTGTAGAAGATAAATAAATAAATCCCAGACACCAGGGCCTCTGCTTGGGTCACCATGGTGTGTGGCCGGCCTGCAAACCTCGCCTAGGCCGCCCCACACCCCAAGGGAACCCCCACCCTGATCCAGGACACCCTTCAGGGCAAACCAGCTGGCCCCCACCCATGCACCAGGCCTCTATCCTATCTAATAAAAGAGTAATATGCAGATTGACCATCACTCCAACACACAAGATGGCTGCCCCCATGTGGTCAAAGATCCTGCCCCCATGTAGACACAGATGGCCACCACAAGATGGCCAGCAGGGGAGGGCAGTTGGGAGGAATCAGGCCTGCAAGGGAGGGCAGTTGTGGGCGATCAGGTCAGCAGGGGTGGGCAGTTGGGAGGGACCAGGCCTGCAAGGGAGGGCAGTTGGGGGTGACTGGGTCTGCAGGGAAAGGCAGTTGGGGGGGACCCAGGCTTGCAGGGGAGGGCAGTTAGGGGTGACCAGGCCTGCAGGGGAGGGCAGTTAGGGGTGACCAGGCCTGCAGGGGAGGGCAGTTAGGGGTGACCAGGCCTGCAGGGGAGGGCAGTTAGGGGTGACCAGGCCTGCGGAGGAAGGCAGTTAGGGGCAAACAGGCTGGCAGGGGAGCAGTTAGGCATCAATCAGGCTGGCAGGAAAGTGGTTAGGGGGTGATCAGGCTGGCAGGCAGAAGCAGTTAGGGGCAATCAGGAAGGCAAGCAGGAGAGCAGTTGGGAGCCAGCAGTCCTGGATTGTGTGAGGGATCCTAGATTGGAGAGGGTGCAGGCTGGGCTGAGGGACAACTCCCCTCACCCCCATGAACGAATTTCATACACCAGGCCTCTAGTTTATTTATATTTAAAGAGAGAAATTAAATTTTCAATTTCTTCTCCATACATAATACATGTATGTATATATTCAGGACCATACTTTAGTGTTTAAGTTTATAATGGAAAGAAAAAAAATGAGGCCTAGAAAAAATTAAGCGCTTGTTCTGACATTATCCAACTGTTGATCCTGATACAGAACATCCATACTGGAAATATTGGGGGAGCACTTTGTAAATATGTGATTGTCTAACCACTATGCTGTTTACCTGGAACCTATTCAAAATAATATTGAATGCAAACTGTAACTTTAAAAAAATTTAAATTTAAGAAGAAAAACATCCAAACATAATTTAACTTATCTTAAAATAAGGTGATCATGTTATAATCACTGAAGGATGCATATATTTTCAACCTTTATTTCTTAAATAAAAATATGCATTTGACATGCGCAGACTCTTGCATATTTTTATTTAAGAAAAATCTTTTAAAATATAAAAGTATAATTTGAACATAAATAAAAAACATACCCAGATTAACAAAGATATGTTCATTAGGTTAAATAGTCATTCATGAAAATGACAGGAAAAAATAGATTAGGTGAACTTTCTTATTTAATATTAGAAAATATATAACATTAAAATTTTTAATATGTTGTTTCATTACTATTATTCCAGGTAAAATATTTTTACTTTCAACATAAGAATGTGATATTTAGCAAAACAAAGATAAGTTAAATGATTTTAAAATTAAATATTTTTCATCCATATAAAAAAAGAAGTTTAAAGTATAAATTATGTGTCTATTTTAAGGCATGTCACTTAACATTGGTGAAGGGACTGAAAAAAATATGAAGAGACTCAAATTAATTTTCTCACCACTTTCTATTAACATGATAGCAAAGGAATAAGGGCAATTCAAAATTTAATGTACTTATTCAACAAATGCTGAATGAGTTTCTCAAACATTCTAGGGAAGAGTAATCCATAGCAGAATTTCTATGTAGTGATACAAAAAAATTACTTCTGTAAGAAAATCGTATCAGATTAATTCCAAGTATAAATCTCAAGAGAGTGACTTATGAATGCATTCACCAACAAATACCTGGAGACTTAACAAAATCTTCCTCAATTGAGCATGTAAATGAAGAAAATTAATGAGTTCTTAAGGATATATATACTTTGTTGATGTTGTTGCTTATGCAGGAGCTATATGAATAATACAATTAAAATTTTCCAAATCAACTAGCTTACTAGAGATTCATTTCAAAGTAATTTCATATGTTTTAAAACTATCTCAACTTTTTGGCTAGAATGTAACATAAATAAACTTTTGGCTAATTAATTTTTATAAAAGAGATGGCAATTTCCTTATTTGTAAAGTTAATACATTTTTATATTATTGATTGGTTTCGCTTTCCTGGTTGTTTTTTTAATTATCCACAAATACCTTTATAAATTTATAAATACCAAATTATACTGAGTTATGTATTGTCTTCAGTAGCAAAATGACATATTTAACATTTAAGCAATGATTTCATAATTTCATTCATTATGTTAATTAAAGCCATTTTCCAACAAATTTGCCTGTATGTTCTTTTTTTATTATTTTTATTTTTATATATATTGTTTTGTTGTTGCCTGTATATTCTTATAAGAATGATCTGGATTGAAAAATATTGAAAGATTGTTAATTATAACTAATTTGTCATTCAAAGTTTTAATTCCATGCAATGACTTGAGTGTCATTATTTTTACCCAGGTTTTATTCATAATGATAATTCAACTACTATAATACACAAAAAGTGGACAAAGATAAGATTCCATTTCTATTTTCTTGTCACTAAACACATATTGATTCATTTTTAGACTTTCCTAAATGAACTCTAATACTAGCAATCTATATTTAAAAACTTGTGATGATTTACTATTTTGCCTCTGTTATAAAAATTAGATGGGAAACTTCTCATTTATATTTCAACATATCTTTTAAGTTGACTTCGTCAATTTTTTTTTCTTACATTTTTGGAGCAGTCTCTGGTGACATTTCACTGCTTAAAGCACTTAAAATCTTCATTTATTATGCTCCTGACATCATGGTTCATATAGCTCAAGTGTGACAACCCTAGATCCAAAAGCTAATTTCTGAAAGAGGAATTTATATATTTGATGATTTCAAAATTAAATTTTTAATGAACATTTATTGAGCACTTACTATATGCAATATACTTTTAACATCTTTTATTTCATTATACTTCTCAGAAAATGATAGTCACATTTCTTCTTAATTTATTCTTACTTGTTGCTTAAATGGCAGGTCATCAAGAATTAATGGGAAGTACAGTGAGATGAAAAGTATAATGAGTATAAAGGGAAAATGAATTTTTGATGCTTTCCATTTTGAAATTCCGTAGAGGCAGTCTGTCATGGTGTTCAGTCATTTTTCTTCTAAAATGTCTCTCTGATTTTCCTTTTCTTCTCAATTCTGGCTACTAAGACTGAAGTCTAGACTTTCCTCACTCCATGCTTGAAATACTACAACAGCTCTTTAGCTAATTAGCCTGCCCCTATTCATTTATTCTCTAATTCACCATTTCACTGTAATAATCTTTCTGAAATACCACTATTGCTATGTCACTCTTCCGCTCAGGAAACTCCTATACTCTATTGGCTCCTGCATAAAGACCAAATTCTCCTACATGGCATTAAATTTCTCTCGGAATTTTGTGCCATTCTACTAGTGAGGCTTTATTTCCTCTCACAGCCCACAAGCTCTGTTTCTGTCTGACTAGTCAACTCACTTCCATCCCAATACGCTCTGCTTCTTGCAAAGTGCCTTTACAAGTTAATCACCTTTCTCAGAATGGTTCTTGTCCTCCCCTATACCTATGCATCCATTAACCCATTTGATAAAGTCAAGATGAAGCACCGCCCACTTACTCTAACAGTTCTAACACATCTTAAGGTGCTTTCTTTTTCTGAGTTCCAATAACATTATTCATCAGAATCTCAATTATTCAGTTTTTCATAAAAGGGCACTGGAATCAAATTCAGATAACCTGGGTATTCATTCACTCTTGAGTGCTGAAACCATTCCAACCTGCCCGTACTTCATGTTCTACTGGCATCATAGTCACCACAGTATCACAGTGCTGGTTTATGTTTCCTTTTTTCTGTGCTACTCTGGAAGCCCCTGAGAAACAAACAACTTTTTTTTTAACTTTCCATCCTCAGTGCACCTGGAATCACACCTGACACATAGTGCTTTCTCAAAGCTTGTTTTTAAGATTATACATCTGCCATGAAAACCTTCTGATCCAGGGAAGATCTGTAAAATAGAAATAATTACACCTGCCCTGCTTAGCTCACAAGATCATCTTCAGTAGAAAAAAATGTGGGGAAATATTTTGTAATTACAAGCAGTGTAGAAATATTATATGACTATATGATTCTCTCTATTGATGATAATGCTTTCCTTTTACACTCTTTGAGTCTAGAAACTACTTTATTTGCACACACTCAACTGCTAACATACCATTAGCTTGTGACACATTTTGAGTAAAATTTATATAGATTTGTTGATTGTAAGTAACCTATATATAAAAAAGGCTAAGTGACTGACCATCTGTCCAACCATCCGACTGACCGGCCGGCCAGTACATATGACGTTCACTGGCAATTTAAAAATAAATGTTGACTTGCACATGTGCAATACATGTAAAGCTCTCACTGGCACCAGTCGCGCACGTGTGTTTCGATCTGTCATTGTCGATCATGAATTTGGTTGTTTTTATTGACATTCAACGTGAACCACATCACAATTTATTCATCAACCATCCGACCTACTGGCTGGTACATATAATGATACTGACAATTTAAAAATAAATTTTGACTCACACATGCACGATACATATAAAGCTCTTGCTGGTGCCAATTGCACGCATTTTTTAATTTCATAATAGTATATTATATATATTATTTTGGCATGTAATTTTCTGCAGTAACGTAATTACTGCACGAATCTTTCGTCTAAGTAATTTCCTTTCAATGTGCACGAATCCGAGCACCAGGTCAATAGTATAATAATAAAAGTCACCTGTTTTTACAGTACCAATCTTTCTGACTCCTATATTTCATGATGCCTAAAATCCTTCATGGTGACTGGAGAAATCTGGAAAGCCATGTGTGGAGGATGGCAGAAGCACCCGCCAGCCCTGGACACTCCTCCCTGAATTGTTCCATCAGAGAGAAATGCATTTCCCTTCTTTTTTGGCTCTCTTCCTCCCTGCAATTTAGCCTCCTATAACCAAGTTGACTCCTAAAACACAAACCCAACTGCTCTCTTACCTTAAAACAAAATATTTTAGTTTTGAGGGTAGTGTAGGCAATTTACCCATGCTGTGATCCAGTAGGAATAAATAATATTGTATCTTTTGGTACCTTGTCCAGTATGGGAAAATAAGAGTATCTGGAACCATTAAAATAGAGGATGGGTTGGTAATGCCACTTCTTTTCTTGTTCAACACAGCTAACAGCATGCCTCTTTTATGCCTGGTGTTGAGTACTGAATTGAATGGCACCATATAGGTTGATTAGCATGGATTAAGAGAGACTAACCTTAATTCCTCTGAGAAGCAATCTATCCTCAACAAGTAACCTTCCTCATGAAGGCTTTTCTGAGTCATTTAAGATAGAATATTTTTATTCAGTAAACTTTGAATTAGATGTACTATTTACTTTGAGAAAATTGACAGCCCCATGCAATATATCTCTTTGTGTATCAAAACTGTTACGTACAAAACACCATAGTAATAATTGGAAGAAAAGAGAGTACTGAACTTTGCACTTAGCTGACTTTTCATGCATATCCAATTCAGCCCTCTCCATGGGACGAAAACCTTTTCTATTTTTCTCCCAATTAATGCTACCCTTCAAGACCTTTCTACCTCTTGGTTTTCCAAAGGTACATTTTGGTACATTGATTTATATGGTATATACAACTAAGTGAATATAGAAGCAATTCATCCCTCTCTCTTTCAACCTCAGAGCAAAGTCTAACATACCTGTTAGGGAAGATTGCTGTGTATAAAAATAGCCTCTGCACTCCTAGGTCTATGCAATATATCCAGAAGGTTTTACAGACATAGGTTAAAAATATCTATCTATAATAATAAAAGCATAATATGCTAATTAGACTGGATGTCCTTCCGGACCAAGCTGGAGCTGCGAGGGAAGCCCGGGTCCCAGGTGCGAGAGGGAAGTCAGTGCTGGCTGCCAGAGGAAGGAAAGCCTACTCTTGCATGAATTTCAAGCATCGGGTTTCTAAGCAAACGTTATGATGAAACGACCAGAACAACCAGTTGCTATGATGTGCAGACCATCAGGGGGCAGACACTCAACATAGGAGTTGCCCCCAACCTGCAGGCCCCGATCACCAATGGGTCCTGCAGGCCAACCTCCCCCGGCAAGCACGCCCCAATCAGCCTGCTACCCACCCTCCTTGGTGGCAGTTGGCCCCTCTCCCTGGCTGGCAGGGTCTGATTGCCTGATTGTGGTCAGCCCGGGCTGGGTTGGGGAACCAGGAGTGGATGGCGGTGGACGTGGGCAGTGAGGGAAGGAGGAGGGGCAGAGGCAGGGGGAGGGGACCGGGAAACCTCACAGTGGTGGTTTGTGGGTGGTGAGAGAAGGAGGAGATGGGGAGGTTGGGAGGCAGGGAACCTGATCGGCCCTGATCGCCGGCCAACTCCCACCTGTGCACAAATTTTGTGCACCAGGCCTCTAGTAGCTTATATAATAAAAGGCTAACATGCAAATTGTCCCCTCAACAGGGATTTCAATTGTGAGTTCGGCCAGGGGGTGGGGCTGGCTAGCTAACCGCCTGTAGCCCTTCCCCCCCTGCCAACCCCACCCCTGATTGCCCCCCAACCCCAATTGGGGTGGGCCAGCTGGACCCCACCCATGCACGAATTTGTGCACTAGGCCTCTAGTACATATATAGGTAGATAAACAGATAAAGAAATATAGGCATAGAAATAGATACACACTATTTCATGTTACTTAAATATATCTCAAATATTGACTTAAGACTCAGGATGCCTATCATTTCAGATATTTCCATGACTGTTGGGAATAAAATAATACTTCATCTAGCAAAATCCCATGTACTTAATTATTTGTAGAAATGTTACATAGATATTTTTTACATATATATTATACTATTTTTAAGTCAGCACATTTACTTAGCTATCTCATTCCTCAAACATTCTGGATCAATATGACCTTACACTTTTGCTCATTATGTGTCTTTAATCAATATTATTGATTCTAAACTTTGAAATTTTCCTCTCTGACAGAACTATCTTATTTTCTATCCTTTCTATACCTTCATTAACAACCGCCTTGAAGTTTATTCTCATTGTGAGGTCTAATCCCTTGAGCTGTCCTTATATTTCTGGTTCATGCACCTCTGTCTGACTTCAATTTTCTTCCTAACTTTGATTGCAAGACCATATACAACCTCCTTAGTGGTTTCCTCATTAATACTGAAAAATACCTCACCTGTTTGACTTTTGGTATCTGTATAAATTCAAGTCTGAGTAGTTCTTCTAATCCCCTTTTCAACTAGTTTTAGACAATTTAGCATTGCTGGAGAAAGTAGGTAAATGGTGCTGATTTCACTACAGATCCCTACTTCCCAATCCTGCTTCTCTCTCACGACTGCCTAGAAATTATATTTGTTTCCTGATTCAATAATGCATTGCCTTGAAAAGAGATAGTTTAATGTATTCCTTTCTCCCCATATTAACACCCTCATCTCCCACTTAGCTATGATTATCAATGCTGTCTCAAATGATCTGTGTAGACTACCCTCTATATAAAGATCTCACATCTATATCTGGCATCTTACTCTTCATTCCTGACCCAAAGAAAAGAAGAAAACACCCACAATTCCTCCATTTTTTAGTGCTAACCCATCTATCTTGACTTTGACATCATTCCTTTCTTTCTTTCTTGAAAACTCACTCCATTAAATAATGACCATTTTCTGTGTTCTCCCTTTTTCTTTACGTTTGCTCTGTCTACTCATGTGCTTAAATTTTTACTTCTGCAAAACCTATCTTCATACTGACAGTCTCTCAAGGTATCACTTTGCCATGTCCTCTTGCTACCAAAGCTTTTGAAAGAGCAGCTGTAGCATTTTCCCCATAACCCCATCATGATTTTCCTTCTTACAGAGTAACTTTCACTACGAATACTTGATACCAACCTGTAAGTCTTTTCCCATTCTTTACACTCATTGACTTCTCTTTAATACTTGACCACAGTAACCATCCCTTGTTTCTTGAAACCTACTTGTCCTTGCTTCCGCATCATATTTTAACTCTCTCATCATCCTACCAATTGTTTCTACCAAGACAATGAGAACTAGAGTAAATGAAACTCAATTTACTAAGTTTACCAGCTATTTTGATTTAGATATTTTAATGTGCTCTAATTTGGTTCCCAATAGTAACCATTCACCAAAAGCTTGTGCTTACCTCCCCTCTTTACTATTGGGAGCTGCCACTAGGTAAATAGATCTTGTTTCTTCATAATCCCCAGAGCCTATCTCTAACCTCCAAAATCACATATTTAGCTATGACTTGCTCATTATCTTTACTTAAACATTCTAAAATGATCAGCATAACCAAAGCCAACATGATCATTTCTATGGCCCTTGTCTCCAAATGAGTTTCTTCCTCTGAGTTTTGTTTTTAGTTTTTATTTATAGTGTGATCATTCTTTATATAGACACAACTTCAAATCTAAGAGTAATCCTTGATGATGCTCTTTTCCTACTTTCCAACATTGGGTTTCAAATCCTTTGTTTCTTTCTTTCTTGGTGGGGGGGAGGGGGCGGTGGTGGTGGTGGCTTCCTTTTAAGCTTTCCCCTTTCCCATTTCCCCATTCCCACTATCATTTTGTTAGACTTAGTTTTTATATTCTTTTACTTGGATTGTGGCCAAACTTTCTAACTGCTATCCCTGCATTCAGCTATTCTTTATGTATAACTTAAAAGTTTTTCTATGAATTCCCCATAGAGAGCAAACTATTTTTAAGACATGTTTAATTTTCTTAAAATCTGGAAAAAATATCACATTCACCTTCATTTCCTGTTACTTGTCTAAAATATACTTTAAATCTATAGGCTAATTGTTACTTCTTTTCTTTGATCATACCCCATACACTTTTGTGTCCCTGTTTTTTATGCCATTTTTTTCTGCCTGAAATACCTTCCTCCAAAACATCTATCTTTCAAAATCCTACACATCCTTCAAAATAATTTTATACACTAGCCTTCCAATGATAGTTAACCTCACCCAAAAGTTCTTTTTATTTTTTAAATTGAGATATAATTGACATATAACATTGTATAAGTTTAAGATGTACAATGTGCTGATTTAATACATTTACTAGTATATATTGCAATACGATTACCACTATAGCATTAGCTAACACCTCTGTCATGTCCCATAATTATTTATTTTTTGTGTTGAGAACAACTAGAATACAGTATCGTTGACTATAGTCACTATGCTGGGCAATAGATCTCCAGGACTTATTTATCTGCCAGTTTCAAGTTTGTACCTTTAAACAACATTTCCCCTATTCTCTCACTCTCCGGCCCCTGGTAGCTACCATTGTACTCTCTATTCCTATGAGTTCAGTGTTTTTTTAGATTCCATATATAAGTGAAATAATACCGTATTTGTCTTTCTCTGTCTAACTTATTTCACTTATGATAATGCTCTCAAGGCCCACTCATGTTGCCACAAGTGACAAGATTTCCTTCTTTCTCATGGCTGAATGATATTCCATTGTGTATATATAATATTCTTCTTACCCATACATTCACTGATGGATACATATGTTGTTTCTATAAATTGGCTATTATGAATAATGCTGCGATAAATATGGGAGTCTTTTTAATACCATGTTTTCATTTTCTTTAGATGTAAACTCAGAATTATAATTGCTGGATCAAATGGTAGCTCTATTTTTTAAATTTCTTTATTGATTAAGTTATTACATATGTGTCCTACCCCCCCATTACCCTCCCATTCCCCCCACTCATCCCCTCACCCCCCTGTTGTCTGTGTCTATTGGTTAGGCCTATATGCATGCATACAAGTCCTTTGGTTGATCTCTATTTTTAATTTTTGAGGAACCTTCAATCAGTTTTCTATACTGGCTGAATTTACATTCCCACTAACAGTACTCAAAGGTTCCCTTTTCATTGCATCCTCACCAAGACTATTTATTGCTTGCCTTTTTCATGATAGCCATTCTAACTGGTGTGAGATTATATTTCATTGGGGTTTTGATTTGCATTTCCCTGTAATTAGTGATAGAGCATATTTTCATGTAACTGTTGACCATTTGGTTGTCTTCTTTGGAAGAAAAGATGTCCATTTGGTACTTCTGCCCATATTTTAAATAGATTGTTTTGTTGTTATTTAAAACTTATCTCTTCTTTCCATAAACATCTAGGTTAGATTTTCTGTAATATTCTGCCTTTTAAAGATGCTTGTTTTATTTAGGTCTTGACTACTATATCTTAAGACCTTTGAGTGTAGAAACCTTGCCTCTTTATTACTGTATCCCCTGTAACTCCTAAAATACAAACATAATCAGTGTTTTGTCTCTATATGTGCATATATTCAGGTTGAAAGAACTGGATGAATGATAAAATAGTTCAAGTTTTTGAAAACTGTTTTGAATGACCTTTTACATAGTATATTCAAAGGCTCCTCTATTTCACCTTATTGGGTAGTTCTTATCAACAACAATCATCTCATCAAAACAAGCAAAAAATACATGAGGAGATGGATGTGTTAATTAAGAACATGGTGGAAATCTTTTCATAATGTACATCTAAGTACCACAATGTACCCTTTAAATATTTTATAATTTCATTTGTTATAACTCAATTAAGCTAATTTTTTTTAAAAATGCTCCCATCCCATTATATTTTTAACTTATCCATAATTTAGAATTGTATTTGCTTCTTTTCTAATGAGAAATATTTGTAAGGTTGTAAGACTTCTGAAGTTTCTTTGATTCAGTTACATTGCTTATATGTCCAAAGGCACTCATACTATTTGATTCCAAAATATACAGTGACTTCTAGGCGAGTTTTCATAAAAAAATTCAGGAAGCTGAATTTCTGTTTTCCTCTTTGTAATGTAATTTTTTTCCAGATATTTTCCTTTTATTCAAGAGAAACTCTGTAGTATAACTCAATTTAAATAAAAATAATAAATATATACAGAAAAAGGTAGATAACATTTTCATTTTCTTCCTCAGAAAAAAATACAAGTGTGAAGAATTAAACATCCTCTGTTAGCCACAGAACAATAGACCTCCTTATTCAGCTTGTGGATAAAGTGAATCCACATACCCTTACTATGTGCTATGTCCCAAGATGAGTGTAAGTTACCAATTGAAAAGACTACACATATCTCTTGTGCTTCAAACCCTGGTATGGGCCTCATTCATTCCCTTTTGTCTTCCTTTGGATTTCAAGGAAGTCAATTCACAAGAAGATTGGAAGACAAAATATTTGGTTTCTACCTGCACAGTCCTGCAGGTATGTGATGAACTGAAGCTGACTTTCAAGTACAGCATACTCAATGAAACTATCTATTTCAACTCAGAGTCAAGGATTAACTGAAAAGGTTTGCTGGGTTAATAGAGGAAATTACTCCTTTAAGGCCAAAGGGCTGTGGTGTGTGATTACATCTGATGAAAGGAACAAATAAATTATTAAGAGGATATGAAGGTAATAAATCTTCCTTTACAAGTAACACATGAAGTGCTATTTTATTGCTGAGAGGGAAATATTAACATCAAGTTTTCTTGAAGGGGCCCCTGCACCTAACCAGAACTCTACATAATGCTAGAAATGTGACAGTTAATGTTCATGGATCCAATGCTGCACATTTAGAAGGAATATTCCTTGTGGTGAACCTCTTGGTATTTTTTAAGTGAGGTACTTAATAACTTCAATGAGTACCCTATATAATAAAGAGGTAATATACAAATTGACCCTCACGCCATCACAAGATGGCTGCACCTACAGCGGAGACGGGGTTCCCGTAATGAGCCATAATGAGTGATCAGCAGGGACCAGAGGCTGCGTGGTGCTGGGCTAGGGCAGGGGACCTGAGGCTGCACCCCCTACCCTCAGGCCGCGCCGTCCACCCCATGGGGCTTGTCAGGGGACCTCAAGGTGTTCCCCCCACCTGGTGCTGGGCCAGGGGACCTGAGGTTGTGCCCCCCACCTGGTGGGGCTTTCAGGGGTGGGGCTGGTCAGGTCTGGATATGGCCCAGTCGGGGTGGGGCCAGCCGGGTCTGGGTCTTGCACGATTTTGAGGTGCAGTTGGGTGGGGACTTGACTCTGGGTCCCGTGGCACGCCCCAGACTCTGACAGGAGGAAGATTTTCATACACATTTTACTAATTTTCTTTCATCTCTGACACTTCTATTATAGAGAAAGGGCAAATAGCAACATTAAAATACTTCCTCTAATTGATTCCCTTTTAATGTGCATGAATTTTGTGCACCGGGTCACTAGTAAGAAAAATAATGGGATAGACTCAACAGTTTTAAAGGCTGTGCTGTAGAGTGCCTAACTTCATGAAAACTGCAGTATCTTAAAATAGCTCTTTTATAGGGTTTAGATTGATCTTGGAGAAGAAAATCCAGTCTATGAGATTCCCAAGAGCAAGAAGTTGGCCTTGTTGATTACGGTATTTCTAGTCCTTTGCTGGAATATAGTAGGTCTGACTAGAGATTTGTTGAATAAACTAAGCTAGAAAAATCAATTCACAGTCAACTTTCAAGTATTAAAAGTTGGATATGCTAGATATTATGGCAATGTTTCCTAAACATTGTGTAAATTCAAGTTAAGCTTCCATTAAAAGACATAGATATGTTCTCCTTTGATAAAGCTGTAAATATACTTCTTTGAATATCTATTTTTCCAGTAAAATACAAGAGATGTGACTTGTTTAAGGCATAAAGAATGTTCTGTGCCATCATAATTTCAACTCTCCACTTTAACTCATGAATGCCATTCTTTATTTGTGGTTTCTTTTTTTATAAATTAGTTCTGTCTTTAAAGCAGTGAGCACTGTAAGGTAAGGCAAGTTAGAAATAGCATTATTATTCCATCATTTACAAAGCAACAGAACAACATTAAATTGTCAATATTTTCAGATGTGCTAAAAATTAAGTTTTCTTAAAAAAGTGTTTGTTACAAAGTATTAGGAAATATGTTTGTATTTGTTCTAATTGTAACATTTTGAAATTGCAGGGTCAATTCCCGTATTTGTGTGCAAGGACATGAACAACTTTGAAGATTTTTCATGCTAGATTTAAAATACCCAGTGGATTAAAGTTCATTGAGAATATCCACAACACCATCTTTGCTGCTCTGAGACTGTCACAGAATGAGATCCATAATGATGGTTTTACTCCCAAGAAATTGCCAAAGACCCAGTAGTTCCCAAATGACAATCTAAGGTCTGGTTACTTCCAAATTAAAGAGAAGCTTTAAAAACACTAGGTCATGGGCCCCATGTTCTGAAAATAACCAGTGTACGACCCAAGAACCTGTATTTTTAAAAGCATCCAGGATGTTTCTTGTGTACTGCTAAGGTTTAAAATCCATGTTATATTTCCTAACTTGACAGGAATCAGTTGCAATAAATATAGGAATATTTTTTAAAAAATCACCAAACTGCTGTTCATCATTTCACGCCCCTAATCATTCTCACTTGCTTCTTGCAAATCACTTCCCAGGCTGACATCTCAGAAATATTCACTATTCTCATTCCTCATTGTACAACAGAAGCAGAGCCCTGGTCCCTAGATGAGCTCGATGAAAATGCACATAGGAAGTATATTGGAAAGGGTCGAACTTCCATAAATCAATACCCTAGAATGGTTCAATATTGTATGGTTTCTGGCAAAGGGACATTTTACCCTCCTAGATTCCATTGGTACGGTTTAGTCTCAGATTGAAAGCTGTTCCTGAATAGTATAAGTTAATAAAAAGTGCATTTCAATAAATGGAGGCTGGCACTGACCAGC
This sequence comes from Plecotus auritus, assembly GCF_963455305.1. Classification (NCBI taxonomy): domain Eukaryota; kingdom Metazoa; phylum Chordata; class Mammalia; order Chiroptera; family Vespertilionidae; genus Plecotus; species Plecotus auritus. The sequence goes on along the minus strand of NC_137772.1, from coordinate 12,238,864 downwards.
CTGGTTGACAGAATTGGAGCTTCCTCAGGTATGAAATCCTGCAGAAGAGGGTTGGGTAGATTGGAAATGCTCCGGGTGAGGGTGGGAGACATGGTAAAAGGAGCAGGAGCCTAAAGATTCACACTATGGTTGGATGAGCCAAAGGTCCATATTGGCTCTGATGGAATTTTGCTCTCCATCATTTTACGGGAATCTATTTTCTCTATTACACATAAAGAGGTTTATAATATAAAAGTCAACTTAACCATAACTTATTGAATACATAGTCACACTAGAAAGGCAACTAATTAAAATACAAGTAAGGGTGTAATTTGTTAAAGGCTGTAATTCTGATGTGTGCAATTGAAGATTTTATGTAGGAGGAAGCATTTGAGCTGAATGGGTGAAATTTTGACAGTTTAAATTTAAGAGAATGGCAACAGCCAGAAAGTGGAAAAAATGAAGTGTCTTTTAAGACAGAGATGAGTTGTTTTGTATGCCAAAAATGAATCATGGTTTGGTAGAATCATGATGTAAAAATAAGAGCAGAAAAAGAGAATCGTGGATCAAGCTACAAGTTTGCATTTCATTCTATCGGCCATGCTGAACCATGTGAAATGTTTAGTAAGAATATGCCATAATCAGACGTGTGCTTTAGGAAAATCTAAGAGACAATAGAGGTAAAAAAAAAAATCAAAATCAAATGCAGCAGTCTGCATAAGACAGTTTACAACTAATCAACATCAACGAGAGTCAACAAAAAACATGTTAGTCTCTATGGGTAAGTACTGGACAAAGAGCTAAATGAGGGTTGAACTAAGACAGAAACAAATGAATAGGAAAAAAATGGAACAGATTTGAAAGACATTGCAGAGATAGAGGAAAGAACAATGAACTCATAACTACCTTAGTCTACCTTGCTTTAGCAAAAAATAAAAGAGTTCCTATCACCTTGCTTCATCTTACTTATTTATTTGTCTATTTCTTCTTATTAAATTTATTGGGGTGACATTGTTCATAAGTTTCAGTATACACTTCCATGATACATGATCTCTATACTACTATCTTCCCTTTGAATTTGTCAGGTGACAAACTTTTCTCAATCTGCAAAGATTATATTTTCAGGACTGTTTTGAGGATTAAAAAGGACAATGACCAGGAACATAATTTGTAGGTGATAAAGTGCTACATGGTAGAAATTAGTTTTCTGCATTAATTAGTCCAGATTGACTTGGGCTGACAGGAGAATTCACATTCAGTTCTTTGAATTTCCTGGAGTCTATGAAGCTTTCTAATACATGGAGCGTTGCACATCTGACTGGACCGTTGGATGTTTGTCAGCCTTGGATGGTTCCTTCTGAGTCACACCCTCAACACGTTGGAGTCCTTACAGTCATGTGACATGTGGTTCCAGGTTTCTCCAGCTGAGGAAGGCAGTGGAATCCCAATACTATTCACCTTTCTTGCTTTCTGTGTATGCAGCGAGCTGCCATTCAGCAAGTCCCTGTGTGTGCACAGTCCTCTTCTCTGTTTCAGAGTTGAAGGGTATTGAAGAAGAAGATTTTATATTTTTTTGCTTTATTATCTGATTTCTAACAGGCATCAGAAATGAATGATTTAGCCCCAGCCGGTTTAGCTCACTGGATAGAGCATCAACCTGTGGACCGAAGGGTCCCTGGTTCCATTCAGTCAAGGGCATGTGCCTCAGTTGGAGGCTCCTCCCCAGCCTAGGCCCTGGTTGGGGCTCCTGCAGGAAGCAACCAATTGATGTGTTTCTCTCACATTGACATTTCTCTATGCCTTTCCTTGCTCTTCCACTCTGTCTAAAAATCAATAGAAAATATTCTTGGGTGAGAATAGAAAGAAAGGAAGGAAGGAAGGAAGGAAGGAAGGAAGGAAGGAAGGAAGGAAGGAAGGAAGGAAGGAAGGAGGAAGGGAAAGAAAGGAAGGAAAGGAAGAAAGGAAGGAAGGAAGGGAGGAAGGAAGGAAGGAAGGAAGGAAGAAAGAAAGAAAGAAAGAAAGAAAGAAAGAAAGAAAGAAAGAAAGAAAGAAAGAAGAAAGCACTTCGTATGCACCCATCCTATCTAATAAAAGAGTAGTATGCAAATTGACCATTACTCCAACACACAAGATGGCTGTCCCCATGTGGTCAAAAATGGTTGCCTCCATGTGGACACAAGATGGCCACCACAAGATGGCCAGCAGGGGAGGGCAGTTGGGAGGGACCAGGCCTGCAAGGGAGGGCAGTTGTGGGAGATCAGGCCAGGAGGGGAGAGCAGTTGGGGGGAACCAGGCCAGCAAGGGAGGGCAGTTGGGGGTGATCAAGCCTGCAAGGCAGGGCAGTTAGGGGTGACCAGGCTTTCAGGGGATGGCAATTAGGGGCAATCTGGCTGGCAGGGGAGCAGTTAGGCATCAATCAGGCTATCAGGGGAGTGGTTAGGGGGTGATCAGGCTGGCAGGCAGAAGCGGTTAGGGGCAACCAGGAAGTCAGGCAGGTGAGCAGTTGGGAGCCAGCAGTCCTGGATTGTGAGAGGGATGTCCGACTGCCTGTTTAGACCCGATCCCAGATGGGGCCTAAACGGGCAGTCGGACATCCCTCGAGGGGTCCCAGATTGGAGAGGGTGCAGGCTGGGCTGAGGGACACCCCCCATGCACGAATTTCGTGCACTGGGCCTCTAGTCATGTATAATTATTAGTTGGTGAAAACCCCACTTTTGATGTTAGCTAGATTGCAAGGGGACACTAAACAGTGGCAACTCCTGAATTTAGTGGTTTCAGGCCCCTCCAAAATGTTTATCTGGTCACTGAATTGACTTAACTTCTTCCCAGTGCTTGAAGCTGTGCTGCCAGGAAATTTAGTCATATTCTCAAATGAGTAACCAATTTTCAGAACCCCAGAGTTTTAAAGAATATTACGTTTCATTTAGTAAAATAGCTTGTTGTTTTTGTTTTCTTAAAAAAATAAGCTGGAAACTGCAAAGTCTGTGAATTTTCTTCAGAGGTGATAAAGTTAAGTAGTTTCTTTTATGATAATAGAATTCTTTATATACAGAGAAAACCGTAATTAAAAGCTTTTCTACAATTTATATAGTATAAAGAAAAAAGCATTGATTGCACTGTAAACACAAATACTTGATTTTAAGCCTACTTAAGGTTTCCAATAATATTAGAAATTAAACAGTTGACTTACAGTAATTAGCGTTTACAGAAAAGTTTCTGAGGGGAATAAAAACATAGCAAATATAGTACCATAGGATTAAAGTAGCAGGGAAAAACAATGTTTATATTGGAATACATATTCAATGTGTGGTCATTATAAAATAATTAATCATTATCAAGAGAATCTATACATATATATTTTACAAACCCTATCTACCAGTTATAGTCAAGATAGAATTCAGCTGTTCAGAGTCAACACTTACAGCTCATAAATATTAATGTTCTAGCCTGATCTACTGTTGTTTCTATTTTTCCCAATAGACCTATGTTCTACCTAGTATGGGTGCGCTAGGAATTACGGAGTTTTGCTATCAGTTCCACTTAGTTTCATTAAGCCTCAGTAAGCATTTTCTCCGTAAGCATCACAGATAGCCAAAGTCAATCCTGCAAGCACCAAGCAAACAAGGCTTTGGGTAAATTGCCTCTGTGAAAGTCAGGCCATCGATAGAGACCTTTCATCCACAATAGTCACTTCAAATGGAGGGAGCTTCCAAGAGTGATTCCCAGCAACTGTCTCTAACATCTTTAGGTGAAAGTTGGGGGTAAGCTGGAAGTAAGCTTACTGATAGCACAGGAGGTACCCACCAGTTCTAAAGTATTATGGACACTGTGTCTTATTCTGAGATTATCACCTTATTGGGAATAAGAATATTTTCTCTCAACCTGCAATGCTATGTTGCCCAAAGCCTCTATTTTATAAAACAATTTATATTTCTTTGAAGTCAGGCATATTAATAATATTCTTTATTGGTTCTGCAATTGGGGAATATATTATCATCATAATAATATCTTGCTGTTGTGTTCTGTCTGATTTGATTAAACCTTTTTATTTTCTTGTTAGTGTGGTACACTTAGTGTCTTTGAAATGTTTCTATGACTCCTCCTCTAACTGGTTTTGTTTCTTGCTTGCCTCCTCAATATGGCTTCTGTGTAAAGCAATATGTGCTTCTTACATCTTTCTATGGATTTATTAACATATTTCTTTAATATCTGAAATTCTCTTTTCATTTACTTTGTCAATAAAATATTCTGCTCACTCTCAGGTCTATATTAAGATGCCTAAGATAAGTTTCCTTCTGAGTAACCATATACCAAATTCAAAATGTGTTTTTGCTTTGGAGCTCTCTTTAAGAAATCAGAATTTTAGAGAATGAGAGATTTGGACCTGTTTTTTTTTTGTTGTTGTTGTTGTTTTCTGTCATAAACCAGAGCAGTGCTGATATAATCATGTGTCTCAAAATTTAAATAAAATAGCACATATTTTTTATTTCAGAAAGTTGATTAAAGAGAAATATTAAAAGAAATAGTTGTTTACTTTTTTACTATCCATAAGTATTCACTTGTTAGGTGACTTTTTAAAGAACTAAAGAACAAAATTAACTAATTAGTAAGGAATAATATATGAAAGCTATTCATTTTGCAATAAACAAGTAAGTACAAATCTATTCTAATTTCAATCTTTAGTCTTTGTTTACTCACAAAATGCAAAGTCAAGCTTTGGCAGATGTGTTTAGGAATAAACCAATCACCAGGGGAATACCCCCCAAAAAAGAGAGAGAGAGTGGCATTACCTGTACTGTCCCAGCTTAAAGGGAATTCTTGCTCTCTATTTTTAATTCCAGATGGTCTGACCAACTTTCATTTTCAAGAAGAGATGGAAATAGTACCTAAAATATGAAAAAATAAGAAACGTTCTAATGCGTTTATTGAAACACTGAACTTGTAAAAATGCAGTAATGATTTCACAGGGACAGAGAGTCTGTCTGCCAATAAAATCAGATAACTGCTACATGACAAGTTTTCTGAAGGTCATATTTTATACTCATTCAAGAATAATTCCCAACACCAGAGCATCTGCTCACATACTTCAAAATGCAATTATTTGCTGGTTGCTTATTGATCATGCATCCATAACTCTTGTTGAAAATAAAAACACTTTTGGTGTCTTTTAGCCTTCTATGCAGAAGTCCCTGTCACAGACACACACACACACACACACACACACACACACACACACACACACACACACACCAGCAGCAGCAGCAGCAGCAAGACAAGATTGTCATTCTCCAACGGTTTACAGCTAAGTTGGAATATCCAAATAAATGTAAGTATGTGTTCTGCTTTGATTCACTTTGCCCAAACCGTATAGACAACTGCTAGTCATGTAATAAAAATCACAACTATTTTTGAATACATTGTTTAGAAAATGAGCTAACAATTCTTTTCTATCCTAACATACTAAAAAGTCATTAGTATTCTTTTTCTTCTTCTTCTTCTCCTCCCCCTCCTCCTCCTCCTCCTCCTCCTCCTCCTCCTCCTCCTCCTCCTCCTCCTTCTTCTTCTTCTTGGTCTTTCTTAATCTCTTTATACAAAGTATTAAGCTTACTGTAACTGGTTAGACATTACAAATATCAGACATATTTATCAAAGGATAAATGTCAACCTGGCCTGGAGATGCACAGAGGGTCTATCCTTGACCCTTTCTGGTTGAACGTTTTTATTGATGGCTCAGGTAAAGATGGAAATGGCAGGTTGGGACATTTGCAGTTGACAGAAATATAGAGGTGTTGATAAATATCACAGGTGATAGAATCAGTATTCAAAAGATTCACAGACTTAACAACATGTCAGATCTCACTAGAAAGAAAACATAACAGGGATAAAATACTTGGCACTGTTCTTGGGTCCGAAACTTCAAGTTTAAGAGTTCAGCATAAAGGGATCCAGACTCAGCAAAAAGCAGTCTACACGGTATTTTGGTTATACATAAGCTCAATAGGAGTGAATATTGCCATGTGGCTTTCCTAAAATACTGTGAGTGAGGAAAAAGAGGTGAAGACTTCTACTTCTTTATCGCTTATTTAGGAATTATATACTAAGGAATATATAGTACTTAACTTTGAAGAGAAGTGACTAAAGAATAAAATGAGTATTGTCTTAAAACATTTTATAGACCTGTCAGGTAAAATAGCAATGATTCCAATCGGAATTCTAGATCAAGAGGAGGAAGTCTCAGGAGAATTGATTTTAATTTGAAACAGAGGGCCGGGGGGAATTCTGAGCTGTGGAATTATGAAATGAACAAGCTTGAGAGGCATAATTTCACAGAAACTGGGGAAATTTATGCAGAAGCTGATGTCCTCTGAGGAGTGGTCAGAAAAAAAGTCAAGCATGATGCAGTGCTGAACTCGATGAAATGTAAAATCCCATCTAGCACTGAAATTGCATGGTGTAACACATCTGCTTCATGGCTAGGAGATTTGTCTTTCTTCTCTTTGAAATTCCAGTAAAGAGACCCTAACAAGTATTTATTTTTATAGGGTACCCAAAGGTCTGTAGTGGATACATGTCTGACTTGCTCAATAAGAAAATTGCATTATACCTTTATTATTAGGAAATATGTTGGTAAATACCAGAAACAGAAATAAAGTAAAGGTGGCTGCTTTTGAGCAACCGCTGTTGGGAAAAATGTTGTTGAAAATGTCAATTGAGGAAATAAAATAAACATTTTTACTTCTATATTTTTCCCCCAAGCCTTTCAGCTTATTTCAAATCATGCTATATGGTTCTTCTTAGATTTTGTTGATTTTTTTCACTTGTTCAAACTGTAACTTCAAACAAATCTACAGTGTTTCATGTAGATTCAGAACTAGGCCACGTAGAAAACATTACTTTTATCTGCTTCCAGAACTTGCAGTACAGGGCTAGTGAAGTAGGGAATGAAAATAACTAAACTGTCTACCTTCAGATTGCTCTTGAAAATTCATTTTTAAAAATTTTATTCTGTCTTCTAACAGAGACTGGATAAAATTTTCAAAGTAAAAGGAGAATAGGAAACTGGCTTCTGTGTGGTTAAAGTAATAAGGTGATAAACAAAGAAAACTTACTAGCCAAATTATCTCTAGTCTATTATACTTTCTGCACAGTAATAGTCTATTTTCTCAACCAATGAAAAGACTTCTACTCCATTTTTTCTCATTAATTTACTCAGTAAACTATGACATTGTTTCTCCTCTGGAATTAATATTATATCCATGTAGAATGGGTGGTAAATAAATAGATGATAAGAGATAATTATGATAGACAAGATTAGACACACAGACATATGGACACAATGTTCTCTAATTGGAACATATCTATCAGTTACAAGTGTCTAAGTTCTTCCATTAGAAATTTATTTTGTGCTTTGAACAGGTTTCCATATTTGGAAGCAATCTATGAAAGTTTAAATATATTTGGTGGCTGCTAGCACCTTAAACTGTTTAAACCCTGGGAATATTATAAAGTCAGTAAAATCAGTGACTTCCCATGAGGTTACCAGCGGTTTTCTAAGATGCTTGTATCTTACTAGGGCATTTTGATTATTTGCCTTCATTTTATCAACTCTAATTAAAATTATGTCATCATTTAATGAACCAGCATGATGCCCTGCTTAATATCCAGATAACCAAGGTCTCTACAGTTCATATTTGGCAGAGGACAAGATAATTAACAAAGTCCAAAAGCAAGACAGTGAATTTATACTATTGTCCTTGTCACTAGAGACAATTTTACTTTGGACTTCTTTGTTGATGTGAATTACTTCTTCACTTTCCAAACTTCTGCGTCCCCCCTAAGAAAATTCCTTCAGTTATTTTTATCATCTTCATGATTTTCTAACTCTAATCTCATCTTCACCCCAAATACATTTCCTTCTTCTTCTTTTAATTTTATATTACACTAGAGGCCCGGTGCACGAAATTCGTGCATGGGGGAGGGGGGGTCCCTGAGCCCAGCCTGCACCCTCTCCAATCTGGGACCCCTCGAGGGATGTCTGACTGCCCGTTTAAGCCCAATCCGGTGGGATTGGGCCTAAAGGGCAGTCGGATATCCCTCTCACAATCCAGGACTGCTGGCTCCCAACTGCTTGCCTGCCTGCCTTTCTGATTGCCCCTAACCGCTTCTGCCTGCCAGACTGATCACCCCCTAACCACTCCCTTGCCAGCCTGTTTTCCCCTAACTGCCCTCCCCTGTAGGCATGGTCACCCCTAACTGCCCTCCCCTGAAGGCCTGGTCCCCCCCAACTGCCCTCCCTTGCAGGCCTGGTCCCTCCCAATTGCCCTCCCTTGCTGGCCATCTTGTGGTGGCCATCTTGTGTCCACATGGGGGCAGGATCTTTGACCTCATGGGGGCAGCCATCTTGTATATTAGAGTGATGGTCAATCTGCATATTACTCTTTTATTAGATAGGATGCTTGAAACTTATTAAATCCAGAGTTCAAGTCATTAAAAACAAAACTTGTTTTGCTCTATCCTTTTTCCTTGAGGGAAGGAAAACATTAATCTTAAAACACTGCAAGGAGCTTTTCTAATGTAGCAAAGAAAATAAAAAGTATAAATTTTCATATTATTCATATTGAATATTCATATTCTGTCACTGTTGTATAGATATTTTCATTGATGAAGGAAATTTTTTATTGATTAGGAGTATTCTAGGCTTTGTACATAGTCTGGATTTGGTTTAGAGATATTTTACAAACTTTATAATAGCAAGTTAAATTACATAATATCCCTGTTGGGTTATTACCAAAATAAATGAGATACATATGGAAATCATATATCACATGGTAATATTCCATGAATTAAGACTTTCATCCATTTATATATTTGTTCCAAATATATATTAGGAATAATTCAAAGTCATGCAGCTGTATATTTTTATAATAAAAAATACTATTTTTATGAAAAAAAAATCATTTACTTCTTAATTAACCATGCAAGCTGTAAAGTTTAGTACTTTTAACCTAAAACAGAGTCATATTCCACAATTCCTAGAAATGGCACAGGTGAAATATATCCAGCGAATGAAACTCCTAGAATATCATCCTACAGAGTATAAGTGTCACAATCTGGTCAAAAAAAAAAAAAAAACAAAAATAAAAAGTATAAACCCTTTACTGTTTTTGAAAGAAGGAGAATTTAACCCTGGAACCAGATACGAGGAATCTTACGGAAGAGCTGAGAAGCCAATCAAGTGAGCGTAAGGAGACGCAGAGATCAGGAGCAACACAAGGCATTCTTTTTTCCATGCTGGAGTCTCAAAAAAAGGAGTCTTTTTCCAAGGTCCTGGGACAAGGATCATCAGTTGGAAACTGAAACCACAGATCTTTCTAGAGGGAGCCACAGGAAAACATAGCCATTATCTGAGCCTCTCTTTGAGGAAAGAGGAGAGGGAGGATATCTAGGCTTCTTCCTTCTTCCCTACTTCACAGTGGAAACCAGATTTAAAGTCAATTGGCATGAAAACCTGGGTGGACAGTGTGGCCCAGGGAATGGCATAAGAATACACATGATCCCAACGACAATGGACAAATTCACACTACGTGACAATTACAGAGAGGGTAGGTAAGTAGTTTCACTTCCACATATGGATTTGGGACTGTATAAATGTAGAGACAGTGAATGTGTGGACCTAAAATCAATTAAGAGATACCTGAGATTAAAGTTGAGGCCAAGGGTATAGTTGACATTTTTACTTGTTTATGTTTATGTTATGATATGTTTTCACAGAAATAAATACTAACATTCTTAACACTGCGCCATGTCTTAAGTCACGAAGAAAAGTAAATCATTCATTTTTATATTTGAAAGTTAGTATCTGGGACACTACAAATCAAACAAAGGCCTTTATTAACTACTGTATAAGCTGGAAATCAAGTCTAAGAAAGTGGTTGGAACCATTTGCTGTTGTTAATGGCCACTGGAATAGATGGTATGGGTACATTTTATTTCATATATAAATACAACAAACACATCATATGTACACATATAATAATTGAGATCATTATTGATGTTTTATATTAAAAATGAAAGCTTTTAACTGTGGTTTTGAACTCTATATCCAGTCGTTTGCTTTCCTCCATTTCTTTTGTTTGTGAAAACTTCCCCCACCTAGTGAAAGAAATAGACTTACAAGTCCAGGAAGCACACAGAACCCCAAACAAAAGGAATCCAAAGAGGACCACACCAAGACACATCATAATTAAAATGCCAAGAGCAAAAGACAAAGAGAGAATATTAAAAGCAGCAAGAGAAAAACAGTTAATTACCTACAAGGGAGCACCCATAGGATTGTCAGCTGATTTCTCAACAGAAACTATGCAGGCCAGATGAGAGTGGCAAGAAATATTCAAAGTGATGAATAGCAAGAACCTACAACCAAGATTACCCAGCAAAGGTATCATTCAGAATGGAAGGTCAGATAAAGAGCTTCACAGATAAGAAAAAGCTAAAGGAGTTCATCACCACCAAACCAGTATTATATGAAATGCTGAAAGGTATTCTTTAAGAAGAGGAAGAAGAAGAAAAAGGTAAAGATAAAAATGATGAACAACAAATACATATCTATCAACAAGTGAATCTAAAAATCAAGTGAATTAAAAATCTGAGGAACAGAATAAACTGGTGAATATAATAGAGTCAGGGGCATAGAAAGGGAGTGGACTGACAATCCTTGGGGGGGAAAGGGATGTGGGGGGTGCGGGAAGAGACTGGACAAAAATCATACACCTATGGATGAGGACAGTGTGGGGGAGGTAAGGGCAGAGGGTGGGGTGGGAACTGTGTGGAGGGGAGCTATGGGGGGAAAAAAAGGAACAATTGTAATAATCTGAACAATAAAGATTTATTAAATTTTTAAAATAAATAAATATCCTAAAAAAAAGGGAAAGCTAAGCCCAAGGTACATATAGGGTATATTTTTTATACCAGAACATTCTTTGTAGGACTTCTTCTATGCCATGGAAAGATCAGTGCTTTTCCTTTCCCAGATAATGATAAATTACAGCAACACCTTTAACTGTGTGCAAAGCATTTTGAGGCCCTAACTGAACCCTACTAAAATAATAAACTCTCAGCAGGCTTTGATGCAACAGACACTCTAAGTATGCAGCAAAGGTTCACACTTCATGCTACCATAGCATCAACCTTTACAAGTGATTTACTGAAAAGAAAACTCTTGCAAGGACAATGTACAAAAAGAAATTAATAGGAATAACTCTAGAGACCAGTTCACTTAGTTTGATCATCCCACATTTTAAGGAATTCTCATGTGTACCCTCAAATTTTCAATCATAAATGAATAATTATTAAATTTTCTTAGTGGTCAAATAAATGTTTGCACAAGTATTTAAAATCAAGGGTATTCATCTTTCTTTTGACAGAGATTTATTGAGCTCATAATAAAAGCTAGGTAAAGTGCTAAGGAATTCAAAAATTCCCATTCTAGACTATTTTATGGGAGAAAGAATAACAAAAGACTGCAATACAAACAGAAAATAATGATAGGTCAGGTAGCATTTAAGGGGCCTTATTATATTTTGGAAAATTTCAATTGATATTTTACATTAAAATATTTCAGCTAAAACTGCCCAGCTGGTGTGCTTCAGTGGTTGAGCATTGACCTATGAACCAGGAGGTCATGGTTCAATTCCTAGACAGGGCACATGCCTGAGTTGTGGCTCGATCCCAGGAGGCAGCCGATCAATGATTCTCATCATTGATATTTTTATCTCTCTTTCCCTCTTTCTTCCTCTCTGAAATCAATAAAAATTGTATTTTAAAAACAAGTATTTCAGCTAAAACCCATCAAAATACTATGGATTGCATCATATGTCCTTTTACTGATGAAAAACCTAAAAGGCAAGAATTTAGTTAAGTGTATAAAAATACACAGCTGGTAAGCAGAAAACTCAGTCACAAGCAATACACACACACACACACACACACACACACACACACACACACACACACACTGTTGTACTTCGATGTGTGTGGCCTCCACATTGCACAGTAAGACCTCTTGACACCATGACACAGTACAGATAAATTCAATGAAAGTTTAGATGACAGAATATATCTCAGATCTCAAATGTATCAGATGTTTTTCCAATATAAAAAAATCAAACCATAAAAAATGTTCAGACCATAAAAAATGAAAGAAGAAAATTCCTTTATTTTAGAACACTACCTAGAAATCTTTTAAAAAATACTTCATTATTAGCATGGTCTAGTTATATTGGCCTCATTTTTTTCACAATGAGTATTGAAAATATCAATAATGACTACAAAGTTTTAAAAATTTATAAAAGTCAAAAGTAGAAAATAAGAAGTCAATAGGTGGGAAATCCATTGCTGATAAAATATTTTGTCAAATAATAAACATACAATATTAAAGTCATTTTTAGAGGACTCCTCTAGTTGTAAACAAAATTTAAGTTGATTTTTAAGAAAAACCATCAATTCCTTATTCATTCTGTTTAATGAAAAACAAAAATAAACCACAAAAGAAAAAGAGAGTGGATGACAAAAATAAGAACAAAAAACAAGGGCAACCAATAGAGGTAAAAAATATGACAGACATTAATTCAACTATTTAAATTATCATTTGGAACATCAATAGTATGAACCAATAAGAAACCAGATGATCAGAATGGATCAAAAAATAAAACTCAACTTTATCAAAACAGTGAGGCATTGCTAAAGAATAGACAAATAGATCAATGGAACAGAATAGAGAGCCCAGATATAAACCCATATAATTACAGTCAACTGATATTTAATAAAGGAAAGAAGATAATACAATGGAGTAAAAATATTGTTTTCAACAAATACTTGGACAACTGAACATCCATATGCACAATATGAATGTAGACCTAGAACTTTAACACCACAAAAATTAACTCTAAATGGATCAAAAGAATTAGAGACAAACCACAAACTAGAAGACACGTCTGATAAAGGACAGTTATCCAAACTATACAAAAAAAAAAAACTTTTAAAACTCAACAGCAAGGAAACAATCCATTTAACAAATAAGCGACTGAACTTAACAGACACATCACCAAAGAAGATAAAGAGATGATAGCAAATAAGCATATGAAAAAGATGCTTCACATCACGTCATCGGGAAATGCAAATTAAAACAACAATGTGGTCCTACTAAATACTTATTAGAACCAAAATCTGGAACACTGACAACACCAAATGCTGGCAAGGATGTGGCGCAATAGGAATGCTCATTCATTGCTGGTGGAAATGCAAAACAGTACAGCCACGTTGAAAGACAGTTTGGCAGTTTCATACAAAACTCTTACCTTTCAATCTCATAAACGTGCTCCTTGGTATTTACCCAAAAGAGTTGAAAACTAATGTCCACACCAAAACCTGCTCATGGATATTTAGAGCAACTTTATTCATAATCACCAAAATTGGCAGCAACCAAGATGTTCTTCAGTGGGTAAATAAATAAACTGTGGCACATCCAGATAGTGGCATATTATTCAGTGTTGAATAACAACATCTGCTCTAAAAAAATAAAGTCTATTTTTAAAAAGCAGAGACAGCCTGGCCATCATGGCTCAGTGGTTGAGTGTGGACCTATAAACCAGGAGGTCATGGTTCGATTTGTGGTCAGGGCACATCCCCACATTTCGGCCTCGATCCCCTGTAGGGGCATGCAGGAGTCAGCCGATCAATGATCCAATCAATGATCCTCTCTCATCATTGATGTTTCTATCTCTCTCCCTCTCTCTTCCTCTCTGAAATCAATAAAAAATATATTTTTAAAGGCAGAGACACACAAAAGACAATAGTGTACTTTACAATTCACAATTTCCTACCCCTCTTACAATTTATTTTGTGGGACTTCACACCATCCCATGAAGCATCAACAGCTACACCCTGGGGCTTAAATGAATTATGTGGAAGAGATGATTATCTAGAGTCAGAGATTGGCAGCTATGACTTTCCACACCACTGATATTTTCTCTATTTCTATAAAAATGGATTTATTGAGAGTATTTTGATTGACACAAATAAAGTAAAAATCCAATGTGTCATTTAGCAATTAATGTTGTGTCTGGTGCTAGTTTTTGGTTGCTGTTCCTTTATGTTCTCTGCCACTTAGAAATGCAACATTTTTCATCCTTTGGGAAGATTAGAAATTTCTACCAACTGCTGAACAAGTACCAACCTCCACCCTTCTTATAGTTCTGCCTTCTCAAGGGAACACTGTCATTGCCTCTGTTGCATGAATGTGCACCTCTTTCACATTCACCTATCAAAAGGACAAGAGCAATAAGGTAGATTGCATGCTCATTTCACTGAGTACTAAATTGTTTTTCCTGGGCCCCAAAGAATAGATGATAATTAACTGTCTGTAAATGTAACAGTTGAAAAGTGCTTAGGGAAAAGAAAAACATTTAGGTTTTACCAAAAAATAAGCCTTCTAATCTATGTACTTGTCTTCTAATTGAACAGGCCAGGTCAATTTACATTTTCAAAAGGCTTGGGACTTAAGTCTAAATAGTAAAGGTTAGACAGAGGGTCGAGACCCTTTCTGTTTGTTTTTGGTGAAATCTTCCCCTGTGATAGGATTATAACCTTAGAAAAAAATCTACCAAGAAAATAGCTTCAATGTAGAGCAAATACACTAAAAGGCAAAGTAAAACTGCTTTAAATATGCACCATTAAAAAATTATTTAGCCCCTAGTAATATCTAGTTTAAAGATTACAATAAAGTAATTTTGCTTTTTCTAACTTGAATCATATAATAATTTACTTTTAATAAATACTTATTAACATAAATGTTTGTACTCTTTTATTTACCTATAGTACATTATATATATGCTATACATATATATTACATTATTTATTAGTTATGTGTCTATTAGCATTGTGATTTATAGTGTTATGATTTATATTGTTTTGTTCATTTATACATTTTATTTTATACAAAGTTAATTTCTCATGAGTTTTACATTTTAGGGAATAGTCTCCATATACACTCACATACAAGGGTAATATGCTAATTAGACTGGGAGACCTTCCGGGAGACCTTCTGGGTCCTTCCGGACAAAGCCATGGTGGCGGGGCCGAGGCAGAGCCGGTTAGGGGCGATCAAGCCAGAGGGGAGGGCAGTTGGGGGTGATCAGGCTGGCAGGGGGGCAGTTGGGGGCGATCAGGCCAGCAGGAGGGGTAGTTGGGAGTGAGTAGGCGGGTGGGGGGGCAGTTGGGGGCAATCATGCCGACAAGGGGGGGCAGTTAGGGGTGAGAAGGCCAGCGGGGGGGGGGCAGTTGGGGGTGAGCAGGCTGGCAGTGGGGGACTGGTCAGACATCTCCTGAGGGCTCCCAGACTGCAAGAGGGACAGACCGGGCTGAGGGACCCCCTTCGTGCACGGATTTTTGTGCACCGGACCTCTAGTATTTTATAAATATATATCTTATGTTTATATTACATATATGTATTTTATATTTTATGTATTCTGAATTATTTATTTTGGATGAATATTTTATTTAAAATTATCCACTTCTCCAGTGACTTGCATTTATCTATCAGTGGACATAGAGGAGAACAAAGTATTTGGATTCATCATGACAAATTCTCTTACTATTGTATTGTTTCACTCATTACTTAATGATACACTAAATATAATGTTAAATTTGGTAGGTATAGATTGAATTTGTTCCCCTCAAAAAGATATTTTGGAGCCTAACCCCTAATGCTTCAGAATGTAACCTTATTTAAGGATGGGCTCTTTACAGATATAATAATCAAGTTAAAAAAAGGTCATTAAGATGGGCCTGAATCAAATATGATTTTTGTGTTCTTATGAAATTTAGACACAAAGACAGATACTCATAGGAAAGGATAATGTAAAGAGACCCAGGAGAAGGCAGTTGTCTATAAATCAAAAAGAATGGCCTGGAATGGATCTTTCCCTCATGAGACTAAAACGAACCAAAACTACTGACATCTTGATCTTGACCTCTAGTCTTCAGAACTGTGGGACAATAAATTTCCATATCAGAAAGATAAATTAAGAAAACAATCTCATTTAAAATTTTATCTTAAAGAATAAAATACCTAGGATCAAATTTCACCAAGTAGGTAAAAGTCCTGTACTCTAAAAACTAAAGACATTGATAAATGAATTGAAGAAGACACAAATAAATAAAAAGACATATTGGGCTCATGAATTGAAAAGGTTAACATTGTTAAAATGTCCATACTACCCCCAAAAATCTACAGATTCAATTCAATCCTTATCAAAACACCAATGGCATATTTCACAGAACTAGAACAAATTATCCCAAAGATGGAACCCCAAAGATCCCAAATAGCCAAAGCAATCTTGAGAAAGAACAAAGTTGGAGGCATCATGCTCCCTGATTTCAAACTACACTACAAAGATATAATAATCAAAACAGTATGGTGCTGACACAAAAACAAACACATCAATTAGTAAAACAGATAGAGAGCCCATAAATAAACCCATTATATGGATAATTAATCTATGACATAGGAGGCAAGACTACGCAATGGGGAAATGACAGTCTCTTCAATATGTGGTGTTAGGAAAACTGAATATATATACATGCCAAAAACTGAGACTGAGTCTCTTTCTTATACCACATACAAAAAGTAAAGTTAAAATGAATTAAAGACTTAAATATAAGACCTGAAACCAATAAACTCCTGGAAGAAAACATAGCAATAAACTCTTTGACATTGGTGTTAGTAGTAGTTTTTGGATATTTCTCTCCAGACAAAGCAACAAAAGCGAAAATAAACAAATGGCACTACACCTAACTAAAAAGCTTGTGTACAGCAAAGGAAACCATCAACAAAACAAAAAGCCAACCTACTTAATGTGAGAAGATTCTTGCAAAAATATATCTGATAAGGGGTTAATATCCAAAATATATAAAGAACTTATGTAAGTCAACATTTAAAACCAATCCGATTTAAAAATGGGGTGGAGGGCAGAGGACCTCAACAGACATTTCTCCAGAGAGTCCAACAAACATATGAAAAGATTCTCAATATCACTAATTATCAGGGAAATGCAAATAAAAACCACAATATCACCTTAAAACTGTCAGAATGGCTATACCCAAAATGTCAACAAGTAACAACTGTAAACAAGGATGTGGAGAAAAAGGAATCCGCACTCACTAGTGTGATTATAAATTGGTGCAGGACTATGGAAAACAATATGATGTTTCCTCAAAAAATTAAAACTATAAATCTATGACCCAGCAAATCCGCTTCTAGCTATTTATCCAAAGATAACAAACTACCAATTTGAAAAGATATATGCATCTCTATGTATGGTCAACTTGATAGTCTTAGAAAGCGATTCTAAGATGATATTCTGAGACATAATAACCAAGGCCTAATAAACATAAACCATCTCTATAAATGTTTGGGGAGATATTATTTTACATAGAATAAATAGTAATCACAAAAACTCAGGGGGAAAAAGACATTTTACATGGTCAAGGTGTATAAAAATGGTGGTGTGTAGCTAGAGTACAATAAAAGAGGACAGTAGGAAATGGGGTGAGCGACAGCATCACGTTAGACTTTTAAGAACAGTAAAGCTTATGGACGTTAATCTAATTGCAGTTGGCGCTTCCTTCTTGAATGTTCCAAAGGCACTTCAAATTTAAAACCAAATTAATCATCTTCCTTCCACAGCATGTTTATTATCCATTCCATTTAATGAAAGCATCTATTTCTCAGGGCCCAAACTAAAGAAACTCCTACGATGCCTGTAATTTTTCCCTGACTTCCAAATTTAGTCAATTACCAAGTCTTATCAATTCTTCGTCATAATAGCTCTCATCATGTACTCCTTTCCATGTCACTGCCACTACTCCAGTTTACCACCTCACCATTTTTCACTGGAATTTCATCTCATTTTCCTCCTTAAAAACTCACTGCCTCTACTTTTAGTCCCTGGAGTTAGGATCTTTGTAAGTAATGATGTGTCATATCCCTCCTCTGTTAAAGCCTCCTAACAGCTCACCACTGTACAAATAGGAAAGTCTGCACCCGTAGGCATGGAATTCAAGGTCTTCTAGGTCTGGCTCTTACCTACAGTTCCAATCTCCATCCTGTCACAGAAATTAATTCTCCAAACTACTTCCGATTTCCTTTATGTTCCCACTGTTTCAAGCCTCTATTCTTTGCACATGCTGTTTCTGACATTTAAAATGACTCATCCCATTACATCTCCTGCTGTGCCTCTTGCAAAATATAAACCTAATTTTAGTGTCAGTATCCTTTTGGAAACACTGCTCTTGAACATTCAAACTTTTTTTCCCCACCACACACCTCTGCCACCACTTGACCTCTCATTGCCTCCATGTTTCTGCTGTGTTTGGCACATAGAATAATTTTAGAACTATGGTTTCCTTTATAATAACTTTATGCCTGAGCCTCAAGAAATGTGTGATGAGGAGCCTATAGAATTTGTGTCTGAACAATAAAACTATGAATCATTATAATAAAACTAAAGGCCCATGCATGGGGGCCGGGGCGGGGGGGGGGGCGGTAACCCTCAGCCTGGCCTGCACCCTCTCCAATCTGGGACCCCTTGGGAGATATTTGACTGCCAGTTTAGGCCCTGGGATCGGGCCTAAACTGGCAGTCGGACATCCCTCTCACAATCCAGGACTGCTGGATCCCAACCGCTTGCCTGCCTGCCTGCCTGATTGCCCCTAACCACTTCTGCCTGTCAGCCTGACCACTCCCTAACTGCTCCCCTGCCAGCCTGATCGCCCTCAACCACCCTCCCCTGCCAGCCTTATCACCCCTACTGCCCTTCTCTGCTGCCCTGTTTGCCCCCAACTGCCTTCTCCCCACCAGCCTGGTCACCCCCAACTGCCCCCCCTGCTAGCCTGGTCGCCCCACACAGCCTGCTGTTCGGTTGTTTGGTTGTCCCTCACTAATCCCCCTGCCAGCCTTGTCGCCAAGCAGCCTGCTGTTTGGTTGTTACTGTTACTGTGATGGTGTCCTGGACAATTTGCATATTCTTTTATTATTAATATAGATAGTAGACACAAAAAATTTAAAGATCATTAAGGTGATCCCTTCATATTACAAAAGAAGAAACTGGTAAGTATAAAAGTTAAGCAGCCAAAGACACCATAGCTAGTTTTTACAGCGTCCATAATAACCTCAGATCTCCTGTGAAGACCTTTAGCCTGGGGCTTTGTGCACTGTTTCCTTCATTGCCCATAATTGTTCTCAGGGACGCTAACTTAAATCAGGGACTGGTAGGCAACTATGGATTCATTTATTTTATTTATATTAAGCACTCTATCAATATTTGTGAATGAAGGAAACAATATGTTTAGTTTGTATTTATGTAATTGATTCTGTCAACACCTGAGTGTTACCGTGTATTTTATTCACTTACTAGAGGCCCAGTGCAAGAAATTTGTGCACTGGGGGAGGAGGGGTGTCCCTCAGCCCGGCCTGCACCCTCTCGCAGTCCAGGACCCCTCGGCGGATGTCCACCTGCCGGCTTAGGCCCAATTGCCTCGGGGATCAGGCCTAAGCCAGCAGTTGGACATTCTTCTCACAGTCCAGGATCCCTCGCTCCTTACCACCTGCCTGCTTGCTGCTCCTTACCACTCAGCTCGCTGCTCCTTAGCGCTGCTGTGGAGGCGGGAGAGGCTCTCACCACCGCCACTGCACTTGCCAGCTGTGAGTCGAGCTTCTGGCTGAGCGGCGCTCCCCTGTGGAAGTGCACTTTCCACCAGGGGGCAGCTTTTGGTTGAGCGTCTGCCCCCTGGTGGTCAGTACGCATCATAGCGACCCGTCGTTCTGGTTGTTCCGCCATAACGGTCGCTTAGGCTTTTATATTCACTTATTGCGTCACTCATTAAGTCTTGGGTCAAACAATTATTAAACACCTATAGTCTGCCAAATACCATACTTTGTGTTGAGAATGAAAAGACAGAGAATATGGTCTTTAAACTCCAGAAAAATCTCAGAGAAATAAAATACATAATCAGAATATTAAAGTGAAGTCAGAAACCTACACTAAACGTGTGAAGAAGCCAAGAAATACATGATTTTGTTAGAACAGAGTTACGTGTGAGCTATACATTCATTCATTGCCAAGTACTAAGCATGTGGGCAACAATGAAAAAGAGGAAGACTGAAAATAAATCATTAATTACTCAACCAGTGTTATTTTTAGTGACAGCTTGCATTAATCTCATGGATGATACCACTTTTTCATACTATGAAAACTAGAGTCAAGGTAAGTCAATTATATTTTTATGCCCATAAAATTTAGAATTATTTTAACTTTTAAAATTTCATGTTGCATTATTTTAGTCTTGAGTGTTTGCACTTCAAAGTTTAAATTTTCTTTCTGTGATCCCTGAAACTGGGATACGTCAAGGGTTTATTTTTGGTTGCCTCTCTATGGATGTGAACAGCATGCCGATTTTGCTGCAAGAATGTTGCTATGATGAGTTTCTGCAAAGAATGGTTTGGAACATTGAAATAAAATAAAAATTCCCTCCTGCCCTTATAATGGGACTGTATCCTATTTTACAGTTTACCAAATCTTAACAAACTTCTATTTTATTTAGCTTTTCCTATTTGTTTGCTTGGTCTGTGCCCAAAGGTAAGTGTGGACATGTGAAAACCCATTTTTACTGTATACCTTACAGATCCAAACCCATGAATTTCTGGAAGTCTAAAAAAGAAATAATTATTGAAGTTTACCTGCTTGATGTCCAAGAATAAAAGTTTATAGTATTTTACCTATACTAGTACATCTCAAAGCTCTAGCCACGCATTTTCCTTTATTTTGTTTATGGTGAAGATCCTCCTATTACTTTTCAATATTTTTCAACAGCCATTTTTAAATTTTGAACAATTTCCCTTGTGATTCTTCCTGGAAGGAAAGATTTCATGGGATTTTTCTTTTTTTGATTTGAGGAATACTTGTTAAGATTATAAAACATTATCAAATAATTGGCTATACAAATAATTTATATCTACACACATATACATTTTTATAAGCATTTCTTATAATGATTAAACTATTGTATCGTGAGCTTGATTTATTTTTATTAGTATTGAATACATGTCTCACTATACTCTCACAAATCATTTATTTATATGGGGCACTGAAATTAAATGACTTGCCCAAGGTCACGTGGCTAGATTACTTATTAAACTGGGTTCTAGTAAGACTACAGTTAGGCCATGTTATAGATTGTTTTTACATATGCAAATTTACTCGGTAGGCGTGATCTTTTATCTTGTGATTAAATTTCCAAAGGGCATTTTTGACATTTACATTAGCTTAGCTCAAGTGGAAATTAATTTTCTCTTGACAAGTGTTGTGAGTTTCAAAATATCCCCTGTGCACACACTTGCTGAAAAGGTTATTTGTACTACAAATGTTCGTGACAGAGCTATCTAAGCTGTTAGTATGCACACAGATCTTTATAGATATAGCACTCATTATAAGCTAAGGAGATCAGATTTCTGTAGTGATTTTTGCAAACTAGTCTACAACTTCATTATGCTGTATGTTTCACAGCTTATTTAAATATTATTCTAGCCTTTAACATTTAACCTTGTTCATTTCATTACTGTGTCTTACAATTTCATCTCAATAACCATACAAAATAAAATTAGAGCTATTCAACTCTAAACTCATGTAACTAAACGTAGCTTTCTCAGATGTTGTTAATATGATCAGCTTTTTAAAACTCAAGCCAAGGTTTTGATCCGCAGAGATCCCAAGGCCAGGAGCTGCACACAATGCCACAGCTGGAGAAAACCCTCAGAATGCAGGAGGCAGCATTTTGCAGAGTAAGTTTCTTCATTCCTAAACTGTAGAGCAGATCAAAAAGCTGCAGCATCTGTCAGGCTTTGTGGCAGCTGGGAAATCCCCTCACCACACATTTTAAAGCCCTTCGGATGCTTGTGGTTATTCTAACCTTCACTAAAATAAAATGCAATTATACTTTATTATTTTATTTTATATTGGGATAATTTTGATTGTCTTATTACCCTCAAATAATTTGCTAGAACTCATTGTATCATGGTATGTGTGCTACTAGAAGCCTAGAGAATAATGTATATTTTTCTTTTTGTTGTAGATTTAAAAGAATTAAAACTTAAAAAATAAATAAATAACCCAAGGTCCTCACGAACTCATCATTCCCCTTATTTTAACCATTAAAAAAAATTAACGTGCAAAGAGTATTTCATCCCAATTCACAAAATGGAGTCTTTATTTCTAGGGCACATTTGAATTTAGAAAGACAAAAACTTCAGTTAAGTAATTAAATATGCAAATACATGTGTAAATATGTATATGTGTATACTTATACATGCATATGCTTTTCTTCCATAAGTTAACTTATAACTATTTTGTCAAAAAAAAAGAAAATGGGTGTGTTTATGTGTGTATTAATTTTTTTTCAGCAGTTCTACAGATAAAAGGCTTCACACAAACACTAGCTTTTCACTTAAGAAATCATATCCACCTTTTGCCCACCCAGATAAGGAAATTTCCATTAAAAAAAAAAAAAAGAATCTCAGCATGTCTAGTGTAATGCCTTGTTTTACACAAGATGTTATACAAATCTGTACAAGTGTGTGCAGCTGTTTTCCTTCAATGAATGGTAGAATTTATTAGGGGACCTCCTGCAATTTCATGGCTACTGACTCCTGTTGCATAAATGGTTCAGAGAAATGAAGATCTGTGAGTGAGATGTCCTGTAAAACCAAGGTGCATGGACAGTGGCTCTGGAGCTGAACTCTTAAGACTCAAACCAGCTCTAATGAATCGGACTTTTTACATTTTGCTACTCTACTTTGGTGACATTTTCATGCTAATTGAGCCATTTAATTTTATTTTAAATGAATGCCTTTAGGGTAACATAAAATACTAGTTAACCATTGTTAATTCTATCATGTTATTCCCTGTTCTATCTAGTGGCTATACAATGGATGTTACAGTTAGTTCTCTAAAATGTTTGTTTTATTTATTTGTATTAGAATTATGAGGGTGATAAATTTGAGACTTTTCACTGAAAGAAATTTTTAAAACTTACAAATAGGTAGGTAGGTAGGTAGATAGATAGAGCTGCAATATTACTAAAACCCCATTTTCTATCCCGGGATATATTCTCACAAGAAAATAGAAACCTATGTACCTAACTTTATTTATGTAGCAATTTTTCACTTTTTATATTAGCTGAAAGGTAGTAGGGTTTTGGTAGAGTTTTCTTAATAGACATACTTAAAACCAGTGTCAAGATATGTTTCTTTAAAAGAGGAACTGAAATCATCCTCATACTTGAGTTCTCTGTAGCCAAATCATTCCATGATCTATTTATGTATTAAATCAATATAAAAATTTGCTCGGTTCTATTTTCTCTCAAAACATTGGGAAAAAGAGTTGTTTTGTTCCTTAGAGAAAAATGGGTCGAATTGGTAATAAGAAGACTTCTGTTTGAGTTTTATTATTAAACAATTAAGAGAATCATGTGTATTCCCTGTATCTCAGTCATAAAACACACCTTCTCAGAAGATAGTTATCCCCCGAAGGTGGTTACAAAGTTTTCAGAAGTACAGGGATCAACCATCCCTTCACCCTTTGTAATTCTCTGATCGCTCAGTTCAGATTCTTGCATATAAAGAAATTGCAATGGAAGTGAATACCAAGTCCAAGACCAAACCAATACCACTTGGTTAAGACACAGGTAACACTTCAGTTGAAAAGAATAGTCCTGTAATAAGTTGGTGTCAGTTCAATTATGTATAAAAAAGGATTCTTGACCTGTATATCATGCAAAAAAATGATTTTACCTAGACTACAGATCAAAATTTGAAAGGATAAGAAGTCTGGGAGGAAACATAAGAAAATATCTTCAAGGACTTGAAACTATAATCTGTGTGAATATACAGATAATTGTGTACATTTTTTCTTTAAACAAAAGTTCATTCAAATTAAAAGATACCAGG
This sequence comes from Plecotus auritus, assembly GCF_963455305.1. Taxonomy (NCBI): domain Eukaryota; kingdom Metazoa; phylum Chordata; class Mammalia; order Chiroptera; family Vespertilionidae; genus Plecotus; species Plecotus auritus. The sequence goes on along the minus strand of NC_137772.1, from coordinate 12,214,827 downwards.
AACCAGCTACATAATTAGAGGAAAAAAGTATTTCCTATTTCATGCACACTCCTAGTTAGGTGCTCTATTTTCAATCATAGTTCTAGATGGAAGAACTCCCTATGCCTATAAAACAAACAAACAAACAAAAAAACAAACAAAAAACCATGATGAGCCAGAACAGATTAATGGGAGTAAGAAAGTCTTCTGGGAAAAAAAGTAAATAAAATCAGACTTTCTTTAATCAAAAACTACAAATCCAGAAATGAAGGCACCTCTGCTACTTTAAAAACAACTTACATTATTGTAAGGCAAATTCTAGACGGGATTTTTTTAAAAGCCAGCAGCATCAGAACATGAAACAAAGTGAGAAAAAAATCATGTAGGGCACAAGAGAGGAGTGACCCCATTAGAGGCCCCTCGGGAGAGAAGGGAAAGCTGTCAGGAAGACACAGCGTGCTGTGATTTTATCCCTGGGGCGTCCGAGTACCTGTGTGATGTGGGACAGGCTTACTGTGTGAAAAATGTTCTGCTAAGAAGGTCTGTGCACAATGCCAAGTTTTGAAAGCACCATTTAATAGTCTATGTGTTCAAACCTTAAAAGCTCATTTCAGCACATGAAATGTGTTTCAAATATCTACCCAAATGAAAGAAACATGAGCACTGGCATATTTGAGTATCTGCAAAGATCAATATCTTTAAAAGCTAATTAAAATAATACAATTTTAAAATAAAGTAAACCTTTTTTAAGTCACGTACATTTAAGCCATAGAGGGCATTGAAATAAGTGTTATGTAAATTTCTGAATACATTTTATAAATTGGCAAAGTGAAATTTAGAATAATTAAAATAGATTTTATTTGATCTAAAAGTGTGTTGAATTTATTATATTTGGGGTAAGGTATATAATTAGACACCAACAGGAGGGATTTAATAAGATTTTTTTACACTAAACAATAGAGAAATCATAAGAAAAAAATTAAATGCCTTGTATGTTTTGTGGTATAAAGCATGTTCAAAACTTTTTCTAGATATAATTTCTAGAAATATTTGAAAGAGGGGAAAGATTGCTCACTTCCAAGAATTACTGGATTTTTTTTCTTCATGATCATTGTTACCATTATCTTCCCATTTAAAATTCCCAAGTTCATTTATTCCCCTTTAAGACCTGCTCTGTTCTATTTTTATGATGTTACTCCTAAAATCTTTTTATATCTACTAATATAGTGTCTGGCTTGGTAGTAAATTTATTTTCCTAACAGTTGTCCTGGTTTAGCTAAGACATTACTGAGTCTCCAACTATATTTTGAGTTGGGAGTAATGTCTCATATTTCCTGATCTCCTAGCATTGAGCACCAGGGGATACCCCAAAATACAATTTTTTCTGAATAAATTGAAGCCAAGGGGAAGAGTGTTGCCTACCTCTCATCTAGTTGGAGTTCTAGTATAGAGACAGGCTGAGCTGGTCTCGTAATAAGTCAATGGGGCTAGAGACCAGCACACACGTCTGTAGATGGGTGTTTATGGAGCATCCTTTCAGGTACCAGGTACCGCTCTCACTGGAAAAAAAAATCCTGGTGTAGGAATAAATGAAAAACATTATATTTCACCTTTATCGGTCTTATCAGACTAAATTTTAAATTCATCACCACTTTCTGTCCTGGTTCTCCTAAACTTCAGTGATCATGAAAGTCAATTTGTTCTACCTCTCATGTACTTACCAATGGAGGACTGTCGTGGCGGCCTCTTTAAGGGCACCTAAAATGGAATTACCTGGTTTTAAGCTAGTAAGGACCTGATTACTTTTGAAAGAAGCTGCCTAAATGATATACCTTGAACCTACATCCAATTTGTTTTACTCAGTCAACAACCAAGAAAAACCTTTAGTGACAGAAATACAATGTGTAACCTAATCTGGTATGCAGTGAATATTCTCAGCAAGGCTAATTCCAACCTCCTAGAGAAAAAAACTAATCTACTCTGTCACTGACACAGTAGGTCAATAGCTATATTTGCATTCTTCATGTGGCACCTGCCATGTTCACCAAAAATAAAATCACCAGTAAATTTTAAATATTTATCATGCCTAATATGGTAATATTACATTTAATTTATCTTATTTATCAAAGCAAACACATAAGCCACGCTATTTCTACTGTTTTCATTAATTAAGAAATGTAGGCAGAGAGAGCTCAGGACTTCACCTAAACAAAACATAAATTATAACCGGTGCTAAGACTAAGCAAATTTTATTGCAGCAAATACTTCAACAAAATCTGCCATGTGATCTGAAACTGTGATTAATATCCAAGTTGTTATATGATATAAATGGAAGTTTTATCTTTTTTTTGTCCTCATCAAAAGACTGCTGAATTTCTCTTTTATCTTTGCTTCTTTCTATTATTTTTACTTACTCTTTCTGATTTAGTCTTACAGGCTAATTTGGTTTTATAGCCCACAATCGTTAGTGTGTGTGCTGTCGCTCACGTGTGTACGCATGTGTGTGTGCACGCACAACACAATGAAGAGAGACTTTTCCTTCCTGTCAGCATTAACCTTCATGTGTTTTATTTTTGGTTTTCCTCCTCCTTGGGCAAGGTGCTGATTGCATACTCTGGCTCAGTCACTTGGAAGTCTCCACATTCCCTTACAGAACTACATGTGGCTCCTTGTGGATTGAATCTTCCCTTCCCCGTCTCTCAAAGATAATTTTAAACATTCTCTCAGAAGTTATAAACTGGCAGCCTATGAGCAAAGCTCATTCAGCAGATTTACTTCTATTGCAGTGACTGTTGTGGGTTGTATTGCTTTGTTTTCACCTCTATTAATTTTATAAACACATTAACTGAACATATTTTCCATTCAAATAGCCCTACTTACCAAAGTACATGTTCTGGGGAATTGTGATTTTGATGTTTTAAAAAAATACTTATCCCAAAGTCACACAGACAAACATCTCTCTTATTTTAGACTGAGTCAAAGTTTTTAAAAAGTAGTTATATTTGCATTCAAAGTATAATTAACTTCTTATGTAAAGATATCTACTATTTTTATATTTTCTTTCAGGTAGCCTCTTCTCTTCACTGGCTATCCACCAAATATATATATATATATATATATATATATATACACACATACATATATATATATACATATATATATGTATATATATATGTGTGTGTGTGTGTGTATGTATATATATATATATATATATATGTATATATATATGTATATATATATATACATATATATATATATATATATATATATATATATATATATATTAGCCAGATTGTTATACGCTTGCATTTTATTTAAGTCACAATTGTTTTGGGTGTGTGTTAGAGAAACCAAACCTATATTCTTGCTGATACAGTGTGTATGTGTCCAACCAAGATATACCTACTGTTTACAACCTATACTTACTTCTGTTCCTTTTTCTAATTTTAATTTTCAAACTATACCTACTTCAGTTCATTTTTCTAATTTTCATTTTCATTTTCATTTTTTCCACTATAGCTGACATTCAATATTATATTAGTTTCAAGTATACAGCATAGTGGTTAGACATTTATATAACCTACTAGAGGCCCAGTGCACGAAATTCGTGCACGGGGGGGGGGGTTGTCCCTCAGCACAGCCTGCACCTCTCCAATATGGGACCCCTTGAGGGATGTCCGACTGCCCATTTAGGCCCGATCCCACTGGCCTAAATGGGCAGTCGGACATCCCTTTCACAATCCATGACTGCTGGATCCCAACCGCTTGCCTGCCTGCCTGCCTGATTGACCCTAACCACTTCTGCCTGTCCACCTGATCACCCCTAACCACTCCCCTACCAGCCTGATCGATGCCTAACTGCTCCCCTGCAGGCCTGGTTGCCCCCAACTGCCCTCCCCTGCAGGCCTGGTTCTCCCCAACTGCCCTCTCCTGCAGGCCTGGTCACTCCCAACTGCCCTCCCCTGAAGGCCTGGGTCCCCCACAACTGCCCTCCCCTGCCAACTATCTTGTGGTGGCCATCTTGTGTCCACATGGGGATGGCCATCTTTGACCCCATTGGGGCGGCCATCTTGTGTGTTGGAGTAATGGTCAATTTTCATATTACCTCTTTATTATATAGGATATTATATAGGATGAAGTGATCTTGCCCACAAGTCTAGTACCCAACTGGCACCAGATATAGCATTATAATAATATTGACCATATTCTTTGTGCTGTACTTTATACACCAATGTCTAGTCAGTATTTTTATTTATTATCAAAAGCTCACTTACTAATCCCAAATAACAATCAGATTTAACTGGGAAATTGAGTAGAGGCGATGGTCTTGCTTAGAAGCAAGCCAAGGCTACCAACCACACCTTTAGAGTTGAGATCCCTTTGTGTTTACAAAATGCCTGTGGCTAAGAAGCAGGTAAACTAACCCATGGTCAAAGGCTAAGAAAATATTACCTAATAAGGCTTTTTTTGACTAGTAATTAAACCCCTTGATGTGTATCTGATGTAGAGTAACTATAAATCAAGGCTACACTACAGATTGTAATGTTAACATGACGCTCCATGATGTTTACAGTATTTAATCCTGCAGTGACATATGCACTGAAATTGTAGATGCCAACCCCTCCCCATTCCCCTCTCCCTGCCTCCATTCTCTTGGTTTCCCCACTTCAGAGGGAAAGCCCTAAGAATAACTCTCATTGCCCTAGCCGGTTTGGCGCAGTGGATAGAGCTTCGGCCTGTGGACTGAAAAGTCCTGGGTTTGATTCCCATCAAGGGCGTATACTGTTTGCAGGCTTGATCTCTGGCCCTAGTAGGGGCTCATGTGGTAGGCAAACAATCCACGTGTCTCTCTCACATCGATGTTTCTCTCTGCCTCTTCCCCTCCTTTCTGCTCTCTAAAAATCAATGGAAGAATACCTTCCAGTGAGGATTAACCAAAAAAAAAAAAAAAAGTAACTCTCATTGATGAGTAATGCCATTTGCAATTGCTTCTCAGACACTATGTATTTTTCCAAAAATATTGATTTTATTTCTTTAGTTGTTCAAAAGTTTATTTGTAATAATAAAAATAGAGAGGGGAGAAAAATGGCGGCGGAATAGACAGACGTGTTCCGAGCCTTGTCCCGGAGCAGAAAGAAAGAACAGCTGAGGGTCACACTAGGAGTGTTTGTTGGCAAGTTGGGGGACAGCTGAACTCCAGAAGAAGGTGGGAGACTGCTAGACGGGGTTCCCCTGACCTGGAAGCTCCCACTGCGGCTGGGTCCCTTCCAGGAGCTGCGGGCTTGGACACGGAGTCGCCGACATCTGGAACCGGAAAGTGGAGCTTATCGGAAGCCTGAGAATCCACAACTGCAGCACCCACGGAACAGCTGCGAGCCCCAGAACAACGCTCCCCAATTGGCGCAAACACACGGGTTCAGGGGAGCTCTACACTCCACCACGGAAAGGTCAGATTTCGCCTAGGATAAGGTGAGGTCTCTGGTCCCAGCGCGAGAGAGGAACGCGTGTTTTGCGGGAGCTGGAGGACCAGGGAAGTCTGTGCCTAGAAAAATCGGTGGCTGCTGGGGCTGGCGTGATCTGTGAATGTGGAAGGGGGTCCTCAGAGCTGCTAACAGAAGGGCTCTCTAAAAAGCAACCCATTTTGATCTGAAGTGCAGGGACACCCTAAGAATTTCAGGGGTGTGCTAGACTTACGCGCAGCCACGGAGTGCGCACACTTGGGCTTTTTCCTCTTGAAATTCTTGCTTCTGATTACTAAGCCCAATTCATAGGTTCACCCAGTTGGGGACACCCTGGGAGACTGCAGGGGAAAGTTGTTTTTCTGGAACCTGGGGATCGAAGCGGGGAGTGACCATCCGAGAGCCAGCTCTGAGGCAGCCCACTCCCACAAACCGGTAGTGAGTGCCACAGGGAAAGAAGGCTCTAACACTCCCTAGAGAGGCCATAGATAAACCCGGATGTCAATCCAGAAACACTGCCACCCAGGGGCTGAATCACAAATTGACTCTTGTGTAATCAAAAATAAAGGAATACGAATTAAGACACACCGCCTGCTTAAAATCAGGACTGGCTTACATCACTGAAGAGCAGTGGAACGCAGGGAACTGCAATACTGTCCGGACTGAGAAACAGGCGTGCCAAACAGAACAACAGAGGAAGTGAATGACCTTCACTACTCCACATTTTATTTTTATTTTTTATTTTTTTATTTTCATTTTTTGCATCTTTTACTCAAGAAACTAATTTTTTTCCTCACTTGATTTTACCTTTTTAATTATTACATTTTTATTTTCAATCCGTATTATTACTACTGCTATTTTATCTTTTTTTTTTTTTTAAGTGTCATTTTATTTTCTCTTCATTTTGTTTTGGGATTAATGTTCTACATTCCATTTTTATCTTTCCTTTAGCATCATTTTACTCTATCTCAAATCTACCTTTATGCCATCACTCTCTTCCTCACTTTTCCCTTTTCAGTGTCCTGTTTATCTTACCCCTTTCCTGCTTTAGATTTTCCCTATTCTTTCTGTTTATCCCCTTTTAAAATTTCACCCTACTTATATATCTAATCTCCAATCCCCTGCTCCAAGTCCATACACACCTCTCTCTTCGCTGTCTTAACTATCCAAAAAATTGTTTTTCTCTCTGTCCTTTTGTTGTTGTTCGCTTGAATGTAGATTATATCGAATTTTTATGCTTTTTTGTGAGATTGTTCTGCTTATTCTTCTTTTGTTTATTTTTTTGTTTGTTTAGTGCTTCTGTTTTCCCTTGCCTCACTCAATATTAGTTGGTGTTGTAGTTTGTATTAATCCCCAGGTACTTGTTGCTGGCATTTGCTGGGATAAGTGATTGTTCTATTGGAGTTTTATCCCCAATATATATAGTCTGTTTCCCTTTCTCTCTTAGTCTCTTTCTTGTCTCTCTTACTTTTTATTCTTCTTTTTTTTCCCTTTTCCCAATATCATTTTGACACCCCTTTTTTTTTCTTCTTCTTCTTTCTTTCTTTTTCCTCTTCTTCTTTCTCTACTATCCCCTAATTTTCCTTTCTCTGGTGGTCACCTTTATTGGAGGTTATTAATATCGTGAATACATTTCTGTTCAGTGCCTTGTGTGTTGTACCTGGTAGTGCTGTATTTTGTGCCTTTAAATCGACGCAGGAGAGAGAGAACTACATAACCAGACACCCAGAGAAGAGAGACCATGGGGAGACAAAGACACAGCCCGCATATGAAAGAAAAGCAGGCATCACCAGAAAAGGAAGTAAACGAAATGGAAGCAAGCAACCTTCCAGAAAAAGAATTCAGAGAAATGGTCATAAGGTGGCTGAAAAGAATGGAAGACAAATTCGACAATATGAGCAAGAACCAAGAGGAAATGAAGAAGAACCAAGAAGAAATGAAAAATGACATCGCTGCTGTAAAGAACTCAATAGAAAGCATCAAGAGTAGACTAGAAGAAGCAGAGGACCGCATCAGTGAGCTAGAAGACAAGATGGAAAAAAATACCCAAGAAAAGCAACTTCTAGAAAAAAAAATTAAAAGGCAGGAGGAGAGCCTAAGGGAACTTTGGGACAACACGAAACAAAACAACATCCGCATAATAGGGGTTCCAGAAGGAAAGGAAGCTGAGCAAGGAATAGAAAACCTATTTGAAGAAATAATGACAGAAAATTTCCCTGATATAGAGAAGAAAAAACCCACACAAATCCAAGAAGCTCACAGAGTCCCAAGCAAAATGAACTCCAAAAGACCGACGCCAAGGCACATTATAATTAAATTGGCAAACACCAACGACAAAGTAAGAATCTTAAAAGCGGCCAGAGAGAGACAGAAAGTTACATACAAAGGAACCCCCATCAGACTAGCAACTGATTTCTCAACAGAAACTCATCAGGCCAGAAGGGAATGGAATGAAATATACAAAGTCATGCAAAGGAAGGGTCTGAATCCAAGAATACTGTACCCAGCAAGGCTGTCAATCAAAATTGAAGGTGAAATCAGGAGCTTCACAGACAAAAAAGGACTAAGGGAATTTATTACCACCAAACCAGCAATGCAAGAAATGCTAAAGGGTCTGCTGTAAAAAAAAAAAAAAGAAATAGGAAGCGAAGAAGGAACACAGGTGTAAAGAATAGGAATGGCGACCAATAAGTACCTATCAATAATAACTTTAAATGTAAACGGATTAAATGCCCCAATCAAAAGACATAGGGTAATGGATTGGATAAGAAAACATGACCCATATATCTGCTGTCTACAAGAAACCCACCTCAGAAAAAAAGACGCACACAGACTGAGGGTGAAGGGATGGAAAAAGGTTTTCCAGGCAAATGGAACTGAAAAAAAGCTGGGGAAGCAATACTTATATCTGACAAATTAGATCTCAAACTGAAGGACATAACAAGAGATAAGGAAGGCCACTTCATAATACTAAAGGGAGCAATCCAACAAGAAGAAATAACTCTGGTAAACATATATGCACCCAATACAGGAGCACCCAAATACATAAAAAAACTCCTGGAGGATATCAAGGGAGAGATTGACAGCAATACAATCATAGTAGGAGACTTTAATACCCCACTATCACCATTGGACAAATCCTCTAAACAAAATATCAGCAAAGAAACATCAATCCTAAATGAATCACTAGACCAGATGGAATTAATTGACATCTTCAGAACATTTCACCCCAAAGCCACAGAATATACATTCTTCTCAAGCGCACATGGGTCATTTTCAAAGATAGACCATATGTTGGGACATAGGCAAAGTCTCTTCAAATTCAAGAAGATAGAAATCATATCAAGCATCTTCTCAGACCACAGTGGCATAAAACTGGAAATCAACTACAATAAAAACAACCCAAAGAAATCAAACACATGGAGACTAAACAGCATGCTATTAAACCATGACTGGGTTACCAGAGAGATCAAAGAAGAAATAAAAAACATCATGACAACAAATGACAATGAAAACACTACAATCCAAAATCTATGGGACACAGCGAAAGCAGTCTTGAGAGGGAAGTTCATAGCTCTACAAGCCTACTGCAAAAAACAAGAAACAGGGGTAATAAATTACCTAACCCAACAACTCAAAGAGTTAGAAAAAGAGCAACAAGAAAAGCCCAGTGTAAGCAGAAGGAAGGAAATAATAAAGATCAGAGCACAGATAAATGACATAGAGACCAAAGAAACAATACAAAAGATCAACAAAACCAAGAGCTGGTTCTTTGAAAGGATAAACAAGATTGATGAACCTCTAGCCAGGCTCACCAAGAAGCAAAGAGAGAGGACCCAAATAAACAAAATCAGAAATGAAAGAGGTGAAATAACAACAGATCCCGCCGAAATACAAAGGATTGTTAAAAAATACTACGAACAACTCTATTCCAACAAACTGGACAACCTGGAGGAAATGGACATATTCCTAGAAAAATATAACCTTCCAAAACTCAATCAGGAAGAATCTAAACAGCTCAATATGCCAGTAACTATGGAAGAAATTGAATCAGTCATCAAAGAGCTTCCGGCAAACAAAAGCCCGGGGCCAGACGGCTTCACAGGAGAGTTTTACCAAACATTCAAGGAAGAACTAAAACCTATCCTCCTCAGACTATTCCAAAAAATTCAAGAGGAAGGAACACTTCCAAGCTCCTTCTATGAAGCCAGCATCACCCTAATACCAAAACCAGATAAAGACAACACAATGAAAGAGAATTACAGGCCAATATCCCTCATGAATGTAGATGCCAAAATCCTCAACAAAATTCTAGCAAATCGGATCCAGCAGTACATCAGAAAGATCATACACCATGACCAAGTAGGGTTTATCCCAGGAATGCAAGGATGGTTCAATATCCGAAAATCAATAAATGTGATACATCACATAAACAAATTGAAAGATAAAAATCACATAGTCATATCAATGGATGCAGAAAAAGCATTTGACAAAATCCAACACCCTTTCTTGATAAAAACTCTCAACAAGGTGGGAATAGAAGGATCATACCTCAACATCATAAAAGCTATATATGATAAACCCACAGCTAACATCATACTCAATGGGCAAAAACTAAAACCATTTCCCCTAAGAACAGGAACAAGACAAGGATGCCCACTCTCACCACTCCTGTTTGACATAGTACTGGAAGTATTAGCCATTGCAATTAGACAAGAAGAAGAAATAAAAGGCATCCAAATTGGAAAAGAAGAAGTAAAGCTGTCCTTATTTGCAGATGACATGATATTGTACATAAAAAACCCGAAAGACTCTATCAAAAAACTAACAGACTTAATAAATGAATTCGGCAAGGTAGCAGGATACAAAATTAACGCCAAGAAATCTATGGCATTTCTATACACCAACAGTGAACTTACAGAAAGAGAGACTAAAAAAGCAATCCCATTTTCCATCGCACCAAAAAAAATTAAGATACTTAGGAATAAACCTAACCAAGGAGGTAAAAGACCTATATGCGGAAAACTACAGGACACTGAAAAAAGAGATAGAGGAAGATGTAAACAGATGGAAGAACATACCATGTTCATGGATTGGTAGAATCAACATCATCAAAATGTCCATACTACCCAAAGCAATCTATAGATTCAATGCACTCCCCATTAAAATACCAACAGCATATTTCACAGACCTAGAAAGAACTCTCCAAAAATTCATCTGGAATAAAAAAAGACCCCGAATAGCCACAGCAATCCTGAGAAAGAAGAATAAAGTAGGAGGGATCTCAATACCAGATTTCAAGCTGTATTACAAAGCCACTGTCCTCAAAACAGCCTGGTACTGGCACAAGAACAGACATATAGATCAATGGAATAGAATAGAGAATCCAGATATCGACCCAAACCAATATGCGCAATTAATATTTGACAAAGGATGCATGAGCATACAATGGAGTCAAGACAGTCTCTTCAATAAATGGTGTTGGGAAAATTGGACAGATACATGCAAAAAAAATGAAACTAGATCACCAACTTACACCATACACAAAAATAAACTCAAAATGGATACAGGACTTAAATATAAGACGGGAAACCATAAAAATACTAGAGGAATCCTCAGGCAGCAAAATCTCAGACATATGCCAAAAGAACTTTTTCAGTGATACTGCCCCTAGGGCAATGGAAGCCAAAGAGAAAATAAACAAATGGGACTACATCAAAATAAAAAGCTTTTGCACAGCAAAAGAAACCATCAACAAAACAACAAGAAACCCCACTGTATGGGAGAACATATTTGCAAATGGTATCACTGATAAAGGTTTAATTTCCAACATCTACAGGCAGCTTATACAACTTAATAAAAGGAAGATAAATGATCCAATAAAAAAATGGGCAACGGACCTAAATAGAAACTTTTCGAAAGAAGACAGAAGGAAGGCCAAGAGACACATGAAAACATGCTCAAAGTCACTTATTATCCGAGAGATGCAAATCAAAACGACAATGCGATACCATCTCACACCTGTCAGAATGGCTATCATCAACAAATCAACAAACGACAAGTGTTGGTGAGGATGCGGAGAAAAAGGAACCCTCGTGCACTGCTGGTGGGAATGCAGACTGGTGCAGCCACTGTGGAGAACAGTATGGAGTTTCCTCAAAAAACTGAAAATGGAACTCCCATTTGACCCAGTAATCCCACTCCTAGGAATATATCCTAAGAAACCAGAAACACCAATCAGAAAGGATATATGCACCCCTATGTTCATAGCAGCACAATTTACAATAGCTAAGATTTGGAAACAGCCTAGGTGCCCGTCAGCAGATGACTGGATCAGAAAACTATGGTACATCTACACAATGGAATACTATGATGCCATAAAAAAGAAGGAATTACTACCATTTGTAGACACCTGGATGGAATTAGAGAACATTATGCTGAGTGAAATAAGCCAGTCAATGAAAGAAAAATACCACATGATCTCACTCATTTAGGGATAATGAAAAACATTATAAACTGATGAACCAAAGATAGTTACAGAGGCAGTAAAGCATCAAACAGAGTGTCTAATTACAGCGGTAAGGTTAGGGAGAGGTGGGGGAAATAAGAGATCAACTGAAGGACTTGCATGCATGCATATAAGAGTAACCAACGGCTGCAAAACATTGGGGGGTGAGGGCAGGTATGGGAGTGGGGTGGGGGGGGCAATGGTAAGATATGTACACATATAATACCTTAATAAAAATTTGAAAAAAAAAATAAAATAATAATAATAATAATAATAAAAATAGAAATGAAAATAAACATTTTCTCTGCATCTCCATGTATATGTCTCTTACATTTGGAATTTGTTTTATGAAGAGAAATTAATGATATAAAGGGGCATTTGAAATGTTTTTAGTATCTTCTATATTACTCCATGTGGAATAAGTGTTTCAAATTTTCCATTTTACTTCCACATTATTTCAGGACATTAAGAGAAATTAAAACCTTGATTGAAAGTATATTATTTAAGTAAATTATAGGGGCTAATTATCTTTTGGGTAGAATTACATAATGTAAGTAGCTGAATACAATTGATATAAGCAGTTAATTTAGACAAATAAATTGAAAGTTTAAAATCTGATTATTTTATTCATACATAATCTCACTCCTGCCACTTATTCTATGTGAATAATTATTGGTATGGTTTGACTTGCTCTAGGGAATCAATTAAGTCCTAGAACTTTAAATAATTATTTCATTATTACAAAACCATCTTCCAAGAGATCCACACTGCAGGAGTAGGTTGAGGTCTTTCTCAAAAGAGTTCTCCAAACTTTAACAATGTTCTTCCTCTGATTTAACTACACAGATAGAGAGTTCCCTTAGAGCAGTGGTTCCCAACCTTTTATGGGCCATGTCCTACCTAAGCATCTCTAAAATCCTGATGCCTCCCTGTGACATATAATTCTTATTATTCAAAAAGTGAACTCCTATTCAAGTGGAGAAAACCTAAAAGGCCATTAACTTGGTCTAAACAAGCTTCCAAAGAACATGGCATCCATGAAAGAAAAGAACAAAAGGACCGTGGAAGTACTGAGGAAGAAATCACTAAGAAATTGTTTAAAAAATAATAATATGAAGTGATATGAAAAAAATAGAAAATAAAGTTTCAAAACATATAATAGAGAACTGAAATGCATAAATATGTCTCAATATATATTTATATACTATATATGAGGCCCCTTGAACCATAAGAAATGCAAAAACTTCACTATTAGTAATTCATTCTCAAATTGCTCCCCTTAAAAATCAAATTGCCCCCCTGTGGGGGGGGGGGTGCCCCACATTGGGAACCACTGCCTTAGAGGGAAATGTGAGTACAGTTTACTGTTCTTTTAAAAATGAAAAAGCTGTTGTCACAAAATAACAAAGCCATGAATCTGTGGACTATACCTTCAGAGTACTGCTGTTGGATCTTTCTCATAATACTTTTTATCTATTTTTAATATGTTTTTATTGATTTTAGAGAGAGAGGAAAGACGAGGAATAGAGAAATAGAAACATCAATGACGGAGAAACATGATTCGGCTGCCTCCTATATGCCCCTTATTGGGGATGGAGCCCTAAACCCTGGCATGTGCCTGGACCAGGAATCCATGTGATGACCTCTTGATTCATGGGTCAAAGCTCAACCACTGAGCAACACTGGCTGGGCTCTCATAATACTTTTTATATCACATTTACATACATTTGATATAAAAAGAGCATGCAGATTTTTAGTGCAGATATTCCCTTACAAATCACTACATTTATAATTTAACATCATCAAGAAAATTTATAAGACTTTTTAAAAACATATATCATTTAATTAGTAGGCTTTGAGTCCCCAGATAGAAATCATCTTTAACAATTAAGAAATTTGTATTCTTAACATATTTAGCATTCATATGAGTCAATGGAGGGGGTGGGGGGGACAATAGTCCAATGAACAACTGGGAAGACTGGATGCATATGGGGAAATTCTCAACATCAGTTATACAAATTAAAACTCAGCTATATAACATATTTTAACTATCACATTAGAGTTAAAAAAAATTAATGACACAATGTATTAGTGGAATTATGAGGAGAACATGGACTCTCATGCATTGCTGGTGGAAATACAGATTTATATAATCACCATGAGGCAGTTTGGCAATAATTCTCAAAATTGAAAATGTATAATTTATTTTGCTTAGTAATTCCACTTCTAGGAATTTATCCAATGGACATATACTATGTAAATAATGTCTGTGCAAGAAGATTAATCTATATATATAAAAGCCTAAGCTACCATTATAACCGAATGACCGGAATGACCAGTCAACTAGTCGCTATGTTGCACACTGACCACCAGGGGTCGGACACTCAATGCAGGAGCTGCCCCCTGGTGGTCAGTGCACTCCCACAGCCAATCTCCTGCAGCCGGCCAACCTCCCATGGCCCCTCCCCCCAGGCCAGCCAACCTTCCACAGCCCCTTCCCCTGGATGGGTGGCCCGATCACCCCAATGGGAACCTCCAGGGGCCCCTCCTCTCCCGCTGGCCAGCCAACCTCCCGCAGCCCCTACCCGCAGCTAGCCAACCTCCAGTGGCCCGATCGGGACTGGGCAAGATGCCCAGATCAGCCCCAATTGCTGGCCAGGCCGAGGGATCCCACCTGTGCACAAATTTGTGCACTGGGTCTCTAGTTTAGAAATAAATATCTAACTAGTTAAATCAATTATGATAACATTCCACCAGCCATTAAAATGAACAAGGTAGCTCTTTCTGTGATGATGTGGAATGAAATGTGCACATGTGCTTGCATGTGTGTGTGTTTATATTAACTTCAATAGTATTTCTAGTTTTTTTTGATATGTACTATATATTGCCTTTAAGAATTTGAGTTGCCCTAGCTGGTTTGGCCCAGTGGATAAAGTGTCGGCCTGAGGACTGAAGGATCCCAGCTTCAATTCCCTGCAACAGTATGATGTGTCTCTCTCTCACCAATGTTTCTCTTTCTGTGTCTCTTCCCCTCTCTCCCACTCTCTAAAAATCAATGGAAAATATTCTCAGATGAGGATTTAAAAAATTTAAATTATATTATTCTTACTCTTCTAAATCTATTTTGTTTTACATTAAAAGAAAATTTGAAATATGCCCATACCAACGAATTTATATATCAACGAGTATCAAAATGTTTTCATAGGATCATTAAAGCAGATTTTTTCTAAGACAATAGCATGATACCTAAATAACTCAGAAAAACACAAGATGTAGGGTACATGACCCCATTCTTCAACTTATTACATGTCTTACTGTTGTAGGTCACGTAAGCTCCATTTCTTCATTGCTAAATAGCCAAAACTTGTTCTAACGTACAATATAGTGGGAAGGAGTTCAATGACATCATATATGTAAAATTGCTTTGTAATCTAAAAAAAAATACAAATGCAAATTATTAGCATGAGATGTGAATTTTTTCAGAAGGAAATTAATAAAACATGCATTTATGTTAAATCATCAGCAAAATCATTACAGATTTTCCCATCTCCTTACTTCTGCCTTGAGGCACAGATATCCTCATGCTAGCTAGCATCAGATGAAAGCTTAACTGTACCTGCTTCTCTTTCTTCATCTGTCCCAAGAACTCTGCTAATAAATTAATTGTGACTTTGTGTTTCTTTCAAAACACTCTAGACTAACCCCTCTGTATTAGGGAGAGCATAATAGGTTAATTTCTATACCCAGAGGAAATGTATATTTACATAGTAATGATGATGATATTAAATCCCTTAACAAGACATTTTATGGGTCTTCTAACTGTGTCAGACTTTCAGGGGAGCTAATTCAGGGCACAGTTGTCTTAAGGAATAAAGGCAGATGTGTGATTACATTACCTGGCTTAAGGGGAACTCGACTTGCATGCAAAAGTAGTTAAAATAAAATTATATCTAAGTGATCTCGCAATGTCTATTAGAACAGCTTTAACATAAGCTATACTATTTTTAAATTTTTAGAGGATATTATCAAAACCTTCCTACCTCACCATCACTCCTGAAATGTTCAAGCATTTTCTCAGAATAATAGAATTTTGAGTAGAAGCAAGTTCAGAATTGAAATAGCTACACTGGAACTCTCTTTTGGTAGACAGAACAAATAATAGGTTTGAGAACCGATTATATATGATTGTTCCAGCACATTATTGTTGGGGAATACTTGCAAATTTTCATTGTTCACTTTCCATGATTGGTAGTATTTTTCTGATGAGTAGATTTCGTTTGTGGATAATGATACCTGGGGAGGAGATAAGTGATGATGTTCAAAGACAGGAAAACTTATCCTGTACTGGTCTGCACAAGACCTAACTTTTTTGAGTCAACATATAAGATATTTCATAGGAGGATTCCTGGCTTCTCTGGAAACCCTGGTTCTCATTCCCCCATGGAGCAAGCAATGGAGAGGAAGACAGTTGCCCATTCTTGAAGTTTTAGCCTCCAGTTCCTCATGCCCCACCACACAGCTTCCTTATACATGGCTACTTAGGTAAGATTTCCTTTTTTTTTTCTTCTTTCATCTGTCTAACCGTAGTAAACATATGATCATGCTCAGGGACTCCTGAATAAGACAAGGATCAATGTTCATCTTTGGGATATGTAGTTATATACATATACATATACATATACATATACATATACACTGAGTGGCCAGATTATTATGATCTCTGAATGCATAATAATCTGGCCACTCAGTATATATAGTTTAGAGGCCCGGTGCATGAATTCATGCATGGCCAGGCAGAAGGGACATGGGCGGCTGTCCGGCCTGCCTGCTGGTCGAGGGAACAATTTGCATATTAGCCTTTTATTATATAGGATATACACTGAGTGGCCAGATTATTATGCGTTCAGAGATCATAATAATCTGGTCACTCAGTGTATATAGATATGTATTATATATATATAATATATCATATATATTATATGTATATAAATGGGTGCATATATATATATATATATATATATATATATATATATATATGATTCAACAGTTACCAAGAAGATAAAAATGTCTTCAACTTATTATTTTTTTAAGAATTTTTGTGAGTTTATTTGACCCAAACTGTCAATAATTGCTGGGATGCAGAATCTCAAGGTATTGAGACAGTGCTCCCTCTTCAACTTACTCTTATACTCAAAGAGAAGCAGGCTTTAGTTGCCTTTAAAGCCTAGCCTAGATGCCCCTGTGACATTAGGACTATCAGGTCATCTCCCAGCACCAGGAGTATTTGGAGGGACATGAAGAACCTAAGGTAACCCTCAAAATGACCTATTGGAAGGTTTCCCCACGGTCATCACCAAGGGGCCTTGACTGATAACTCAGTCTGAGTAACACATGCTGAAGAAGTGAGGATTTGTGTCAGGGCAAATGCAACTTTGATAGTAAGCAGGGGATTATCCTGATAGTGGCTGTAGATTCTGAGGCAGAAGCTAGCAAAAGGCACACTCTGAAGGGAGGGTAATGAGGATCGGAACTGAGTGCGCTCGCTGGAAGAATCTGGAAGGTATGAATTTTGAG
Organism: Plecotus auritus; assembly: GCF_963455305.1. NCBI lineage: Eukaryota > Metazoa > Chordata > Mammalia > Chiroptera > Vespertilionidae > Plecotus > Plecotus auritus. The sequence goes on along the minus strand of NC_137772.1, from coordinate 12,197,307 downwards.
GTGCTTTACCCCTGAACTTTGGAAAAAGTCATATGTTGTATAGTTTTGTTTTTCTTTATAAATTAGTTTTGGTGTTTTTATATGCTTTCCTATTTTTACAGATATGGCAGAATTGTATGCCCATTCATTAAAGTTATCTAAACATATATCTTGGCATGCTTTCTATATCTTTCCAGAGAGATCTGCCTCAATGTTTCCATTCCTGTTCATATTCTTTTTTTTTTTAACTTTTTTTAAAATATATTTTTTTACTTCAGGGAGGAAGGAAGAGGGAGAGATAGAAACACCAACGATGAAAGAGAATCATTGATAGGCTGCTTCCTGCACACCCCCTACTGGGGATCAAGCCTGCAACCTAGGCATGTGCCCTGAATAGGAAACGAACCACCACCTCCTGGTTCATAGGTCGATGCTCAACTACTGAGTCACACCAGCTGGGCCTGTTCATAGTCTATGGTATAATAGGGATGTACTATAATTTATGTAACCAGGTTTTTTTCTTACCTTTTCTAAACAATGTGAGAAAGTAAAAAAATAAAAACAAAAACTTCTTTTGTTAGTGCTATGACACGCTCTCAGAATAAGCACTTCTGTGAAACACAGTAGGGTAAGAGGAAGTGCTGCTTAGGGCTGTGACAATTGCCACAGGCTCAAGCTACCTGAGCCCCTACGTGGTTCCTCTGAGGACTAAGGTCTGAGCCATGACTAACTTTTCTGTGGCATGGAGGAAATGTGCAAATGTGTGCAATTTTAAGCACTTTTATCTCCAACAGTGTAATTCTCTCTTCCCATCATAATCCTTCAGTAACTTTGATGTCCCTCCCCAATATGCAGTGTGTGTTATGAGAGACAAAGCATCAAGCTAGGAATAGACATGCAGTCCACTAGGACAGCCCCCTCTGTTTCTGTGTCACATTCACCTACCTTCCTGGTAGAGAATCAATGATGGTTTGTTCTCTGGGCATATTCTGCTAACAGTACTGATAGAATTAGATAATTGGACAGATGTGGAAGCAAAGGTGATAAGTGCTCTAGAACCACTCCGAGGTCCTGGGCTTGGAAGATTGGATATCTGATGTACCACTACAAATTCCTGCCTAAATGGCATGGATTTCAGGATTCTTCCAGTATTTCAGGTCAGGGGCCAGGAAAGATCATGGTACTACACAGAGGGAACACAGATCTTACAAACTGGACAACTTTTTTAAAAAATCTTTATTGTTGAAAGAATTACGTAAGTCCCCCTTTTTCCTCCCACTGACCTCTTCTAGCCCTCCCCCAACCCTCACCCCAGGCCTTCACCACCCTATTGTCTGTGTCCATGGGTTATGCATATATGCATACAAGTTCTTTGGTTGATCTTTTCCTACCCCATGCACAACTGTCTATAGCTACTTTCTCTATGAAGAATATAGTGAAATTGGGCAAACTTTAAAAGAAGATGTTCAAGTAGTCCCTGGTGTCACCTTTTTATTCTTCTCTGACATCTATGCATTTCCCATAGGTTACCAGAACCTACCCGGCCTCACTTCTCAATGCCCAGGGCTCCAAATTCAACCTTGCTTTCTACCAAAAACACCACTTACTTCTCTTTGACTAATCACAGCTAAGAAGGAAACATTATTGACGTGGAAATGGGTACCACATCTAGTATAGGCTTCCTAGAACCACTAGCACTCAACAGCTTAAGCGAATGGAGTGTTGGGTGAAATCTCAGGCAGTGTTTGACAGTGGAGAGTTTCAGCCAGTGGGGACAGACATCCAATATCCGCCCAGCTCTGCAAAGCCTTCCCACACTCTATCTACTGACCCCCAACTGAGGGTATGTGTATGGTCCCGCAGGCTCTCCCTTCTGTCAGTGTCTTAACCCAGCAGTGAGTAGAGAAAACCAATTAGATGTTCTACATTCCATGTTAAGCCTGCTAATATATTTTCAAGGACATGCTTTCTAATGTTTGAATTATGCTGGCACTTTATCACCCCAAGTTCTCACTGAGTTTTTTTTTTTTTTTTTTAATATATTTTATTGATTTTTTACAGAGAGGAAAGAGAGAGGATAGATAGCTAGAAACATCGATGAGAGAGATACATCGATCAGCTGCCTCCTGCACACCCCCCACTGGGGATGTGCCCGCAACCAAGGTACATGCCCTTGACCGGAATCGAACCCGGGACCCTTCAGTCCGCAGGCCGACGCTCTATCCACTGAGCCAAACCGGTTCCGGCTCACTGAGTTTTTATTATTTTGATTTTAATTAGCATCTTGACAAGGGACAGACAGGAACCAAAGCATGGTACTGTAAGCACTGCTTCTGATGGCAGCTCACAGAAACACTCGGTAGCAGGCGGGCTGAGAAAGAGACCTATATATTTTGATTACTTGCATTTTCAAACCATATAAGCTATCTGAGCCTTCCATTCGGATAAATAATTCAGAATTATTTACATTTGGCTCTTAGAATATTAAAGTTAATCTTTTGTGGTCCAAATGGTCCCAAGAGGTATTAAAGCAATTCTATATAATAAAAGGCTAATCGCCCAAATGGCGGAAAGAGCAGTCGCTATGACATGACATGCACTGACCACCAGGGGGCAGACACTCAATGCAGGAGCTGCTCCCTGGTTGTCAGTGTGCCAGAAGCTGGGCTCACGGCTGATGAGTGCAGCAGTGGTGGGGGGAGCCTCTCCTGCCTTCATGGCAGCACTAAGGATGTCCAACTGAGGCTTAGGCCCACTCCCCTAAGCCGGCAGTCGGACATCCCCTGAGGGCTCCCGGAATGTGAAAGGGTGCAGGCCAGGCTGAGGGATCACCCCCAAGTGCACAATTTCATGCACCAGGCCTCTAGTGATATAATAAATGTAGGTGCTGTGTATATTGAAAAAAGCTAGAATTAGCAGTGAAGACTGCAATGCCATTACAAGAATGTGTTTTCACAATGTGTGAGGACAAATTTTATTGACAGGCCTAGAAAATAGTTACAATAACAATGCAAATGCATATTGTGAAAACACTGACCTTGTCTGAAGGCTAGGGAGCATGTGTGAAGCATATGTGTGTGGAAAGTGCATGAGAAATATTAATGGAGTGATTCTGACCACAAAACTTTCCAATATATAACTTTATGGGTTCCTATATTCTATAGAAGCTTCATAGGTTCAGATAAAAAGTATTCATATAAAAGTTGTTTTTTCTGTAATCATAAAAGCCACTATTCTGTTAATATTTTTCTCCATTTAGTTAGAATAAATTTTGTTCCCCCTGCCATTCTGTGACTCCTAAAAATAGGTCACTTCTTGCAATGAAGCATTATAGAACCCCCTTGCACAGTTTTTAAAGCCACTTTCAAAACTATTATCTCATTTTTATACATTTACACATGAGATACATAGTTTTACCATTTTATAGATGTGGAAATTGATGCCCAAAGAGGTTATGTGTCTTGCCTGAAACACTAAAATCAGTATTAGAGTCTCATTTTCTCTTTTCTAAGTGAATAAATTTTCTACAAGGTTATATTGCTTTCTGGAATAACAATCCCACCATATATGATATTATATGATCACATTTCAGCTTGGGAATATATATATATATATATATATATATATATATATATATATATATAACATGATTCAAATGATGGTATTGTTAAGACTAGGCAGTAGTTAAAATAGTTTAGATTTTTATTTAATCACCTCTCTTCTTACATTTCTCTTGTATGTTTCTTATATTTCCCTTAAACAATCCATTTTTCAGATAACATGTCTGTTTAAACAATATATATGTTTTACATTTTATTTGCTTATTTTCCTCTCCCTTTGCTTTATTTAAGTCTTTGTTTTTCTTTATCTTCCAGCACAATAATATAAATGTATGCAAAAGTAGTAATATTATGTGACTTTGATAGCGGATAGTATCCAGTCACATTTTGGAAGATAAAGGCAATTTTTTAACAGATCAAACAATCGGGAATTTGAGATGATAGGCAGAGAATGTGTGCTTAAGAAATAAATATTACATGCTTCTAATTATACAAGGAGACCTATAAGTAAATTGTTCCTCATAATCACAGACTATTTTAAAAGTAACATCTATAAACTCTATTTAAAACAGTAGTCATAACTGAATATGTTGAGACACAAATGTGTGTGTGTTTTTTCTTCCACCACTACCACAATGTGGGACTGTACCAGTTCTTATCAGAACTGGTCCATTATTACTTCCCTCTAAAACATTTTATATTTAGTCCAGAAATGTGATATCACTCACCCTCAGTGATACATCTCAACATCAGATGAAGGCCAAACTCCGTATTAATTCTGATATGATATGACTTTAAAACTATATTGCAGCCATCCTCAATCTACTGCTCCTTCTGACTGGATCACCCTCTCTATTCCAAGACCTTATGCCTAGTTAGCTCCTACTTGGACATCACTTGACATGCATCACCTTCCCTGAAAAAATACAGCTGGGTAAGGTATGCCGGTAGCATCCTAAAAAAGTCCCTATCTGGTCCTTTATTTCACTAATTGGAATAATTTGCTTAACTTTGTTCCCACTTAGTTATAGGCTCTATATATGTACTCAGTTCATATTTGTTCATCCATATATCTTATAATCTAAAAACTGTATTTAATAGGTAACGAATTAATGAATGAATGTCTTTAGTTACATTTTATCTCACTATGCTATAAACTGTGAATATCTTGGCAAATACAGTTATTGTTCAGCACTGTGGATGTTACATATAGTGAATGTAGAAGGTCACTTCTGTCCAGTGAAATGTGCATCTATTTACACAAATTAAGTTATAGATTTATTCTGGTTCTCAAATTTAGTTATATACATGCACTTTATATTCCCAGAGTTATTTCAATTTGATTATGACACAGATGATACTAACACCAAAAGGAATATTACATGAATTAATAATATAATCCTATATAATAAAAGGGTAATATGCAAATTGACCCTAATGGCCAAACGGCCGGGAACGACCTGTTGCTATGACACACACTGACCACTAGGGGGCAGACACGCAGTGCAGGAGCTGCCCCCTGGTGGTCAGTGCGCTCCCACAGGGGGAGCTCCGCTCAGCCAGAAGCCAGGCTGATGGCTGCGAGCACAACAGCAGTGGTGGGAGGGCTCACAGGCTGCCAGAGGGATGTCTGACTAACAGCTTAGGCCTGGTCCCCCAGGGAGTGGGCCTAAGCTGGAAGGTGGACATCCCCCAAGGGGTCCTGGACTGCGAGAGGGTGCAGGCCAGGCTGAGGGAGCCTCCCGCCCCCCCCCGAGTGCACGAATTTTTGTGCACCGGGCCTCTATATAGTATAATAACAATAAGACAACACATTTTAAAATAGGTATTTATGGCTTAATAATAGCATTTCCGATCAAGCTTTGTCTCAGAACTAAAGTGGAGCTAGTCTGATAATAGGCCTACTTTATAGAAAATCATTGATGAAGAATTTTCATGAGCGATGATAAATTTGAGCTGGCTTTGTACAAAACAAATCATTCAGCTACATGGTGACTTTCCCAAAAAACATATTTGCATGATCTTCAAGTTCACTGCTAGAAAGACTCTAAATAATAATCAGGTCATAAAGCCAGAGAAAGGCATTTTAGGTTGCCATGTAATCTGCCCTGAGTACTTAGAGAATTACAATAGTGGCTGAGCCTTCCTAGTTCTTCTTGGATAATAATGGAAATAATTAGAAAGCCTTCACACAGTCTGTCTCTGTACAAGTTTCGTGTCCTCAAGTGTAAGACAGCAAGAACACTGAAAGTTGTTTAATGGCTTTACTGTGCAGATCTAAGCAGGCAAGTTTTATCCTCTGACACTAATTAGCCTTTGACTGATAAAAACTGAAGCTACTGTTGTTGCAAAGAACATTTAGATTCTTGAGTGCTTTTTACCTGCTTGAGCAAACACTATGGAAAAGTAATGATATACCTGCCTTAAATTATTTGGGCTTTCAAATTTAATATTCATTTAGAAGCTAACTTGAAATCTCTTCAAAGTGAACAAAGAAAAATATTTCAAAAATGTATGTTAATTTTATAACGTTTCCATAAGTCCTTTATATAGTCACAGCAGAATCATAATCATATTAGTAAACTAAATAACATAATCAGAGGAACTCTGAACCTTAAGTCTGAATTTCTGAGACCTCCCTTAATATCTTCCATTGAATTAGAGATCTTTATGATATTTTCAACTAAATATGCTTATAGAATTTTCATTTTATTATTCTACTCCAAAATAATATTTATTAGCATTTGGAAGAACAAAATCAATTTGAGTTAATGTAGGAAAACCACCCATTCCAAAATTTGGTTATCTGCTTTTTTACTATTGGCAAATTTATAAGTATGCTCTTGGTTTTAGCAAGACAGTAATAAAGTCAACACCAACTAGTACTTAAATAACTCATACCCAATCCAGAAATCTGACAAAGTAAGAGCATCAAATAACCTGGAGCAGAGCCAGCTGCTAAGAGACCATTTCTGAGCCTTTAGCTATTCTGGAAACTACTCAAAGAATATTTTGAAAAGTGTTAACATTTATGCTTCACTTTGTACATTGAGGAGTTCAGATCTATGAGGACAAATTTTAAAGTCTTAAGAGAACCGCCGATCTTAAAAGCAGCAAGAGAGAGACAGAAAGTTACATACAAAGGAACCCCCATCAGACTAGCAACTGATTTCTCAACAGAAACTCATCAGGCCAGAAGGGAATGGAATAAAATATACAAAGTCATGCAAAGGAAGGGGCTGAATCCAAGAATACTGTACCCAGCAAGGCTGTCAATCAAAATTGAAGGTGAAATCAGGAGCTTCACAGACAAAAAAGGACTAAGGGAATTTATTACCACCAAACCAGCAATGCAAGAAATGCTAAAGGGTCTACTGTAAAAAAAAAAAAAAAAAAAAAAAAAGAAAGAAAGAAATAAATAAACAGGAAGCGAAGAAGTAACACAGGGGTAAAGAATAGGAATGGCGACAAATAAGTACCTATCAATAATAACTTTAAATGTAAATGGATTAAATGCCCCAATCAAAAGACATAGGGTAACAGATTGGATAAGAAAACACGACCCATATATCTGCTGTCTACAAGAAACCCACCTCAGAAAAAAAGACGCACACAGACTGAGGGTGAAGGGATGGAAAAAGGTTTTCCAGGCAAATGGAACTGAAAAAAAAGCTGGGGTAGCAATACTTATTTCTGACAAATTAGATCTCAAACTGAAGGACATAACAAGAGATAAGGAAGGCCATTTCATAATACTAAAGGGAGCAATCCAACAAGAAGAAATAACTCTGGTAAACATATATGCACCCAATACAGGAGCACCCAAATACATAAAAAAACTCCTGGAGGATATCAAGGGAGACATTGACAGCAATACAATCATAGTAGGAGACTTTAATACCCCACTATCACCATTGGACAAATCCTCTAAACAAAACATCAGCAAAGAAACATCAATCCTAAATGACTCACTAGACCAGATGGAATTAATTGACATCTTCAGAACATTTCACCCCAAAGCCACAGAATATACATTCTTCTCAAGCGCACATGGGTCATTTTCAAAGATAGACCATATGTTGGGACATAGGCAAAGTCTCTTCAAATTCAAGAAGATAGAAATCATATCAAGCATCTTCTCAGACCACAGTGGCATAAAACTGGAAATCAACTACAATAAAAACAACCCAAAGAAATCAAACACATGGAGACTAAACAGCATGCTATTAAACCATGACTGGGTTACCAGAGAGATCAAAGAAGAAATAAAAAACATCATGACAACAAATGACAATGAAAACACTACAATCCAAAATCTATGGGACACAGCGAAAGCAGTCTTGAGAGGGAAGTTCATAGCTCTACAAGCCTACTGCAAAAAACAAGAAACAGGGGTAATAAATTACCTAACCCAACAACTCAAAGAGTTAGAAAAAGAGCAACAAGAAAAGCCCAGTGTAAGCAGAAGGAAGGAAATAATAAAGATCAGAGCACAGATAAACGACATAGAGACCAAAGAAACAATACAAAAGATCAACAAAACCAAGAGCTGGTTCTTTGAAAGGATAAACAAGATTGATGAACCTCTAGCCAGGCTCACCAAGAAGCAAAGGGAGAGGACCCAAATAAACAAGATCAGAAATGAAAGAGGTGAAATAACAACAGATCCCGCCGAAATACAAAGGATTGTTAAAAAATACTACGAACAACTCTATTCCAACAAACTGGACAACCTGGAGGAAATGGACATATTCCTAGAAAAATATAACCTTCCAAAACTCAATCAGGAAGAATCTAAACAGCTCAACATGCCAGTAACTATGGAAGAAATTGAAGCAGTCATCAAAGAGCTTCCGGCAAACAAAAGCCCGGGGCCAGATGGCTTCACAGGAGAGTTCTACCAAACATTCAAGGAAGAACTAAAACCTATCCTCCTCAGACTATTCCAAAAAATTCAAGAGGAAGGAACACTTCCAAGCTCCTTCTATGAAGCCAGCATCACCCTAATACCAAAACCAGATAAAGACAACACAATGAAAGAGAATTACAGGCCAATATCCCTCATGAATGTAGATGCCAAAATCCTCAACAAAATTCTAGCAAATAGGATCCAGCAGTACATCAGAAAGATCATACACCATGACCAAGTAGGGTTTATCCCAGGAATGCAAGGATGGTTCAATATCCGCAAATCAATAAATGTGATACATCACATAAACAAATTGAGAGATAAAAATCACATAGTCATATCAATTGATGCAGAAAAAGCATTTGACAAAATCCAACACCCTTTCTTGATAAAAACTCTCAACAAGGTGGGAATAGAAGGATCATACCTCAACATCATAAAAGCTATATATGATAAACCCACAGCTAACATCATACTCAATGGGCAAAAACTAAAACCATTTCCCCTAAGAACAGGAACAAGACAGGGATGCCCACTCTCACCACTCCTGTTTGACATAGTACTGGAAGTATTAGCCACTGCAATTAGACAAGAAGAAGAAATAAAAGGCATCCAAATTGGAAAAGAAGAAGTAAAGCTGTCCTTATTTGCAGATGACATGATATTGTACATAAAAAACCCGAAAGACTCCATCAAAAAACTAACAGACTTAATAAATGAATTCGGCAATGTAGCAGGATACAAAATTAACACCAAGAAATCTATGGCATTTCTATACACCAACAATGAACTTACAGAAAGAGAGACTAAAAAAGCAATCCCATTTTCCATCGCACCAAAAAAATTAAGATACTTAGGAATAAACCTAACCAAGGAGGTAAAAGACCTATATGCGGAAAACTACAGGACACTGAAAAAAGAGATAGAGGAAGATGTAAACAGATGGAAGAACATACCATGTTCATGGATTGGTAGAATCAACATCATTAAAATGTCCATACTACCCAAAGCAATCTATAGATTCAATGCACTCCCCATTAAAATACCAACGGCGTATTTCACAGACCTAGAAAGAACTCTCCAAAAATTCATCTGGAATAAAAAAAGACCCCGAATAGCCACAGCAATCCTGAGAAAGAAGAATAAAGTAGGAGGGATCTCAATACCAGATTTCAAGCTGTATTACAAAGCCACTGTCATCAAAACAGCCTGGTACTGGCACAAGAACAGACATATAGATCAATGGAACAGAATAGAGAATCCAGATATCGACCCAAACCAATATGCGCATTTAATATTTGACAAAGGAGGCATGAGCATACAATGGAGTCAAGACAGTCTCTTTAATAAATGGTGTTGGGAAAATTGGACAGATACATGCAAAAAAATGAAACTAGATCACCAACTTACACCATACACAAAAATAAACTCAAAATGGGTACAGGACTTAAATATAAGACGGGAAACCATAAAAATACTAGAGGAATCCACAGGCAGCAAAATCTCAGACATTTGCCAAAAGAACTTTTTCAGTGATACTGCCCCTAGGGCAATGGAAGCCAAACAGAAAATAAACAAATGGGACTACATCAAAATAAAAAGCTTTTGCACAGCAAAAGAAACCATCAACAAAACAACAAGAAACCCCACTGTATGGGAGAACATATTTGCAAATGGTATCACTGATAAAGGTTTAATTTCCAACATCTACAGGCAGCTTATACAACTTAATAAAAGGAAGATAAATGATCCAATAAAAAAATGGGCAACGGACCTAAATAGAAACTTTTCGAAAGAAGACAGAAGGAAGGCCAAGAGACACATGAAAACATGCTCAAAGTCACTAATTATCCGAGAGATGCAAATCAAAACAACAATGCGATACCATCTCACACCTGTCAGAATGGCTATCATCAACAAATCAACAAACGACAAGTGTTGGCGAGGATGCGGAGAAAAAGGAACCCTCGTGCACTGCTGGTGGGAATGCAGACTGGTGCAGCCACTGTGGAGAACAGTATGGAGTTTCCTCAAAAAACTGAAAATGGAACTTCCATTTGACCCAGTAATCCCACTCCTAGGAATATATCCTAAGAAACCAGAAACACCAATCAGAAAGGATATATGCACCCCTATGTTCATAGCAGCACAATTTACAATAGCTAAGATTTGGAAACAGCCTAGGTGCCCATCAGCAGATGACTGGATCAGAAAACTATGGTACATCTACACAATGGAATACTATGCTGCCGTAAAAAAGAAGGAATTACTACCATTTGTAGGCACTTGGATGGAATTAGAGAACATTATGCTAAGTGAAATAAGCCAGTCAATGAAAGAAAAATACCACATGATCCCACTCATTTGGGGATAATGAAAAACATTATAAACTGATGAACAAAAAGATAGTTACAGAGGCAGTAAAGCATCAAACAGACTGTCAAATTACAGTGGTAAGGTTAGGGAGAGGTGGGGGAAATAAGAGATCAACTGAAGGACTTATATGCATGTATATAAGAGTAACCAACGGATGCAAAACATTGGGGGGTGAGGGCATGTATGGGAGTGGGGTGGGGGTGGGGGGCAATGGTAAGATATGTACACATATAATACCTTAATAAAAATTTGAAAAAAAAAAAAAAAGAGAACCGCCGAAACCGGTTTGGCTCAGTGGATAGAGCGCCGGCCTGCGGACTGAAGGGTCCCGGGTTCGATTCCGGTCAAGGGCATGTACCTTGGTTGCGGGCACATCCCCAGTAGGAGGTGTGCAGGAGGCAGCTGATCGATGTTTCTCTCTCATCGATGTTTCTAACTCTCTATCCCTCTCCTTTCCTCTCTGTAAAATATCAATAAAATATATTTTTTTTAAAAAAAGAGAACCATTTATTCAAACTAACGTATGCTAAATATTAAAATTTAATATTAAACTGGGTGGAAGGGGGCAGTAGGGGAAAAAAGGGACATCTGTAATACTCTCAACAATAATTTTTTTAAAAATTATAATCCAACTAAAAATGGGCAAAGGGCCCAAATAGATATTAAAAAGAAAAGATATACAAATGTCCAACAAGTACACGAAGAGATGTTCAATATCACTAATCACTCACTATAAGATGAAAGTCAAAATCATGAGATATAATCTCGTGCCCTTCATCAGAAAGACAAGAATGTTTATCATAAAAAAAAAAAAGAGATAACAAATGCTGGTGAGAATGTGGAGAAAAGGCAACCCTTGTGCACTGTGGGATTGTAAATAAGTATAGCCACTGGAAAACAGTATTGAGGTTCCTCAAAATATTAAAAACAGAACTATCAGATGATCCAGCGATCCCACCTCTGATTATATATCCAAAAAAAATGTAATCACTGTCTCAAAGTTCATTTCATTGTTCATAACAGCACTATTCATACTAGCCAAGACATACATGGAAACAACCTAAGTGTACATCAGCGAATGAATGGATAAAAAAAATGTGGTGCATATATACACAGTGAAATATTACTCAGTCATAAAAAGAAGGAAATTTGAGACAACATTTCTAGATCTAGAGGGCAATATACAATGTGAAATGTCAGACAAAACAAGATAAATACTGTATGATCTCACGTATACATGGATCTAAAACCAACAACAACAAAAGCTCATAGGAAAAGCGATTAGATTTGTGGTCGTAGGGAAGAGGGAATTTGATGAAGATTGGCAAAGGTGCAAACTTCTTTTATAAGATAAATAGTACTAGGTTGTACTCCTTGCTTTTCAACAATAAATATTTTTAAGAGAGAAAATATATAGTACTAGGGATATAACATACAACATAATGGCTATGGTTAACACTACTGTACGGCATATTTGAAAGCTGCTAAGAGAATAGATACTAGAAGTTCTCATCACAAGATGTGACTTAATCGATGAATGTTAACTAAACTTACTATGATTACCATTTCACAATTTGTTTAAGTCTAGTCATTATGCTATACTCAAACTTATACAGTAATGTATATCAATTATGTCTTGATAAAACTGATAGAAAAAAATAAGTTATGGAAAAGGCTTTCTACATGTTCTCAAAAATAAGACAAGGAACTTTTGTAGAATCACATCAGTAATTTTCAGCAAGGCACTCATTGGAGATATTCAGGCTGAGAATTATCTCTATGTTTTTCTGATAAAGAATAGTTTCTCATCCTTGAGCACATCTCTCTTTCTTTCTCCTGAAAAATATAGGTGGGGAGATAAATAGTTAATCCTTAACCAAGTCTTTGTGTGTGTGTATGTGTGTGTTAATTTAATAACATCTATTGGTTTTAGTTTCTACGACTAAACGAACACTGGTGAAATCAATAAATGATGCAATGGCACTCCTGTCTGACGTGGGATATCAATAGAAACTTATTGGATCAAACAACTCTTAAGAAAATACAAGCACACATCATTGTAACTCTACTGAGGGGAAAAGAGTGAAAGAAATGTTTTTTGTCATAGTTTCCATATAAATCAGTTCTTGCTGGAAATCACCCACAAGTCCTTCAACTAGTGATTAAGTAAACAAACTGGTGCAATAAATACAAAAAAAAAACTATTGATATACACCTTTATACTGAGCCTCAAATGCTGCATATGATATGATTTCATTTACATAACATTCTTGAAATGATAAAATTATAGTAATGAGCAACAAATCATTTGTTGCAAGAGGTTAGGGTTGGAGAGAAAGGTGTGGCTGTTAAGGACTGAACACAGAAGACTATTTGTGCTGATGGAACAGTTCTCTATCCTTATTGTGATCATGACTTTGTGATGGTGGTTCAACAAACTTATAAAATGTGTAATAAAATTTCAAAGAACTATACACGTAAGAGGAAGACAGAAATAATAGAGTGCATTTTAAAAGCTGTTGAAATAAGCCAGTCAGAGAAAGACAAGTATCACATGATCTCACTCATATGTGGAATATAAAGAACAATATAAAGAACAAAATAAGAAAAAATTTCATTTATAATAGTATCAAAATATTAAAATTATGAGAAATAAATTTAACCAAAGAGAATACTTGTACACTGAAAATTAAACTATAAAACATTACTAAAAATAACAAAACATTACTAAAAAGAACAAAATAAACTGATGAACAAAATCAATCCAGAGACATAGAAACATGGAACAGACTGATGAATTGCAGAGGGAAAGCAGAGATGGGCGAGTGGGTGGGAAAAGATTAACCAAAGAATTTATATGTATATATGCATAACCCATGAACACAGACAACAGTGTGGTGAATGCCTGGGGCGGGAGGTGGGGAGGGCAGGCTAGAAGAGGTCAATAGGGGAAAAAAGGGGGACATCTGTAATACTTTCAACAATAAAGATAAATTTAAAAAAAAATAAATGAAGTCTGTATGCAAGTTATGAGTATGGTACCAATGTCAGATTCCTGGTTTTGACCACATACTGTGCTTATGGAAGATGTCATCATTGGGTGAAGCTGGGTTCAAATACACTGGAATTCTGTCTACTATTTTGCAATTTCTGGAGGCAACATATTTCAAAATAAAAAGTTACAATTAAAGAAAATAAGAAAAGGACAATGGATATTTAGAGATAATGAGGAGTCTGCCACACTCAGGAAAGAATTTTAAGTGTCTTGAAGAATAAGGTCCTACTTTTTTATTTTCATATTTCCATAACACTTAGTACAGTAGCAAAATTACACTTAATACCATGTGAATCTAGAGTAAAACCAGGCGATTTAAAATTAAGTTTCCAACTAAATATCTTAGCAGGATGCTAAATAGTAATTATCATATTATCACTTTTTATATTACTTCTTAAATTTTGTTTCTAAAATTATTAACATTTGATTAAGGCCAATATGTGATTAATTTTTTTAAATTTCTTAAAGATGTAATCATTTTTAGGAAAAAAATTAGTTAAAAACTTTAATACAGATTAATTACTTCGATAATAAGGCATCAAGTTCTGGGGGCATCTTTTAGCTTCTAATTTATCACATTAGTGCTTATCTCTCAAGATTTTTAAAGGAAGACAGAATAAATTATTTAATTTATATTGAATTCCAAGGAAATTACTCTATACAACTTCTCTGAAATTAACTATTTTTATTTCCAAACCATCTGAACAATTGGGTGAATTTGGACTTTAAATGCTGACCTTTGGTCCTTAGGTACACTTCACATGCTTCAAATATGATTGATTGCTTGTTGAGTTCAATTATCCCTCCAATGCCTGTGGGATGCTTAAAAGCCCTCACATTTGCAGGAAGTGACCTTTATCCTACTCCATCATGCAGCACCTGTCCCAGCCTTCTGAGGTGCATTCTCTGTCATGCAGAGCCCGGGTGTATCCAGCGGAACCTCTGTTGCCCGGCCAGTAAATTCGCAGAGTTTCATTTTTCAAGACTCTTATTGTGACGTTGATAGAGATACCAGATGACAAGAACAAAGATAAATGTTAATGAGATTTATAGAGGGGTCCATGTCTTGCAGCAATGGAGACAGTGGGAAGCTATATAAATATGACAAATCCTAAATTTGTCCCATGTTAAGAATAAATATTTAGATTGAAACCAAAAAATTAAAAAAAAAAAATAGCTGTCAATTACTTGGCATTAGACTGAAAATTCCTCCTGGATGTAAGCTCCTTTGAATCCAATTAATTGTCGAAGTACGCTGGCACCTAGTTTGGGGGCTGGAATGGAATTAGAGTGGTAATCAGAATAAACAGGACTCTTAAGAGACAAAAGAGTTCACTGAATTGTTGTTACTATAGTCTTCCCCCAATTATGAAGTCTGCTTTTAGAGCAAACTACTCAGTTTCAACTCAAGGTGGGAAAAAATAGCCTAGGTGAGGGTGTACTGTTTCCATTTATTTATTATTTCTTTTTTGTTTGGCTGCTTCTCTTTCCTGCTGCTGGTTTTCCATAAGCCTTTGGCGTTTCCTGGCTGCTTGGTCACATATACCACCAAGCGATTAAAATGTGTAGTATATGTAACTGGTATAGGTTTCCATGGCAACTGTGTAGGTTGGCTTGCTCACAGGACTTGGCCAGAGTGAGGGCCTGGCGACAGCTCTCTGAGGTGAGCCAGGGTAAGCACGGGGTCTTGCCTGCAAGGTGCCTGGGTAAGAATCAGATAGCCAGGAGGCTGGGTTCCATGTAGTTTCTAATTTAAGGAGGATTTTCCTCTGAGGTAAAAGGCTTATGTGTTTTTCCTCTTGGAAGAAGGTTGTTCTTCATATTTTCCTTCCTTGACTTTGGAAGAGGCTCCGCATTACAGAAGCTCTACTCTGGTTTTCTCTCAAAGTTGAGAGACTTTGGTCATGTAGGGGATCTACTTTACTAGAAGACAGTTCTCCAGACTTTGTACTGGGGTGAAGGCCTATGGAGCAGGTGCCATTCTGAATCAGTGCCAGTCTGTTCTGTCATTTCTTTTTGTAAATTTTAATTACATTGTTTTATAAATTATGAATATATCTGCATGTCATGTACTGGATTTTCTAAAGACAGGTTCTAATATGTGTATGGCATTCTATTAAAGGCAGCTAATAAAATTTACTTGGTCATGTATCCATTAGTCAACATTTAATTATTTCCAATTTTATCATATGTAACATTGTAATGAACACTTTTATATTGAAAGAGTTGTCTGTCTATAATTATTTCCTAGAAGTGAGTGAATATTCTGAAATTATTTAATACATATTGACTAATTTTATTCTATATAGTTAATACAAAGTCACCCTCTCACTAGCAGGATACTGGGATCCCTTTTTCTTCATTCTCTCTTGTACACTATTTTTGCTTTGATTCTTTCCAATTATATCTGTAAAGATAAATAATACCACTTTATCGAACTTTTTAACATTATTTATGCAGTTGGTTTTTTTCCCACATGCATAGAGCACTTATATACAATTTATGAACTGGCAGTTACATTCCCTTTTATCAACAGAGATATTGTCTTTTTATATCAATTTATAAGAGCTATTTAGGGCTGATGAATATTGACATTCTTGGTTTAGTTTATGGTAATGTTTGCTTAGTCAAATCTATCCTTGCTTTTGTGTTTAATAAAGACTAACCTTTAATGATAAGTTGAATATTATCAAGTATTTTAATTTATTTAAAACATTTAACTGTCTAAGCCATTCAGATTTTATTTCAGCTTAGTGTGTGATATAAAGAAGGAAACCTGATCTCTCTCTCTCTCTCTCTCTCTCTCTTCCTTTCTCTCTCTCTTTCTTAGCAGTTTTCTTTATATGTCTTGCATACTTCTTAGGAGATTTATTTGTATTTTATAATTCAGTTTCTATTGCAAAAAATAGTTATTTCCTCTTTCTATTCTCTAACTTTTCATGAATTGTAAACACCTGCTTCAAAGCTTATCATGAGTTTTCCACTGAGGTTAAAAACAATCTAAAATCCTACCCAAAGAATGGCCACTGCCAACCTCTCCATTCTTATCTAATGCCTCTCTCTCCTTGTCACTTACTCCTTCAACACAGTGAACCTTTAGTGGGTACTAGGCTGTAACAAAGTCTTTTCTACTTCAGAGCTTGTCCCTGGTTGAACATTTCCCAGTTCTTTGTCTGGCTCTTTCTCACCATGTGTATCTCAATATACAAGTATCTCATTATCTAAGTCTTTCCTGGCCACTTTTCTATATTAAACCTCTTCCCTTAATAATTCTTAATCATCACTCTGTTTATTTTTACAGTAACTTTTCAGAATATGTAATTATAAGTTTACTTGAAGATTTTCTTTCTCCTCACACATTTTAAGCTTAATAACTTAAAAAAGAAACACTAAGTTTGGGAAAATTGGATAGATACATGCAAAAAGATGAAACTAGACCACCAACTTATACCATACATGAAAATAAACTCAAAATAGATAAAGGACTTAAACATAAGACGAGAAACCATAAAATTTTTAGAAGAAACCATAGGCAGCAAAATATCAGACATGTGTCATAGCAATATCTTTACCGATATAGCTCCTAGGGCAATGGAAACTAAAGAGAAAATAAACAAATGGCACTACATCAAAATAAAAAGCTTCTGCACAGCAAAAGAAACCATCAACAAAACAACAAGAAAGCCCACTGCATGGGAGAACATATTTGCCAATGTTATATCCGATAAGGGTCTAATCTCCAAAAAATTTATAGGGAACTCACACATCTTAACAAAAGGAAGATAAACAATCCAATAAAAAAAATGGGCAAAGGACTTAAATAGAGACTTTTCAAAAGAGGACATACAGAAGACCAAGAGACATATGAAAACATGCTCTAAGTCACTAATCATCTGAGAAATACAAATCAAAATGACATGAAATACCATCTCTTACCTGTCAGAATGGCAATCATCAACAAATTGACAAAGGACAGGTGCTGGTGAGGATGCAGGGGAAAAGGAACCCTCGTGCACTGCTGGTGGGAACGCAGACTGGTGCAGCCACTGTGGAAAACAGTATGGAGTTTCCTCAAAAACTTAAAAATGGAACTGCCATTTGACCCAGTAATCCCACTTCTAGGAATATATCCCAAGAAACCAGAAACACCAATCAGAAAAGACATATGCACCCCTATGCTCATAGCAGCACAATTTACAATAGCTAAGATTTGGAAACTACCTAAGTGCCCATCAGCAGATGAGTGGACTAAAAACTGTTGTACATCTATACAATGGAATACTACGCTGTTATAAAGAAGAAAGAACTCTTACCATTCACAACAGCATGGATGGGCATGGAGAGTATTATGCTAAGTGAAATAAGCCAGTTGGAGAAAGATACATACAACATGATCTCACTCATTTGTGGAATATAATGAACAATATAAACTAATGAACAAAAGTAGTTCCAGACACAGAGAAGCATCAAACAGACCGTCAAACTTCAGAGGGAAGGCAGGGGAGGAAGGTGGAGATAAGAGAACCACCAAAGGACTTGTATGCATGCATATTAGCATAACCAATGGACACAGACACTGGGGGGGTGAGGGCATGTGCTGGGGGTTGGGGGTGGCCAGGGAGAGGTCAATGGGGGGGAAATGAGACATATGTGATACTATATGTAATACTTTAAACAATAAAGAATTTAAAAAATAATAAAATAAAAGAGAAGAGAAACACCAAGAGTCTTTTACATGTTACATAAAGAAAAACAATGAAACCACATGGATAAAGAGATATGGCACTGAATGTTAATTTTTATAGTGAGTTAGTTACTATACCAGATTTAAGAAAATAGTAATTTTTATTTCAGTTAGTGCAAATAAATGTTGGTGTGTTCTAAAATATAAAACCTAAACCCATCTATAACCACAAAACCTACATCTCCACTTGAAGTTAAATTAGGAAAGAGGTTTAAACAATTTGCAGTCAATAGAAAAAAAGACAATGGGAATTTTATTTGGCAGGAATGACAGTACTCTGCATGCACTTTCCTCTTCACAGGGTATCTTTCTGAGAGGTTTCAGTTACCAGTAGGTCTTCAGCTTAAATGTATTCAGAACCCAATTGCTCTCTACACTCCCATGCAGGGGAGTAGCTAGACACGTAGGACATTAGTGACCACTCCACTCAGTACAGGTGCTTGGTTTTATTTATTTATTTTTTATTGTATTGTTAGAGATTGGCTGTTCTTTTTTAAAGGGGATACCACTGTGGGGTGTTTTTTTTTAATAAACTATCAAATGCATCTAAATACATGTTCAACTGTGGGGATACTATCCAGTGAATCATTTTCTTTCTTTATTCACATTTAAAATGTGCACACACGTTAAGAAGTGAAATAAGTCTGAGAGCACAGGATGTCATGACTGTCCGTGCTCTACTCAGAATGAATGCTTGATGAAATCCCAACATGCCTTTCACTGGCAAGTAGAATGACACATATTTCAAATTTTATTTTGAAGTCCTGCTATGCTATCTATCAGTGGGTGGATTTTAAAGCTGTTTCCTTTTTCAGTAGATCATTTTACATTTTTTTCTTTTAATCTTTATTGTTCAGATTATTACAGTTGTTCCTCTTCCCCCCCCCCCATAGCTCCTCTCCACCCGGTTCCCACCCTACCCTCTACCCTTACCGCCCCCCCGCCACACCACTGTCTTCATCCATAAGTGTATGATCATTGTACATTTTTATATCAGTAAAGTTTCACCGCGAAGGGGATTTCACATAATTACCACTCAGGTGCTTCCAAGCAGCATCCTTTCATATACATCATAAGTTCAATACATTTGTTAGACTCTCCAAATTATTTGCAAGGGAAAATGACCTTTCTAAGATTTTTTTTTTAAGTTTCAATGATCATTAAAAAACAAAGTGGGCTTCAGTAACGGATACACATTGTGCTGGCCCTTGTTAAGAAAGAAGTGACATAAGTTGCCGATCCTATCCTATTACTTAAATCTAAAGCAATGTTAAATGGCACCAATTATTATAAAAGGGTGAAACTATCTCAGAGAAAGCCAAGGAGGAGTTCTGATTTTCAGAAGGATAGTCTAAGGTGCTATGTATTGGGACTCACACTGCGAGAGTGTAATTAAATGAAAAGAGTAGAGAATGCTCCCTTTGTTTTTCTGCTGAAACAATGTGGTATCTATCATCATATGGGTTGGACTAACCAGCTATTTATTACATGGAAACCTATGATTTCTCAAAGCTCCTGAGTGTATTGAATTTATTTAATCTATGGAACCACCAAAGGCAGGGTTCTTCTGTCTGATGGCATCAGGTAGCAAGAGAAGTGAAAATTAAATGCACAATGAGACTACCATGCCTTTAAGAGATATAAGGGAATACAGGGGTAATGACATGACAGGAAAATAAAAGCCCAGACACAGTGAGAAAAACTCAGTCAGATTCCTCCCAAATGCCCCCCTCTTTGCCCTTCCCCCACCCCATGAATATGAAGAGGATCACAAGGAATTCAGTCCGTACACAGTACTGCAGCCCCCACAGCTGACCTAGCACATTTTTGTGAAATGTTTTCATGTGTTCTAATTTCCATTCCAAAAAAAAATCTTCATTTGCCCCAACATTCAAAGGCTAAAAGAAATGTAGCTTTCACAATAAACTAAAGTAGCCTTGAAAAGGTGATTTGTGGAGAAGAAAAAGGGTAAAAAAGCAGAAGGAATCAGGGAGGATTGGGGAAGAATAAAACAATAAGAATATACAACACTTAAGAGAAGAAGAAATCAAATTATAACAACTTTTGTACTAAGGTCTGTGTAACTGTTCTTATGTTTTGCATTATGCTATTTACGTATGCATTGTTGGCCCGCATTTAATTTCACTCTCAGTTTCTGCTTCTAGCTTTTCTTAGTTACAATACTCAGAGGGCCTTGTGGTTGGCAAACCACCAACTCTTACATATTCCCACACATGTATGGTACACATACGTGTCTACACACATACTCAGAGGAAGGAAAAGAAGGACAAGTGATGAAAAAAAACACAATGAAATGGAAAAGAGTAATCAGCAAAGTAGAAGTAAATAAGGAAGAAAAATAAAGCCTGTATGAAAGGAAGGGATGGAGATAATTATGTGGAGGATTAATGGTTCCAATTCATCTTCCAATGACAGAAACAAGGATTTGCACTCATATTTCTATCACTGAAGCCTATGCTCTATTAGCTGCAGTATTCTGCATTTACGTTTAATTTTTAGTTGGTTTATTTAGTAAGTTTTATGTGTGACATACTGCTATGAACTATGAGAAGACAAAAATTAATTAGAATCTGTTCTTGCCTTCCAAGAGCTCAACCTGCTATTCCCTGAAGACTATACTCTATACAAAAATTTAAGGATATGTGAAGATCACTTTGCAAACACGAGTGCCTTTTGTGCACTAGGCACTGTGCAGGGTAGTAGAAACACAAAATAGATAGGTAGGTAGAGAAAAACAGGACAAGACAAGTGATGAGAAAAAACACAATGAAATGAGATAGATAGATAATATGATCAATAGGTAGATGATTGATAGATAGATGGATAGATGATAGATAGATGATAGATAGATGATGATAGATGATAGATAGATAGATAGATAGATAGATAGATAGATAGATAGATAAAGATATAATCCTTGTCCTCAGATAATGTACAGTATGACTGGAGAGTAGATCAGTCTATACAGTGAGGGATGAGAACTCCTGGGATTAGAGGGGAGGGTGGGCATGGAGTATGGCTGTGTTTTTTTGTGTTTTTTTTTTTTTTTGGAAAAGCTTTTTGAGTTGCTTCTGGCAAGGTTAGCAGGGTGATAACAGCATTGCAGAGGGAGGGGATGGAAATGACAAAAACAGAGAAAATACGGTGCACTAGAGGCACTGAAAGACATTTGGTATTGCTCAAGATATTTCCATAAATGATTTGAGAAAGGCAAAGCCTTCTGGAAATGAAAGCAGGGGTCAAATCTTACATCCCCCTGCAAGACATGCAACGGATCTGAGCCTTGACCTCTACTTAATAAGGGAGATATTGAAGGCTTTTTAAAAGTTTAATTGTATGATCAGTGTTTAGTGAAG
Source organism: Plecotus auritus (assembly GCF_963455305.1). NCBI lineage: Eukaryota > Metazoa > Chordata > Mammalia > Chiroptera > Vespertilionidae > Plecotus > Plecotus auritus. The sequence goes on along the minus strand of NC_137772.1, from coordinate 12,175,307 downwards.
TTTAGATCAACCATTACCCTGACAGCAGTGAGAGAGTATCTGTCAAAAGACGGAGACCAGTTGAGAAAGCTGGAAACGTAGACATCATCGTGTGTCCAGAAGCTGGGCTGAAGGTGATCTAGGTATCCACATTCCCTGAATGTTGTTAATAAACAGGCAGGCTGCAGACATCCTGAAAACAGCTCATGTGGGTTCTCCAGAGATACAGGGCGTGTGATTCTGCCCTACATTCAAAACCCACTTGATATGTCTCTTTCTGTTCTTCCTATGTAGTTTCTATATTACTCCTAAAATCTTTGAATTGATTCTTGTCGGTACTTGGTTCCCTGTCTTGGCTTTGCCCCATAGCCATTGTCTTTTGAATGACTTGTAGATCTACGTGACCTCCAGCTAATCCTTTCATACTCATTGCGCAAGATTGGGGAGTAACCATATGGGTAATGGCAGGAAGAATATAGAAAACTAGAAGCCCGATGCACAAAATTCATGCAAAAGTAGGCCTTCCTTCCCCTGGCTGCCGGCACTGGCTTCCCTCTGGCACCTGGGCCAGGCTTCCCTCGCAGCCCCAGCTTTGTCTGGAAGGACGTCCTGTCTAATTAGCACACTACGCTTTTATTATTATAGATGATGTAATGATTTGGATGTGGATTGGCGATTGGTAAATGAGAAATGATGGTTTTTAAATGGAGGCGTGAGAAAGGAGTTAGCTCCTACAGTGATGGCTATGGCAACAGAATAGGAGACGGCATCATTTGCTGATTTAGAAAATAAAGAAGAAGTAGGCATCATAAAATAAGTAAGGAAAATACATTCAATTTTGCATATGTTGAGACAAAACTGTCTTTGGGATGCCTGATGCCAATTCCCCAAATAGCAGTTAATTAACTGAAGCTACAGAAAGAGAATTGGGAGTAATAAACACATTAGCAGCAGTTGAAACCAGAGCCATGGATGAAATCATGAAGATGAATTACATAAAATAAGCAGAGGAAAAATTCCACACATGGATGTCAAACTCTGGAAGTATGGGCAAAGAAAAGGGCGCATAAAAAAGGGTCTGAGAAGTCAAATGAGATGAGAGTGTTCAAAGGAAAGTGATAATTAGCATCATATGTGAGTGGCATGCAAACTGCCACATGTTCATTGGAATACATGGAAATTACATTGGTGATTTTGGAGAGGGAATTTTCTATAAAAGTACTCAGAGTGGAAATAAGATTAAATGGGAAATGAGGAAAGGAGGAATTATAGGCTATTCTTTAGATTGGCTTGACTGCATTGGTAAAGTAAAAAAGCTGTGAGAGAAAATGTTTGTAACTTAAAAATTATCTTGTTTTTATATTGAGTAGACAAGAAATTGCAGATTTGGAAGAAAGAAAATACAATGAATAAGGCAAGTATCCCAAGGAAATATCCAGATTCAGGAGTTGGGGTTGACCCAAGAATGAAGAGAAGAATGGCACTCTCTCTCAGGCTGGAGGAATAATTTGACATTGATGTGTAGGGGAATGGGGGTTTTACAGGCCAAGGATTAACTATTTAGTAATACAGGGTAAGAGAATGGATGTTTTATTGATCTTAAACCTAAAGTAAGTGACAGTAATGATAGGCATATAATTAAAACATTTACTCATTCATTCAAATAACATTCATTGAGTATCTACCATATACTAAACATTGTGCCAACCACTTGGACATAGCAATTAAAAAGTCACCTTCAGGCCCTAACCGGTTTGGCTCAGTGGATAGAGCGTCGGTCTGCGGACTGAAGGGTCCCAGGTTCGATTCCGGTCAAGGGCATGTACCTGGGTTGTGGGCACATCCCCAGTAGGGGGCGTGCAGGAGGCAGCTGATCGATGTCTCTCTCTCATCGATGTTTCTAACTCTCTATCTCTATCTCTTCCTCTCTGTAAAAAATCAATAAAATATATTAAAAAAAAAAAAAAGTCACCTTCAGGGGTGAGGAGTGGGAACAGGCTAGAGGAAATCAATGGGGGGGGGGGAGCATGGAAGGAGACATATGTAATACTTTCAACAATAAAGAATTATAAACAACAAACAAAAAAATGTCACCTACAGCCTGGCCAATGTGTCTCAGTGGTTGAGCATCCATCATGGTTCAATTCCCAGTCAGGATACATGCCCAGGTTGTGAGTTCAATCCCCAGTAGGGGGCATGCAGGAGGCAGTTGATCATTGAGTCTCTCTCATCATTGATGCTTCTATCTCCCTCTCTCTCTCCCTTCCTCTCTGAAATCATTAAAAACATAATTTTTAAAAAGTCACCTACAAAATTAATGAGAAACTAATAATAAGAAATAAAATTTTTGAATAAGAAGTGTTTAGCCCTGACGGGTTTGGCTCAGTGGATAGAGCGTTGGCCTGTGGACTGAAGGGTCCCGGGTTTGATTCCAGTCAAGGGCATGTACCTTGGTTGCGGGCACATCCCCAGTGGGAGGTGTGCAGGAGGCAGCTGATCGATGTTTCTCTCTCATCGATGTTTCTGACTCTCTATCCCTCTCCCTTCCTCTCTGTAAAAAAGCAATAAAATATATTAAAACAAAAAGAAGTGCTTAGTGTGATGAATGATACAAAAGTAAAGTGTGAGAAATCAGGCTTACAACCTAATTTTTAAACTAATTCAGATATAATAACTTTATCTCACATTGTTGCCAAAAGAAGAAAAGTTGGGGCTGTACTTTTCTACCTGCTTTGCAGCTCTGTGCACCACATTCTCATGTACAATGTACAGTTATATGCAGAGACATCTACAATCATAAAGATGTCTAACATAACTGCTGCCCCAAAACTACTTTGACGAGGGAACAGATGGGTGACAGCATGAAGTTCTATAAGCAGTTAGGGAAAACAGTCAATGTTAGCAAACAACATCCATAGTAACAAGTCTGAAGAATCCCCAAGAGGGTATTGCAGTGTTGGCGGAAAAACATTGGCCAGCAGTTAGATTCGAAGAAGCTTCTTCTGACTTAATGGAGCCCCCTCTCTAGAGTGTGTTCCAGAAAACACTTCACTTATCTCACTGCTCCTGTAAAAGATGCCAGGTAGGCAGCCTTACTTTATCAACAAGGATTTAGCCTTTGCCTTATGGGTTGTTCATTTAGGGTCTGTGTCCCAATCATATATTATTCCTCTGAGATTCCTGAGAGAGGTAACAAGAAAAAATCATTTGTTAATTAATGGGAATTAGTAAAATAGCCCTGAAAAATCAAAAAGTTGTTTTGTTTAGAAGCAAATTTTTTAATATATACATATATTTAATATATTTTATTGATTTAATTTTACAGAGAGGAAGGGAGAGGGATAAAGAGTTAGAAACATCAATGAGAGAAAAACATCGATCAGCTGCCTCCTGCACACCCCCTACTGGGGATGCCCCTGCAACAAAGGTACATGCCCTTGACTATAATCGAACCTGGGACCCTTTAGTCCACAGGCCGACGCTCTATCCACTGAGCCAAATGGTTAGGGCTTTTAATATATTTTTATTTATTTCAGAGAGGAAGGGAGAGGGAGAGCAATAGAGAAACATCAATAATGAGAGAGTATCATTAATTGGCTGCCTCCTGCACACCCCCTACTGAGGATCGAGCCTGCAACCCGGGCATGTGCCCTTGACCGGAATCAAAACACCCTTCAGTCTGTAGGACAATGCTCTATCCACTGAGCAAAACCAGTTAGGGCTAGAAGTAAAATTTGAATAAAAAAGAGTAACACATAATTATGCATGTTACATATTCCTCATGTAATTAGATTGATGTAAATAACCCCTGCATCTGTTATCGTCTGTTGCTACCATAACAAATTACTGCAAAGTTGGTGGGTCAAACCAGCAATGTTTATTATCCTACAGTTCTGTAAGTCAGAAGTCCAGCAAGGATGTCACTGGGCTAAAATCTATGTGTTTGTTGGGCTGCATCCCCTTCGGGAAGCAATAGGAGAGAGCCATCGGCTTGCATTCTGCAGCTTCTAGAAGTCCACCACCTTGGCACCAGCCTGCTTTCACCCATCCTCAGAGTCAGCCACATTGTACGTCTCTAACCATCCTCAAGTAATCACATCTCCTTCTGCCTCTGTTTTATACTTTTATAAACTCTTGTGATTATTTTTTAAGTTAAATGTATGCCTCCTCCTTATTTTTTCTTTTTATTGAATTTATTGGGGTGATACTGGTTAAGAAAATTATATAGGTTTCCACTGCACAATTCCACAGCACATTATCTGTATACTGAATTGTGTGTGCACCACACAGAATCAAGTCTCCTTCCATCACCATTTATCTCCCATCCCCTCCTCCATTCCTCCCCGCTTCTGCCCTCCACTTAGCAATCATCATATTTAGGCCCACCTAAATGATCCAGAGTAACCTTCCTGTCTCAAGGTCCTTAGTTAACTTCAGTTACATCTACTTCTGCCATGTAGAGTAATGTGTTCATAGGTTCCGGGGATTAGAATGTGGATTTCTTTGGGAGACCATTATTCTGACTACCATATACTCATTGCTTAACAAAATTTTAATAACAGGAAAAATAAAAAAGATAAAAATAATTCAGATAATATCGATTATTTTAATGTGGATTTTTACAATATTTTTCAGTGAAATGAAACGAAGTTTTATATTCCATGCGATGCCCAGCAGTACTCTTCTACTACTAATAACAATAATAGAAGCTAAAAAATTATAGAAAGACAATATAGGGAACAGTGAGGCACACCAGACAAGAAATCGAATACTTGTCTGATGACAGGGGCTCACTCATGTATTCTCAAATCTAGGAAAAGTCTTAATTAAATTTTATTTTATTTTTATTTTTTTATTGTTTGAAGTATTACAAATAGTAGTACACATGTCTCCTTTTTTTTTCCCCATTGACCTCCCCCCTGGGCCTGCCCTACCCCCCAGTACATGCCTTTACCTGCACCCTCCCCCCCAGTGTCTTGTATCCATTGGTTATGCTTATATGCATGCGTACAAGTCCTTCGGTTGATCTCTTACAGCCCCACCGCAACCTCCCCTGCCTTCCCGCTGTAGTTTGACAGTCTGTTCAATGCTTCTTTGCCTCTGTATCTATTTTTCCCCATTTCTTTCCTTTAAAAAATCTTGCCTCTGCAGACTAGAAATAAACATATAATAACAAAAGTCATAATTTTAAAGGTCTTTTTAAAATTATGGGAATATCAGGTACCATTGTTGGCCTATAAATACATACTTTGTAAATATATTTCTGATTCTTCTCACCTCAAAACATTATTATAAAAACAATATGTTTTAAAAAACAAAAACAGGATCTCCAAGAGATAACTGCATGCGCACATTTATTGCAGCATGATTCACAATAGCCCAGAAGTGGAATCAACCTAAATGTCCATCAACAGATGAATGGATAAAAATAAATGTGGTCCAAATATACAATGGGATATTAATAAAGAAATAAATCATGTAATATGCTACAACACATTAGGGCATTATGCTAAGTGAAACAACCTAGTCACAAGGAGACAAATAGTCTATGATTCCACTTACATGAGGTATCTAAAGTAGTAAGATTCATAGAAACAGAAAATAGAAGGGTGGTCGCCAGAGGCTGGGCAGAGGAGGAAAATGGGAATTGCTGTTTAATGGGAAGAGAGTTTTCCTTTTGAAAGAGGAAAAAGTTCTGGAGATCTGCTTCACAACAATGTGATTATACTTAATAGTATCAAACTGTACATTTAAATGGCTAAGGTGGTAAATTTTATGTTAATTTTTTACCACAATTTAAAGAAAAAATTCTATGTGAACCACTAAGGGGATTCAGACCAGCGAAGACATGGGGTCAAGATAAAGAGATACCACTGACAATGACTTCAAATGCATGGCCATGGGCTCCAGAAAATACAGTTTTGTTATCAAACATGACCATGCTCTTGCATATGAGCCAACATTTCTGCAGGTGGCTGAGTGATTTAGAATTGCCAGTTCACAGTTGAGTTTCTTTTGGTCTCAATTGTTTCCCTTCAGTTTAAATATTGAGTCTATTTAAAATACAACTCCCTATTAGATTTTAAATGATTGCTTTGGGATAACTGAGGGGTTTTTAGATAATAAAATATCTAATATTTCATTTCCCTCTCATGCCCCCCTTCTCCCCAAGGTATTGGCTGTGTCTATGAGGAGGACTCTACATCTGTGGCAGGAAATGAGTGGGTCCTGAAATACACACAGTGCCTTTGGTTAAGGGGAGGAGGTCACTCTGGAGTTGCTACATTGGTACCACTTAATCCTTTGTTGTGCTGTGTAGGAACAAGAGGTGGAGGAGGGGGCAGGGGAGAGAGAGAGAGAACACTTGGGTTCTTCATCCCTTTATAAAGGCACCATTCCCAGCATGGGGCCCCACCTTAATGCCCTTATCCAAACCTAATTATCTCCCAAAGTCTCCACCTCCAAATAGCATCGACCGTTGAGGATTGAGGCCGCACATATGAATTTTGGGGGAAACAAGCATTCAGTCAACAGCAGGTATCTCTACTCTGGAGGATGTTGTTTGGTCACATTTAACCCTTTGTTGTGACCTGCTGACACCTGTCCCTAGAGCCCATGCCCTTTGACATGTGTTTGAGTCCTGCTCATCTTGAGCCTTGATGTGCCAGAAGGGCAGAAAGATCGTGTGTCAGTCTGGGGTTCATCTTAGATCCTGTCCAGGAAGACTAACTGGAAAGACAAGTGACATAAGAAAAATGGGGGAATCTGCAGAGTCCTAGGAGCTGAGAGAGGAGACAAGTGCTAGTCACAGAGATGCAACCCTGCATTTCTATAATCTTGACTGGAATGTCAGCAATGCCTGATTTCCTGTCTGTTCAAAGGCATGTACTCTGTATGAAATCACTCAATGGGTGCAGTGATCACCATTCAGCAATCACTGGAATTGAGCATCACATCTTGCCAGGTTTGCATTGAGATAGCTGGCATCTTTTGTTCTCTCTGTCACTAAAATAGAGCTGGAAGAAGGGAAAAGAAAGTGAAAACATTTACCACGCCTCCCCCAAAGAACTAACTGGTAGGTTAAAAATAGCTGAGAATGTCCACCCTGTCAATTAGCATAGAATAAGGAAATGTTTCAATGTTTATTCCAAATATCTTATATAATAAAAGCATAATATGCAAATAGACCGAATGGCGGAATGACCAGTCAGCAGGGGACAGGGCCGGCGAGCAGGTGGTGCCAGGCCAGCCAAGGCGCATGCCAGTGGTCAGAGGGAAGGGACAGCGATGATGGGGAGGAGGGGCAGTGGCAACCAGCAGCAGCAGAGGGGTGATCAGGGTGGGGGAGGGGGCAGCCGCTCGCCTGCCAGTGCTGTCCCCTGATTGGCCCACCCAGTCACCTCCCACAGAGAGAGGCTGGTGGCAGCAGCAGCGGGGCGATGGAGGGTGGGGCCAGCCACTTGCTGGCCGGCGCCATCCCCTGATCAGTCCGCCTAGTTGCCTCCTGCAGAGGCCGTCAGTCAAACATATCCTGAGGGCTCCTGGACTGTGAGAGAGCACAGAGTGGGCTGAGGGGCCCCCCCACACACACACAGTGCATGGATTTTCATCCACCGGACCTCTAGTCCTATATAATAAAAGCCTAATATGCAAATTGACTGAACCACAGAATGACCAGTGGAATTACTGGTCACTATGATGCGCACTGACCACCAGAGGGGAGACGCTCAGCACAGGAGCTTCTCCCAGCCCGCAGGCCCCAGGCCAGCCAAGGCGGGTGCCAGCGGGGGCTCCCCAATTGCCCCATCGGTTGTCCCACAGATCGGTCCTGATTGCTGGCCAGACCTAGGGACCCTAACCATGCACAAATTTCATGCACCAGGCCTCTAGTATATCCTATATAATAAAAGCATAACATGCAAATTGACCAAACAGTGGAATGACCAGCCAGTGGTAGGCAGGGACAGCAAGCAGGCAGCATCAGGCCAGCCAAGGTGAGTGCCAGCAGGCAGAGGGAGGAGATGGTGATTGGGGAGGGGGGGAAGCAGCAGCAACCAGCAGAGGCGGAGGGGCAATGGGGGGAGGGCGGGGCTGCACTGGCCAGTGCTATCCCCTCATCAGCTGCCCGGTCACCTCCCATAGAGGGAGGCCAGCGGCAGTGGCAACAGCGGGGTGATGGGGGCGGTGGCATCCCCTGATTGGCCTGCCTGGTTGCCTCCCGCAGCTGGAGGCCAGACTGCAGCTTAGGCCCGCTCCCTGCAGTGTGCAGGCCTAAGCCATCAATAGGACATCCCCTGAGGGCTCCCGAACTGTGAGAGGGCACAGGCCAGGCTGAAGGAGGCCCCTGAGTGCACAAATTTTTGTGCACTGGGCCTCTAGTCTATATCATAAAAGCCTAAGCAACCATTACAGCAGAATGAACAGAATGACCAGTCACTATGATGTGCACTAACCACCCAGGGGCAGACGCTCAACACAGAAGCTGCCTCCTGGTGGTCAGTGTGCTCCCACGGGGGAGTGCCACTCAGCCAGAAGCCGGGCTCAAGGCTGGTGAGTGCAGCAGCAGTGGCGGGAGCCTCTCCCTCTTCCGTGGCAGCGCTAAGGAGCAGTGAGCCAAGCGGTAAGGAGCAGTGAGCAGGCGGGAGGTAAGGAGCGAGGGGTCCCAGAATGCGAGAGGGATACCGGACTGTGAGAGGGCGCAAGCCTGACTGAGGGATCCTCCCCGCCCCGCCCCTGCCACCCAGAGCATGAATTTCATGCACCGGGCCTCTAGTATTCATATAATGTGTCCATATGAATATGAAGTAGTCTGCTCCCCAGAAAGCACTCAGGACTGCTTTGCACAGCAGTACGAATGGCCCTGAATGCCAAAATGTTTCTTCAAAAACCACAGAGCTACTGATACACAGTTCACCTGAAAAAAATATTCCCACAAGGTTTCATAAATTGACTTCCTTAAACACACTGCCCAGAGATGAAGCAAATAGTGGCTTAAGCCAGAAATATTGTATGCATGCCTTTACATAAAATTACATCCAAAGTAGAACACTGGAAATTAAAGATTTATATTAAAATATGCAATTGTATGTTGAAATTGAGTTGCATTAAGTGAAAATATGCATATATTCAGAGAAAATCACATGAGAAATTGCCCAAAATGTGGCTGGTATGGCATCCTGATTTTTTAACTGGGTTGTGGACAAACCAGTTAGGCCAACTTGAAAATGACAATTTTATTTTATTATTTTAGGTATGTATGTATGTAAGTATGTATGTATGTATGTATGTATTTACTTATTGTTGGTCCCTTTTTTAATTTCCAGGATGCTAAACACAAGGGGAGCAAAGCACACAGGCCGTGGCCAGCATTGCTAATGCGAATGCATCGCTATCAGTCAGGGCCCATGCTTGACATTGTTCATAAAAGGGTGTGTATTTGATTAGAAACCTCTGATAACCTTCAGATGTCAGATCAACGCTCTTCTCCCTCCAGGCAGCATTCTGTACCCTCAGCAGGTAATGTCAATGCCTATTTCCTAAAGATTCTCAGGGTCCCTCCCTGCTCCCACACAAAGCCTCCGATTAACCGTGTAACCTTCTGGTACTGGTGTCTTCTGAAGCTGTAGCAAGGGGCCAAATGTTAAGGAATCTGTATTTACAGGGAAATATATTTTCTTTCCCAATGATTGTCACAGTTCTGTCTTTTTTTTAAAAAAATCAAAACAATTGAGCGTATATGACATTAGGAATTAGGAATCACATCTGAAGTTTAGATGTTGTTCTGATAGTCTACAGTATTTACATAATCCATGGTAGGTATGAATACAGATCAGCAATGAGTCTTGCATTTATATTCATAAGGTTTATTTATGAGTATTGAAAACACAGAACATTGTACACATTTGGGGTCCTTAAAATGCTATTTCAAAGCCATAAGTACATTGAAACTACAGGCACGATTTTGAGTATAGTAATAAAGATTCTAGATTTTTGTTCTTTTATGTTTAAATTCATGCATGGTTGCATGCCAACTGGAAACATTATGCAGAACTGGTGCTGCAGATAGAGCCTGGGGCCTGCATATGGCCTTTTGACATGCTGCCTCCTGTTATTCGGCTTAATCTGTGATTCTGGAAGAGCCCTCTAAATGCACTGTGGAGGCATTAGTGACCATAATGAAAATCACAGCCCTTCTCTGCCGCACGAGTTGGTATAAGCATGTGTGGTCCAATGCAACAGGCTGGGAGGGAGAAGAATGCTTTGCCTTCAGGAATTTGACTACCTTTGAACTTTACTCACGTTTTAGAGGTCCATGGACTTTTTGCCATTCAAAGAGAAGGGTAAGAATTTTAATGATGGCTTCAGATGGAAAAGCAGAAGAGCAGGCACTGCTCGGGTCAGCATTTTGAACCAGCACCTGTTTTCTTCTTTGATTATGGAGAAGCTTGGCATGTAAGACATTTACAGGCAGAAGCTATGTCACAGTAATACGTGAAGTGAGTATAACCAATTACCCAGCGCATACTATGTATGCGTCCTGCTATGGTCGCATGCTTAACTAGTTATACCCTTTCCTCTCCTGTATTATCTAATCACAAAAGACCAAGACTACAATAGCTAAATAAGTAAATTCCTAATGGCAATGTCAGAAATGAAATCAACTATTCAGTTAGATTATAAGTACTCATACACCGTGAGATTATTTTCTTCTAGAAATCTGCACAAGTATTAAACGACCTAAATATATATAGTACCTTATAAGACTAAGATGTTATTTATATCCCCTCTCTGATATCCACTATGTAAACAAAAGGAACAAAAACTTAAAAATACAACAACACACAATTCAGGAAACTGTGAAGAGTATCTTTCAAATACAGAGATATCTGCGCCAAAATGAAGATGTGCAAAGAGCGAAAACATCATCTTCCATATTCTGAACATAGTACCAATTTCCCTGACACTTAGGGTATCCTGTGGGCCCAAAGAAAAATACTCTAATTGGTAGATTGAGGTCTATATGGCGTTAAAATACCATGTTAGAAGTGGAGAACACCCCTTCTGAAAACTCAGAAAACTCAGATGAGAGAAGGGGGAGGAGGGATTTAAGGGGAGGTTCCAAAGATGTGTCACAAGTAGCATTATTTACTTCAACACAGAGTCTAACCCTAGAGTCAAACACAGAGAAGGAAAATTGCCTAAGTAAAACACAGAAAAAAGAAAAAAAGAAAACTGCAAACATCTTTCCACTGACCATTGACCAGAAACAATTGAGATGAGAAATTTTTAAAAAGTGGTGGTATCCTATATGATAAAAGGATAATATGCAAATCAACTGAACAGCCAAACGACCGGTCACTATGATGCACACTGACCACCAGGGGGCAGACGCTCAGTGCAGGAGCTGCCCCCTGGTGGTCAATGCAAGCCCACAGGGGGAGCGCCGCTCAGCCAGAAGCTGGGCTCACTGGCTGGCGAGCGCAGCGGTGGTGGTGGGAGCCTCTCCCACCTCTGCGGCAGTGCTATGCATGTTGGACATCCCCTGAGGGCTCGCAGACTGGGAGAGGGTGCAGGCCAGGCTGAGGGACCCACTGCCCTGGAGTGCACAAATTTCGTGCAGTGGGCCGCTAGTATATATACAATAGAATATTGCTTGGCCATAAAAAATAATGAAATCTTACCATTTGCAACAGTTTGGATGGACTTAGAATATATTACGCTAAGTGGAATAAATCAGACAGAGAAAGACAAATCCCATATAATACCACTTATGTGTGGAATCTAAATAACAAAATAAACGAACAAAATGTAATCAGACTCATGGATACAGAGAACAGACTGATGGTAGCCACAGGGGTGGGGAGTTAGGGTTAGGTGTAAAGGTGAAGGGATTAAGAAGTACAAAATGATATTTACAAAAAAGGCACAGGAATGTAGAATACAGAATAGGGAATATAATCAATAATATTGCGACAACTATGTATGGGGCCAGGAGAGTACTTGAAATATCAGAGAAATCATTTTGTAAAGTATATGATTGCCTAACAACTATGATATTCACCTGACACTAATATAAAATAATATTGAATATAAACTGTCATTGAAAAATAAAATTAAAAAAGAAAAACAAGACAAAGAGCTTCAGAGAGAGTGATCTGCTCAAGCACAAAACTCTGTCATGGGAAGTAATTTAAGAAAACATACCCTAAGTTACAATGACTTCCCACTAAAATATCTGTATAGTAAAAAGCATTAAAATGTTTTAAAAAGGGATAAATTGGAGAAAAGATGTGTAACACATATATACAATAAGACTAATTTCTTGATATATAAAGATTTCATGGAAATCAATAAGAAAAAAATAAATAATCCTATCTAATAAAAGAGTAATATGCAAATTGACCATCACCCCAACACACAAGATGGCTGCCCCCATGTGGTCAAAGATTGCTGCCCCCATGTGGTCAAAGATGGCTGCCCCCATGTGGACACAAGATGGCCACCACAAGATGGCCAGCAGGGGATGGAAGTTGTGGGCAATCAGGCCAGCAGGGGAGGGCAGTTAGGGGTGACCAAGCCAGCAGAAGAGGGTAGTTGGGAGGAACCAGGCCTGTAGGGGAGGGCAGTTGGGGGGGACCTAGGCCTGCAGGGGAGGGGAGTTGGGAGCGATCAGACCAGCAGGGGAGGGCAGTTGGGAGGGACCAGGCCTGCAGGGGAGGGCAGTTGGGGGTGATCAGGCCTACAGGGGAGGGCAGTTAGAGGTGACCGGCCGGCAGAGGAGGGCAGTTGGGAGGGACCAGGTTTGCAAGGGAGGGCATTGGGGGCAATCAGGCCTTCAGGGAAGGGCAGTTAGGGGTGATCGGGCCAGCAGAGGAGGGCAGTTGGGAGGAACCAGGCCTGCAGGGGAGGGCAGTTGGGGGGGACCCAGGCCTGCCTGCAGGGGAGGGAAGTTAGGAGCAATCGGGCTGGCAGTGGAGCAGTTAGACATCTATCAGGCTGGCAGGGGAGTGGTTAGGGGGTGATCAGGCTGTCAGGCAGAAGTGGTTAGGGGCAATCAGGAAGGCAAGCGGTTGGGAGCCAGCAGTCCTGGATTGTGAGAGGGATGGCCCAGAAAAGAGGGTGCAGGTTGGGCTGAGGGACACACACCTCCCCGTGCACGAATTTTGTGCACTGGGCCTCTAGTCCATTATAAGCCTGACCAAAGGACATAATCAGGCAAGACATAAATGGAAATCCTATATAATAAAAGGCTAATATGCAAATAGACCGAACAGTGGTATAACCGAACAACCAGTCGCTATGACGTGCGCTAATCACCAGGGGGCGCGTACAGAACATGGCGGGCGTTGGCCGCAGCAGGATGGTGGAGCAGGTGAGCGGGGGCGCCAGACCAAGGCAGGGCGCTGGTCACTGTCATTGGGGCAAGCTTCTGGTGGTTACTGAAAATTCTTTTATACGTAGAAAACTCTATAGTTCAACAATGAGTGAATTAATTGCTCTGGCTAAGACTTTCTGCACGCTGCAATCCCACCCGGCACTCGCACCTGCTGCCAGTGCCGGCCCCTCTCACACCCAGGACCAGCATCAGAGTTGCCGTTTTCACCCACTGCCGGCACCCGGCGCTGGCCCGATCGCTCGGTGCCATCAGCGGGCGCAAGCTACAGCTGTGGCCCTGATCGTCCTTCAGGCCTTCTCCACCTCCCGCTCCCCCTGAGGGGCAATCAGGGCAGCAGCTGCCACTCGCACCCACTGATGGCACCGGCCCTGCTTGCATCTACTGCTGGCACTGGCCTCAATTGTTCCATGTCTTCAGCAGGTGCAAGTGGGCTGGTGCTGTCAGCACATGGGAGCAGTGGCAGTGGAAGCAGGGCTACCAGCAGATGAGACCGGGGGCCGCAATGGGAGGGGCTGGGCGGAGGCACGGAGGATGAGCCAAGACCTACCCCTGTGCCTACTGCAGCCTTGAGACCCACAGTTCTTTCAAGGTGCATGAATTCATGCACTGGGCCCCTAGTAGTATATAAAAAGATGAAGATTCCCATTTGTATGAAGTATGTTGATTTTAAGGTTGTGATTAGCAGAGTCAGAATTTTGATATATGACAGTGTTGTAGTAAAATGAGTCTTATTCATGTTACCGTATAGGAATTGAAACAGTGCCTGTGTTTAAAAATTTGGTTATATATTTTCATTGCTAGTAAAACCTGAAGATATTCTTGTAAAGAGATTTACTTTAAAAAATTATAGTACACTTAGATAATAATTAATATAATGTATAAACTCATTGCAACAAAATTAAATACTGTGAGTAATTATGGATATCACTAGGCCAGTGGTCAGCAAACCGTGGCTCGCAATATGCCACAATTGCCTAATCCTCACAGCTTCCAACTACACGGTAACATTTAGTCTAGTCCAGTGGCTGGCAAACACATGTGGCTCGCGAGCTGCAGTTTGCCGACCACTGCACTAGGCCAAATACATACATTAGGTCTTTCTAGCTTAAAGGGCTTGCTTCTTTTCATAACACCATACTGTCTTATTAGTTTGTCTTGGCTAAATTTCTTAAAGTTTATAATTTTTAAAAAATTAAAAATGTGGCAAATATGCATTACATATAAGTTATAAAAGTGAACATCTTAGTCATTTTGTATGTATTTGGCCTAGTGATATCCATAATTACTCACATTATTTAATTTTATTAGTTCTTAACAGTTTTTTGTTGTCATTGTTAAACTATAGAATTTTCTACATGTAAAATTATATCATCTCTGAACAGAAATAATTTTACTTCTTCTTTTTAATTGGGATGACTTTTTTTTTCTTTTTCGTGAATTAATTGCTCTGGTTAAGACTTCCAATACTATACTGAAGTAGCAAAGAAGCAGCAAAATAGGCATCTTTATTTTGTTCCTGATATTTGAGAGAAAGTTTCAGTCTTTTACCTTTGAGTATGATGTTAGCTATGGGTTTTTCATAGATGACTTTTATTATGTTGAGATAGTTTCCTTCTATTCCTACTTTGTAAATTGTTTTTATTCTGAAAGGATGTTGAATTTTGTCAAATCTTTTGTTTACATTGATTAAGATGATCAAGTGTTTTGTTTTTTTTCCTTCATTCTGTTAATGTGGTGTATTACCTTGATTGATTTTCATATGCTGAATCTTTCTTGCATTACAGAAATAAAAGCCACTTCATTTTTGGTGTATAAATCTTCTTATGATCTTTTTTACTGATTTTTAGAGAAAGAGGAAGGGAGAGAGAGATAGAAACATCAAGGAGAGAGAAACATCGATTGGCTGCCTCTTGCACATCCCCTACTGCGGATTGAGTCTGCAAACTGGGCATGTGCCCTGACCAGGGATGGAACCAGTGACCTCTTGGTGCATGGGACGATGCTCAACCACTGAGCAACACTGGCCGAGCTGGTGTATAAATCTTTTAATGTGCTGTAGAATTCTGTTTGACGGTATATTATGAGAATTTTTACATTAATATTTACCAGGGGTATTGGTCTCTAGCTTTCTTTTCTTGTAGTGTCTTTGACTTTGATAACAAAGGGGTGTGGACCTAATAGAATGAGTTTGGAGTATTCATTCCTCTTAAATTTTTTTTAGAAAACTTTGAGAGGGATTGGTGCTAATTCTTCTTTGAATGTTTGATAGAATTCGAGAGTAAAATCATCTGGTCCTGGGTTTTACTATGTTGGGAAGTTTTTTATTTCAGATTTAATTTCCTTATTAGATATAGGTCTGTTCAGCTTTTCTATTTCTTCAAGATTCAGTCTTGGTGGATTTGTCCATTACATCTGGGTTGGCCAATTTTTTGACATACAATTGTTCATAGTACTCTTATCCTTTTTATTTTTTGAAAAGCATTATTAAGCTTCTCTTGTAATTCTGATTTTAGTTATTTGAGTCCTCTTTTTTTTTAAATCAATATAGCTGTTTTCTCATTTTGGTTGATCTTTTCATAGAAACAACTAGTGGTTTCAAGGGTTCACTAATACTTGCATTAACTTTACTATTTTGTGCTTCTATTATTTTAAAAATGCATCAACACGATAAAACAAAATATGGATTGATTGAATAGACATAATCACACCTCTAGTAAGTGGCACACCCATGAATGAATGCAAGGTTTTTATTACTTAAAAACTATTCTGTCACCCAATATGTAGTATAACAGTTTTCTAAGCCTATTTTTAGAATGTACAACATAACATTGAATATTAGCTGCTGGCATGGTAAGATAGGCTGTTTAAAAAGTAAAATCAAAATTTAGTGAATATGATTGTGCTTAAGAGATAGCTGGGGCAATGGCAATTATCAAATGCCCTTGATATATAGGTCCCTGGGAAGAGGAGGGATGGACCCACGAGGTAGAAAGGAGTTCAGAGAAATACCGCTCTTAAAGGAAGACTAAAGTGGGGAGATGGGGGGAGTGGATGGAAATAATCTCGCCTCTGCCATTTTGGGACTCCATCCTCAATAGCACTTTTTTTCAGCAATAACTGATTTATTCCTGTGTAAAGCCCATTTGTACTCCAGGGCAACTGCTCTTGAGGATGTTATAGACAACGTTTTCCAGGAGAAAATGAGCAGTTATAGATTAAGTATTATACAGCCAAGTCTGCAAAACACCTTTTAAAAAACCAGGCAAGCCTCCATCTATTTGTGCATGTGTCAAGTCTGTCATTTCCATTGGTATTTGTCAAAAGGTTTCCAGACTGTTAGTGTAGCTGGCAATAGTTTAATTAACACGGAAGCTTGTAAATCAAAGTGGAGACTTGCGTGGATCCTGTGAGACTCGTGTTCCTCACTGCTAAGAATAATTGTCTCTGGAGGGACCTGAACATTGAAAACCAAGAGTACAAATTTGGCTAATTTGACAACAGTTGTTACATCTAGTAAGTATCTCATTTTTAAAAATACATAAAATATCATCTACAATTAGTGGAAAAAATTATAGAATTGGGAATATAGATACTTTCAATATCAAGTCTTCCATATGTGGATCATACTCATATTACCAGCAGTTCTATTTAAAAGTAGAACTTTTTTTCTGCTTTTTTTATTTGTTCATAAAATTATACAATCATTTAATTAGGAGGGAGATTAGTGTTTCCTAGTTTGCTTTGAGGAGACCTACCCTTTTTAATATTGGCTCATTTAAAATGTTCTTCAGTAACCAAAAATAATTGCAGCCTCTTTTTTTCCTTTTAACAGTGTTAAGTCACTCTAAGGCCAATATTGTACCTTTCTTATTAGTCAAATAATTTTCCTTTTTAATATTTAAAAACATTTCTCTCTAGTTCTTTGAGATTTATAGAATATACCCTAGTATGCAGGCCCCACGTCACTGTGCTTCTTTGTACCAACAGAGGGCACCAGTGCCCATGATCTGGGGGTGCTCTGCCAATCCCGGAGCATGTATTTACACACAAGTTAAACACGCTGCTGGAGCATGAGAGGGAAGCGGCCCGCTCAGGGATTACCTTCCTCATCGGTCCTGCTCTTTCTTTGGGTTCAGTGGGGCAGTTATTGGCACTGCCCTTCTCCCATTCATCTAACGCAAGTTCAGTATCACTTCTTCTCTGTAGGCTCAAGTAGGATTTACCTAACATGGACTTCCTCTTTGGTAGTCACGTTGTCTTTGTCCTCTGTGGCCCCTGCTTGGCCTATGACAGGTCTTAGCAGGGGACCTTACTTCGGCTTTTGCCTCTAATCCATTCTTCAACCCTTCATGTGGACTCTCCCTGGCCCGCATTGTTTGTCTTGATTGATTTGTCCTGTTTCTGTTCTTCAGGGAGGCACAGTATATTTACAGGTTCAAATCAATTGCCAACAATTAAAAATCAAGGGTTTTGCAAAAAATTCTGGATTTTTAACTTCTCAAAATATAGAAAACCTGTTGACTCAAAGTAGACCTAGGTTTCAGGTCTAAGAGATAGTAATAAAAATTTTATCTTTATTTTTTTTTAAATCTCAGCTTCTTTAGGGACTAGAATCAGCTATCCTACATTTTTCCAACCTAAATTAAACTTACCCCAAATTGAAGGCCTTACCTCAGACACAACCTCATTAGGGCAAAGGATGCCTGAGCAGCTTATTTCATGGAGGAAGCAGGAAAAGAGAGAAGATAACGTAGACGTCAGGTAGGTTGGGTCAAAAGAGAAAAACTGGAAAGGGTTAAGACAAGATGCTATTTTTCTATCTAATCAATGACTTAAGTCATTCTTGATTCTTCTTAAGCCAGAAGAATTACTATAGGGGACATCTTCTCATGGACCCATGAATTTAGGAAACTAAATGCCTGCCAGTAATCACCTTCCCGAAAGGCCCTTTTCTGACCACTGTGTCTAAAGTTGCCTATAACCATGCCCCAATCACTCTCCTATAACCACTATAATTATTGTGTTTGTTTTATGTATTTATTGTTCCCTTCCACAGAATGAAAGAAGCAAACATATCTATCTTCTTAGAAAAGTGCCTGATCCATAATTACTTATAAAAAAAAATGGTGGTGGAATGAATGAATTAGATAATCTGGAGAAAGAAATAAAACATGCTCTGTCTTCCTAAACACACACACACACACACACACACACACACACACACACACACACACACACTGCTATGAATTTTTCAAATTACTTCCTAAGTGGAGAACAAGGTGCAGGATGGTGAGCATAGCTCAACAAAGACCACAGGAGAAATTGCAATGGAGAAATGTATTCCTCGGAGGTGATGGAGGAAGTATCTGGCATGCCTCCATGGGTAACAGATGGAGGACAAGGCACATGCAGAGAGAGAGGCAGGACTTGGGGGACATACCTTTATTAGGATCAGTGGCTAAGGCCATCTTGATCAATTCAAACCAAAAGAGCAAGGTTTTGGTAAGTTACCCAGGGGATCTTATCAAAGGGGAGCGTAAGGCATGCAGGGGCTGAGGGACAGCGAACACTGGTTCTCACAAGGGTGACTGGGGAATTCATATCAGAACTTACATTTGCTTGTGACTCTCAGTTTCAGGTCACTGCAGGTCGCTTGGCCAAACACAATGAATGCTGAGGCAGCAATGCCAGAGAGTAGCTTAGCTAAATTTTCAATATACACAGAACCTACAGTACCTTGTTTTGCCTGCAGTATATATAACGTTAAAAGTTCTAGTCTTTTTTTTTTCAAGGTCTTGTAGTTTTGCACAATCTGGCCCCAGTCCACCCGCCTTAGTTTCTTTCCAAACCCTTCTGCTCAGACATTCTGTGCTCCAGACTCAAGAGAACACTTTTATTCCCTGAACTTATTTTCGTGCAATGTTAAGACAATTCACAACTCAGCTGTCCCTTGCTCTATCTTTATCTTTTTTTTCTTCTACATCACCTAGCAAGATCCATCTCAGGTGGCATGTTCTTTGCAGTAACTGCCATCTGCCTCCATCAGTATTAACCTCCTTCCTTCAATCTCCCAGGGTGCACTGCTGTGCCAGCATCATAGCACGCATTTCAGTCTTTCTTTCTTATGTTTCTGCCTTACATTGCTCTCTTCTCCACCTAATTGGAAACTCATTGCAGAGAGAGAGGTTTTTGTATCCCTCTTCCTCTCTGTTGTCTCAGTGTCTATCATGAGACAACAGGCTTTCCACATGGAGGGAACACCCTAATCATTGGCTGCATTAAAACCCAGCCAGTGTGGTTGAGCATCTACCTATGAAGCAGGAGGTCATGGTTCAATTCCCTGTCAGGGCACATGCCTGGGGTTGCAGGCTCGCTCCCCAATAGGGGGCGTGAAGGAGGCAGCTGATCAACGACTCTCATCATTCATCCATCTCTCTCTCTCTCTCTCTCTCTCTCTCTCTCTCTCTCTCTCTCTCTCCCCCTTCCCTCCCTTCCTCCCTCTCTCCCTCCTTTCCTCCCTCCCTCCCTCTCCATTCCTCTCTGAAATCAATGAAAATATATTTAATTTTAAAAAAGGAAAATTGGCTGCATTAAGGAACTACCATCTCCCATCATTGGCCCTGTGTAGCCTGACTCATTGAGATCTGATGCAGCCAAGGCCTCCAGAGAAATAAATTAAATTGTACTTAGTATCTTGGCTGATTCTGAGACTGAGTAGACCAATGATTATAAATAGAATAAATTTACATGCATCTATTTATTCAACAAGCATGTATTGAATATCTGCCCTCATGTAGCTCAGAGGCTTAGAGATAGGAAAGCCGTATTCTAAATAAATATAATCTGTGCTACAAAGAAATAAAGGACTGACACGAGAACACTACAGGCAGATGGGACTGGTCTGCTCTGGGAGGGGACACCTCCTCCAAAAGGTGATGTTCAAGGTGAAACTTGAGGGGTAAATAACTGTGCTAGCTCCATGACAGAGAGGGTCAGGGGAGAGAATTGCAGTGTATGTGAAATCCTTGAGACAAGGAACAGTGTGAGAAATCAGTAGAATTTCCTTATGGCTGGAGCAGAAAATAAGAAGAGTGATAAGACCAAACCAGTGGATAGAACCAGAATGGGAAGGGGCAGCAGTTCCACAGTGAACCTGGTCTGGGTCCTCAGGGAGAATGACAAGAGCAGATTTGCATTTTTAAAGCTCAATCACTATAGCAAGGCAAGAGGACAAAACTAGAAATTATGGCTTGGGTGTTGAATGGCAATATAATGGCAGCGTCTATATGAACTGCAGTACTGTTGGAGTCTGTTTACTTGATCATGTTGTAACAGTAATGTGTGTCCTTACATATATATTAGAGGAACAGTACACTTATTTGATTGCAATGCTATATTCTGCAAATGTGTGCTCAGCCTGCATACGTAATGTGGTATGGTGTTAACAGAAAGAGATATAGATATTTTCCCAATTTTTTCCCATTTCCTCTTAAGAGTATGATCCAGCTTCCCTTATCTGATTTATTTGTTCCATACATACAGATGAGAAATCCCCATTAATACTTTGAGCCTATATACATTACTAATTATTTGTCAACTTAAGGATCTTGTCCCCAAAGCTCTTCTGCTCAGTTGAAGGGTCAGATAACAAATGCAGAAGCATTACTAATCATGAAAAACCTTTCTTTCCTGCCCCCTAGAAAGGAGATGGTGGCCCCAAGTCAATCTTGTGAAATAGCTATTAAGAAAAAGATGAAATACTTTTCTGCTCGGTAAATTTTCCATTTCTTCTCAACAGCTCACTATCAATAGCTGTCTACCTTCTATTGCCAAAGTTAATTTTTTCTGAGTTTTCCAATTTGGCAGAACAGACTTTAAGCCCCAAATCATTTAGTAGCAAAATCACTAATCCTTCCTTTAATGACAGAAAATAGTGAAGGTCAACTTACGGAAAGGAAGTTTTGAATGTTATGTGACAAACATCAGGGATTGGGCTCTATAACTTTTTTAAGGAAGTCACTCCTGCATTATTTCTCCTTATATATTGAAATCCGGCCTCATCTCAGATTTTTGTAAATAGAATTTTAAAGAGTATAAGTTTCATAGTAAATAGAAATTTCAGAAGAGGAAACAGAACCTTGACATTAGACATAAATGTTTCCTAGTCCAATTCCATCTGATATTTGAATCTTTTCAAGAGTAGTTCAATGAATTGATTGTTTATCCTGTGTTGGGACATTTGAAGTATCAAGAGTCCCAGTAATTTCAGAAAAGGGCTCCTGGAGATGACTACTGTCCTGCAGTTACCCTTAGGGTCAAAGGGCATGAATCCACTTCCTTTCCAAGGAAGATTTTGAAGTCTCCTAACAAATGTTCCCAAGTCTCCACCTGGTGTGCATTTGACATGGTTCCTGCTATTTGTTTCATCCTAGCTGTGCTCTTGTGAGTGTAAACTTCATCTTTTCCCTTCAGTTCCCTCGATTTTGCCAGGCTCTATTTTTAGTGGTTACTGTACAAGCAATTAACAGGATTTTATGAAATCTATATGTGCATGTTGACGAATGTCACCCCAATAAAATTAAAAGTAATAATAATAAAAATAAATAAATAAGTAAGTTAATTAATTAATTACAAGGTCAATGGAAAACAGACCTCAGAGAGCTCTCTAAATACCAGTGCCCCGTGAAGCTGGGTTAGGAATGTGCAGGGCTGTCCCTGCAGACACTCTGATCCCAGTCAATTACGAGGTGGCTTACAAAAGTCCAATGGCATTAATCAAACTGACAGGGGGAAAAAAATCCTGAATTTGTATGTACTGTCTATAAATATTTATTTTAGTCTAAGAAGTTTTGCTTTTGAACATTTGAAAGCACACATTTATTGTCCTGCTTGGTTAGAAAATATGGTCACCAAGAGGACATTTCTTATAGAGGTTTTCTCACAGCCCCACTTTCTCCTGGCCCTTGTCTCACCTTTATCCCTAAACCAATTAATCAGATAGGAAACTAGCTCTGGGCAAACGGTCTCTCGGATGAAGGCAAAGGTTTCCAGGAGGCAGAGAAATGACTGAATAACACGGTTACAAGAAGACAGACTATACAGTAGGTGCTTTCCTATACTGTGCCCTTGAAGAGAGAGTAATAGTATCAGTTAAATTCATTTTGACTGTATACCATAGTACCTTTAGCCTTGGGTTGTTTCAAACCGCATCTATTATTTTCCAAATTGCAAAGTGTGATGCATCCTATAGACATGTCTTTCTCTTTTTAGCCCCATATAATGAATTAATGAGGTGCACTGGGTTACACAGGGGATAGAACACATTCCTCGTATTCCCTTTTTCTCTCCGGTTACAAAGTTGATCTCATGAGAATGTTGCTCTCACGTTCATTTCCTTTGGGGAAATACAGTGTCTTTCCACTGATCAGATAGTTTGTTTCAACCTCACTTCCTGTTTACTACTTTTCAACTTCACTTTTCTTTTGCCAATTTTTGAGGCATCTTCCCAATATCTCTAAAAGCTAGTAAATTTGGTACCCTCAGTTTGCTTATTAAATATGGTAAGTTTATAGAAACAGCATCTAATCTCAAAAATGGTCTAGCATTTTATGTTCAATGTATTCTACTTCTCATGAAGGCACTAAGAAATAAGATCTTAAGAATCATTATCATGATAGATACTCATCAAATATATGATCATTGTTAAGAAGAAATGGAATTGATTTTTTTTTTCTCATTTGAAAGCATTGACTTCAGCCTCATTTGTAAGAAAATGATTTATTTATCATTGCTGAACAGGGGAAATTGCTTTTTAAAAATAATACTCCTTTATTTTCTAAAAATACATCATTATAGCAGCACATAACACACTAAGAATTTTCTCTGCCATCTGATTCTCCAAATCTCCACCCTCCAAATCTGCTGTTTCCCTGAAAGTTTTAGTCAGCATGCTTAAATGGACTTTCCTAGAGTTGTTTTTCTGTCTTTTCTGTAATTCCCTGAGGTTACTGTATAGACACCTAGATACCAATAATTGTCCTGAGTAGATGGAAGGGAAATAAATGAGATGGCAAAAATTCATTTTTATCTCATAAATGTTACACCTTGTCGATGAAAACAAATACTCCGTCTGTGTGCCAAGGAAACATTTTCGGTTACATTCACAATCTGCTTCCACTGCCATTGGGTACAAGGAAAAGCTCTAACAGATGGGAATCAGTAAATAGCAATTGCAAATAGAACGGACGATCTGAATAACAAATGGGAGACATATTCTGCAAGGTACCTTGGCAGGCAAATGCAGTTCAGAGGCCTTTTTGAGATGTCGTACTACTGATTCTGAGAATAAGATCGGGGCTTAGACACCAAAAAATAAAAACAGGAAATACATGTTAATATTTCACACAGGCCGTTGCCCTTCATCTCACAGGTCACACAGAGTCAAGTGGCCAAGACCTTTCTGCTCTTCCTAGAAATACTTGGCATATGAAATGCAAAAGGAAAAGTGCTGACAGTAAAGGATGGACATGCTCATCCACAGTCGAGATGACAATGCAGTCACCCTGGAGTGAAGGGTCTCAATGTCCTTGACCTTGAACCTCACTTTCAGCAAGGTAGAGACAGAAATGTTTTTCAAGTGGGCAAATATGGCGATTATTCTCTAAGAACACAAGATGCGGTAGAACATGGCGCCCAGAGAAAAGCTGAGATCATGGCCAGTGGAGAGAGGAAGTTGGCTCGATGACTGAAAAGACCCCCTCCAGTGAAATCTCTGACCTCTTCCAGGGCAAAACAACTCACACTGCTTATCTCTGCTTTCCACCCAGTCCCGCTTCCTGGGTTGCTTCACTGAAATTCCTCATTCAAGTCTCCCAGCACTTGCATAAATGTGATAATGGCAAGAGGAGTGCATGCCAGCACCCACTAAGAAAGGAGTTGGGTGTGAGCTGGGATGGCAGAGAGGGGAAGGCACGGGGGATATGCTCTGTGGCCCCTGCTTTTCCCCATTCGCCTGTGCTTATGTAGGAAGGCCTGGAACGTTTAGGAACAGAGCAAGCCAGTTATCCCTGCTCCCTGCATGGACTGGTACCAACCTGAATGCTTTCTTACCCTTTTAATTAGAGAGATGCAGATCTGGGAGAAGGGACTTGGCAGGAGAAAGCAGACTTAGCAGAAAACAGCATGTGTGGACAGTCAAGGTTCTCTGGGCTTCTGGAATGTTCTTCAGTTTCCCATGCCATAGCATTTCCCTCCACCTTCCCTCAGCCTGGCCTCCAACAGGGCTCTGGACCAATGGAGCAACTCAAAATGTACTCTGAAGTTTACTTTTCTTCCAGGACCTTCTGTTTGTTTTCAGAAATAAGACAATAATATGCCATGTATATGTTTCAAGTTATGCATCTTTCCTTATTTTCATTAATATTTGAAACGCTTTGAGTATATTACTCTGAAGACTGGAATACAATTTGGGATGAAAATTTCTCTAAGTAAGATTTAAAATATTATCAAGGCTGTGAAATATTTTTAAAAAATGCATTTATACTGATTTCCTTCCAATCATTCAATCAACAAAAAGACAGGCTGAGGGTATACTGAGTTTTCTTAACTTCCAATTGATGAAGAGCATCAGAGATTTTTCCCCTCACATAATCTTAGAATAGGTCATTATACTCATGGTATGTTTGTATTCGAAATCATCATCAACATCATCAGAATCAACACCGAAAAAAAAACTTTTATCCTGCTTTCCCGTGCATACGCATCTGTGCTAAGTCACACAGGTGAACTGATGGGGCCTGGTTTTCCTCATTATCTCCCTTGATTTTCCCAGTGTTCTCTCTTTCAAAAGCCTCCCCTCACCCTTTCCAGGTCCCCGCTCTCCCCAATGCTGTCTCCTGGCTCCCGGAATGACTTCTATGTGCCCCTTACCATCTCTCTGCATCCCCGAACAGATAAAGCTAACCCACTCTGTGCACCCTGCATTGTAATAAATGTACAACCTTGTTCAATCGCAGCCCACATATGGCCCAAGCAAATGGTTCCAGGATCCTCCTTATGTTCACAGGGTATACTGCTGCCAGACCACCTGGAAATGATCTGCTAGCTGGATACATATATATCGCACCCTCCCCATATGTGCACATGCTCACACACCTTACAATCACACTTAATTCTAGTCTCTAGGAAAATTTCTAATTAGTGGTAACAGACACATTGTGAAGATTGGACAGATCGATTACATATGAACATGTACACTCCGTAAATCAAGTCACAATTTGGTGATCTAGCAGCATCCCTGATAGTTAAGTGACAGACCCCCTCGGTTTCCCTCCCCTGTTTTCCCCTCGCCTCTCTTCCCTCCTCTTTTCTTTTCTGAGTTCCCTGTTCAAGACTCAGCTGGCCCTGTTCCTAGCTGCAATCTGCTCGATACTATTTTACCTGAAAAGTTCTTATGTATAAATTGATAAAAACAATGTTATTCCTCCAAATAAAATACTGTTATTTTAACATGAACTTTCTTTTTTTAAAAAAATATATTTTTATTGATTTCAGAGAGGAAGGGAAAGGGAGAGAGAGAGAGAAACATCAATGATGAGAGAGTCATTGATTGGCTGCCTCCTACACATTCCACACTGGGGACTGAGCCCGCAACCCGAGCAGGTGCCCTGACTGGGAATCGAATCATGACCTCCTGGTTCATAGGTTGATGCTCAACCACTGAGCCACGAACTTTCTTGAAATAAAATAAAAAATAAAAAACTTTAAACAGGAACAAGTGTTGTTAATGGGCATCTTAGGTATCATTTTATTTATTTTTTAATTAAATCTTTATTGTTGAAAGTATTACATATGATCCCCTTCCTCCCCCATTGACCTCTTTTAGCCAATCTGCACCCCTTGCCCCAGGTCTTCATCACCCTATTGTCTGTGTTCATGGGTTATGCATATATGCATATAAGTTCTTTGGTTGATCTCTTCCCGCCCCCCACCCACTTCTGCCTTTCCTCTGAGATTCCACAGTCTGTTCCATATTTCTATGTTAGGCATCACTTTAACTGGCATCACTCCCCTCTCCAGTGAGGCTGGGGGTCGGATCCTCCCCTGCCCCATCAGACAGTTGCTCCGTAGAGCTTTGCCTACAGAGTTCCCCTTCACTAGGACTTTCTTAGCTCTTTTCTTCACTGATGAGACTTGTCTCTCCTTCTCTCATCACCATAATATTTATTAAAAATAATGCTATGTGCCCCAGCTGGTTTGTTCAGTGGATAGAGTGTCAGCCTGCAGACCAAAGGGTCCCGGGTTTGATTCTGGTAAAGGGCACGTACCTTGGTTGCAGGTTCTTCCCTGGCCCGGGCCCTGGTCGGGGCACTTGCAGGAGGCAACCAATCAATGTGTTTCTCTCACATCAATGTTTCTCTTTGTCTTTCCCTCTCTCTTCCACTCTCTCTAAAAAAAAGAATCAATGGAAAAATATCCTCTGGTGAGCATTAATAAATTAAAAACAAAGGATAATGCTATATGATGGCATATAATTATTTTGGTTGTATGGTTTAATAAAAATTTTATAATAGTTCTTTAAACTAATAATATGTAGGTATAATTTAATATAGTAATCCTATCTAATAAAAGAGTAATATGCAAATTAACCATCACTCCGCTATACCCACAAGCCATGCCCACCAGCCATGCCCACCAGCCAATCAGGAGCAAATATGCAAATAAACCCAACCAAGATGTCTACGGCCACAGAGAGCAGGAGGGAGGCTTGGGTTTCCCTGGCAATGGAGGAAGCCAAGCTTTCCGCCTGCCCTTGTGGGCCTAGGCCTCCACTCAAGGCTACAAAGTTTCAATGATAGAAGATACACAAACCCAAACAGAAATGGCGGCAGCCATGGAGCTGGAAAGAGCAGGAAGCTAGGGTTGCCTGCAGTGATGGAGGAAGCCAAGCTTCTGCAGCCCTGGCGGGCCCAGGCCTCCACTTAAGGCTACAAAGTTTTAATTATAGAAGATACATAAACCCCAACAGAAATGGCTGCTGCCACGGAGCAAGCAGAAGGCTTGGCTCTGCTCCAGGCTACAAAGTTTCAATTGTAGAAGATAAATAAACCCCAGATACCAGGGCCTCCACTTGGGTCACCAGGGGGCGTGGCCAGCCTGCAAACCACCACAGGCCCCTCACCCAGGCAGCCCCATGCCCCAAGGGAACCCCCACCCTGATCCGGGACACCCTTCAGGGCAAACCAGCTGGCCCCCACCCATGCACCAGGCCTCTATCTTATCTAATAAAAGAGTAATATGCAGATTGACCATCACTCCAACACACAAGATGGCTGCCCCCATGTGGTCAAAGATAGCTGCCCCCATGTGGACACAAGATGGCCACCACAAGATGGCCAGCAGGGGAGGGCAGTTGGGAGAGACCAGGCCTGCAGGGGAGGGCAGTTAGGGGTGACCAGGCCTGCAGGGGAGGGCAGTTAGGGGTGACCAGGCCTGCAGGGGAGGGCAGTTAAGGGAAAACAGGCTGGCAGGGGAGCACTTAGGCATCAGTCAAGCTGGCAGGGGAGTGGTTAGGGGGTGATCACACTGGCAGGCAGAAGCAGTTAGGGGCAATCAGGAAGGCAGGCAGGCGAGCAGTCGGGAGCCAGCAGTCCTGGATTGTGATAGGGATGTCTGACTGCCCGTTTAGGCCCGATGCTGGTGGGATCGGGCCTAAACGGGCAGTCGGACATCCCTCGAGGGGTCCCAGATTGGAGAGGGTGCAGGCTGGGCTGAGGGACACACACCCCTGTGCACAAATTTCGTGCTCCAGGCCTCTAGTAGTTTATATACTAGAGGCCCAGTGCACGAAAATTTGTGCATGGAGAGGGTCCCCTCAGGTCAGCCTGCACCCTCTCCAATCCAGGACCCCTCAGGGGATGTCCAACTGCCAGTTTAGGCCCGATCCCGGGAATAAAACCTAAACCGGCAGTCGGACATCCCTCTCACAACCCGGGATCTCTGGCTCCTAACTGCTCACCTGCCTCCCTGCCTGATCACCCCTAACTGCCCCCTCGCCAGCCTGATCACCCCTAACCACCTCTGCCTGCTGGCCTGATCACCCCTAACTGCCCCCCCTGCCAGCCTGGTCACCCCCAAATGCCCCTCCTGCCAGCCTGATTGCCCCCAACTGCCCCCCTGCTGGCCTGGTCACCCCTAACTGATCCCCCCACTGGCCTGGTTGCCCCCAACTTCCCCTCTGCCGGTCTGGTCACCCCCAAATGCCCCCTTCCTACTGGCCTGGTGGCCTCAACTTCTCCCCCCGCTGGCCTTGTTGCCCCCAACTGCCCCCCTTCTGCCTGCCTGGTTGCCCCACACAGCCTGCTGTTCAGTCATTTGGTCATCCCTCACTAACCCCCTGCAGGCCTTGTCGCCCCACGCAGCCTTCTGTTCGGTCATTACTGTTACTGTGATGGTGTCCTGGACAATTTGCATATTCCTCTATTCTTAGTATAGATATTTCGTTCACTGCAGAATACACAGCTATTAAATCTAAGCTATGTCTTGGAGCAGATAGTTTCACACCTTTAAATCACATGGTATTGAGAGCAACCTTCCCTTTCTATATGTGTAAGTTCTACACAGAAGCAACCTGCGCTAAGAGAGCAACACAATGAGTTCCAAGATAAAAATGCATCACTACTTAATCAAAGAGTAATATTATGTTCACTATTCATGGACTCTAAGGAAACTGGCAAAATAAAAATATAAGCTGACAGATTCTAGGACCCCACATACACTAGTGTTTGTATACTGCCACTTTCCTAGAAACAGCTGAACATTTAATGAATAACATACAACTTTTCTGCATTATTTTTGAGAGCAGAACATAGGAGTACCACACATTGCCATGTCTACTCATGTCCGTTAAGAACACAAAAGCAACTCTAGCTATTTCCAACAGATTGGATTAGAAAAAATAGATATAAAAGTAACCCAAAAAGTAGCATAAAGGAACAAAAAGGAGGGACAACAACAACAGAAAAGAATGAGGCATCCAGAGATTGGTAACTGCCGAACTTACTGCTGTCAGCAATTTCAGGATGAGAGGACCATTCATGGGGCCAAAGAAACAAAAGGGAAATGGTGTGACCTCGGTCCCAAATGGCTTTTCTGTGGATGCTGGAGTTCCTCCCAGGTCTGTTGCTGCAGGAAGCCAGGAGCCTACACTCCTGACACGGCAGGGGTTGGCCCACAAGTCCAATGACGCTGATGGGGCAGCCCCTGCTGCTGGTGCTGTGGGAGCTGTGGTGTCTCAGCAGGAGCCCAGGCTTGCACGTGCTCGCCACTGGTCAAAGTCACTGCCAGGTTAAAACATCGGCTACAAATATTGGCTGCCCTTCCTCCCACTTCCCATCTCTTTCCAGTGCCTCCCATTGTGAGCAACTTACTAGAAATTCGCTGCAAGGAGAGTCCTGAAAATGTAGTTTGAAGATATCCAGCCCCTGTGATACAGACAAGAGCTTAGAAAGGAAGGGCTGGGGCAGAGCGTCAGCAAACAAACAACTGTCCAGGTGCTTTGTATAGAAAGTTCTATAAGTGGAAAGCTCTATAAGAAGCCTGATGGCACATGTATCCCTTCCCCAAAGATTCCTCCTCATACCACCTGCTAGAAGCATTCACGATTTTTGTGGTCATTACTCCTCTCTCTCTCCCATTCTCTCTCCCTGTGTTACCATTCTCTATCCCTGAACGCCCACATGCCACCTGGATTCCCACTCCTGTTCACCGACTATGTCAACCACTCTAAAGCAACTGAAGGGCCCAATGCCTCCTTGCCATATCTTCCTTTACTCTATCATCCAAGAAGCATGTGAAGCACCATAAAAATTGTAAATTATGTTTTTCCTTTAATCTGGGTTCCTCACAAAAGGATCCACCTTATGCTAGAGACTGAATGTTTGTGTCCTCCCCTAGGATAATAGTATTAGGAGGTGGGGCTTCTGGCAGCTGATGAGGTCATGAGGGTGCAGCACTCGTGAATGGCATTAGTGCTTCAGAAAAGGGAGCCCGCTGGGCTCCTTCACCCCTTCCACCGGGTGAGGTCACATTGAGGAGACAGCCACCTATGAACCAGGAAGCCCATTCTCCCCAGATACCAAATATGCTGGCACATTGACCTTGGACATTCCAGCCTCCAGAACTGTGAGAAGTAAGTCTGATGTTTATAAGCCACCTAGGCTGTGGCATTCTGTCAGAGCGTCCTGGCCTGGCTAAGACACCTTACTGCAGTAAGCTGTCAGTCATTCCATAGCAAGTCGACTGGATTGGCTCCCACATCCTTTCTCTCACTCACCGTTCCTCTGTATCTTTTGCCCCTTTGCTCTCATCATAGTGTTTCACTTGTTTCTCTTTTTCTCCATCTCACAAGGCCTGTCTTTCAGTTTCATAATGTCATGAGAATATGACAGCAATTTGCCCTTCCTTTCAAAACGTGTAAGAACTGACTTATCAAGCAAATGAACTTCCTTTTGCTCATATGGACCATAATGTAAAACACAGTCTCAAGCCATCATTATCTCTCTGGTTCTTTCCTCATTTTTCAAACACTGTATTTATTACCTTAGATATCTATGGTTGAGGACACACACTCAAACAAACACACACACACACACACACACACACACACACACACACACACACACACAGGTCCTGGTAGAAGAGGAGGGTGGAATAAGAAAATTCTCACCTACCATGCTACAGAATGTACATATAGTTAACTACACCATAAAATGGAAAAATAAGAAAAATTGAATTTTAAATTTAAAGAAGCCCATGCAACAAAGAAGGAAGAAAAATAAACAGGTTTTGTTTACTCAGCTTCTTGGCCTAGGGCCCTACATTTCTGCACACATGGATAATTGCACTCTTTTTTCTCTTGATAACAGTGAATCCTTCAATAAAATATATCAGCGAAGGAAGAAGAGGAAAGAAAATTAAGACTGTCAGAAAAGGGTACCAATATTCATTGATAACACTTAAATCAAAAGTGTATATTAAAATAAAGTTTTAAAACTAATTTTCATATTTGTTTTGAACAACAACAAAAAAACTTATTTGCAGGACAATATAACAAGATTCCAGATCTTCCCAAGGATTTACAACATCTGCCTTCATTGTTTAGAATTAGTATTTTGGTTACTGCAGAAAACAACACTTAAAAAACTATACTAAGAAACGTAATAAAAACAAATGCTCATTTTTTGAGTGTCCAAAGGCCTTGGATATTTTTAGCAAAAATATAAAGACAGAAACTATCATAAGCAATATGCTCATTTCACATATTTTGAGGCCCACCTGTTTAAATGTTTTCAAAGCCATTAAATGCATCTGTTACTTTTTTATCTGTGACAAACAAATTATATACAAAATAAGCAGATGCAAGTAAGCCTCTCAAGCCAATTTAGATGGGCCTTCAGATATAAAATGAAGATTCAAAAGAGACTTAAGATTCAATAGTCAGTCCCTGGGTTGGAGTTCAGAAGAAGTGGGTGCAGCTATGTAATCTTGGGTATTTAACTCTCTATTTACTTCATTTTCATCATCTATAAAAATAGAATTTTATTATTTACCTCTTATGAATCTTGTGAGAAATTTCCAAGCCCGTGGAAAGTGAGGGCAAGGCACAGCTATCCCTTAGTTAATAACAGGTGTTATCATCAGAGAAGGAAATGTGCATGAGTGTAGTTCCATGCGCCTGCATCCACATCTATTTCTTCTTTTTGCACATTTCGCCTTGTGGAATCTCAGTGGGATGCAGTTTCTCTCACTGGGATGTTCAAAAGAGCACTAAACATCAGATGCTGCCAGATACGGGGTCACCACCGGCCCAATTCCTACAGTCTGTATCACCTTATGCAAGTCAGAATACTTTGTTCATTTCTCACATTTATAATTAAAAGATGGCAGTAAGTGGTCACAAGGGAGCCTTGTAGCTTTAATATCCTGCGAATCTTTGAGCTGAATCTCAGACACTGTTGTTTTGTTTTACTTCTATGTAATTACTAGAGGCCCAGTGCACAAAATTTGTGCACTCGGCAGTGGGGGAGGTCCCTCAGCCAGGCCTGCACCCTCTTGCAGTCTGGGAGCCCTCGGGGGATATCTGACTGACAGCTTAGGCTTGTTCCCCACAGTGAGCAGGTATAAGCTGTCAGTTGGACATCCTTAGTGCTGCTGGGGAGGCGGAAGAGGCTCCCACCACCACTGCTGTGCTTGCCAGCCGTGAGCCTGGCTTCTGGCTGAGCAGCGCTCTTCCTTTGGGAGCATACTGACCACCAGGGGGCAGCTCCTGCATTGAGCGTCTGGCCCCTGGTGGTCAGTGAGTGTCATAGTGACCGGTCGTTCTTCCGTTCCATCTATTTGCATATTAGCTTTTTATTATATAGGATTATCTGCCTTCTACCTTTCAGGATGGTTTACCATCAGGAAAAACTCATTTATTTTGAGGTATGAAGTAAGACTCCTGACTAACATAATCACAGCTTCAGTACTAATGAGCATCACCCTGATATTCATGGTTTCATTCATGTGAGGAACTTACTATCGCTGCATAACATACAACTCTATGTTATGGGCAGCTTCTATCCCTAACCTGTGACGTTCCCATCCTTTCACTTTATCCCTCCCCACAAACAGAACCTAATTCCATGAGCATTAGTGGGAAATGGATATTTTACTGAATATCTCTTGTAGAAACATACGTGGGAGACAGGTATGTCACAAGCGACAGAAAAGGAGTCAGAAAAGGCTGAGGGGGATCATCCTAGACTGCTGTCTCATCTCAGAAAGATTCAGCAAGGCCACTGGGAAGTCCCTGGGTCAAAGTGGGCCTGAGGAGCTCATATCTACCGGGAAGAGGCTACCTTAGTATCCCTGCTCCCCTCAGTCATTGGTGGGGATCAGCCCATGGCAAGTGAGGCCACAGCATAATCTGAGACGGAATTCAGAGCTTACCAGCCAGGCTCTAGGCCATAACCCTCTCTGTAGGTGGAGATCTGTGAGGCATCGTCTCATGGCCCCTGCAGTATCTCTTCCCAGTCTCTCTGCTGTGGGATCTGCTGCAACATCCCACCCACGTCCCACATCACTTTGATCTAGTCTTTCAAACTTCCTCACTTGAGAAATGCCCAGCTTCAGAGCTTTTCCACCTCTCTTCCCTTCTCTTGTGTCTTCTACAGGCTTATCCAAACTTGCATCATCCATCACCATTTTCCGGTGTATTAAAGGACACGGCATTGTTTGCACTCGGGAAACTAAACATGCACTAGTTCCCAGGACTCAGCATCCACTGAGTAGTAAGAAGATAGTGCAGAACACAAACTGTTTCCTGCCACGTCACAGCAGAGCTGTGCTGTCATCAACCCTTCTGTTTTATTTTTCAGGCAGCACTCTGTCATCTGGTTTCTGTATCCACCACTGCACTGAAACTGCCCTCAGGAAGTCATCAGTGTCTTTCCAATCACCATGTCTATTGAACATTTCATAGTCATTATTCTTGACTTTCATATGGCTTGATATTATTGATCATGCATTTCTTGAAATTCTATTTTTCCTGGACCACTGTAATGTAATATTCTGCAAATTCTTCTTGTGTCTTTATGAGCATTCTTTTTGTCTTTTTCTTCATGTTTCTTGTTCCTACCCATCCCTCAAATAGTGGTCTTCCCCAGGCCTTGCGCTCCTTTTATCCTACATACTTTCTGTAGGAACTTTATTCTCTGCTGTGCAATAATTTTCATTTATTCACTTAATATTGTACTTATCAAGCTCCTAGTGTAGGCATCATGTACTCAACTATGTCCTGACAATAAAATTATGGAAAACAAAATCTGTAGCTTTAAGAAATGCATTCTCTTATAGGGGAAGCATAAAAGTTAATACGCAATTACAGGACAATGAGATCTGCTGTGACAGGGGAGCGCTCATGGTGCAGGGCACACAGAGGAGGGTACCTAACGTAGACTTGGGAAATTAGAGAAACTTCTCCGAGGAAGCTTATCATAATCACCAGTATGTGAAGGTAGCAATAAGAGGGGTAGTAGGGCATTCCGAACCAGAAAAGCACCACGTTGAGGAGCTCTGATTAGCTCAACACATCAATACTGAGTGACAGAAAGGGGGTGATGTTGAGTCAGAAAGCTGTAAAATAAAGCAACTGAGATGAAGGGCCTTGTGTGCTGTGCTGTGGTCTTGGGGTCTTATGCTAAGAGCAGTGAAGATCTACTTTTGAATTTTGAATAAAAGCATGATTTAATTCCTTTAAAAGTTGTGGAAGTGCTATCCAAAGAATGCATTAGAAATAGGATATCCCTGAAGTAAGAGAAATATCCAGGAGACACTCCAGTTTGGTTCAATAAAATATTATGTAAGTCTGCTTTGCATCAAGGCCCGAAAAGATTAAGTGATTAAATCATGCTTAGCGTAATGTGTATAATACAACCCCCTAAATCCAAGCCCCGAATCAAAACAGGAAGGAGCATTGAAAGTACATATATGTACATATTAGTTTATATCCATGGTTTCATTATTTACTGAACTACTATAACCAGTTACCTGAAGCAGAACTCCTTTCCTCTGCCATTTCCTCTCCTCTCATTTCCAATTATCCTGTCTGCTCTAACTCAGAAGCACACCTTGTCTGACTCACTCTTCCCATCTCCACTGTCTCCTCTCCATCCTGGCCCACGCTGCCATCAGCTCTTGTCTAGCCTCTGGCGCTAGCTTCCTAAATTGATCCCAGGTGTCCATGCTCCCCCCAGTATGACCTATTCCCCACACGCCAGGCAGAATAAGCTCTATGCAATGTGAGTCAGATTATGTTATTCTGCAGTTAAAATCCTTCAGTGACTTCTAATGAGAAGTATTTAAAATAAAACAAAACTGTGTCCCAAGTCCTAAAAGGTCTCTTGTAGTCCGACCTTGCACACTTCTGTAATCTCCTCTCATGCTACTCTGCCGTGCCCCCTTACTACCTACAATCACACTGAGTTGCTGCAGTCTCTAGAATAGCCTGTGCTTCTCTCACATATTTTATTCTGCATAGTCCATCCTACCTCTGCACTTTTCACCTCCCATAACACCACCATTTCTTGCCTGGCTACTCTAATAGCTTCTTATCTGGGTTTCATGCTTCCACTCTTTGCCCCATAAAGCAGCCAAAATGATCCTTTTAAAATGTAAATCTCACTCATATGTGGAATCTAATGAACAAAATAAACTGATGAACAAAATAGATCCAGAGACACAGAAGCATGGAACAAACTATGGAATCTCAGAGGGAAGGTGGGAGAGGGTGGATGGGAGGGAAGAGATCAACCAAAGAACTTGTATGCATATATGCATAAACCATGGACACAGACAATAGGGTAGTGAAGTCCTGGGGTGGTGGGGGAGGAGGGGTTTAGAAGAGGTCAATGTGTGTGTGTGGGGGGGAAAGGGGACATCTGTAATACTTTCAACAATAAAGATTTTTTTAAATGTAAATCAGATTGTGTTGCTGCCCTGCTCAAAATCCTTCAATATTTTCTCATCACATTTAAAATAAAACCCAACAAGCTGACCACCACCAGGAACGCCTTACTCATGTGTCTTTCTGCCTGGCCTGCTCTTTGACCTCCCATCCCTGCAGCTTTTCTGGCTTCTCCCTCACCTCCCACCACTGCGACTTGCCTATGACATGCTGCCTGGCCTCTCTCCAGGTATCTGCAGGGCTCCTGCCTTCACTTTCATTGTCTACTCCAGGCGTCCTCAAACTACGGCCCGCGGGCCACATGCGGCCCGCCGAGGACATTAATCCGGCCCGCTGGCCACATGCAGCCCGCCAAGGACGTTTATCCGGCCCGCTGGGTGCTGCTGCCTGTCCTGCTTAGCAGCCGACTCGTCCCGGGCCCGCAGTGCGCATAGGAATTTGTTCATAGTTTTTTTTTTAAACTATAGTCCGGCCCTCCAACGGTCTGAGGGACAGTGAACTGGCCCCCTGTTTAAAAAGTTTGAGGACCCCTGGTCTACTCAAATACAGCTTCCTAGGAAGGTTTTCCCTCGACACGCCCATATTTTTATACTGTCACCATCTATCCCCGTATATTATTTTATTGTTCTTTCCAAAGTGATCACAATCTAACATGGTAATATACAGGTATGTATATGTGTATGTGTATCTATCTTACAATATAAGCTCCTGGAGGATATGGATTTGAATATTTTTTGCTGTTTTTTCCCCAGTATTCAGAACAGAGCCTGACATATAATAAATATTCAATAAATACTTGTTGAATGAGATAATTAAATTATAGACTGGGGAGCCCTAATAATTTAACACACTTAGAATATAGGTAACTATTAATTAATATAAATCAAATAGCTACTGAGAATTGTCATGTCAAACATCTTAATAATACATCTAAACTATGCTCATGCAATAATGAATTTCTGGGAAAGGTATTAGCAGATTTACTATGTAACTAATTACAAACTGATAATATGTATAGTATAAAAACTAATTAGCGTTGTTATATGCCAATAGTCTCTAAAAATCTATCAATTTTTGTTAGTAATAGCTTTCAAATACTATTCATATATTATTCATAGATTAATTTCTTAAGCACAACCTGATGAATGTAACACAATAAAGATGTGGCTTCTAATCATTTAAATGTTGACAGGAAGAAAAAAGATGACTCTTTGCAGAGTTATTTTCATAAAAGAAAATTCTCTCCAAAGTTATCCTCATAAAATAATAAATAGTGGGTGGATAAAATATTTCAAAAGTATATTAAAATAGGCTTTTAAAAATGATTTAAGAAACTACATTTTAGGCCCATGGATTTCAATAGGTTTTTTTTTCCCTTTTAAAATAAGAATATCAAATATCTGTGACCTCATTTAATTTTAATAAAAGTATTTTTATTTCATGGAATTACATTTTGTAGTCATTCACACTATATTCATTGATGATTGCTCCAGTTACAAACTGTAGCAAAATTAAGATAAGTTTCAAATGAATCCTTGTTTTAAAAATACATAAGCTTCAATCATACATTAACTGCATTACAAACTGAAGGTCTCATTTGTGAAAATTAAGGTTTTCCTTCTTAGAAAAGTAAAATGACCATCATTTCTCAATGGTACATTAATCTGCAAATCAGATTCTATTAAAAAGCTGTAAAAACATTACTATTTGTCACATTTAGTCAAAATAAGTCAACGGATTTGAAATTTCCTCTAATCAACAAATCAATAAAAATGCCTAAAAATGTATTCAAAATGCTGCCCTAGCCAGTTTTGCTCAGTGGATAGAGAGTTGGCCTGTGGACTGAAGGGTCCCAGGTTCGATTCTGGCCAAGGGCACATGCCTGGGTTGCAGGCTCGATCCCCAGTAGGGGGCGTGCAGGAGGCAGCCGATCGATTCTCGCTCATCATTGATGTTTCTATCTCTCTCTCCCTCTTCCTTCCTCTCTGAAAACAATAAAGAAATATATATATATTTTTAAATGTATTCGGTGTTTTCAAACATATTGTTCTGGGTACCTTCTCCTCCTGAAGGACTGTGCCAGCTTGAGGATTCAAAGGTGAACAAGGTACAGAACATGCCATGAGAGTGCTCAAGGCACCCGTGAGAGATGCCGCAGTGAGGATGCTGACTGAGGAACTAGGCGTGCCCGTGCTAGGTGTTCTTCAGCCAACCATTTGAGGTCAGCACACTCTCTATGCTATTCCCACTATTTTCCTACTTAGCATCTGCTAGTGGAAACAAACAATTTTTCTCCCAAAGAGAACTTAAGCCTTTGTAAAGTGTCGATGGTTAAAAGTTTTTCTCTGTAGCTGCTAGTCATATAGTTCCCAATAATCAAATCCATTTCTCGTCCTTAGGGTCAATCATAAAAGTTGACTGCCTCAGGGGTTGGCTAGTCATGGCATGTGAAGGGGAAAATGGAATCCAGGGTGATTCTCAGACATATGCTTATATTTGTAAACATGAGGCCGAGCAAGCTAAATAGAAAATAAAGAATGGTTATAATTGTCAAGTTTACATGGATATAGAGTGATACATTATAATTTTTCTGTCTTTTAACAAAGCAATTAAATTACAAATGTTGATTTTAATATGATCTTTCTTTTGATGTTAGTAAAATATCCCAACTATATCAACTCTAAATGAAATCTAATTCTACATTTCAAATATGATACACATTTCCTTTAGTCTCAAGCATCAGGCAGTGCTGTCCCTAGGGATTTTTCTATTAAGGTTTCCAACATGACAGAAGCATCCCATACCACTCTGTAGAAAGAAGCAATGGAAACAGAAAAAAGTAAACATATCACCTAGTGCAGTATGAGTTCCTTGACTTCCTGAAGAAAAATATATACATGTGCTGGTTAACTAGTTGCGCATGCAATTATGTCATTGAATTGGGAAGAAACCAAGGAACTGTGAGAGCACTGAAGAAAAGAGATGCAAGTGGAGAAAGGAAGGGGGAAAAGGTAAAACAGGAAAAAGCTGAGGGTGACAGCAGAGACACTTGACATAAATGACACAAACTAATAGCAAGGCTATTTTTTTTTTTTTTTTTGCACAGCTAATGTATTTTTCAAGACTGAGAACATGATAAAGACAAATGAAGAGAAACTGGAAGAGTTTACCTTTAAATGGCCCCCCAATAAAATGACTTCTGTTTCAAAAAGATAGGAAATGATCTCAGAAGGAAGGTCTGAAAGCTATGAAGGAAGGGAGAAGAAGGAATACAAGGACACACCTCAATAGACTTTGACTCTATAAAACATATAATGTTTAATTTCTGGGTTATGAGAATGAGCTAGAAATTTGAAAAACAGAGCCATTGTAATGTGCTCTGGGAGATGATCTGAGAAATAAAGCATTTTAAGGTCCTTGCATTTGGGGGGAAGAAAGCAAAGATTTTATTAACTTTAGGAGTTATGTATACATGCTCAAATTGTAAGGGCAACTATTAAAATAATGTAAGACATAACTTTCAAACAGTAAAGGAGAAGAAAATTAAAAACTTTAATCACTTCCTGTGAAGCCAGAAGGGATGGGGGTAGGGAGACAAGAAATATAGGAAAAGCAAGAGATATACAGAAGGGTCAATAATATTAGTAGCCATGCCTTATATAGGATTTTTTACTTGTCAATGTTTGAAATATATTTAAATATAGAGGCCTGGTGCATGAATTTGTACATGGGTGGGGTCCGGCCGGCCCGCCTCTATGGGGCCCCATTGGGCCAGGTCTGCAGTGGGGGAGGAGCTGCAGGAGGTTGGCCAGTCAGCCCCGCCCCCCTTTGGGGTGTTGAGGGCCAATTGGGGGCTGGGCCAGCTGCAGGGGGGAAGGCGGGGAGGGCGATTAGGGCCCGGATCAGGCCAGTTGGCTGCCGCAGTGCGTGTCATAGCCACTGGTAATTCTGGTAGTTCTGGTCGTTCTGCTGTTCTGGTCTCTGAGATGTTAAAAATATAGATACAAATTCATTGAATACTAACAAGAAACTGTTATCCCATTTTATAAATACAAACTTTATGCAGAAAAAGATTAAATGGTTTTCGCAGAGAGGAGGCAAGACTTAAACCCAGACAGTCTTTCTCAAGAGTCATTGCTTTTACATACCACCAACATGTGATTTAAAAATAATTATTATTATATCAAAAACTTAAATAAGCATACTGACATTTTTCCAGTATTCTAGCAAAGATTGTCTTACTGAATAGGAAATCATTTTTTAAAAACACATGCATAAAAATGCCCATCTGAGGAGAAACCAAGATGGTGGCATAGGTAAGCACCTAAACTGCTGCCTCACACAACAATTTCAAAACTACAACTAAAAGACAGAATGGACATCATTCAGAACCACAGGAAGGCTGGCGGAGTGGAAATTCTACAACTAGAAGGAAAGAGGAAAGTTCACCGAGAATCAGAGGAGCGGCAAAGGGCTGAGGTATGGAGACGCATGCAGAGAGGAAGGGCGACTGAGTGCATGGCTGACTTTCTCTGGTGAGATGGGGAAGGAAGCCCCCAACTGCACTGAACCCCAGTTCCAACTGCACTGAAACCCAGTTCCAGGCGAAACCCCGTGGACCCAGGCTCATACAGGGGGAGTCTGGACTGTCAGGTAGAGAAAAAGGCACACGGAGACTCGGAGACCCAGGGGAGCCGCTGCAGGTCTGGAGGTGCACGCACGCACGCGAGCGCTCACAGAGAAAGCTGAATGTGGAGGTTGCCACAGGCATTCCCTAGCGGAAGGGAGTCGGAAGCTCCTGACTGTGCTGAACCCCAGTTCCGACTGCACTGAACCCCAGTTCCGGGCGAGCCCCTGGGGACCCACGTCACAGGAGGAATCTGGACTGTCAGGCAGAAACTCAGGGGAGTCGCGGAAGACAGAGGTCTGGAGGCACGCGCGCAAAGGCAGGGCTGATGGGAAGCCAAGACTGTCTGCTCCACCCTGAGACTCTGCCCCATCCAAGCTGAGCACAGAGGCTTTTGCAATTTTGCAAGTCTAATCCTATAAGGCTGTTTCCAGCACCAAACTTCTCCCAGCATAGACACAGCTGATCCTCACAGCCAACTGGCCTGGAGGTCTATTCCTCCCAGTGATACCAACAACAATCAAGACTTAACTACAACAAGGCTGTACACACAGTCCACAAAGGGGTGCACCAAGAGTGTCCACCTCAGGTAACTGGGGAGGCTGAGCCACTGGGCCATATAGGAAACCTAGCACACAAAGCTACCCTACCAACTCAGGGAAGCAGTGAAAATGTGGCAATGAAGAAAGAGATCACAAACGAAAGAAATGGAGAAATACAAACGACTGGATATAGAATTCAAAACCACGGTTATAAGGCTTTTCAAGAATATCCTAGAAAAGTCCGATAAATTTAGCAAGACCCTCAAGGATATGAAAAAGGACCAACTAGAAATTAAGCATACACTGACTGAAATAAAAAATATTATACAGAGACCCAACAGCAGACTAGAGGAACGCAAGAATCAAGTCAAAGATTTGAAAAACAAAGAAGCAAAAAACACTCAACCAGAAAAGCAAAAAGCAAAAAGAATCCAAAAAGTTGACAGTGTAAGAAGCCTCTGGGACAACTTCAAGCATACCAACATCAGAATTATGGGGGTGCCAGAAGAAGAGAGAGAGCAAGATACTGAAAACCTATTTGAAGAAATAATGACAGAAAACTTCCCCCACCTGGTGAAAGAAATAGACTTACAAGTCCAGGAAGCACACAGAACCCCACACAAAAGGAATCCAAAGAGGACCACACCAAGACACATCATAATTAAAATGACAAGAGCAAAAGACAAAGAGAGAATATTAAAAGCAGCAAGAGAAAAACAGTTAATTACCTACAAGGGAGCACCCATACGACTGTCAGCTGATTTCTCAACAGAAACTATGCAGGCCAGATGGGAGTGGCAAGAAATACTCAAAGTGATGAAAAGCAAGAACCTACAACCAAGATTACTCTACCCAGCAAAGCTATCATTCAGAATGGAAGGTCAGATAAAGAGCTTCACAGATAAGAAAAAGCTAAAGGAGTTCATCACCACCAAACCAGTATTATATGAAATGCTGAAAGGTATTCTTTAAGAAGAGGAAGAAGAAAAAAGTAAAGATAAAAATTATGAACAGCAAATACATATCTATCAACAAGTGAACCTAAAAATCAAGTGAATTAAAAATCTGAGGAACAAAATAAACTGGTGAATATAATAGAATTAGGGGCATAGAAAGGGAGTGGACTGATAATTCTCAGGGGGAAAGAGTATGGGGGGTGCAGGAAGAGACTGGACAAAAATCGTACACCTATGGATGAGGACAGTGGGGGGCAGGTAAGGGCAGAGGGTGGGGTAGGAACTGGGTGGAGGGGAGTTATGGGGGGGAAAAAGGAGAAACAATTGTAATAATCTGAACAATAAAGATTTATTAAATTTTTTTAAAAATGTCCATCTACTTAGAATAGACTTATCTAAAACCACATAAGATCCATGTTGTTGCAACTATCAATAGTTGGTTCCTTTTTATTTCTAAATACAGTAGTTAATTTCTTATCCAGTTTCAGTTACCCATAGTCAACCACAGTACAAAATCATTAATTAGAAAATTCCAGGAAAAAAAATTCTTAATTTTTCAACTATGTGCTGTGCTGAGTAGTGGGATGAGATCTCCTGCCATTCCATCCAGGACATGACTCATTCCTTTTTCCAGCATCTGCACACTGTAGATGCCTCCCACTCATGAGTCACTTAATAGCCATGTAGATGAAGAGATCCACTGTCGTGGCATCACAGTGCTTGTGCTCAGGAACCCTCACTTCACTTAATAATAGCCCCTGAACACAAGAGTAGTGATGCTGGCAACTCAGATGTGCCAAAGGGAAGCCGAAAAGTGCTGCCTTTAACTGAAAAGGTGTGCATTTATAGGACAAATGTATAGCATATGAGGGTTTGGTACTGGCTGTGGTTTTAGGCATCCATGGTGGGGAGGGGGGTCTTACAACATATTCCCTGTGGATAAGGGGGGGACTACTGTGTTTCACTGTATGCATGTGTCCTGATTTTTTTTGGTCAGGTCCATGATTTGATAGACATCAGGGTGTTTCCCATTGGGGGCTTTTATAAA
This sequence comes from Plecotus auritus, assembly GCF_963455305.1. Classification (NCBI taxonomy): domain Eukaryota; kingdom Metazoa; phylum Chordata; class Mammalia; order Chiroptera; family Vespertilionidae; genus Plecotus; species Plecotus auritus. Next base: position 12,132,255 of record NC_137772.1, on the reverse strand, counting down.
TAATGCTGCTGCGAACATTTCTATACAGATGCTCCTAGACTTATGATGGGATTATTTCCTGATAAACCCATCATAAATTAAAAATATTATGTCAAAACTGCGTTTAATACTACACTGTAGAGTTCTGGTGTTTACCCTCGTGATCTGGTGCTGACTGGGACCTGGGCTCACTGCCTAGAATGACAAGAGAATACGGTACCCTATATTGCTAGCCTGGGAAAAAATAAAAATTGAGAATTCAAAGTACAGTTTCTACTGAATGCAGATCACTTTGTACCATAGGAAAACTGAGAAATTGTAAGTCAAACCACTGTAAGTCAGGGACCGTCTCTATAAGTATTTTTTAGACTTATGTTTTCTATTGTTTGGGTACATACTTAAGAGTAAGAGACTGCTGAACAGGTCTACAAAGTGCTTGGACCATTTTACAAAGCCATCAGCAACGTGTAAGAACTCTGCTTGCTGCACGTCCTTGCCTTAGCTTTTTTATTTTTTTAAACACGTGAACTTGTTTCATGTCTTGGACATGATTGTTCCTGAGTACTGCTTTTAAATATATTTTTATTGATTTCAGAGAGGAAGGGAGAGGGAGAGAGAGATAGAAACATCAATGATGAGAGGGAATCATTGATCGGCTGCCTCCTGCACACCCCCCACTGGGGACCAAGCCCACAACCCGGGCATGTTCCCTTGACCGGAATCGAACCCGGGACCTTTCAGTCCGCAGGCCGATGCTCTATCCACTGAGCCAAATCGGCTAGGGCTATCTTAGCATTTTTAATATTAGTCAACTTAGTGTATGTATTGATGTCTCATTGTGATTTTAGTTTTATTTCTCTGATAAGTAATAATAATATCAAGAGCTTTTCATCTGCTTGTGGCTTGTATATCTTATATTGTGAAGTTTCTCAATCTTTTGCCTAGTTGAAATTGTTCTTTTTCTAATTATTATTACTATCACTATCACTATTATTATTATTATTTAGTTTTAAAATGCTCTGTGCCTTTGGGATATGAGTCCTTTGTAAGACATGTGTATTGCAAATATTGTCTTTCAGTTGGTGGTTTGACTTTTCATTTTCTTAACTGATTTTCTGAAGAGTATATATTTTAAATGTTTCTTTGTACTACAGAATCTAGAAAAAGCATACTATAACTAATGGGAGAATTTAACAAGATTCATTTAACAGGATACAATAGCAATATACAAAAATCAATTACTTTTATAAATACTAGCAACAAATAATCAGATTTTAACTATACCTTGGATAAGATATATAAAATTATAACATTTACAGATAAATTCAACAAAAGCTGTGAAAAATGCTCACACTGGAAACTACAAACTTTGCTGAGGGAAATTAAAGTTCTAATTTCCCTCAAATTGATCTATACATTTAAGGCAATTTCAAACAAAATGCCAGGAGGAATTTTGTGTAAATTACCAAGGTGATTCTAATGTTTAAATGGAATTATGAATAACCATAGAATAGCTAACATCAAATTTCTAAAAAAATACAAAAAGTAACTAATATTTCCTCATTAATTAATTTTTTATGAAAATTTTATTCAGTAAACCTGTGGAACAATATTCTTTGATTAAAATTTATTACTATTGGAACTGTTTCATGGAAACTATGGAGCTATGTTCTTTTACAGATGAAATACTAACTTCCACGGAAGTTCAAGCAGCTGATAACTGACAATTGCATAACTTATGGACTATTTTGCTAATGCCAAATCACAAGAAGTTATATTTTTGTCTAAACTTAAAATTTTTTAACTTAATTTCATTGTCATTTTTTACCTTAGATTCTGCTTGATATTTTATCAATAACATGTAATTTTATTATAAAAGTTATATATATATGAAATTTCTGTTGTACACAGAGGAGCCCACTCTGGGCTTATCTGGGGGTCCACATATACTCGCTGTTGCCAGGACCAGTGTAAATTCAGAAGGAAAGAAAAAGAAATTAGAGGCAATGAGTGTTTTTCCTTTGCTCAATATCATTGATCAAATAATCTGTCTGTGTCCATATAAAAGGACTGAAAAAAGAGTGTAGTTTTATTAGTGGTAACTTTCCAGAATCAATAACATTTTCTAATGACTATAAAAGCCTGGGTGCCTTGCAGTCCAAATTCATGCAATTGGATTGCTTGCTGTAATCAAGCACTGGTATTAACGTTCTGATGTGATAAAATAAGTATTTAGTAATTTAGTCCTCAACTGCTTCTGGCATTTCAACTCTTTGTTGGCATATAAAGCAGAAATGTCTCCTGTAGTAAAAAGTAATTTATTGACATTTTTTTAATCACCTGCAATGAAAAGGCTGTTGGCCTTGTAAGCCTTTCTATTCAAACGTTGCTGGGCAAGAGTTGGCTCGCACCAACCTTAGCAAATTGAAATTCAATTCAGACCAGTACGGCGTTTTATTTAATTTGGTCCTGGGACAGAAATAATCATCACATTTTATAATAAGCATGTCTAATTTCAATGTTCATACTATGTCTTTCTTCTGGATAATCAAGCGTAACTGCTGGCCTTGTTCCTTATAGTTGACAAATGCATCCCATAGACGTGAACTTAGCAGATGACTATTTTGGAGGTGGTGGGGATGAATGTGCCTAGACACAATAATAAAAATGTGATAAATGTCTACTTAGAACTTACAAATATTCCTAGGCCTTCAAAACAATTATATTTGCCCATTGTCTACATATGTAACAAAATAATGTATTCATACTGATGTGTAATACTATTTACACAACTAATTGGCCTCTATAGACCATTTCCATAGAGCAAAAGATAAAATCTTATGAATAAGATTAAATATCTTGGATAAAACGTCATATGATGGGCTGTCAACCTTAAAAAGGTTAAATACACTGTGTAACAAATTACCTCAACCTGATTGGCTTAATACAACACAACAGCCATTTATTTAGTTCATTATTCTCCAAGTAGACAATTTGGGCTGGGCTTTGCTGGGAATTCTTGTCTCAGGTAGACTCAGCTGAGCATCTGTGGTAACCTTGGTTAGCTTGTGGGTCAGCTGAAAAAGTCTGGCCTCTCAGATATCTAGTGGATAATCAATGTTATCCGGGGAGTTGGGGGTAAATGTCTGTCATCCTCCAGAGCAGGGGTCCTCAAACTTTTTAAACAGGGGGCCAGTTCACTGTCTCTCAGACCGTTGGAGGGCCGGACTATAGTTTAAAAAAAACAACTATGAACAAATTCCTATGTGCACTGCGGGCCCAGGACGAGTCGGCTACTAAGCAGGACAGGCAGCGGCACCTGGCGGGCCAGATAAATGTCCTCGGCGGGCCGCATGTGGCCCGCGGGCTATAGTTTGAGGACCCCTGCTCCAGAGGACTGTCTGGCTTATTTGCTGAATGGTCTCCGGGCACTAAGCACAGCAATAAACAAACCTGAATGCACAAGCACTTAAGTCTGTGCATGAATCCTATTTGCTAATGTCACATTTTTCAAAGCAATCAGATACCCAGACCTCTAATGTGCATGAGCGGGCACTACCAAGTGTGTGAGTACAGGGAGGCATGCACAATTAGAGCCATGGCTGCAATCAACCTACAGCACGCTTTAACTGAAGCCCTGGCTCAGGGACCTGTTCTTTCAACACGCCATCCTGTTTATCAAGAGTTGGATGCATCTCTTTCTTATCCCTACTGAACTGAGCTGTACTTTTGAAGACTGAAACATCCTTTAGCCTTGAAAATAAAATAAAGTAGGACCTTTTATGAAAATAAGGTATTCTAGTGACCTGGCTATAACTTAAAAGGCTCAAAACATTCCCAAAATATTAATATTTTAATATATTTTTAATTGATTTCAGAGAGAAAGGAAGAGGGAGAGAGAGATAGATACATCAATGATGAGAGAGAATCATTGATCAGCTGCCTCCTGCACACCCCCCACTAGGGATGGAGCCCGCACCTAGGTATGTGCCATTGGTCGGAATCGACCTGAAACCCTTCAGTCTGCAGTCGGACTTTGTATCCACTGAGCCAACCTGGCTAGAGCCCAATATATTAATTTTAAAATTTCATTTTCTTTCTTTATTTCTATTTATTCTAATTCTAGATTTATGTTATTGTCCAAGATTCTGTACTGTCATTCAATACATTTGCAACACTTTAAACATTTTTAAAGTGATACCCTATTCAAAATTGCAACCCCAAACTCCACAACTTCTATCCTCCTTACCTTTTTCTATATTCTGCCAATAATACTCAGCTCCTTCTGAAATTCTCTATAATTTAGCTCACATTGTGTTTATTGTCTGTTTCCCCTATTTTGGAATACATGTTACTTATATACCCCAGGGGATGCCAGTCTATGATAGATGCTCAATATTTTTTGGCATAAATTGCATTGTTGAACTCTGCCAGACATTATACACAAAACAGGGAACTCACATTCACTTTGAAGTTTAATTTTGATTGGATAGACTTACTCTTGATGACTCAGGTGCCCAGGCTGACAACTGTCTTCCTCTAGGGAGTCTTGTTCACTATCCTCACAAATACACAAACAGGCATTCAGGTGGGTAAGGGAAATTCAGTGTGTGTGTGTGCATGTGTGTATCTGTACACAGATATATATATATATATATATATATATATATATATATATATATATATATATATATATATATAAAGAAGCCTGGTGCACAAAATTCGTGCACGGGGGGGTGTGTGTGTCCCTCAGCCCAGCCTGTACCCTCTCCAATCTGGGACCTCTTGAGGGATGTCCAACTGCCCGTTTAGGCCCAATCCCCAGGCAGACATCCCTCTCACAATCCAGGACTACTGGCTCCCAACCACTCTCCTGCCTGCCTGCCTGATTGCCCCTAACCGCTTTTGCCTGCCAGCCTGATCACCCCTTAACCACTCCCCTGCCAGCCTGATTGACACCTAACTGTTCCCCTGTCAGCCCGATTGCTCCTAACTGCCCTCCATGCTGGCTTGGTTGCCCCCAACTGCCCTCCCCTGCAGGCCTGGTCACCCCTAACTGCCCTGCCCTGCTGGCCTGGTCACCCCCAACTGCACTCCCTTGCTGGCCTGATCGCCCACAACTGCCCTCCCCTACAGGCCATCTTGTGGAGGCCTTCTTGTGTTCACATGGGGGCAGCCATCTGACCACATGGGGGCAGCCATCTTGTGTGTTGGAGTGATGGTCAATTTGCATATTACTCTTTTATTAGATAGGATAAAAATTCCCTCTAAAAATATGTTTTCTGCATAATAAGCATATATGTATGTACATACATAAGGATGGGCAAAAGGAAGTTTACAGTAATACAAATAAATAATACGATGATTAATAAATAATAATAGAAGAGTAAACTGTCTCACATACAAATGTAAATCTCCCTTTGCCCACCCCTGTATATATGTTTATATACTAAAAATATATTTGAGAGGAAATGAATTCCTTTTTATCCTATATAATAAAGAGGTATTATGCAAATTGACCATCACTTCAACACACAAGATGGTCGCCCCCATGTGGATACAATATGGCTGCCACAAGATGGTCGGCAGGGGAGGGCAGTTGTGAGTGATCAGGCCAGCAGGGGAAGGCAGTTAGGGGTGACCACACTGGCAGAGGAGGGCAGTTGGGAGTGACCAGGCTGGCAAGGGAGGGCAGTTAGGGGTGACCGGGCCAGTAGGGGAGGAAAGTTAGGAGTAACTGGGCCAGCAGAGGAGGGCAGTTAGGGGCAATCAGGCCAGCAGGAAAGCAATTAGGCGTCGATCAGGATGGCAGGGGAGTGGTGCAGGGGTGGGCAAACTTTTTGACTCGAGGGCCACAATGGGTTCTTAAATTGGATCGGAGGGCCGGAACAAAAGCATGGATGGAGTGTTTGTGTGAACTAATATAAATTCAAAGTAAAGGAGCGGAGGGGAGAGCAAGAGAACCGGATAGAACAGCCGGATCCGGCCCGCGGGCCGTAGTTTGCCCAAGGCTGGGTTAGGGGGTGATCAGGCTGGCAGGCAGAAGCAGTTAGGGGCAATCAGGCAGGCACACAGGCAAGTGGTTGGGAGCCAGCAGTACTGGATTGTGAGAAGGGTCCCAGATTGGAGAGGGTGCAGGCTGGGTTGAGGGAGACACACACACACACACACACACACACACACACACACACACACCCTGCACGAATTTCTTGCACCATGCCTCTAGTTGTTTTATAATTCACTTCATCCTTCCATAAGGCCACATCCATAAAACAGCATAAAAAAATAAATGCCTAAACTGGTTGAAACTGACATGAGATCCAATAATTTAGAGGGTCTGTATTTTAGTATCTATCCATAGAGCATAGTAATTAAATGCACATATTCTAGATCGAAATGGCCTTGGGTAGAATCCCTATTCCTCCACTTAGTAGTATGACCTAGGACAGGTTTCCTCATTTAAAAATATGTATTTCCCAAGTTCATAATACTGTTGTGAATACCGAATGAGGACTTACATATAAAGCACTTAAAGCAGTCTACATGTTTCCATTATGAAGGCTTGGAGGGTAAAGTAGACACTCCCTGTCCAGCCACAGAGCCCCTCCCTCAACTATGTGGCCTACCTGAGGTGATGCTGGAACCCTGAGGAGCAGTTCCTCCTGAGATGAGAGATGACATGGTGTGGTTTAGGAACTGAAAGCAGTCGGGCTGACTGGAACCTACTGTAAACATGTGTGTGAGTTAGAACTGGAGGAAGGGTAGACAGAAAAGCTTGAGACAGTCAGGATGGATGAGTCTACAGAAATAATATATAAACTATAGAACACCATTTTATATTTTTTTAATATATTTTATTGATTTTTTAGAGAGAGGAAGAGAGAGGGATAGAGAGTTAAAAACATCAATGAAAGAGAAACATCGACCAGCTGCCTCTTGCACACCCCCTACTGGGGATGTGCCTGCAACCAAGGTACATGCCCTTGACTGGAATTGAACCCGGGACCCTTCAGTCCGAAGGCCAACGCTCCATCCACTGAGCCAAACGGGTCAGGGCAGGAGAAAACCTTTTAAAAATATATATTTTACTGAAAAGAACTGTTGTCCTATTTTCCTATATTCCCAGGCACATATTCTTTTTTTTTTTTAAATATACTTTATTGACATTTTACAGAGAGGAAGGGAGAGGGATAGAGAGCTAGAAACATCGATGAGAGAGAAACATCGATCAGCTGCCTCCTGCACACCTCCCACTGGGGATGTGCCTGCAACCAAGGTACATGCCCTTGACCGGAATCGAACCTGGGACCCTTCAGTCCGCAGGCCGATGCTCTATTCACTGAGCCAAATCAGTTAGGGCTAGGACACCATTTTAATTTGATAAATTTTGACTTGTTTCTTCAGAATTAACTACTTTAAAATTACCTAATTTGGAAAGAAGAGTTCAATGTATTTACATGTTTACCTGTGTGTGTGTGCGTGCGTGTGTTTGTATGTGTGTGTGTGTACCTCTGTTACACAGGCCAGTTTTGAAAGAATATAATCCTTCAAAGGAAAAAAAATTATCAAGGCCAATCACAAAAAAATTTGAGTACAGAGGATGAGACAAAACATGACTTTTCTTCTCAAGAAGACTATCTGCCCATAGAGTCCACCATGAATGAGCATGAGTCTTGAAATATTCAAGCTAAAAATCCATTATTGAAGCTATTTTATTCAAATGAGCCCAATATATTAATTTTAAATATTGCTTGAATTTTCAAATGACATTTGCTTTAACAAAGATTGATTTTAACACAAGCATTATGTGACCTGAAAGGGGATACTTTTAGTTTCTTTTCTTAAAGACAAGTAATTGAAGAGCAAGTTTTGTTGAAAGAAAACATCGGCAAAATTTAATTAACTATAAAATGGCAAGCCTCCTCAAAGTGATATTATGAATACTCACAAAATTAGCAACAATCAAGTGCACAGTGGTTATTATACTCATACGAATTATGATGTACAATTGTGTTCAGTTTCCTAATTCAAAGTATATTCCATTTCCTGTTTCCTTATTTGTTTCCACTTCTGGATGGGAAAGAATAAAGAAATCACAAGTATAAACTAAGTTCATTTTGCCAGTGATGTTTGGCAAACAATTGATTTAGTGATTACTGTGGCTGATCAACTTAATTAGATGTCAGAATCAATGAACCTCAGGAGAATGAAGTAAATTGCAACTATGCAGGTCTGACCCTTTATCCAGGGCAAAGAGACACTGAATTTGGGTGTTCATTATTTAGCTCTCCACTCTTTAAGGGTATCATCAGAAATCAGTCTTTCTCTATTTAAAATCCACAGTACTGCAGTGCCTAGAGGTTATAAATGACATCTGAACCTTTTACAAATTTGGGTCTGAATTATTGGCCATCAAATCCAAGCCCATTAGAATTTTCCCTTATAGAACCCCTCAGGGCTAAGTGCTACCCAGATATTTGCCAGTGTGATTAACCTGGGATTGCACTGAGAAGTTAGAGCCTGGAAATATAATGGATGGACTCTAACTACAACCTACCTGATCTAAGCACACAGTTCCAGATAACACCGGGATCAATAAGTCAGGCTGGTTGATAAGTGTGAGCAGCTAAGAAGCAGAGGCAGTTCAAATAAAATAGATCTTATACTAGAGCCAACATCTAGCCAGCTCTTTAGAAGAAGACAGGGAGGTAAACATGTGGCACAGTGACCAAACAACTGTGAAAAAAATATAACTATATATAACTGGGCAGACAAGTTCAGCATGTCTGTGTACACTAGGTATAACTATAGAAAATATCCAAGACTCCTGAAAGAAATCAACAAAATCATTGAATCAGGTCACAGAACAGCAACTATTCATCTTGGTAAGGAAAATCTAGTTATCTGAAGTAAATATATTTTCAAATTTTAAATATAGTTAAAAAACATAGATATGGAAAAGATGAATATAAGGATTTAACAACAACAAAAATAGTATCAATTAATCAGATTACAAAGAGCAGAATTTTCTTTGAGAAGCTAAAAATAAAGAGTTGTTTTAAAAATGGTATTTCTATTTAAAAATGCCTAGTACAGGCTGTGTCCTAAAAGGAAATGACTTCAACCTCTTTCAATCCTGAAGCAGGGAAATGTTTACAGAGATAGGAATCTTTTTTAAGAAATGACATATGTAATGTTCAATTAGCCACAAACAAGCACACATGCACACACACGCACACCCTTCTACTAATTGCTTCCATGTTGCTCTTTGACTTCTCTAAATGCCCTGATGATCATGATGACCCATCTGGGAAAAGATCATCTTCAATTTTATTTCATTCTCAACTGGGATTTGTAGATGTCACTTAGCATCCTAAATATCAGAAGATGCAACCTTTCAGTAGAATATGATTTAGTTCCCAGGTCAGAACCCAATATTCAGCACTAATCTTTTTTCTTTGAAGGCATCTGTTCTTCAAGATTGTACATAAGAATATGTGCCTGGGCCAAAACCGGTTTGGCTCAGTGGATAGAGTGTTGGCCTGCGGACTGAAGGGTCCCGGGTTCGATTCCGGTCAAGGGCATGTACCTTGGTTGCAGGCACATCCCCAGTGGGAGGTGTGCAGGAGGCAGCTGATCGATGTTTCTCTCTCATCGATGTTTCTAGCTCTCTATCCCTCTCCCTTCCTCTCTGTAAAATGTCAATAAAGTATATTTAAAAAAAAAAAAAAAAGAATATGTGCCTGGGAATATAGGAAAATAGGACAACAGGAAGTCCTGGTTTCTGCTGAGTATGAGTGGAGAATTCTAGGCTAGATCATTCAGACTAACTTCATGCAAGAAGCCAAGTCAGGCTGTGTATGCTCTCCAGGCAATGGAGGGCCTGTACCTGAGGCAGGGACGGGTCATGTCTGCTGGACTACATAGTCTTAGAGAAATCTTCAAGTTCAAGGACATGCAAATGTCCCTACCCCATGTCAGCAAGGCCTCCAATGTCAGAGCATCAAAAAACAGAAACTAGAATATTTAGTTAATGCAGTCACAAGCCAAGGGAGCTCAGAAACACCTGGAGCCACCGGAAGCTGAGAGAGGCAAGGGAGGATTCTCCCCTAGAGGGAGGTGGCCCTACCAACATCTGATTCAGACCTCTGGTCTGAAGACGTGAGAGAGAATAGACATCTGTTGTTTTAAGCCACAAAGTGTGTGGTGGTTACAGCATCCCTGGGAAGCAAACACACCTTCACTTCCCTGGACTGAATCCTAGTGCTGCTAGTCAAAGCACTAGACACTTTGTGCAGCATACGTCCTTGTTGGGGGAGGGCTGTCCTGTGCACTGTAGGTCGCGTAGCAGCATCCCTGGCTTCTCTCCACCGGATGCCAGTGGCAAGTCCCCTCTCCACAACTTGTGTCAGCCAAAAATGTGTCCAGGCATTGCTAAATGTTCCCTAGGTGGCAAAATAACCCCTGTTGACCATCACTGCACTAGGCTAATGGGGTATAAATGTTTAGGCAAATAGACCAATACCCAAAAAAGTCAATTGTTTAGGGCCTAAATTTTTAAACTAAGAAAAAAAAGAGAGAGAGAAAGAGTACTTTATTAAACCCCATTTTATAAGAATACTAGAGGCCCAATGCACGAAATTCGTGCATGAATAGGGTCCCTAGGCCTGGCTGGCGATCAGAGCTGATCAGTGAGGTGACCGGTGGTGAGATTGAGGAGCCCCGCTGGCACCTGCCTTGGCTGGCCTGGGCTCTGCAGGCTGGGGGCAGCTCCTGCATTGAGCGTCTGCCTCCTGGTGGTCAGTGCGCATCATAGCGACTGGTCATTCCATAGGTTGTTCCACCATTTGGTCGATTTGCATATTAGGCTTTTATTATATAGGATGACATTACAAATATGTATTCTTAAAGCTTATAATACCAAATGATGTGTGAGTTCAAGAATATCAATGAGAATTAACTAGAAAATCAACATATGGGCATATTTGAAAAGAAACATGTAGATAAGCATTCATTTACTTATTTAGCTGTTCGACAAATATTTATTCAGAGCCACAAAAATGTCAGGACAGTGTCCTCTCCATATGACAAATACAAGGTCGTTGCCCTCAAGAAACGGATGTAATTATCTTTTATCACCCAAATAAGCCATAGGCTGGATTGCGCCCCAGGCAGCCCTTGAGCCATAACCTTCTCTGAGACTCCTGTTTGCAGGAGTTTCCTCCACAGAGGAGGCAGTCTCAGGCCCCTTGGATCACACCAGTACTTGAACTTCAAGGAGAGGGCCATAAAGAAGAGACAACTTTCACTCTTCGGTCCCTCTCCCAATCTCCAGCGTAACTAGGGTGTACACAACTGCTTGTGTGCCACTGACTTCTAGGAATGCCTACTCCTTGTAGCTGTTTTAGCAGAAAAGTTTAAGCTTTCCTGTGCACACATATTGTACAACTAATAAAACCTAAATCAATGGTTATTGAAACCATTAAGCAATAAACTATATGTTTATTGATTCATTTTCCACATGTGCTTTCATTCAAATGAACATTTTAAAAGTAGAGTCTAAACATAAAGCAGTACAGTGCCTAAAACTGAACTCTGCTACCAACAATTTAAAAATTGACTTAAATCTATATCATCATATGATTATTTTATTTGTTTCCTGCACTTGCTCAATTGGAAAGTCTAAATACTATACCAATTATGTCATGGGCACACTGATAATTTAACTTGTTTCATACAGGAATTACATTTGTAAATATTAGGAAATTTCAATAATAATTTGATTAATTAGATCCATGTGCATATTTGGATCAGAAAACTTCTAGATACTAGAGAATCCTTTAATTTTCAATTTTTTTAGCCAATGGTATACTCACTGACTGTATTTTTTTTTTAAATGCTATTGGTAAATTTTGATTACTGCCTACACACTAAAATTTTTTAGTTTACATATTTTTGACCCAAGAAAATGGTGATGGTTTTTGGATCTGGAAGATACAGATCATGTGTGCCCACTTTCTGCTTATTGTTATAAAGACCCATAAAGCGCCGGTAATATTTTTAGGCTATTATAAAGAAAATACTAGATGAATTTAAGATGGCATTGCTATTACTGCGTAGGTCTGTGAAATTGGCAGTCAACTCTCCAGGTCTGTAAAGGATAAGAGACTCCCATTCTACAAGGAGATTCTTCCTCACACTCCTACCCTGTTTTGGGATTATCATGCTGGGTTAGCACCCACCGTTTTTTGTTGAGGGGAAGGGTGTGATTGAAGAGCTCTTGCTTCCATATTAGGACCTGGCCCTGACCACTGCAGCAGCACGCTAAAGAACCTTATAAATAATGTATGGCTCTCAGAGGCCTGGCTGTGGAAGACATTCACCTTTCCTCTGTCTGTGCACCACACCTCATTCATCAAAACTGAGACGAGCACATGCGGTTCTGCTTGAGGATGGGTAAAGCTAGCTAGGAAGTAATAAAAAATAATAATAAGTCAACAGCGTAGCTCGGCTGCTGCCCGAAGACCATTGCGGGACATTCTGGGAGCAATCTGTTTCAGCCATGGGCTTTGACCAACTGTATCATAGAAAAGAAAGGTTGAAATACCTTTTTATAAGTGATAAATACTTGCTGTAAGAGGAAAAATTGAAGGTGGTGTTGGATGGTGGCAAAACTGCTTAAGAACTTTAATTATGACAATGTAGCCCCAATGACTGTATTAAAAACTAACTTTTCAGATGCCCTGTGTAACCTACGGGTTGCATGAGACTTGGCAGGGAAATTCCGTTTATGACAAATAGTTTCAAAGGAAAATGCTGCTGCACATACATTTAATTTGCTTCCTAAACTATACAGAATTTAAAAGAATATTGTCACATGATATATTGAGCAGAGACAAAACTTTTAACAAAATGCAGATAGCAAACAGGAACTATTTTTTTTTATATTTTTAGGCACAAATAGTTCAAGTTTCTCATGTATGTCACTTTGTTATTCATATAAAAGGTTACGTGATAACATGGTTAACTCTATTCCAGATTTTGAAGTGCATGCTTTTATTTTATTTTTTTAAATATATTTTATTGATTTTTTACAGAGAGGGAGAGAGAGTTAGAAACATCGATGAGAGAAAAACATCAATCAGCTGCCTCCTGCACACCCCCTCTACTGGGGTTGTGCCGCAACCAAGGTACATGCCCTTGACTGTAATTGAACCTGGGACCCTTAAGTCCACAGGCTGATGCTCTATCCACCAAGCCAAACCAGTTAGGGCGAAGTGCATGCTTTTAAGTTAGGAGCTACTCCTTACTTTTCTTTATTAGACCTTCTTAGTCTTTAAAGTAATAAATGATTCCTTTAATTGCACCCATGCTTTTTGCCCAAGGATGACTGTAATATTTATTAGAAATCCAAAATTCATTTTCTTCTAAAGGATCATTTCAAAATAATTCTCATAAAATGAAAATTATACATTCCTTAACATATTCTATCTAATATAAGAGTAATATGCAAATTGACCATACCTCTGCTACACCCACAAGCCATGCCCACCAGCCAATCAGGAGCAAGTATGCAAATTAACCCAACCAAGATGGTTGCAGCCACAGAGCTACAGCAAGCAGGAGGCTTGGATTTCCCCAGTAATGGAGGAAGCCAAGCTTCCCTGCTGCCCTGGCCAGCCCAGGCCTACACTCAAGGCTACAAAGTTTCAATTATAGAAGATAAATAAATCCCCAAAAATGGCAGCAGGCATGGAGCTGGAGAGAGCAGGAGGCTTGAGTTGCCCCTGGCAATGGAGGAAGCCAAGCTCCCACAGCCCTGGCCTGCCTTGGCCTCCGCTACAAAGTTTCAATTATAGAAGACAAATAAACCCCAGATACCAGGGCCTCCGCTTGGGTCGCCAAAGGCATGGCCGGCCTGCAAACCACCACAGGCCCCTCACCCAGGCCACCCCACACCCCAAGGGAATCCCCACCCTGATCCGGGACACCCTTCAGGGGAAACCAGACAGTCCCCACCCATGCACTAGGCCTCTATCCTATCTAATAAAAGAGTAATATGCAAATTGACCATTACTCCAACACACAAGATGGCTGCCCCCATGTGGTCAAAGATAGCTGCCCCCATGTGGACACAAGATGGCCATCACAAGATGGCCAGCAGGGGAGGGCAGTAGAGAGGGACCAGGTCTGCAAGGGAGGGCAGTTGGGGGCAATCAGGCCAGCAGGGGAGAGCAGCTGGGAGACCAGGCCTGCAAGGGAGGGCAGTTGGGGGCAATCAGGCTAGCAGGGGAGCAGTTAGGCATCAATCAGGCTGTCAGGGGAGTGGTTAGGGGGTGATCAGGCTGGCAGGCAGAAGCAGTTACGGGAAATCAGGAAGGCAAGCAGGCAAGCAGTTGGGAGCCAGCAGTCCTTGAGGAGTCCCAGATTGGAGAGGGTGCAGGCTGGGCTGAGGGACACACCCCCCATGCACGAATTTCATGCACCAGGCCTCTAGTATAAGAATAATGCTCTATACCTCTAAAAGTACATTTAAATATGAGGCAGTTATTACTTTTTACAAAGCAAGATTAACTTTATAATTACAAGGAATCAGAGTTGTGTCTATTTAAGTATTTGCTTGTTATGTGTGCAAATCTTTTTTGAGTGACAATTGTAGGATAAGTAAATGAGTAAGATACAATTTCTATGTTGAGAATATTCACAATTGTTTTAAGAAATAGATTATAAATATAGTATCAGATGATAAGATGACAGAATGAAAGTATGGGCAAAATTCTATCTAGCAGGGAGTAATTGATTCTGATTGAAGTTTAGAAAAATATTAAGTAAAAAATATATCACTTGAGGTAAGTCAGATATCATATTCAGGGAAATCAGGGATAGATGTGGGGAATAGTATAGAGATATAAATAAATAAGGTGTTCTAATGACTACAAGTATATAATTCAAATTAATGTATGCAATTTTGATATTAACTATCACAAGTAGATGAGAGTAGGAGTTAGCTAAATTTTGAAGTAAACAGCGGTAAAAATATTAAATTTTATTTCAGTAGTGGGTTTTTTTCCTATTTATTTGTTTATTCCTTGATGGATTTAAGTTTTTCTCCATATCTCTTTATTCCTTTTTAAAATATATTTTTATTGATTTCAGAGAGGAAGGGAGAAGGAGAGAGAGAGAAACATCATTAATGAGAGAGAATCATTGATCAGCTGCCTCCTGAACGCCCCCTAACGGGGATTGAGCCCACAACCTGCGCATGTGCCCTGACCGAGAATCAAACCGTGACCTCCTGGTTCATAGGTCACAGAGGCTGGGCCTTATGCCCTTATTCTTACCCCATCTCTGACTTGCAAGAGCCAGCACACACATGATTTTGCATGAGGGTTTTTTCTCACTCTGAGCCATCTTGGTCATCTTCACTCCAGACTTAAAATACTGGAGAATAAACACTCATAGATACAGCCTCAGCCAAGAGCTGATGGAAATTGGTGTGTAAATATCACAACTCCCTTGAGCCTTAGGTGGGATTACTTAGGGGCATATTTTACCCTTGCTCCTAGAGTTCCACAAGAACATTAAATTCCAGTTGTCAATAGTGACAATTTGCTTGAAAATGAAGCCTTTTGGGCCTTTATTTTCTTCTGTCTCGCTTTTTTTATGCTCTTGGGCTCAGCAATAAAATAAACCACTTGCACTTGAATGGTAGTTTTGGTCTGAGTCCCGAATTGAAATGTACATTGGGATAAAAGTACATGAAATGAAGTCAAATTATATGAGCAAGAAATAAACTTTATTTATAGTAAGCCACTATGAAACTATGAGATCATTTGTTCCTAAAGAGTAACAGCCTGGACTGCCTAAAATATATTAGAAAAAAGAAGTCAACCATAAAATTAGAATGAAAGATATATTATAAATAGCAAAGAAGTTTACTGGAAAAGAGGCTTTTGTATTTCAGTCAAAGGACAAAATATTTACCAAGTAGCACAGACTGGGACAAAACATGGAGATTTGGGGAAGAAAGAAAAATAATACAGGTTGGATAGCAGAAAAAAACCCACAAATTTTGGAAGATTGTGGGTAAATCAAAAGAAAACAAATCTATATAAAGATGAGTTTAATTTCTTATCTCCCCAATTGGCTTAGCCTCTGAAGACTCAGTCTCATTAAACACTACCACTGTTTGAGTCACTCAAACAAAATTTGCACAAGTTTATGTCTCCTCGTCTTAATCCTCACCTCTCAGCACCCCCATCCAATGGGCAGGTCTTGCCAATTCAACCTGCTAAATAGATCTCAAATATACCTTCTCCTTTTCATCTCCATGGCTGCTCTGAGTCAGCTCCTCGCTTTCTCTTACTTGATCCATTGCAATACCTTAGTTAGTCTTCTTTCCATCAACCCTATTATCCTCCACACTGTGGACAGAATGAGTGAGTAAAAAGGCAAATTTGGTTACCACCCTCTCCCCTTTAGAACCTAAATACCATTCAAGAGGGTGAAGAGACAATTGGGATGTAGAATAAAATATGAGAAACTTTAGATATGTGTAAGCTGTCCTACAAACTGAAATTAATTACTAATATCCAATACACAGAGAGACAACAGAATATGTATGAAATGTATAAATGCATATAGATATATTAGAGGTGATTGTACAAAAAAGTTTTACTAAAATGGACATATATGCAAAAATGTCTAGAGGCAACTATAATCAAGGATAAAATTTGGGCTGATGGTGTTTTAGTAAATAACTAAAGTATTTAGAAATAACTCTAACAGATTTTTGAATAGAGACTAAAGCCTCAGGAAGAAAGGATGGGATCAGTTAAATTCATGTTGAAAGTAGATTAATTTTGGTTCAAATATTCAGGAAAAAAATGTCCAAAAGGCAACTTGAAGTGAGAGGCTAGTTTGCAGGATTGAGGTCCTACAGGCCACTATGTTATAGGAGTTATGTGCATAGATATAAATAACAGAAGCAAGAAAGATCAAATAAATTGCCCCAGTACATCTAGATTATAAATGTAGGAGCTAGGATCATGATATAGCCCATGAGGCTCCAGGAACCATGTTCTAAGTCACTGACTTAGGGTGAGAATAGAGCCCATGACCTTGGTTTTGGGACAATAGATGTTGCAAGCCAGACCACATGTGGTGCCTCTGGGACTCAGTGAGAGAGTGGACGCAGTGCAAACTGCTTATCAGGAAGTTTGTGGTAAGGCAGAAGAGAGAGATGGTCAAAACAGTTTTAGGATCTGGAGGCCTGAATAAACTTAAAAACAAAGAGAAAGCAACCAGTAAAGGGGGTGAAGATAAGATGCAAGAGGAGAAGATAAGTAATTACACGTTTCCAAAGTGGTGAAGGGGGAAGGATCAGAAGCCATGGGTGGAAGAATTACTCTTGAACTATAAGGTAAACAACTCTTCCCCTAAGCTGGGTAAAAAGAGAGAATTGTCAAAGAAAGCAAACATTTTATTTTTTATATTTTTTTATTTTTCAATTTAATAAATCTTTATTGTTCAGATTATTACAATTGTTCCTCTTTTATCTCCCCATAGCTCCCCTCCACCCGGTTCCCACCCCACCCTCTGCCCTTACCTCCCCCTCACTGTCTTCATCCATAGGTGTACACTTTTTGTCCAGTCTCTTCCCGCACTTCCTACACGCCTTTCCCCCGAGAATTGTCAGTCCATTCCCTTTCTATGCCCCTGATTCTATTATATTCACCAGTTTATTCTGTTCATCAGATTTTTTATTCACTTGATTTTTAGATTCACTTGTTGATAGACATGTATTTGTTGTTCATAATTTTTATCTTTACCCTTTTCTTCTTCTTCCTCCTCTTAAAGAATACCTTTCAGCATTTCATATAATCCTGGTTTGGTGGTGATGAACTCCTTTAGCTTTTTCTTATCTGTGAAGCTCTTTATCTGCCCTTCAATTCTGAATGATAGCTTTGCTGGGTAAAGTAATCTTTGTTGTAGGTTCTTGCTTTTCATCACTTTGAATATTTCTTGCCACTCCCATCTGGCCTGCATAGTTTTTGTTGAGAAATCAGCTGACAATCGTATGGGTGCTCCCTTGTAGGTAACTAACTGTTTTTCTCTTGCTGCTTTTAATATTCTCTCTTTGTCTTTTGCTCTTGGCATTCTAATTATGCTGTGTCTTGGTGTGGTCCTCTTTGGATTCCTTTTGTTTGAGGTTCTCTGTGCTTCCTGGACTTGTAAGTCTATTTCTTTTCCCAGGTGGGGGAAGTTTTCTGTCATTATTTCTTCAAACAGGTTTTCAGTATATTGTTCTCTCTCTTCTTCTGGCACCCCCATAATTCAGATGTTGGTACACTTGAGGTTGTCCCAGAGGCTCCTTACACTATCTTCATATTTTTGGATTCTTTTTTCTTTTCCGGTTGGGTGTTTTTTGCTTGTTTGTATTTCAAATCTTTGACTTGATTCTTATGGTCCTCTAGTCTGCTGTTAGGTCTCTGTATAATATTTTTTATTTCAGTTAGTGTATGTTTAATTTCTAGTTGGTCCTTTTTCATATCCTCGAGGGTCTCACTAAACTTATCAGCCTTTTCTAGGAAATTCTTGAAAAACCTTATAACCGTGGTTTTGAACTCTATATCCAGTCATTTGTTTTCCTCCATTTCTTTCATTTGTGACCTGTTTCTTTGTCTTGGCATTTTGGCTGCTTCCCTGAGTTGGTAGAGTAGCTTTGAGTGGTAGGTGTCCTATAGGGCCCAGTGGCTCAGCCTCCCCAGTTACCTGAGTTGGACACTCTTGGTGAATCCCTTTGTGGACTGTGTGCTCAACCTTGTTGTAGTTAAGTCTTGATTGTTGTTGGTATCACTGGGAGGAATTGACCTCCAGGCCAATTGGCTGTGAGGATCAGCTGTGTCTACGCTGGGAGAACTTCTGTGCTGGAGACACTCTTATGAGACAAGTATTGCAAAATTGGAAAAGCCTTTGTGCTCAGCTTGGATGGGGAGGAGTTTCAGGGCAGAGCAGACAGCCTTGGTTTCCTGTCAGCCCTGCCCTATGAGGCCCCTGGGTCTCAGTGTCCCTTGGTAATCGCTGCAAGCACCTCTGAGAGAAAGCCGCCTTCGAGTTTCGCCCACTGCCAGACAGTCCAGTTTCTCCTCTAATGAGTCGGGGTTCCCAGAAACTTGCCCAGAACTGGACTTCAGCGTAGTTGGGAGCTTCTGTCTCCCTCCCGCTTTAGAAAGCCAGCCGCGCACTCAGCCTCCTGGGCATTCAGCAGTCAGTCCTCTCTGCACACGCGCGCGCCGCCAGACCTCTGCCTTCCGCAGCTCTCTCCCAGGACTGGAGTTCAGTGCCGTCCAGAGCTTCCTTCTCCCTTCTGCTTTAGAAAGCCAGTCGCGCACTCAGCCGCCCGTGCACACAGCCGCCTATCCTCTCTGCATTCAAGTCTCTGTACCTCAGCTTTTTGCAGCTCCTCTGAGTCTCAATGTGCAAGAAAGCAAACATTTTAGAGTGGAAAGAAAAGCAATTTAAAAATGGTTCTAGCTTGTTTGGCTCAGTGGATAGAGGATGGGCCTTTGGATTGAAAGGTCCCAGGTTTGATTCCTGGTCAGGGCACAAGCCTGGGTTTCAGGTTCAGTCTCCAGTAGGGGGTGTGTGGGAGGCATCCAATCAATATTTCTCTCTCATCATTGATGTTTCTCTCTCTCTCCCCCTCTCCCTTCCTAAAATCAATAAAAACATATTTTTAAAAATTAAAATAAAAAAATAAAAGATATAGGGGCTACCTTTTGTGATCCTCAGTAATAGATAATAGATAGATGGATAGATAAATAGGTAAATAGATAGATGATAGGTAGATAGATGATAGATAGATATAGAAATGGACATAGATATAGATACAGATATAGAGATAGATACATGGCAAGCAATCAAGCCACAAACTATAGTAACAAAGAAAATTCAAATTACTATGTAAGAGCTTTAATTTTAGGAACTTGAATGACATTTATACCAAGTTATTAAGATGGTTCAGTTAAACAGTTTAATTCTACCTATTCAAACTTCAAATTTACTAGTATAGTCTCTTAACACCTTATTATAAAGCTATTCTTTTTCAATCAAGTTTACATCCTTTCTAGGTTAAAAGGCACCCAACAACTAATGACAACAATATATGCATTTATTTCTTTTGGTACAATTAGTTGTTTTTGTTTTTCTTTCTTTTGTTGTTTGTGTGTTTTTTTTTCCTATCATATAGCTTAGGGCCCTAGAAGTGTTCATCCATCATAGGTAATAGAATTTTAAAGCAAACTTCCACTCATATAATTTAATCATACAATTTCCCCCTAAAGCATCCAATTAATCAAGGGACATTTTATTTCCTTACTTTTTAATGAATGTATTTTTCTTTAATGCTTTACCTTTATCTTTATTTCATAAATGTATTATTTGAAAAACACTTTAAAATACACCAAATGAACACTTCATGGAGGCCCAAGGCATAATAAGTTTCCCCTCTCCTGCATACTTGTGTGTCTACTTCTTTTCAATGTGCAAACCATCCATCACCATCATGAGGCTTACTCTTCCTCTTTCTAGAAAACTATTATTTCCTACTAGGTTCACTCTGTACTATAAACATTCAAAAAAAAAGTGATGCTATAAAAAGGGTTTATCCAGTTAAAGCAAAGACATTGAAAACAAAACGCTGTTTGCATTCTTGGTTCGCCCTCTTGTGTGAATGATGGTTACAGAAGCGCTGGAAAAAAGTCCATGCTCAGTACCGCAAGAAAATGGGAATGATTCCCTTTACAAAAGAAAGACAGACTTACTGTGTAATTTTCTTTGTTTTGATGGTCACTGGCGCCATTAAATTGTTAGTTAGATCTAGAAGGCTAGTGTTATTTAAAAATAGTGTAGCCCAAATCCTTGTCCATAACCAATGGTCAAAGTATACTATAGATGATCAGGAAAAACAGGACATTTTATACTGTGAAATGACCATTTGTAGTGACTTGGTTTTACTGCACAATAATATAAGAGCTGATATAAGTATCACCTTGCAGGGTCTACAAATTCTAGGATGCCTGCAGCGGGATCGATCCTATGCCCTCTCCAAAGGAGCCCTGCAGCATCATTTACCTCGTGACTACTCTCCTGGAATCCGAAGTGCCAGAAAAGTGTTGCCCCAGAATCACCTCATGCACTCCCAACGCCAGACAAATCAGGGAATTAGGACTGGAGACCCAGCACTGTGTAACCCCACCCAATCACAAATAGAATGCGGACCAAAATGGAAAGGGAAAGGCAAAAACACAAACCAGGAGAAAGATCCAGAATCATGGGAATTGATAGAGCGGGAAGGACTAGAGCTAGAAAAGTGAGACCTGGAGGATGTGCAGGAATCTCTGACCCCAAGAGCAAGCCCTAGAGGAGATGTCTCTCTGGTAACTCTGGCTGGTGCAGGGCCTGCCCTGCGGACTAAAGCACTCACCTGAGAAAGATGGTTGGCAACTGGCAGGAGGACAAAACCAGAATGATCAGAACCTTCATGTCAGACCATGTGACTGAAACCTTTCTGCAAGTCTCTCTGCCATTAGTCTTCTTCCTGTCATCAGATTTACAGTCAAACTGTGGTGTCATGAAACGCAGGGCAGGAGAACAAGACAGATGTGGTGAACACCTTACCTTCTTACTGACAATGCAACCATCATTTGTAATGAAAGAAATTCTTTCTTTCCCTTAGTGCTTGGGAAAGGATATCTGAGAGGATGTGTTTGTTTGCTAGGTGGTTGTTTGTTACATTCATTGAACAAAAAAGAATTGAGATGGGCCATCTTACAAGGTATAGGAGTGGTTTAAAAAGATTGGCTAAGGACGATTGAGCTCTCATTTCCTGGATATTTCTGAAAAGGAAAGAAATCGAGTAGAACACCTTAAAAATGAGTCATTTGGTAAATCAGTGCCCAGTGGGAGAAAATGTGGAGAGATGGGGGCTATATTTTGTGCTAATTAATCTCAAGAGGATAAAAAGAGAATTTCAAGAAACATCTTTGATTTTGCCTTATTGCTATGATTACCCATCTCTCGTTCTCTCCTCCTTACTATTCAGGGGTCCAGTACCCTGTAGCTACAGACTTTACTATATTATATCTCTTTTCTCTCTCTCTCTCTTTAAGTTAATATCTTATAAATAGCTTCTTAAAATACTTTCTTCTTTCCACACTACACGTGGGGAAATTTTTTTCTTTTGGTAGGACATCCTATATAATAAAAGGCAAATATGCAAATTGACTGAACGTCAGAATGCCCGGTCACTATGACATGCACTGATCATTAGGGGGCAGATGTTCAATGTAGGAGCTGCCCCCTGGTGGTCAGTGTGCTCCAAAAGGGGAGCGCCACTCAGCCAGAAGCCGGGCTCATGGCTGGCGAGCGCAGTGGTGGCGGTGGGAGCCTCTCCTGCCTCCGCAGCAGCGCTAAGGATGTCCAACTGATGGCTTAGGTGGGCCCACCTAAGCCGTCAGTCAGACATGCCCCGAGGGCTCCCAGACTGCGAGAGGACACAAGCCAGACTAAGGGACCCCCTCTGAGTGTATGAATTTCATGTACCGGGCCTCTAGTATTTATTATAAGTGTTCAGAGTCGTTGGGAAGTCAGAGCAGTGACCAGGAGACCATGTGGGTGGAGACACAGGGCCAGATAATGGTAAGAGAGATACAGCTATGTCAGGTAGGGTTCAGGGTGTTGTTTCAGAATTCTAGATCTGGCCAGTAGAGTGTATTCAGCATTGGTCATTCATTCAGGTCAATATACAGTGTGCATATTAAGCCAATTCCACAAAGTGATCTGCCAGCTCCAAATTTTCTCCTTCTTTCTTTCCTCCACTATGCAGCATGTAAAACTAGTGATGTTTCTGCACTTTGTGAATATGCCTAAATTTTAAGTCCAAATAACAGCAAAAGCAGTTATTTTTCAATGAGTTCTGTTTATTAGCAATGATGTCTATTTTCCATTCATTCATTCATAAAACACTTATTGAATGGCAACTATGTTACAGAAACTGTTGTAGAAATTGGGAACAAAGCAGTGAACAAAACCAACAAAATAGGCAAATAGGCAAAATGAGCTTCGGCTCATTTGACAACTAGTTAAAAATCCTCTCTAGCATTAACTTCTTTAGCATTTCCTTCAATTTCTGATTGTACCTGAATGTAGACTGCCTCAAAGCACATGTTGCAGAATTCCCTGTGGTAGGATGAAAAAATCATACCACTCCCCTGAATTATCCACATTCTAAACCCTGGAACCTGTGAATATTACCTCATACAGTATGCTGAGGACTCAATTTCATTACCAGATGTTTGACCAATGACAGCTCTTAGCCTCACCCCTCATTCTTCTATCTGTGCCAACACTTGGGTAAGGTGATAAAGATCTGAATGCTCCTCCTTTGATGCTAGCGAGAGACTCAAACTACACAATCCCCTTGCACACAGGAACTTTCACTCAACCCTCGCCCTAACCCTCAACCAGGGCAAAAACTCAGGCCAGTCTCCTTTCCTTATATCTGACCATTTCACACCCGATCTTCTCAAACTTCAATTCTGTAAGTAGTAAATGTTTTCATACCCTCTTGGTTTGTTTGTGGCATCATCAGTCTTGAAATTCAAGCCAAACTTTAGGTGGCTGTTCATCTGCTTTTGAAGGTCACCATGACCTATGGGGGGGAAAAGAAGAAAAAAGTTTTTGCAGATGTTATGTTAAAGATTTTGAGGTGAGGAAATTATCTGGAGTACCCAAAAGGAGCTAAATGCAATTACATGTATGCTTTTAAGAGGGAGACAGAGGGAGGTTTTACTATACATAGAGTAGAACAATATAAAGATGGGCAGAGTGAGATTTGAAGGCTTTAAAGTTGGGAGTGATGTGGCCACAAGCCAAAGAATGCTGGAAGTCACCAAATGATGAAAGAGGCAAGAAACAGATTCTCCCCTGAGCCACTGGAGAGAGGATGGCCCTACAGCCATGCTGATTTAGGGCCACTGATACTAATTTGATTTCTGTTCTCAAGAATTATGAGAGAACAAAACTGTTATTTTAAGCCACCATGTTTGTGATCATTTGCTACCATAGTCCTAGGAAACCAACACATTCTCAGTTAATGGTTGTTTTCTCCTCTCATATCCTATGTACTACTGGGCACCTCAAGACCATTTCCCTGGTTCCTGCCAAAAAAGTTCCAATTTCTTCAAAGTTTAGGACATGAGACTAGACTTTGTCACAGTTCATAATCATTTATTATTCTCTTCATGAGTCAGCCTCTGGCTTGTTGTTTTTCTTGCCATAACTACTCTTAGTGATCTCTCTATCCATGGAGATAATTTTACCAATATCCACGATTCTCAACAATATTATTAGATTTATTTATTCAATTTACTGTCCCTCCCCAAAATGACTTTATCCTTCTCAATTCCACTAATCTGGCCCTCTTCTTGATCTCCCAGGATCATAACCTAGACTTTTTTGCATACTCTAAACTTATTCTATCTCCTATGCAATCTTACTATGAAGAATATGACTCCATGAACAACATCCTCTTGCTATCTATCTCACTTTTTGTCCCCCATTCTAAATTTTTTGAACCCACAGAAGCATATTCCATTTATCCTACCCTTCATGCTCTCAATTTTTTTACAACCCAGCTTAAATCTCACATCCATCATTTTAATCACTCCTTCACATTTGTTCTCAATTCCCTTGCCCTTTTCCTATGTCAAAGCTGCCTAGCAAAACCACACCAAGGATTAAAAACAACCTATGCCACGTCCTTATCAACACCCAAGGAAATGGAAATGAATAGAGAAGAGCACTAAACAAGTTGACTGGTCTCACATTAAATGTAAGGGGGCACTCAGGATTATTCAATAATAGTGTTACATTTATTTATTCAACTTACTGTCCCTCCCTCCTAAATGACTTTCATAACTTCTCTTCTTAAACCTCCAACATGCCTACTCTACAGTTCATTTTCTAATAATGACCTTGATCCTTATTTCACTGAGAAATGTTAAAGTAATGAGAAAAGAACTTCAAAAACTTCCCATTACCAAGTAAACCAATTTAACTGCATCTGACCTGTAAAATCTGCTTAAATAGATGAACTCCCTGGCCTCACTTGTATTTGAGAACCCATTCCCTTTCACCTATTCAAGAATTTTGCTCAGGCAGTGTTGCTCTTTCTCTCCTGGACCATAATTTTTTCTCTCTCTAATAGAAGATTCCTGTAAGTATCTAAACATGCTGTAATATCACCCATCTTAAAACAAAAACCTCTCTATTGGCAGTACAATCACAATTCCCATTTCTTGTTATAGCAGATTTCCTCAAAATCATTTCTATGCTCACTATATCCACTTCTTCCTTCTCATTATCTCTTTTATTCTCACAAATAAGGTGTTTTTTTTACCCGACATTTCACTGAAACCACTTTTGTCACTGTCACCACTGACCTCCATGCTGCTAAATTCAATGATTTATTTGAGGTCAACCTTTTAAACTCTCATCAGTATTCGAAACAATTGCCCAGCCCCTCCTTCTTGAAGTCCTTTCTTTCCCATCTAAATCCTACATAGGTATTTCTCCAATCTGCCCCCTCCTTTTTATCTACATGGCTTGATCTCTGACTCAGATCCTCAATTTGAATATACACCACTTATTACTCCAATCTGGCTACATCTAATGTATTGCTAAATCCTTTTTTCTTATCTCAGTTTATAGATGTTGTAAAGTACCTAGGACTCATGTATTACCCTCTTTTCATCTCCAACTGTACTCACCTCCCAGATAACCTTTATATCCTATAAACCATCTATCTACCTAAGCCCTTAAATTAATAACCACAGCCCAACATTTACCCAATGAAATGTACCCAGTTGCCTATTGTAACTTGGATGCATCCACTTGGATGCATAATACTCATCTCAAATTTAACATGTTCAAAACATGTTAATGTGTCCAACCTCCTGCTCCTTCTCTGACTTTGAAACCCATGTTTCTCAAATCTTTTCCATTTCAGGGATTATCATAACCATTCATCCAGAATCTCAAGCTAATGATTTCTTATACCTCACATCCTATCCTTTAGTAACCATTCTTCTTTCTCTCTTCAGAATATATTAGCACTCTAATCAAATCTCACCACACCCACTACTACAACCCTAGTCCAAGGCAGCCACACTAGGATTCCACGGAAATGCACTTAGATCTCCCTTCAAGAAGCACGGTGATTGACAGCATCCAGCTGCCACGTTTTTCTCTCTATGAAGCCACTCTTCCTCCAGGCTCTCCTAATCACTGGCTCAGAAGGAAGGGAAAAGGACTAGAAGAGGGCAATTCCTGCTGACATGGGATTCCTCTAAAAGCAACTTCTACTAGGAAACTCCCACTGTGCTGGCCAGTACCTTCTCATGCTATAGTCTGAGGCTGTCAAACCTTCCCTCTCCATTCACAGGTATCATCTTAGCACTGCTGTCTGAAGACTCTCCCTGCCCACTTCTGCTCCTGGCCCTTTATCTTCAGTTATTTAAACATATATTACAACACCTAGTCCTACTTGGCATTTGCATCCCAGAAAACCAGACATACACAAATATGTTTCATGGGTACCTGACCCTAATATTTCTCCCAGTTCCTACCCTTGATCTCCTATAGCAATAAGAGGGGTCTTTTAAAGTACTATGTCACTCCTTTACTTAAAGCTCTCCAGTGGTCTCTCGTTCTTAGAACCAAATCTAATCATGGACCTAAAATTTTTTAAATATGGCCTCTGGCTACCTCTCCAAATGTCCTTGCTCTTCTACGCCTGCTATACTGTTCTCTGTGTTACTTGAATTTAACAGGCATAGACCCACTTCAGAGTCTTTTCACATGTCTTTTTCCTGCAGAGGTCACCAATGCACTTCACCTGGATGTCCACATGAATGGTCTTTTAGTTCATTTGAGTTCCTGTTCACATGTCTTCCCCTCAGGAAGATCTTCCCTGACTTCAATTCTATCTAAACAAGACCCTAAACACTCTCCTCTCCCCACCTTCACCACACTATTGTCTATGTCCATGGGCTATGCATATGTGCATATAAGTTCTTTGGTTAATCTCTTCCCATTCACTCATAGTTTTTCAATATACGAATCCTCACATTAACCCCAAATAATGTCAAATAGGAGGCAAAATAAGATTACAGGTCTTTTGACAGCACAAAATGTTAGATAGTAACACTATCTGGGAAATATTTTCTTCTGACATTGAAATTACATTTTCCTTTGCTTTGAATCATGAGAGGCTAAATATTGTTTCCACTAATCTATCAGTTATTTGAAAAATAAATAAATTCATTGTGCATATGGATGTAAATTAACAGTGATAATTTGTGTTTGTTTTATATTCTGAGTATATTTGCCATAGTTTGAATTTAATAGCCTGTCTGGTAGCTCTTTGAGAATGTTGCTAGAAAATGATGATTCTTAGAAGAGTGCACATTATGAAGATAAAGATTTGATAAAGTGTATTATTGTGGAGGCTAAGCTATAAGGACCCATGTCTAAAGCTGATTTAAAAGTATTTGTTAAAAAGTGGTCAAAATGTGATTTGTTTCTTAGTGCCTCCTGTTTATATTCATCTAATATTAATTATTTTAAATTTTAAAATCATATTACAAAAGTATTTACTTGACATACATTATTAAGAGTCAAATTTCAATAGGCATATTACCAAGAAAATATCCTAAGGCACTGAATTGTCCTAGAAATGAATCATTTTATAATCTAATATGTACACAGTAAATTTAAACATATGGAAAACACACTCAGATATAGAAAAAGGGAAAGATTTATTAGAGCTTTATATAAATCTGACTTGAAGTGATGCTTATCTTAGTCCTCTTTTTATTTGAGCAAATTTGAATTTTGATCTATTTTTTTTTAAATAGACTTTTTTTAAGTAATATAAGTTTAAAAGTGAAAAAACTTTAGAAATAATCTGATGAAATCACCCCCTTTAAAAATGAGTAAACTAAAGTCTAGAGAAATAGGTGCTTTGTCTAAGCCCACGGGTCTAATTGAAGTTGACCAAACAGCACTACTTGGCAGATGAACTCCAGTGTGGAAACTTCAAGTTAATGTTGTTTTCATTAAGCTATAATTTTTTTTATATCAGAATAGCTTTATGAAAGAATGATTCACTCAATTTTCTCTTCCAAATTTTTTATAAACTATCACACAAGACAGGGTTTCTGCTTCAAAGAGCTGGGGTTTAATTAAAAAGATAAGACACATTTACTGAAACAACTAAAAAATAATAGATTGTGATTTTGTTCATAAATTTTAATATGTAGGTGATATGATTATTATTTTTTTTGCATTTGAAATAGAGAGGAAATACAAGGGCATTATAAATCAATAGTAATGAGAATAACCATGCAGAAACAAAATCTTTTATTTTTGTAGGCTATCACAACAAATATCCTAGTATGAAAGTCAAAACTTTCTCTATGAACATGCACAGTCTCATTCCAGTGCCACAACAGTATTACTACCACAATTATATAATGCAAGAAAAGCACTTTTTTTTCTTATGTTGCTCTCTATTAAGGTGCATTTATATCATCAGGTTGTTCAGAACTCTTTCAAGTGTACCACTGTAAGGTTTGGTGACACTTCCCAGAAATGAAGAGATGATTGAGAACCTTTACCTAAAAGGATGATGACTTCTTTTTTAAATCACATGAATCATTTCCTGTACTATGTTGAATAAGAGTGGTGAAAGCGGACATCCCTGTCTTGTTCCTGTTCTTAGGGGAAATGGTTTTAGTTTTTGCCCATTGAGTACGATGTTGGCTGTAGGTTTGTTATATATGGCTTTATTATGTTGATGTGCGATCATTCTATTCCCACTTTGCTGAGAATTTTTATCATAAATAGGTGTTGGATTTTGTCAAGTGCTTTTTCCTGCATATACTAATATGATCATGTGATTTTGGTTTTTTAATTTGTTTATGTGATGTATCGCATTTATTGATTTGTGAATATTGTACCAGCCTTGCATCCCTGGAATAAATCCCACTTGGTCATGGTGTAGGACCTTTTCAATATATTGCTTGATCCAATTTGCTAATATTTTGTTGAGGATTTTAGCTTCTATGTTCACCAATGCATATACAATCAATTAATCTTTAACAAAAATACATGGAAAAAGGATAGTTTCTTCAATAAATGGCATTGGGAAAACTACATTTTCACATAGAAAAAAAATGGGATTGAACCCTTACCGTACACAAAAACTAACTCAAAATAGATTTAAGACTTAAAAATCTGAAGCTATAAAACTCCTAGAATAAAATATAGGGAAAAGCTCCTTGTCATTGGTCTTGTCAATGACTTTTGAGATATGACACCAAAATCACAGGTAACAAAAGCAAAAATAGCCAAGTGGTACAACACCAAACCAGAACCCTCCCTCGCAGCAAAGAAACAATCAACAAAATGAAAAGACAATCTATGGAATGGGAGAAATACTTACAAACCACCTACCTAATAAAGGGTCAAAACTATAGAAGGATCTCATACAATTCAGATTTTAATCACAATTTCTCCAATGAAATCATACAAATGGTAAACAGATATATAAAAAGGTGTTCAATGTCAATGATCATCAAGGGAACACAAATCAAAACCACAATCAGATATCACCTCACTCTTGTTAGGATGGCTATTAACAAACAGACAAGAGATAACAAGGGTCAATAAGAATATAGAGAAAAGGAAACTCTTGTACACTCTTGGTGGGAATGTAAATTGGTACAGCTGCTATGAAAAACAGTGTGGCTACTCCTCAAAAAAATTAAAAAGTAGAATTACCATATGATTCAGGAATTCCACTTCTGGATATATATTCAAAAGAAATTAAATCAGTGTCTCAAAGAGATATCTGCATTCCAATGTTTATTGAGGCATTATTCACATAGCCAAGATATAGAAACAACCTAAGTGTCTATTAACAAATGCATGGATAAAGAAAGTGATAGACGTATACACAGGTATAGATGTAGATAGATACATGTAGATATATAATTCAGCCTTAAAAAAATTAAATCCTGACATTTGTAATAATGTGGATGAACATGGAAGTAAAATAAACAAGACACAGAAAGACAAATACTATATGATACCCTTATACATGGAAACTAAGAAAGTCTAACTTAGAGAAACAGAGAGTAGAACAGTGATTGGCAGTGGCTGAGGGGTGGGAGGAATGTGGAGAGATTGGCCAAAGGGTAGAAACTTTCAGTTATAAGATGAATAAGTTCTAGAGATCTAGAGTACCTATAGCTATTACAGCATGGTATAGTAAGTAATAATGTATTGTATGCTTAAAATTTGTTAAGAGAGTAGATATTAAGTATTCTCATCACACATGCACACATACAAATAGTTACTATGTGAGATGATGAATATGTTAATTATCTTGATTGAGGTAATAATTTCATAAGGCATAGTTATGTAGACATCATATTGTACACTTTAAATATATACAATTTTTACTGGTTAAACATACCTCAATAGAGCTGGAAAAATAATGAAAGAGAGAAAAATTAAAGTGTCCAAAGGAATATTTTATAGTGACTTTTTTAAAAATTACAATATGCCAGGTACCTATAAATATTATAAACTCAAATGTACTCAACAGTATGATTTCAAAATATATAAAGCACAACTAATAGAAATAACAAAAAAAAGACAAAAGTATAAGCAAAGTCAAAGATTCTCAGAAATTAACAGATGGAGTAAAAAAAAAAACAGTAAAGGAAGTGAATGACAGCATTGTAAAAGGGTCTCTATTTATTTTTTAATAAATCTTTATTGCTCAGATTATTACAGTTGTTCCTCTTTTTTTCCCCCATAGCTCCCCTCTACCCGGTTCCCACCCCACCCCATGCCCTTAACGCCCCCCCCCCACTATCCTCATCCACAGTGTATGATTTTTGTTCAGTCTCTTCCCGCACCCCCCACACCTCTTTCCCCCTCTAGGATTGTCAGTCCATTCCCTTTCTATGCCCCTGATTCTATTATATTCACCAGATTATTCTGTTCATCAGATTTTTTATTCACTTGATTTTTAGATTCACTTGTTGATAGATATGTATTTGTTGTTCATAATTTTTATCTTTACCTTTTTCTTCTTCTTCCTCTTCTTAAAGAATACCTGTCAGCATTTCATATAATACTGTTTGGTGGTGATGAACTCCTTTAGCTTTTTCTTATCTGTGAAGCTCTTTATCTGACCTTCCATTCTGAATGATAGCTTTGCTGGGTAGAGTAATCTTGGTTGTAGGTTCTTGCTATTCATCACTTTGAATATTTCTTGCCACTCCTGTCTGGCCTGCATAGTTTCTGTTGAGAAATCAGCTGACAAGTGTATGGGTGCTCCCTTGTAGGTAACTGTTTTTGTCTTGCTGCTTTTAATATTCTTTGTCTTTTGCTCTTGGCATTTTAATTATGATGTGTCTTGGTGTGGTCCTCTTTGGATTCCTTTTGTTTGGGGTTCTCTGTGCTTCCTGGACTTGTAAGTCTATTTCTTTCACCAGGTGGGGGAAGTTTTCTGTCATTATTTCTTCAAATAGGTTTTCAGTATCTTGCTCTCTCTCTTCTTCTGGCACCCCCATAATTCGGATGTTGGTATGCTTGAAGTTGTCCCAGAGGCTCCTTACACTATCTTCATATTTTTGGATTCTTTTTTCTTTTTGTTTTTCCAGTTGGGTGTTTTTCGCTTCTTTGTATTTCAAATCTTTGACTTGATTCTTGCGATCCTCTAGTCTGCTGTTAGATCTCTGTATATTATTTTTTATTTCAGTCAGTGTATGCTTAATTTCTAGTTGGTCCTTTCTCATATCCTCGAGGGTCTCACTAAATTTATCAGCCTTTTCTAGAAAGTTCTTGAAAAACCCTATAACCGTAGTTTTGAACTCTATATCCAGTCGTTTGCTTTCCTCCATTTCTTTCATTTGTGATCTGTTTCTTTGTCTCTGCATTTTGGCTGCTTCCCTGAGTTGATAGAGTGGCTTTGCATGCTAGGTGTCCTATAGGGCCCAGTGGCTCAGCCTCCCCAGTTACCTGAGGTGGACACTCTTGGTGCACCTCTTTGTGGGCTGTGTGCACAGTCCTGTTGTAGTTAAGTCTTGATTGTTGTTGGTATGACTGAGAGGAATTGACCTCCAGGCCAATTGGCTGTGAGGATCAGCTGTGTCTATGATGGAAGAACTTCTGTGCTGGAGACACCTTATGAGACAAGACTTGCTTCAGTGGGGCTTTGGTGCTCACTGAGTCTGCCCACTGAGTGTGTCCCTTATGGATCTCAGGGGTTGTAATCTGGATGGTCCTACTCTGACCACTAGGTACACTAGCTCCTGGATCTCCAAGGAGGTGCTAATTTAGCCTCTGCCTGAGGCCACCCAGCAGGAGCTACAGAGAGATCTGCAGATTCCTCTTCTTTGTTTGGGTTTTGGAGGTGTCCAGAGGAGGCCCAGCTGTGAAGCAATGCAAGCTGCTGTGGGGCCTTGGGCCTTCTTTTGGATGTTCTGGGTTTCTCTGACTCAGCTGCAGTTTGTTAGGTAAGTTTAGATTTCAAAGGACCAGGCCATTCATATGCAAAAGCCTCTGCACACAGCTTGGATGAGGCGGAGTCACAGGGCGGAGCAAACAGCAATGGCTTCCTGTCAGCCCTGCCCTAAGAGGCCCTTGGGTCTCAGTGTCCCTTGGTAATGGCTGCAAATACCTCTGAGAGAAAGCTGCCCTAGAGTTCCGCCCACTGCCAGACAGTCCAGTTTCTACCTGTATGGGTCTGGGTCCCCAGAGTCTCACCTGGAACTGGAGTTCAGAGCAGTCAGGAGCTTGTGTCTCCCTGCGGATTGACAAAGCCAGCTGCGTACTCAGTTGCCAGCCATCTTTGTGTGCGCACCTCCGTACCTCTGCCTTTACTCCCGCAGCTCCTCTGAGTCTCAGTGTGCTTTTCTCTTTCCTTCTAGTTGTAGAATTTACACTTTGCCAGCCTTCCTGTGGTTCTGGATGATGTCTGTTTTGTCTTTTAGCTGTAGTTTTGAAGTGGTTGTGCGAGGCAGCAATTTCAGGTGTTTACCTATGCCACCACCTTGGTTTCAATCTAAAAGGGTCTTTAAATGGGACACTTTATGTCTCATTTTCCACTGAAGCTCTGAGACAACAGCAATAAATTATTCTCCACAATCCAAAGTAAGGAGCTAGACTGCCTATAGAGGGCTCAAAGAAGAACTTGTTAGCTGCCTGTTACTTAGCCCTTTCTTAACTTTGAAAATACATTCAAGCCCAGCTGGCATAGCTCATTAGTTGAGCATTGACCTATGAACCAGGAGGTCACAGTTCAATTCCCGGTCAGGGAAATCCCCAGTATGGGGCATGGAGGAGGCAGCCAATCAATGATTCTCTCTTATTGATGTTTCTGTCTCTCTCTCCCTCTCTTTTCCTTTCCGAAATCAATAAAAATACATTTAAAAAAATACATTCAAGTTGAAGGGGCCATGAGTTTGATGTTAGCTATTTCTTTGGAAAGGTTGTAAGGGCAGGGTTGTTTTCCACTCACCCTTAGCTTAATAAAAGGGTTTCAATACAGGTGTCCTCCAAAAATGTAAACACATTTTAACAGGTGATAGCTCAATTTTGAAAATGAAATATATTTTAATGAACACTGTCTTTATAATTATTTAAAGTGTATGTATACATATTGGGGGGACCCCCTATATTTAAAGGACAGTCTACTAGTGAGAGACTGGGGGAAAAGCTTAAAGAGAAACCATACACTTCATGAGTTCAGTTAAAGTTGTCCATGCGCCAGCACCTAGATGTGTAAATTGTGTCGGTAAACTAGCTTGCCCAGTTGAAAGAAATTCTGCCCCCCAAAGGTTCTGTAAGAGTGAGATCTTCTCAGCAGAAGGAAGCTGGACCTGAACCTCTGTTGCAGAAGTACAAGGCAGCCATAAACAACAGCAGAATGAGAGGCAAGGTCTGAGAGGAGGGGCTGTTCAGAAGGCCAAGCAGGGGACTATGCATGGAACCCAGGAGCATAACCACGGGAGAAAGCATTACACCTGTGCACAAAGGGAACTCACAGCAGGTCAAAGGACAGGCAGGAAGACCTCTCCTGCTTCTTACCTCTCTCCTATCCTCCTCATTCAGTCTAACTCTGCTTCGTGAGTAAGAAAGAAAGGCTTATTGGGAAACTTAAGGACAGGATTTGCTCTCCTCATCCTACCATGGGCTTCGGGTCTGAAGCAGA
This sequence comes from Plecotus auritus, assembly GCF_963455305.1. Classification (NCBI taxonomy): domain Eukaryota; kingdom Metazoa; phylum Chordata; class Mammalia; order Chiroptera; family Vespertilionidae; genus Plecotus; species Plecotus auritus. Next base: position 12,097,922 of record NC_137772.1, on the reverse strand, counting down.
ACCAACTGGTACAGAGGAAAAGCTTTCATTTGGAGGAATTCACAGCACTGATTTTTACACTGGAATGAATCCCATTGTTATTGAAATGGGGCTCTATCTCAAAGTGACTGGGGGATTTTTGGTAACTGAATAATCGGAAAAGTCATGTGAATAAAAATCCAAGGGACAGAAGAGAAACGGCTGATTGAAGAGAGTAAAAGAAATAATGAAATGGGAGGAAAGAATAAATTTGCATTCTGCCTTCACTCTAAAGTCATGCTTATTCACCATAATAATCATACAACTATATGTGTGTTCATGTGCACACACATGTGAATAGTCTATGTGAAAATAATTTGTTTTTTTTTCTTTTCTGGGACAAAATTATGAAACACACACACACACACACACACACACACACACACACACACACACCATGTGTTAGTGCCATAAGAAATATCACAATTAATGCACAAACACTAGAATCATATTCAAGAAACTCCAAACAATAAAATTAAAAATATATATTTGATATTTAAATACATATATATTTAAAACTACCTAGACCCCTTGCCAAAAACCATAAAAGGGAAAGAAAAGAATTAAAGAACTCTTGTTGGGAATTCTCAAACATTCTTTTGAAAAAGCCTCACTCTGGAAAATTTTTGTAACCAATGGTTGTGCTGGTTTTAAATGTGAAATCTATCTTTATATCCACTGACAGATTCAGGCCAAATTTTATGAGGGATGGGGTGCTGAAGTTCGCAACACATTGGCACTAAGACTTATGCTGCTGAGAGTAAAATTGTTAGATAGGAGTTAATGGTAGAAGGTGGAGCAGTGGAGAGATGGCCCTACTAGTCAGAGAAGTATAACCCAAGAGAATAGGTGGGTGGCATTTGTTACAGAGCAGACAACTGGAAGTTGTGCTGTGTTTTTAGAAGTGAGAGGAGATGGCTGGGTTTAAGTTTTCGCCCTTTTGATCTCACTAACGCTGTAGCAATAACTCATGGTCTAAGAGGCAAGAGCCTGTCTCGGGAGGAATGTGTGGTAGGCCATAAGAGATGCCTTGGTGTGTTGAGAATGTCTGCGTGTGCTGAAATGTAAATATATTTGCACAGCCTGTCAGTGTTTTTGTGTTCTCATTTGTGGTGTGTTTTCTGCTTAATCATTCTACCATAGTTATAGATTAGCTTTTTCCATGAAAAATGAACATTGTTGTATAATCAGTCACATTTTGTATTCTAATTTATCCCAGAAGCCATAGATTATAGAAATAGATACTATGTTATCTGATACAAAGCTTTCAGTTATGTTCATAGATATCAATGTATGATCAAAATATATAGAAATTAAAACATTTTTTAGACCCAGATTTTCTTTAGATTTGATGAATATCTGTTACTGTTCTGAAGAACAAATACTCCAGAATCTATTCCTCAGATTTAATAATATAATTATTTTTATGTTTTTAACTAGGACATATATAATAACATCTATTAACTTAGAAAACAAAAAAATTAAAATTAAAATAAGAACTAGATTGTAGATTACAAAAAAGCAAGCAACCCTATATCTATCATTAAATTTTCAGTAAAAAACCATTAATGGGGAAAGCTATGTGTATGTAGGGAGAGGATTCATGGGATCTCTCCGTACTTTCTACTCAATTTTGCAGTGACCCTAAAATTGCTCTAGAAAAATAACATCAATTAAAAAATATATTTAAGAGAACCTGGCCGGGTCACTCAGTTGGTTAGAACATCATCTCAATACACCAAGGTTGCAGGTTCAATCCTGGGTTAGGCACATACAAGAATCCACCAATGAAGGCACAAATGAGTGAAACAACAAATCGATGTTTCCTTCTCTTTCTCAAAAAAAAAAAATCAATTAAAAATGTTATAAATACATGTTAAAATGCTACTGGCATTTAAAGTCAAAATTCATGTTGGATAATGAGCCATGTTCTCTAATTTTTGGATGGCCATCATTGTTCACTGGTTGTCTGGGAGTAGAAGCAACAGTTGTATATTTAAGTAAAGCTGTCAAATTAATAAGGTAAAAATATGTTACATATTTTGATTGAAAAAGATGCATTAAATCAGCATACATACAGAAGTTCACAATGATTGTTGAAAGATGTGATTTTCTTCAAAGAGAAAATGCCTTCTTAATAAATAATAACAGCTAAACTTTAAAAAGCACTTACTCTGACATAAGTAGAATTATTATCCTTATTTTCCTATGGAGGAACTCCAGGCTTAGAAAAAGGATAAGTAAAGGAACCACCTAACTGGTGTGGCTCAGTGGTTGAGCATCAACCCATGAGCTAAGAGGTTATGGTTCTATTCCCAGTCAAGGCACATGCCTGGGTTATAGGTTTGATACCCAGTAGGGGACATGCAGGAGGCAGCCAATCGAAGAGTCTCTCTGATCATTGATGTTTCTATCTCTCTCTCTCCCTCTCCCTTCCTCTCTCTGAAATCAACATAAAACATATTTAAAAGAAAGAAAAAGGATAAATAAAGGAACCACCCAAGGCCTTACAAATAGGGAATCTTAGAGACTCAAATCCATTGTCTGTCTTCAGCACCTGATCCTTAGGCACTACATATGCTGCTACCCTTCACAAAACCCACCAGTTGAAAATTTTAAATTATTGGCTGTTATAAGTGGCTCATCTTATAATAGACAATTTTGGCTAACAAGAAAATACTATTGGAATAGCTCATAAATAATGAATTCTCTATAACTTCAAAAATAATATTTACAGACAGAATTTTTCAACAGCGATACCCATGGCTTTTTAAATTTGTTTTTGTGTTAACTCACTTTGGATGAGGATGAGGCATGGGCTTCTCTCCTTCTTTCCAATTCATATATAACCTTAATCAGAAGGAAGTGGTGTATGTCCACTGAAAAATGGCTATTAAAACATTCCCTGAACAGTAAACTCAGCTCCACTGAGTTCAGTCATTGAAAAGGATTCTATTTTTACTTCAGAACACATACAACCTTGAACAAAGAAAACCTGTGCTCTGCAAATCAGGATTCTTTTGAAAGTACTTTTTCAGCAAATTGGTAACTATGTGGTAATAGGATATGAGAGGAAATAAAGAAAAAGTATATTTGTGATGCTAAACATTATTTTTAAAAAGGATGAGTGGTTAAAATAAGGTTGCAACATAAGCTGTGTCTCCACATATTTCATAAAGTGGACAGTAGAATCTATTCCACAGATAATCCAAGTGAAAATACCACTTTTCCTTCAAATTATATGGATATTTCCAATAATATACCTTCTTAGCTTAAAATTTTGGGCAATTGCTGAACTTTACCTTTTTACAGATTGTTTCCAGTCTTCTATTTGAAGAAATATAAGTAAGGAAATTTTTAAAATAAAAAATTTAATGGAATAGCATATCCACTTACACTAGCCCATGTCTTCTGTTGCCTCCAGTTTAAGTCCATTTCTGTATTTAACTTTACAATAATAAGTTTTTGTAACAGTAGAGTCAGTAGTAGCTGGTTCCACATGGGAGTTGGAAAAGTGTGAAAGGCGCATGCATATGGTTGAAAAAAATTAGCCTGCAGATTTAGAAAAGCTATTCAAAGTTTCAACATTGCTTGTCCATGGTTCAGGGAACCTTCATTGTTTCTTAAGTACTGAACAGAAGGCAGACCAAGAGTGAAAATGCTGAATGCAATGGAGAAAATATAATAGATACAGTGGTCAGGAAGCAGAAAGAGAGAGCTTTCAGTCAGAATGACCAGCATACTCTATAAATAAGAAGGCATGTTATCTGTTTCATATCAGATCAATGACATCTGGATAAATGGAATATCTCCCAGGTGGATAAATGAAATATCTCTGAGGTAGAAGTAGAGGCAGTGATGTGTGTCACAGAACACTGATCAGGCCTGTCTTATTCACACTGTGCTAAGACACTTAAAATGAAACCTGCTGTCTAGGAAGATTTCACTATACCCTTGTTGAATGAATGAGCATTAAATACTATTCAGATTAGTTGCACTATAGGAGAAAAAGGTAGATGATAAGACCAGAAATATCATCTGTAAACTGAACGTTAAGGACTTCAATGTCAGATTAAGGACTGCGAACTTTATTCAATAGACAATGAGAAATTGTTGAAAGTTTTTGAGAATAGAAGAAACATAAATGGAATGATGGTTTAAAACATTATCTGGTTACCATACATAAGATGAATTAAAGGACAAAGAGAAAACTGAGGGTCTACAGCAGAATCCAATAAAAATGAAATGATTATTTAAACTGAGATAAGCCTGGCCAGTGCTGCTCAGTGGTTGAGTGTCAACCCATAAACCAGGAGGTCTCCATTGGATTCCTGATCAGGGCACATGCCCAGGTTGCAGGCTCAATTCTGAGTAGGGGGCATGCAGGAGGCAGCCGATCAATTATTCTCTCTCATCATTGATGTTCCTATCTCTCCCTCCCTTTCCCTTCCTCTCTGCAATCAATAAAAATACATGTAAATAAAATAAAATAAACTGAGATAAAAATGGTACATGACAAGTTGTCAAATAATGATGTTTCATTCAACATTGCTTTGTTATAACGCTGATGAGATGCTGTAGGAACTTAACTTTTGTTTCTATTAGTTAGCCTATGGTAAAACTGGTTACAGTATACTTTTCATTTAAAGTCTCAGACCCTATTGATGACATTAAGTGAGGACTTACTGTACATGGAAAAAAGAAAATGGATGCAAGAGATTTGACAGATGTTGGTAAACAATTAATAGTGATTCCACATAGAAATAAGACCAAGAAGACTGATAAATTCTGGGATTAAAGCTACTAATCTACATTAAAATGCACAGGAGAATGCATCTGTTTTGCTCTCAGATAACCTAATAGAGATATAACAATAATAATACTGGTGATACTAGTGATGCTATGACAGCAATAATAGTAATAATAATATTAAAACAGCCCAAACTTTGTGGCACTTATCATGTGCCAAGCCATGTACTAAATGCCTTACATATGTTAACTAAGGACCTGTGACTGAGTTCAGTAGGTGTGAAACCAAGTGCAATCACTACAGGAGAGATAGTTGAGGTCACAAGATTGACAAGAGATGTCTTTACTGCACAGTAAGAAATCTCAGGCTTGCTGACAACAGAAGAAGACAAGAGTTAAAGTAAACTTGAATGTCTGATCACCTGAAAAAATTGCTGTTATTCTTAATGGAAAAGAACGTTTCTGAGGAGAGGAGGAGGTCATTCATTCAGTTTTGGAATGTCAACCATGTGATGCTGATAGAGCATGGAAGTAACATTCTGTAGTCAGCAGGATTTAGAGCCTGCATCATGGATTAGAGATCTTGATTGAAATTGTGACTCCTGAAAGGTAAATCATGAGGTGAATGTACATTCTGGCATGTATTGCCAATTTTTCCAGCTACATATCTTTTCTTCCCAACTAGATTATAATCTCCATCAAGACAAAGAAATAATTTATTTAGTATCTTCCATAACTCCTCACACAGTGCCAGACTCTCAATCGTGCTTATACATGCTTTTTAAAATATTGTTTTAAGAACAATCCTAGATGATTTTTTAATCAATTAAGTAAAGCAAATACAGTGATTCCAAATCAGGTGACATAAATATCCTAGTGAATTAAATATCCACTTTATAATACAAAGTACTACATTTCAATCACTGACAATCTTGATAAGCCCATGAAATTAGAAAGCAATTCTCACCTACCTCTCCACTGGTCCAAGAAGCAAGACCCTGTGGTACTTTGATTCACAAACTGGATACTGACAGAACCATAGGCTATGGTACATTCAAAGAGCTAAAGTCAATGTTGGGCTATTTTTAAGCAATGGAATTATCATATATAATCCTATGTAATAAAGAGGTGATATGCAAATTGACCCTCACACCCTCGCACAAGATGGCCCCCCATGTGGCCAAAGATGGCCGCCACAAGATGTCCGGCAGGGGAGGGTAGTTATGGGCAATCAGGCCCGCAGGGGCGGGCAGTTGGGGGTGACCGGGCCGGCAGGGGAGGGTAGTTGGGGGCAATCGGGCCAGCAGGGAGCAGTTAGTCATCAATCAGGCTGGCAGGGGAGTGGTTAGGGGGTGATCAGGCTGGCAGGCAGGTGAGCAGTTGGGAGCCAACAGTGAGAGGGATGTCCGACTGCCAGTTTAGGCCCAATCCCACAGGGCAGGCCTAAACCGGCAGTCGGACATCCCTCGAGGGGTCCCAGATTGGAGAAGGTGCAGGCTGGGCTGAGGGACACCCCCCACCTCCAGTGCATGAATTTTGTGCACCAGGCCTCTAGTTTCTTATAATGATATAGCAAGGATATTCATATGTAAAGCCAATGTGATTTCCAATTGCAAAGAGAACTTTAGTAACCACATTCCAGTGGTATATTTGATGGCAATAGTTCTGGGGTGATATCTAATTTTTCTATTATTTGTCATTTTCAATTTAAACAATATAAGTTGTTAATTTGAAAAATATATGATGAGAACAGAAAGAGAGGAGAAGGTGTTATTGAGGATGTGAAAGACAGTGCATGGGATGAATAGCAAGAGAGGGGGGCAAACACATAAGAGAGCTCCAGGGAAGCTAGAATGACCAAGAGGTCTTTGTTAATATATATGAACGAGGCACTGTGTTCCCTGGCAAAAACAAACAAACAGAAAACAAGATGACATGCATTCTATGTAAGTGTTGTGACTCACCAGCTGCTATTCTAGCCTTGACTAAAGTCCATTCAATACGAGGCAAGTGTTTCTAAAATAAGTCCCCCCTCTCTTTTGCTATCTTTAAAGAGCTCAAGAGCAGCTCACAGATAAAGCAGAATGCAAATCACACACATTGATAAACAATTAGGAGGCTTTAGTTGAAAAATACTCCTTAAGCATGGATTTAATTAATCAATTAGGTTAATGAGAAGTATTTCACCAAAGACTGGTCAGTTCTGAATTGAAGAGATCCCACTTGACCATCTGAACAAAATATTTTTGTTATTTAAAAACAGACAGAAAAAATAATAATTAAGTAAAAATAGATGCCTTTTGTAACAGGAACATAGTTTAAATCACTTTCAGACAGTACACTAGTTGCTTCGATAGCCTCCAAAATAAGAGACTTCAACTTAGTTACGCTTAGTCTTTTACCTCACAAAGATAGACCCTAAGAATTCATTCATCCATTTATTTTTCACTCATTTATTTATATACATTTTCTTCATATATATTCACAGAGTCACTGAAGACTTTCTATTTCAATGTGTTATTAAACAGTTTTGGAAAAAATTATATAAGGGCACAAATTTACACAATAAATTTTGCCTTCCTCCTTTTAATCTATTAAATGTTACTCAGCCATATTTTACAGTAAAAAAGCAAACATACAAACTCTTAATTGTGGAAATTTAGAGTTTAAAAATCTCTGATTTTGAAGCTACATTACATTATTTGTATACACTACTGTTTTATAGGGACACTAATTGATGACATGACTACCCATTCATATAACAGTGATACTTATTAAGGAATCGTTTTTACAAACCAGAACATAAAAATGAAGTATTGGGGGAGTGACTCAGCAAGATCACTGAAACAGATGTTCCCCCTTAACAACACCCTGGCATCCATGCACGGACAGAAGTGTCTTTCTTTGTGGAAACTGGGGCACCCCGATAGGACATTGTGATAACTGGGTGCTGTCCAAGAACGAGGAGAACCCTTAGGGGAAGGCAGGCTCACACCCAGGCAGCTGACTCCATGAACACCATCCCAACTACACATTTGGCTTTGGTTCTGTCACTAACACCCCAAACCAAGGGACCCTGGAGGAGTTCCACCACCCATGCTTCAGGTACCAGGTATACAGACCTTGGTCCCAGCTGTGGACTCTGATGTGGCCTGTGAACCAGCTGCAGCCCAAGAGTCCTGGGAGAACACCCCGGATGAGACAATCGCCCACGGACCACGAGCTTCGTGGACAGCCAGGACTCCAATGGAGAAGTTCCAACACAGCTGGCAGGGAAAAAATAATAATAACAATCCAAGTTGGACCCACTGGAGAGTAGGAGGAACAATTTGATTTCCGCATTATCTCTATCCCAAGGTATGAGAGCTCCTCTGGCCCAAGATTTCTCCTGCAGGGAAGGTGAGAGCATTTGAGTGAGCGCCCAGCTTCCCGAGCTGTGTGGGACGCTGCCAAGAGGCCCATTTCGCCCCGACCTCACCCAGGTGCTGAGAGGTGAGCTATGCCTGCGAGAACAGCAGCCTGGGCTCGGAACGGATGTAGCAAGAGGCCGTGGATCCTCCTGACAGCATCGGGGACTTCATCCGGAGGCCTGCTCATGAGCCACTGGGGACACCGGGCCTGCAGGCCCCCTCCTTGGACCCACAGGCCTCCTCCACACAGCCCCGCCACCACATGGCCGCCTGTCTGAGGGCGCCTCCCACTGGCCGCAAGAGCAAGTGCAAGGGTCCGTGAGCATGCGCACAAAGCTGGCCTGACCCGGGGCCTGGGAGAGCCCACCCTTGGGAAAGCAAAAGGACCAGGCTCTGCAGGACAGGAAGAAGGCACACAAGCTTAAGAACTCTGCCACGGGGCACGGCAGCAAGTGTGGAGCACGCCAATCCAAAGAAGGTCTGAGAAAGCCTCAGAATGGCTAGCAGGGTTGAGACTTTTTTCAAAGTAATAATATAGTATTAGGGGATCCAGGAAGCACCTCTCCACAAGTCAATAAAGCTTATTTATGTAAAATAAAGAAGAGAAAAGAAAAGAAAAACAAGAAGAAAAGAAAAGAAAGTGCCCAATGAACCAAGGAACAGAAGTTACAGTTACCTGAGCATTGGCTGGCAAACTCCAATGCAGAGAATTTTCATAAGCTGGGCTGGTCATAAACCCTTTATCTTAAATGCCTTAGGTCTAAATTAATTTTAATTAAAACAGAGCAATCCAAATGTACACATACTCCATCCTGGAGAAGAGCTGATTTCCTAACTAAAAGGAGCACGTTTGAGCCCATGATGCTGAAAACTAGCCCGAGTCCTAGCAAAGCCACAGGCCCTGTACTGCTTCCTGGCTGGATACCACCCAGGTGGCTGAGCGTTTTAACGGAGGAGTTCTCACTACCAATCGTGATCCAGTCTGTGTCCTCGGATGCTAATGAGTGCTCTTCTCTGGAGTGAAGTAAAGCAGCGAAGTGAGTCTTGTCTACCCTGCCGTTGTTTGCTGTACATTATATCGGTGTATTCTCCTTGTAGCCTTTTATGTTATGTATTATTATCTTTATTTTGTACATAAAAAAATAAGTTTCTTGTACACTAGATATCACCCAAGATTTTTTTTAAATGAAAATAACAAAGCTAGGACTCAGATCTGGTTTTGACTCCTTGTGCAGTCTGTCTTCTGTGTGGCCCCGCCCTGTATGGAAATTACTGAGTCTACCAGGAATGCATCAGTAGTGTAGGTTTCTTGGGCCCTGCTGCAGTGTATTGACTTCTATATATCCTCTAAAGAATGTGCTTTCCAAAAGTTAACTTGGCACTTGAACATTGTGACTAGGGAAAGTGACCCTATATTTCTGGCATATAATTTATAATACTGACTTAAAAACTAATTTCACAGCTTTCAACTTGACATGTATTTTGCAACTAAATGGAATCTAACTGAGCAATAGGATAGAACCTTGAATAATGATTTTAGAAATTTTGTTAAAATACTTTGTAAAGAACTGCACCTACAAATTACCCATAATTAAGGTTCACTCATGTAACGATGCCTACTCTATGAATGTAAATACAAAATGAGACGATTAACAGGCCACTTAGAGTTTGGAGTGACCATTTCTTCTGCCAGATGTTATGAAATTAAAGGTACTCTATGATTGTGGGTTTCACGAGCTCATCATATTATAAAATCGGGTCTGTCAAGGTTATTATTTCCATTATACAGAAGAATTTTCTTCTCCTGTGCTCTGATTGAATGTGAAATTTCTGCTTTTTTGCAGATGCCTGTGTTATAACTAGAAGGTTATTTAGGAGCATCATTTGAAAGAGCTGTAGTCAATGCAAACTATCCATCAGTTACAGGTATGCATCACAGCTTTCATCGTTCAAAGCTTTCAACACCATAGATTGGTATTCAAGGCAACTGGTTCGAAACACAGGGTTGATTGCTTTTTTATTTCGGTTCTATAAAACACAAGTCCCTCCAAAAAATGTGTTTAATAAAGTCATGTGTGTGTGTTTTTAAGTCTTTACACTTAGACCAAGAAAAATATTTATTATAAGTATCTCACTGTTTCAAGCGAGATGATTAGAATCCCAGATCAATTTATTGGCCAGAAGAAAATATTGTTCCCTCTTGATAAAGAATTGATAACATAACTTTCAGGTTACTCAAAGGTCTTAGAAATGCCTGTTTACGTGGACTTTCCCACACTCCTGTCATTAAAAAATTGGAGAAGAAAGTGAAAGACTGAATTTTGTATTTGATTTTTATCCTGCAGTCAAGCAGGATAAATCACAGTGGGGAATCTTTAAATTATCTCTGCTTAGCTTTATTTGCCACCTGGATGTTAATTAAGGGGAGAGGAGGTGGGGTTTTAGAAAGAGTAGAAATTTGGAGATATGCATAAAAGCTACACATCTATAGTATTTCATACATAGTTTTGTCATGTGTCATCCTTTTTGAGTCCTCAGTTTTATTTGTATAAAATTTATTTTATAATTATGCTTGTTTTAATCAAAGTTTTGGATAGAATTTCTGGCAAGATATTTCTTTATAATTTCTGTTCAGAAAATGGCCAACTTGTAAGGATATATCATTCTTGTATCAAATTAATACAATGATTGAAAAGCAGTAACATTATTATTCTATCCTTAGTTACACCTCAGAAGTAAGTCTCAATTGATATAGTCCTTGGCATCCTATGATAATAACAGAAGGAAATACTAGGTAAAGAATATAACATAATGTACTTGAATAAGAAAGGCCTGGGTTCAAATTCGACACTCTGTTTAATCTTAGTGAAATTAATTAAGCAAAGTCTGCCTCAGGGATAAGCAGTTCAGATAGCTTGGAGATATAGTTGTTAGTCCCTTTTCAGAAACATCTCTGCTTTTCTATTTTGTAGATAGCAAAATTAAGATGCATAGAAATGTAAATCAACCTCATTAAACTCATTCGCCATTTCATTGTTACTTTGTAAATGAGGGAAATGAGAGAAGACTTTGCTCATCTGTAAGGCAGAGCTCAAATATAGTAGAAAACCAATTAAGAGTGTTGGCCAAGCATTTCTAACTGATATTAATTCAGGCTTAGAAGAAGAATAAAGGACACCTGGAACAAATAACCAGCTATGAGAACAAAAACCACAGTATGAGAAATGAGAGGGGCAGAGTTTTATAAATTACATTTAAACTTTTACTATGTATATGGCTTTGACTGCTCCCAGGAAAGGAAATTCGGTGTTGGTGGGGGGTGTACAAATACCTGTTTTCAAGTAAAATTGAGTCCTTGGTATTACACACACACACACACACACACACACACACACACACACACCTCTCCTGGTCACAGTGAACCTAGCTCACCCCTTGCCTAAGAGAGGGGCAAACACTGAAGGCTGTGGGTTGACAAAGTTGAAGAGAAAATGTTCTGAAACAACATATTCAGTTTGGAAGTGCTAGCTCTCCAGCCCACTGCCCCAGGCCAGCACACATTATAGGCCTACATTATATAGCACCATTTCCAAAAGAACATATAGAGAAACTATACAGCTTAGTATCAATTCTTATAATATATTGTATATCAGTTTCAGTATTGAACCTGAGAAGTACAAAAAATATTTCATTCTTTGTTTTCTTTATACTAATTTGATCTAGCTTTAAGTCTCCATACTGAAAAGCTGGTGGGAAAGTCTAGCTCATTCTTAAGACTAATGTTCTGAGCATTAGGGAGCCCCTTCTCATTCTCACACATCAGTTCACACTAATTAAGACTGAGGTGTTTGTTGTCTCAGCCTTCGCAATTCCCAAAGGCTGCCAGCTCTGCCATTTCTACACATCTTTGGGAACTGAGAATGCCCAGGCCTTCAAAGTAGCCTTCCTAACAGCGCCAAGTGGTCAAAAGTGTGCTTCTTGGATACAAACAGTACTGATGATGATCATTTTGAATAAAGGTCCCTGCCTTCTCCATAACCCCACTATACCTCTCCTGTGAAGCCTCTGTTAAATATGACTTCTAGCACTGTTTTTCAATGATCTCTCTCTGTCCTCCTGCAGGACATGAAGCTGTAACCTTAACCAGTCCTAGGCTTGTGAAACAGAAAGACACAACCAACTTTGCTTCTACTCTGAGATATAAATCTTTTGTTTTCTTTAAACTTTATTTTGTACCAATTTTAGGTGCATACCTAGTGGTCAGACAGTGTTCCCCTTGATATTTTCAGGACCCCAAATGGCACCATCCCTACCAGATACAAATATTTTCATAAGTAAAGGAAAACAACAGAACCTGACCACTGGCTTGAAATAAGAACAAAATTACATAGTCACAGAACAAACTAAAGAAAGAAAGAAATATGCTTTTGTTTAAGGTTCAGAAGGCTCAACATTAGTAAGATGTCAAATTCTCCAGATATATTTATAGATTTAATCTTATTCTATTCAAATTGGCACAGGTTTTTTTTTGTTGTTTTTTTTTAAGAAATTGACAAATGGATTCTAAAATTTATTTGAAAATGTAAAGAAATGAGAATATCCAAAATATGTTTGAAAAATTAGAATAAACCCAGATGACTCATACTTAGTTATTTCATGATTTATTATAAAACTACAGTATTGAATACAGGGTAATATTAACATCAAAATAGACAAACAGATAAACAGAATAAAAGTAGTCCAGGAATAGGCCCACACATATCTAGACACCCTACTTTTGACAAAGTTGTAAGGATAATTCAGTGACTAAAGGAATTTTTTTAACAAATGGTACTAGAACAATTAAATAATTATATGCCAAAAATGACCTTTGGTTCATAACTTGCACAATATAGATAAATTAACTCAAAATAGACAATATACCTCAAAATTATAAATCCCTGCTCTTCAAAAGACATTTAAGAAAATTAAACTATAAACCACATACTGGAAATATTTTGGAAATGACATATTTTATGAAGTATTTTACACAAAATCTATGAAGAACTCCCACATTTCAATAATAATAAAATAATTGAAGTCCTAATCAAAAGTTTTGATATACACTGTATCAAAGAATATGTAAGAATGACCAAAGAATTCATCAAAATTGATAAATATATTTGGTTACTAGAGAAAGGCCTATTAAAACCACAGTGTGCTACCATTACACTCTTATTAGCATGGCTAATTTAAAAAAAAACAAAAAAAAAAACTCTGCAAGTATTGGAGAGGATATGGAACAACTGCAATTCTCAGACACTGTCAATGGGAACGTAGAATGGCACTGCTACTTTGAAAAACCTTTTGTCAGTTTCTTAAAAAGTTTGATGTGTTCCTACCATATGGTCCAGCTGTTCCATTCCTAAATATTGCTCAAGGGAAATTAAAATTCATGTCTACATAAAGACTTATATATGAATGTTCATAGCAGCTTTATTTGTAATAACCAAAAACTGAAAACAACCCAAATATCCATCAATCAGTGAATGGATAAAAACTATGACTTATCAATACAATGGAGACTAGCACTGGAGAGATCAAAAAAATGGGGGCGGAATAGACAGACATGTCCTGGAGCAGATAGAAAGAACAGCTGAGGGTTGCACGATGAGTGTTTGTTGGTGAGATGAGGGACAGCTATAATCCAGGAGACTTTGGGGGACTGCTGGACGGGGCTCCCCTGACTGGGCAGCCCCCACTGCTGCTGGGTTCCCTCCCAGAGCAACAAGCTCGGACGCGGAGACCATGCCATCTTGAAGGGGAAAGTGGATGTTATTGAAAGCCTAAAAATATACAACTCCAGCACCAACTGAACAGCTGCGAACCCCAGAAAACCGGTCTCCAATTGGCACAAACACACGGATTCAGAGGAGCTCTCCACTCCACCATGGAAACATCAGATTTCACCTGGGATAAGGAGAGAGAGAACTACATAACCAGACAACCGGAGAAGAAAGACCATGGGGAGACAAAGAAACAGCCCGCATATGAAAGAAAAGCAGGCATCACCAGAAAAGGAAGTAAACGAAATAGAGGCAAGCAACCTGCCAGAGAAAGAATTCAGAGAAATGGTCATAAGGTGGCTGAAAAGAATGGAAGACAAATTTGACAGTATGTGTAAGAACCAAGAGGAAATGAAGAAGAACCAAGAAGAAATGAAAAATGACATTGCTGCTATAAAGAACTCAATAGAAAGCATCAAGAGTAGACTAGAAGAAGCAAAGGATCGCATCAGTGAGCTAGAAGACAACGTAGGAAAAAATATCCAAGTAGAGCAGCTTCTAGAAAAAAAAAAAATTAAAAAGCAGGAGAAGAGCCTAAGAAAATTTTGGGACAGGATGAAACAAAACAACATCTGCATAATAGGGGTGCCAGAAGGAAAGGAAACTGAGCAAGGAATAGAAAACCTGTTTGAAGAAATAATGACAGAAAACTTCCCTGATATAGGGAAGAAAAAACCCACACAAATCCAAGAAGCTCACAGAATCACAAGCAAAATGAACCCCAAAACACCAACGCCAAAGCACATTATAATTAAATTGGCAAACAACAATGACCAAGTAAGAATCTTAAAAGCGGCCAGAGAGACAGAAAGTTACATACAAAGGAACCCCCATCAGACTAGCAACTGATTTCTCAGCAGAAACTCATCAGGCCAGAAGGGAATGGAATGAAATATACAAAGTCATGCAAAGGAAGGGTCTGAATCCAAGAATACTGTACCCAGCAAGGCTGTCAATCAAAATTGAAGGTGAAATCAGGAACTTCACAGACAAAAAAGGACTAAGGGAATTTATTACCACCAAACCACCAATTAAGAAATGCTAAAGGGTCTGCTGTAAAAAAAAAGAAAGAAATAGGAAGCCAAGAAGGAACACAGGGGTAAAGAATAAAAATGGTGACAAATAAGTACCTATCAATAATAACCTTAAATGTAAATGGATTAAATGCCCCAATCAAAAGACATAGGGTAACAGATTGGATAAAAAAACACGACCCATATATCTGCTGTCTACAAGAAACCCACCTCAGAAAAAAAGACGCACACAGACTGAGGGTGAAGGGTTGGAAAAAGGTTTTCAGGTGAATGGAAATGAATAAAAAGCTGGGGTAACAATACTTATATCTGACAAATTAGATCTCAAAGTGAAGGATATAACAAGAGATAAGGAAGGCCACTTCATAATACTAAAGGGAGCAATCCAACAAGAAGAAATAACTCTGGTAAACATATACGCACCCAATACAGGAGCACCCAAATACATAAGAAAACTCCTGGAGGATATCAAGGGAGAGATTGACAGCAATACAATCATAGTAGGAGACTTTTTTTTTTTTTTTTAAATATATTTTATTGATTTTTTACAGAGAGGAAGGGAGAGGGATAGAGAGTTAGAAACATCGATGAGAGAGAAACATCGATCAGCTGCCTCCTGCACACTCCCCACTGGGGATGTGCCCGCAACCAAGGTACATGCCCTTGACCGGAATCGAACCCGGGACCCTTGAGTCCGCAGGCCGATGCTCTATCCGCTGAGCCAAACCGGTTAGGGCCATAGTAGGAGACTTTAATACCCCACTATCACCATTGGACAAATCCTCTAAACAAAAAAATCAGCAAAGAAACATCAATCCTGCCCTAACCGGTTTGGCTCAGTGGATAGAGCGTCGGCCTGTGGACTCAAGGGTCCCAGGTTCGATTCTGGTCAAGGGCATGTACCCTGGTTGCGGGCCCATCCCCAGTAGGGGGTGTGCAAGAGGCAACGGATCGATATTTCTCTCTCATCTATGTTTCTGGCTCTCTGTCCCTCTCCCTTCCTCTCTGTAAAAAAATCAATAAAAAAACAAAACATCAATTCTAAATGACTCACTAGACCAGATGGAATTAATTGACATCTTCAGAACATTTCACCCCAAAGCCACAGAATATGCATTCTTCTCAAGTGCACATGGGCCATTTTCAAAGATAGACCATATGTTGGGTCATAGGCAAAGTCTCTTCAAATTCAAGAAGATAGAAATCATATCAAGCATCTTCTCAGATCACAGTGGCATAAAACTGGAAATCAACTACAATAAAAACAATCCCCAAAAAACAAACACATGGAGACTAAACAGCATGCTATTAAACAATGACTGGGTTACCAGAGAGATCAAAGAAGAAATAAAAAACATCATGGTAACAAATGACAATGAACACACAATAATCTAAAACCTATGGGACACAGTGAAAGCAGTCTTGAGAGGGAATTTCATAGCTCTAAAAGCCTACTGCAAAAAAACAAGAAACAATGGTAATAAATTACCTAACCCTACAACTCAAAGAGTTAGAAAGAGAGCAACAAGAAAAGCCCATTGTAAGGAGAAGGAAGGAAAAAATAAAGATCAGAGCGGAGATAAACGACATTGAGACCAAAAAAATAATACAAAAGATCAACAAAACCAAGAGCTGGTTCTTTGAAAGGATAAACAAGATTGATGAACATCTAGCCAGGCTCACCAAGAAGCAAAGAGAGAGGACCCAAATGAACACAATCAGAAATGAAAGAGGTGAAATAACAACAGACACCACCGAAATACAAAGGATTGTTAAAAAATACTATGAACAACTCTATTCCAACAAACTGGACAACTTGGAGGAAATGGACATATTCCTAGAAAAATATAACCTTCCAAAACTCAAT
Organism: Plecotus auritus; assembly: GCF_963455305.1. Classification (NCBI taxonomy): domain Eukaryota; kingdom Metazoa; phylum Chordata; class Mammalia; order Chiroptera; family Vespertilionidae; genus Plecotus; species Plecotus auritus. The sequence continues at coordinate 12,081,019 of NC_137772.1, read as the reverse complement.
CAGGAAGAATCTAAACATCTCAATAGGCTGATAACTATGGAAGAAATTGAAGCAGTCATCAAAAAGCTCCCAGCAAAGAAAAGCCCGAGGCCAGAAGGCTTCACAGGGGAGTTATACCAAACATTCAAGGAAGAACTAAAACCTATCCTCCTCAGACTATTCCAAAAAAATTCAAGAAGAAGGAACACTTCCAAGCTCCTTCTAATGAAGCCAGCATCAACCTAATACAAAAAGCAGTTAAGACAACACAACAAAAGAGAATTACAGGCCAATATCCCTCATGAACATAGATGCCAAAATCCTCAACAAAATTCTAGCAAATAGGATCCAGCACTACATCAGAAAGATCATACACCATGACCAAGTAGGATTTATCCCAGGAATGCAAGGATGGTACAATATCCGCAAATCAATAAACGTGATACATCACATAAACAAATTGAGAGATAAAAATCACAGTCATATCAATTGATGCAGAAAAAGCATCTGACAAAATCCAACACCCTTTCTTGATAAAAACTCTCAACAAGGTGGGAATAGGAGGATCATACCTCAACATAATAAAAGCCATATATGATAAACCCACAGCCAACATCATACTCAATGGGCCAAAACTAAAACCATTTCCCCTAAGAACAGGAACAAGACAGGTCTGCCCACTCTCACAACTCCTGTTCGACATAGTACTGAAAGTATTAGCCATTGCTATTAGACAAGAAGAAGAAATAAAAGGTATCCAAATTGGAAAAGAAGAAGTAAAGCTGTCCTTAGTTGCAGGTGACATGATATTGTACATTAAAAACCTGAAAGAGCCGGAACCAGTTTGGCTCAGTGGATAGAGCGTTGGCCTGCGGACTGAAGGGTCCCGGGTTCGATTCCGGTCAAGGGCATGTACCTTGGTTGCAGGCACATCCCCAGTGGGAGGTGTGCAAGAGGCAGCTGATCGATGTTTCTCTCTCATCGATGTTTCTAGCTCTCTATCCCTCTCCCTTCCTCTCTGTAAAATATCAATAAAATATATTTTAAAAAAAAAACCTGAAAGACTCCATCAAAAAACTAATAGACTTAATAAATGAATTCGGCAATGTAGCAGGATACAAAATTAATGCCAAGAAATCTATGGCATTTCTATACACCAATAGTGAACTTACAGAAAGAGAGACTAAAAAAGCAATCCCATTTACCATCGCACCAAAAAAATTAAGATATCTAGGAATAAACTTAACTAAGGAGGTAAAAGACCTATACGAGGAAAACTACAGGACACTGAAAAAAGAGATAGAGGAGGCCCTAACAGGTTTGGTGCAGTGGATAGAGTGTTGGCCTGTGGACTGAAGGGTCCCAGGTTCGATTCTGGCCAAGGGAATGTACCTGGTTTGCGGGCACATCCCCAGTAGGGTTGCGTGCAGGAGGCAGCTGATCGATGTCTCTCTCTCATCGATGTTTCTAACTCTCTATCCCTCTCTCTTCCTCTCTGTAAAAAATCAATAAAATATATTTTTAAAAAAATATAGAGGAAGATGTAAACAGATGGAAGAACATACCATGTTCATGGATTGGGAGAATCAATATCATTAAAATGTCCATACTACCCAAAGCAATCTATAGATTCAATGCACTCCCCATTAAAATACCAATGGCATATTTCACAGACCTAGAAAGAACTCTCCAAAAATTCATCTGGAATAAAAAAAGACCCCGAATAGCCACAGCAATCCTGAGAAGAACAAAGTAGGTGGGATCTCAATACCAGATTTCAAGCTGTATTACAAAGCCACTGCTCTCAAAACTGCCTGGTACTGGCACAAGAACAGACATATAGACTAATGGAATAGAATAGAGAACCCAGAAATCAACCCAAATTACTATGCTCAATTAATATTTGACAAAGGAGGCATGAACATACAATGGAGTCAAGATAGTCTCTTCAATAAATGGTGTTGGGAAAATTGGAGAGATACATGCAAAAAAATGAAACTAGACCACGAACTTACACCATACACAAAAGTTAACTCAAAATGGATACAGGACTTAAACATAAAATGGAAAACCATAAAAATACTAGAGGAATCCACAGGCAGAGAAATCTCAGACATATGCCGAAGCAATTTCTTCACCGATACCGCTCCTAGGGCAATGGGAGCTAAACAGAAAATAAACAAATAGGGCTACATCAAAATAAAAAGCTTTTGCACAGCAAAAGAAACCATCAACAAAACAACAAGAAAGCCCATTGTATGGGAGAACATATTTGCAAATGTTATCACTGATAAAGGTTTAATCTCCAACATCTACAGGGAACTCATACAACTTAATAAAAGGAAGATAAATGATCCAATAAAAAAAAAAGGGCAATGGACCTAAATAGAATCTTTTTGAAAGAAGACAGAAGGAAGGCCAAAAGACATATGAAAACATGCTCCAAGTTATTAATTATCCGAGAGATGCAAATCAAAACGACAGTGTGGTACCATCTCACACCTGTCAGAATGGCAATCATCAACAAATCAACAAATGACAAGTGCTGGTGAGGATGGGGAGAAAAAGGAATCCTGGTGCACTGCTGGTGGGAATGCAGACTGGTGCAACCACTGTGGAGAACAGTATGGAGTTTCCTCAAAAAACTAAAAATGGAGCTCCCATTTGACCCAGTAATCCCACTCCTAGGAGTATATCCCAAGAAACTAGAAACACCAATCAGAAAGGATATATGCACCCCTGTGTTCATAGCAGCACAATTCACCATAGCTAAGATTTGCAAATAGCCTAAATGCCCATTAGCAGATGACTGGATCAGAAAACTATGGTACATCTACACAATGGAATACTACGCTGCTATAAAAAAGAAGGAATTCTTACCATTTGCAGCAGCGTGGATGGACCTGGAGAGCACTATGTTAAGTGAAATAACCCAGGCAATGAAAGAAAAATACCACATAATCTCACTCATTTATGGAAAATAAAGAATATTATAACCTGATGAACAAAAAGATAGATACAGAGGCAGTAAAGCACCGAACAGACTGTCAAATTACAGCGGGAAGGCTGGGGAGTGTTGGGAGGGAGGGAAATAGATCAACCAAAGGACTTGTATGCATGCATATAAGCACAACCAATGGACACAAGACACTGGCAGGGGGTAGGGGTGGGATGAGGGCATGTGACGGTGGTAGGGGAGGCTGGGGGAAGGTCAATGGGGAAAAAAAGGAGATATATGTACTAATATATGTAATACTTTAAACAATAAAAAAATATTAAAAAATACAATGAAATACCACAAAACAATTTTTTACATTATTTATAACGTGAATAAATATCAAAGTATTTATTCTGAATCAGAGAAGCTAGACAAAATTAGTACATACTATACATATAAAAGGAGGTGGCAGGAAAGATCAAGTGTGAGAGATTACCAGAAACAAAAGGAAACTTTTGGGTTAGTGGTTAGGTTCATTATCTTGATTGCAGTGATGACTTCATGAGTTTGATTTAGGGTATGTCAATTATACGTCAATAAAGCTGTGTGTTTTTTTCTAAAACATATTTTTATTGATTTCAGAGAGGAAGGGAAAGGGAGAGGAAGATAGAAACATTGATCAACTGAGAGAGAATCATTGATTGGTGCCTTCTGTATACCCCCTACTGGAGA